>NC_087499.1:3825369-4425369 GCF_036417665.1 Passer domesticus
AAGGGATTTTGCACTGTGCAGACACCAGGTATTCATCATCTCTCACAATGCCAGTGCTCAGAATCAGGGCTCTGGCTGATGGCAGCACATGGCAGTTTGCTTGCACAAACAGAAAAGGAAAAGGTTTTCTGTCCCTGTGTGAAGGAGAACTCAAAAGGCCCAGTGAAACCTTCCAGCCTTGTGTCCAGGCTCACAGATGACACTGGAAGGCAGACTCAGAAATAGTGCAAGATGTGGTTACAGGAGGCCATTGGCATTTCTGGGATCAACCTTGGGCTGAGTTTGGCCTCCTTTTCCCAGCCAACCATTGCCAGCTTCAGGTTAGTGTGTGAGCTGGCAGTGCTGCAACAGCCTCTGCTGAGCCCCACGTGTCGGGGCAGCCCCTACCTACAAGAACTGCTCCCTGTGACACTGCAAGGACACGCACGGAGTGCCCTGAGCTCCAGCCCTGGCAGCAGAGCTCGGCTTTGTCAGGCCCCCAGCCCTGCCTTGAGCCTGCAGGCCAGAAATGCTTTGAGCAGGGAGCTCTGCAGCCGCTCCAGAAACTCCATGTCCTCCCTCTCAGCACATGGGGCCAGCTGAGGATCTGCCCAGTGACCGCAGCTGGGTCAAGCGGGGCGGGGGAAGGGTGCTTGGGAGGAGCAGGAGGAAGAGGAGGAGGAGGAAAATGAGGTTCTCAGCTATCACTTACCATTGGCTCGATGAAAAAAACATCACTGGAGAACAGCATGGGCTCTTCTGGCACCTTTGCCATCTCCTCCTGGACCATGCTGCTCAGGAGGGCAGTGTCATCTCCACCAAAGCCCTTCACCTCCTCTGTGTTTTTCTCCTCTGGGATGTTTTCCTCTGACACCTCTTTGGGCGGCCGCAGCAAACACTGCCTGCAGCCCCAGGGAGAGACAAGGCCAGCAGATGGTTTCATAAGGCACAGATTTGCAGAGAGAAGTGGGAGTGCAGGAGAGCAAAGCACTTGGGCAGGAGCAGCAGCAGCTCCCCAGCAAAGGCTGACCCCAAGCCATGGGGGTCCCACATGGATCAGAGGATAACTTGCTGTTCACTGGCACTGCAGGTACTTTTACTCCACACTTGCAAGCTCAGGAGAGCTTTCCAAAGCCAGCAGCCCTCCAGAGAACCTCCTGGCTCAAAGCCTCTGCCACAGCTCAGGGAGAATCCACCAGCCACCTCAGCTGGCTTTTCCTCCCACTGAGCTGCTCGGGGGAGGCAGATAAAGATCACAGAGCACCCACTGCAGGGCTTCCCTGGGAAGGGGAGACCAAGCTGGCTTGCAGCTACGTGTGACCAGCAGCACTCTTTGCTTCTTCCATTTTGGACCTGCCCTGTTCCCTACTCTGCCTTTCACAAGAACATCCCAGAGCACTTCCAAAGGAAATTGATGAATTCAGGTACCAAATCCCTGCAGTGACATTCAAAGTTTTCTATGCAATATGCATGAAAACAGAGGCTCTGAGAGGGGAAGGGACTTGGTTGTGCAGGAAAGAGACAGCAAATTCCGGGAGAGACCTTTTCATCATCCAGAGCTTTTTGGCTCCCATCCCACTGCATGGTACCAGAATGTCCTGAGAGGAAAAGGATCCTGCACTATCTTTTCTCAGAAGAAAATCTCTCTGCTCTGAGATCTCAAATACTTCTCTGACAGCAGGACAGGGGGAGAAAACCAGCCTGGATGGGCAAGAAGTTTTTGAAGGAGCTAAGGGAAAAAAAAAAGGTGTATCACCTTTGGAAAGAGGGGCTGGCAACTTAGGAAATATTTAGGGATGTTGCCAGTTCATGTAGGAAGAGGATGAGAGAGACAAGAGGCCAATTAGAACCTGAGGAAATCCAGTCATTGCAATCAACCTTTCCTTCCCAAAATTCCATCTTTGGTTGCAGTATAAATGGCACTGGAATGCTGAGTGCTGAGCTCCTGAAGCCCAGGGACACACACCCTGGTGCCAGGGATGGTTTACTTGGCCTAAACCATCCAAAAGCACCAACACCCCCCTGAGGCCACACGTTCCTTTCAGTCTTGGGCCATGTATCTCACTGAAATGCATCTTTCAAACCAACCTCCTCTTCTCTTCATCCTCTTCTTCCTCACTAGGAAAAGCCTTCCACTGGAAGTGGGCTGTGATGTTACTCCTGTTTTCAATGAACACAGTTCTGTGGCTTGACATGGTGATGAAAGTCTTGTCCATCTCCACAGAATTTGTGCTCAACCCAACGTTGACATCAACAGCTTCTCCATGGAGGTGTGTGTGGATTCTCTCTTCACCTGGAACAAAGCAAAGGGGAGTCTTTACTCAGCTCACTGGCTGATGGAAGCACAAGGAACACAGCAAACCACAGGTCACAGAGCAAAGTGTCCCAGTTTTTAGCTGAATGAGCAGTTCTGTGGATCAGTCCATGGATCACATCCTGACAGCTCTGGGTGTAGAGCGTGGGGATGTCCTGGGCAGCTCCTTCAACACCTTATTTCTGAGTGTGTTTGTAGAGCTGTGCCAGTGACAGTGTGTACAGTGGGGTTGGTCCATGTGCTCTGGTGACCCACTCAGATCACTGGGATTTCTGCACCAAAGTCCTTCAGGTGACACTGAGGAGCCCTGCTCAGTCCTGCCTTGCCCAGGGCCTCCCCGGGCACCCCACCAGACTCCTGTCTCTCCTGATCTCTTGCAGCCCTTGCTGCTGAACAGCAAATATGCCTGGGGGCAGGTGGGCAGCAAAAGGAGGCCCAGAGGAACAAGTGAAGTGACAGCCCACAGCAGGAGGGGACCCAGGTGAGGAAACACAACCTGCCTGGCTCTGCAATAGGACAAACCACTACAAAATGAACACCAGGAAAATCAGCATCATCATCATCATTTCCCTGTCCAAACCCACAGCCACATCAGTCTTGGGATATTTTATATTGTTCTGATCTCAAAAACTAGGCTGAAGCATTGCAAATTAGATAAAAAAGGGATAAAGGAAAGATTACTAAGTACAGAGCTGTTTCTACATTAAGACTGAATGGGATTCCTCAGTCCAGAAATCAAATGGGAAATAGATGTGAGAGGTTTGCTACAGCATGAACAGCCTGGGAAATGGGGACAGGAAAAATTTGTTTTGATTCGTCACAAAAAAGGAACTTGAGGGCTTGAAATTGTTGTTAGACAGAAACTACACATATGTGTAAGGGCCACATAGAAAAAGGCTCTGTGACAAGCCAGTGGAGAAGCAGCATATGGGACAGAGGTGTGCTAGAAATCCATTGCATTGCAGAGAGTCATGGAGAGCTCACCTACAGCACTGCCCTGGAAGAAAAGAAAACTTCACCCAGGCACAGACACATGGCAGTGGAGAATCAGGGATCCTCCTTCCTCCACTCAGCAACTCCCAGCAAAACAGGAGTCCAAAATCTTAGCCTGTTAGAGGGGATCCACTTTCTCAAGCCGCCAAACAGCAAGGAGTTCTCAGTTTGCTTTGGGGTGAAGCTGAGCAGGGGAGGCACCTCTGGAGGGAATGGAGGGCATAGGACAGCAGGGAGCCATGGTGCAGAGCTGTCCTGTGGCCGGGCAGGCCCAGCACTCACTTGTGCTGCAGCACACTGCCAGGCACCCGCAATGGTCACCGGCCGTCAGCGCGTGGAATCCCACTGTCACCTGTCTTGCTTTGGCAAGAACCCCTTGTGTGAGGACACGAGGCTTGACTCCATTTTCATCAGAAGGCTGATTTATTATGTTATATATTATACTAAAATACTACATTACAACTATACTAAAAGAACAGAGAGAAGAAGATCAGAAGGCTACCAAGACAAGAATAGAATAGGAATCAATGACAAAAATCCTGTGACTGCTCACAGCCTTGGCACAGGTGGCTGTGATTGGTCACTGATTGAAAACAATCCACATGGACCAATGGAAGATGCACCTGTGGCATTCCACAGCAGCAGATAGTTATTGTTTACATTTCTTTCCTGAGGCTCTCAGCTCCTCAGGACAGGAAAAATCCCAGCAGAGGCTTTTTCACTAAAATATCATGGCTACATCTCACCCTTTAAAATTTATTAAATTAAATTGAAAAAGAGAATGTTTGTAATTTCTTCTACTGGGCCTTTGCAGAAGAGAGAACAAACATTTCTTGAGGTTCATGTTTTGCCAATCAAAATCTCAATCAACTGCTGATGTGGAATGTTCAGGGAAATTTTTCACCTGTAGAACATTCAGGGAAATTCTTCACTTATCAAACATCAAATTCTATCATATCACTAAAACAATCTTAAAAATTATAAGAAAATGCAAAAAACTCATGCAAAGAAAGTTCATTGTTTCAAGTCCAAACAGCTGAGTTTCAGGACAGAGTCCATGGACTGAAGATGTTTCTGTTTGACATCTCTGGAAGTCCCCTTTGGTCCTGAAACAGGCTTGCAGAATTCTGAAACAAAGAACTGCTAAAGAAAACCAACAAGAATTATCAAAATCCATTGACAGTCATCAAACAATTCAGAGAGAAAATTCTGGAATGCCCTGGCCACAGCCCTTCATTGAACCACTTGGGCTGAGGCTAATTTTTGGCTTTTCAATGTTTTTGAGCTGCTCGCTCTTTCCACTTTTCTTTATTAATTTTATTTTTTTTTTCCAAAGAAGTGCAGCAGCAGCAGAGGGTTTCTCTAGGACTCTTCGGTGGCCCTGGTCCTGGTGGGTTGACCAGAGAACCCAGACCTGGCTCACAGAATGGTGGCCCAGGTCCCTGTGGGGAAAGCAAAGTCCCCAAACCCAGCACTGGATGGGGAGGAGGCCCCGGCCCAGGGAAATGAGCCAAACGGCCCAGAACCAGCCTGTGAGGAGGGCTCTGTGTGCTCACAACCTGGCACGACCATGCTGCCAGTGTCTTGAGTGCAGAAATGACCCAATGCTTCCTCCCCCCAGCAGCACCGGTGCACACCGGCAGCTCAGGAAGAGAAGCATTCTCAGGAATTTTCATCCCACATCTGAGGGTTTCTTGTCCCCAGAGCAAGCGAGCAATGCTTGCTTTGCTCTGTGTCTCTTGCTCCTGCAATGCAAATGCAACTGCACCTGCTTTCTTCTCCTGGGCACCACCCCCATTCCCACTGGGCTGGGGACCAGAGGCAGAATTTCCAGGACCCAACTCCCCCATGGCACTGGGGCACTTGGGGGAGGGCAGGCACCCCAACCCCCAGGGAGAAGCCCCCGACCACACGCGAAATGACCCGCGAACCACACTGATTTTGAACACAGCCAGCCGAACTGCCCCTGCAGTCAGCTGGCGGGCCGTGCCCCCTCCACGGAAGGACAGGCTCTTCGCAGGGTCTGATGCGAATGGCAGAGCTTCGGAAACCGGCGGGACAACTGGGGTGGGCGGTGCGGGCAGCACGGGCACTGGTGTCGGCTCTTGAGGCGGTCCCGTGGGCTCAGCACCATTCTCGGCATGCTCTTGCACTGCAATCGGGTCGGCAGGGAGCAGTGGGACAGGTGGGAGCGGTGGGCTTGGAACGGGGTCGGTCCGCGCCGGCGCTGCCTGCACCATTGCGAATTCAGTTGCCGGCTGGGATGCAGAGGGAGAAGGCACGGAGACAGCTCTTGCAGCTCCCAGGGACAGCAGCACAGCCACGGGTCGCGGCGCCAGGGAACCATTGTTGTTGATTGCGTTGCCTGGCAACACGGGCAGATCGGCGAGAGGCGGAGCCGCGGGGTCCGGCACCTCCCGCGGGGCCGGGTGAGGCGGAGCCGCATCCCCCCGGGGTGAGGGGAGCGGAGAGTTCCGCGGTGAAGCGGGCGGGACCGGCCTGGAAAGCGGCGGGGCCGGCTCCCCATCCCCCCCAAGAGAAGGAGATAGGGGGGAAGGCAGCTCTGTCTACTCATGCTCCAAGGGAGCGGAGAAAAACTTTTGCTCAGCTGTGGGCAATGCGGGGGGGCTGCGAACCCGCGGTTCGTCTTCTTCGAGAGGCTCCTCTCGTGCTGAACCTGGTGGGAACGGAGCGCGACCGCGCCACTGAGCCATGATGTCCCCCGCAGCCTCCCTTTTTTTCAAAATACAGAATAAGAGGGCTTGGGACACTGAATACATTATCGGGCGTTTAACACCCTGGTGCTCTGTCCACTCAACAGCAGCGTCCATGAACTCCCAAAGATCTAAATCAAGGGAGTATGTCACATTTGTAAAAAATCTATGAAATTTTGCCCATCTGAAAACCTGATAATAATGTTTCTTCCTAAAAATCAAATCGTGTCCCCATTTGCACCAGAGTTTAATAACTTTCTCCTCTGACGCAGTAAACGGAACCTGAGCTTCCGAAGGTACATTTTTCCAACTTTCCTCCCACCTTTTGCGAATGGCAGGATCTTCAGGAAGGGAAAAAATAACAGTACTTTTAGACAGTGTTCTTATGGATCCAGCTGTGCAGCTCTGCTGCTCTGCGGTCTCTGGACACAATCTCCAGGAAAGTCCAACAGGTTCTCCTGTTTGCCTTGGCTGTCAACTCTGCCCATCTTCAGGGTCTCGTTTCTTCAGCTCCAGGCTGGACTCCGTGGTCACTCTTGGAGTGACCATCAGTTTCACACGTCCAGGGGTCACCAATTCTTGTTTCGGCAAGAACCCCTTGTGTGAGGACACGAGGCTTGACTCCATTTTCATCAGAAGGCTGATTTATTATGTTATATATTATACTAAAATACTACATTACAACTATACTAAAAGAACAGAGAGAAGAAGATCAGAAGGCTACCAAGACAAGAATAGAATAGGAATCAATAACAAAAATCCTGTAACTGCTCACAGCCTTGGCACAGGTGACTGTGATTGGTCACTGATTGAAAACAATCCACATGGACCAATGGAAGATGCACCTGTGGCCTTCCACAGCAGCAGATAGTTATTGTTTACATTTCTTTCCTGAGGCTCTCAGCTCCTCAGGACAGGAAAAATCCCAGCAGAGGCTTTTTCCCTAAAATATCATGGCTACAAATACCCCTTGGTCTTTGTGGTCCCTTCCCCGAGGCGGGACTTGGGCTCATTTGGTCACTCAGGAGCTGGGCGGGGGCTCCAGAGGTGGCTGTGGAGCATTGCCTGTGCTGTGCCAGGGACTGGCAGCCACTGCTGGGCTGGGATAGAGGCTCTGGAGGGATTGGAGTTCCAGGGCAGGGCAGAGCTGGGGTTACAGGGCAGGGCAAGGCTGGACCTGCCGCTCCTCTCCTACACAAAAAATGTTTCCAGCCAACAATCTCCTCCAGTCTGTCACAATAGGGAAAGTTGGAGTGAAATCCCAAATTTGGCCATGGGGACCTAGATGACAAGGACGGTTCTTTTCCATAGGAAGGAAAGCACAGAGTCCCAGTGTATGAAAGCCAGGTGAGAGCCTGAGTAGGCCAAAGCCAGCCAGACTTGTCAGGAAAGGCAGATTTTGTCTGGGACCAATTTTTAGATTTAGGGAATTTTGGAGATGAAATCCCAATCTTGGCCATGGGCGCCTGGATATACAGGACAGTTCTTTCCCATAGCAAGGAGAGCATGGAGCCTTCCCCATTGTTTTGTGGAGAGATAGGAAGTGACCCTTCTGAAACCACTGCCAGCCAGACGTGTCCTGGCAATATTCCTATTTGGAACAATCCCTGGAAATAAGTTAATTTGGAGGTGAAATCCCAATTCTGACCATGAGTGCCTGGAGGAGAAGGACAATTCTTTTCCATTGAGAAAAAAAGCATGGAGCCCCAGTGTTTCAGCAGCAGATGAGGAGAGACCCTCAACATGCCAAGATCAGCTGGACCAGTCAGGCACTCCATGGGAGGCCAAACCAGCCAGACATGTACCATGTTCCCTTGGTCTTATGAGGTCCTGCAGTATCACCATGGTTTCCTTGGTTCTGTGGGGCCCCACATTGTCCTAATGGAGCTTTGATTTCATGGGGTCCAGCAGTGTCACAGTGGACCCTTGGTTTGAATGGGGTCCCACAAAGTCACAATGGCCCCTTGGTTGCAGAAGGACCTGAAGTTTCACAATGGTCCAAATTATTCCATGAGGCCTTCCTGTGTCACAATGGTCTCTGTGGTTCCCCAGGCCCCACAATGACATGTGACTCCTCTGTTCCATGAGCCCTGCAATGTCACAATGGACCTTTGGTTCCATGCAGCCCTGCACTGTCACAAAGGTCTCTTGGTTTCACGAGACCCCACAGTATCACAATGGACCTCTTGGCTATGTGGGGACCCCCAGGGTCACAATGGTCTCACTGGTTCCATGAGGCCTCAGAGTGTCACAATGCTTTGCTTATTCCACGGGGCCTCTTAGTGTCACAATGGTCTCCATGATCCCATGAGTCCCCTCAGTGTCACAATGGCCCCCTGGTTCCATGAGGCTGTGAAGTCTCTTAATGGTGTCTCCATTGTTCCATGAGGTTTTGCAATGACACAATGGACCTTTGCCTCCATGGAGTCTCTCAGTATGACAATGGACCCTTGGATCCATGACACGCCAAAGTGTCATATTGGTCTCCACAGTTCCAGAAGGCCCTGTGGTGTCACATGGCCCCTTGATTTGATGGGGCCTCACAGTATCACAATGATTCCTAATTCCATGGAGCCAGAGAGCGACAGTACAGTCCCCTTGGTTCCATGAGACCAAGCAAAGTCACAGTGCTCTCCATGATTCCATGAGACCCCCACAGTGCCACCATGGTCCATTGGTTCCATGGGCCCTGTGCTGCTGCATTCCCCTCTCTCCTTCTCAGGCTGCCCTGCCAGATGAGAAATGCTCCTTGGGCCTCGGCCTTGGCCAACAGCCCCTGGGCTCAGCTCCTCTGCAGCTCAGCACAAACACTGTCTGCTCCAGCCACTGCTGTGCCCAACCAGCTCCTGGTTTCTGTAGGAGCAGCCCTGGGAACTGTTTGTATTCCCTCAGTGGCACAACATCCCTGTTCTCACAGTGCCAAAGAAAGCTGTTGATGCCAGGTGTGGCCAGGATGAACCATTGCTGTGACTGCAGCCACTCTCTTGGGGCCCTACAAACAGCGCTCCAAAAGGAGCCTCTTGGAGCTCTCCTGGGCCAGCGACTCCCTCTGAGTGGGGCCTCTCCCAGCTGGGAACTCTCCCGTTTGCTGCACTCGGGGATCCTGAACAACGACGGAGCCTGGGCTGATCCCCCCACTCCTCCAGCCTCAACCCTTCACCCGCTGGGGAGATGCCAAAGGATCCACAGGGAGCATTTCCTGCCCTCAGGGGAATTTCTCACAGGTGCCTTGCACTGACTCTTTGTGTCTGTGTGCACAGAGGAGTGCCTGTGCTTGGGGAAATGTGGCAGAAATGCTGCTCTCGGAGGGGTTGGAGTGCCTTGCATAGCTGAGTCAGTCAGGCCTGAGGTGAGGTGAGGTTAAGTCACAAGGTCAAAGTGAAGTTAAATGCTGCTAAGAGTTGTTCTTTTGCTAAGTCGTTATGTTTAATATAAGTTAATAGGTGAGTTAAATAGTATTAAATGTTTTTCCCCTGTTAAATTTCAAAGTCAGATGTTATAAATTAGGTTAAATGCTGTTAAGCTCCGTTCTTCTGCTAAATTGTGAAGTTGAAGGTATCAGTTAAGGTTAAGGTGTAAGTCAAGTCCTTTTCAGTTTGAGCTCTGTTACCCTTTTAAGCTGTATTCCTTTTCTCCTTTCCCTCACTATCCTTGTGTCACACACACACACACACACAAAGGGACAGTTTTCGGTTCATTTCTGTTTTGATTGTCTGGAGGTTGTTTTGGTTTTGTTGTTGCTTTGTTTCTTTGTTGTGCCTGAAGTGTCCAGTCAGGAGTGACTCTTGCCAAGGAACTTTGTGGTGCTGTCCCTTAATATTAAATCTGGTTTTGCTGATCACTTGCTGGGGATTTTTTCTCAAGCTTTCGTTTGTAGCAGGGTGAAGGGGCCCTGGCCCAGGCTCTGGCCCTGGGGGACACAGGGACGCTGCCGGGGGGTCCCTGTCCTCCTGTCCCACCCCCCAGGGCCCAGCCCCCTTCCCCGTGTCAGGCTCTGGGGTCGATCTCGTGGAACATCCTCTGGGGGAGGCTGCGGCGCCAGGGGCGGGGGGACCCGGGGGGACAGGGGACCCCGCTGTGAACGAGCAGCGTTGGACTGCTCTGGGGGGAACTGTGAGGGGGGCTGGGGCAGAGTGACCTCCCCAGTGACCTCACACAGCCCCTGTGATGTCACAGCCCCCTATGAAGTCACACAGTCACCCTGTGATGTCACACAGCATCATGTGATGTCACCGAGCCCCCTATGATGTCATACAGCACCCTTTTGGTGTCACAGAGCCAACTCTGGGATGCCACCCTGGAATGTCATGTAGCTGCACTGTGATGTCACAGAAGACTCTGTCATGTCACAAAGTCACCATGTGATGTCACAGTCTGTTCTGTGATGTCACAGCCTGCTCTATGATGTTACACATCACCCAGTGATGTCACAACCCCCTCTCTGACATCACATAGCCAACCTCTATGATGGCAGGATCTGCTCTATGGCCTCATACTCTACTCCATGATGTCACAGACAGTTGTGTGATATCGCAACCCCCTCAGTGATGTCACAAAACCATTGTTCTGATGTCATACTGGCACTCTGAAATGTCACAGCACACACTTTCACCTCACAGTCTGCTCTATGATGTCATACTGCCATGCCATGATGTCACATCCTGCTCTGTGATGTCACACAATCCCCTCTATGGTGCTGTAGCTGCTCAGTGACCTCACACAACAAACTCTGTGATGTCACAACCCCCTCAGTGATGTCACACAGCCCACTCTGTGCTGTCACACACCCCCTTGCTGACATCACAGCTGCTCTGTGCCTCCATGAGACAGGCACAGAGGTGCCGCTGTGACACAGCCCCCGCGGGGACATCCCCCAGTCCCTGCCAGTGCTGATCCCTGTGAGCTCTGCCTGTGCCCTGCTGGTGTCCCTGAGCTGCCCTGGCAGTGCCCCAGCCCTGCTGGGCTGTGCCCAGGAGCTGCTTCTGGCCAGAGCTGTCTCTCTGCAGCGCTGCCCATGCCAGGAGCTGCCTCTGGGCCAGGAGCCCGGCCCAGCTCAGCAGCACAGACACAGCACCAGGACTTTAATGACCCTCTGCAACTTTGGTGCTCTTTGCATCAGACTCAGTCCCTCAGAGTGTGCTCAGAGAACTTTTCAGGGAGTCAAAAAGAGAGTGAAACACAGAAGTTTCTCATACTTTAAACCGATCCTTCTGAGGGACAGGACTGAGAAAGTGTCCCCAATCTCCAGATAAAGCAAAACACTGGAGGCAGTGATGACCGGTGGGGACAAGCAAGGGAAAGGTGTTTCTGATGCTGAGCAATCCTGTGCCTCTGTCCCTGCAGGCTGTCGTCATCCCCCGGCTGCTCCACCTGGCTGGCCCCTTCCTTTGCTGACAGCTCTGCCTCCTGCCTGCCTCTGCCTGCCCACACAAAGCCTTGGGCTGCTCCAGGCTTTTTCTGGGTGATGTGTTGCACCACTGCCCTGCCCTGGCAGGGAAATGCTTTTCTCCTGGTGTCCAGTCTGGGCCTCCCCAGCTGCCCTTAGCATGATTATTTCTTCTTCAGGCTCATTCCCACTATGAAGAAAAGCTCCAGCCTCTCTGAAACCACCCTTCACTCCCTCCTGGACTACTCCTGTTCTGTCCGCAGTCTCCACACCACTGAGCCCAGAGCCTGCAGCCTCCTCCCGCTGGTTATGTGATGAGGCCTCCAAACCCCACCTTGGGAGATTTTTGCGTCCTATCCAAGGTCTGTGAAGATAGAAGAATAGTGGTCAAAATTATTTTCTCCCAAATCTTGCAGTGACAGAACAAGGCTCAATATCTTTCAACTGAATGAGGGTGGATTTACATTTGTTAAAAGGAGGAAATATTTTACAATTATGAGAGTGGCAGAAAACGGCAACTTTTTCCAGAGCAGTGGATTCCCTATCACCGCACTACTCCGAGATCAGCAGCTTTGTGCAACCTGACCCAATGAAACCCTCTCATCCCCAAAACCAGAATTCCTGTTGTGTGGGTTCTCTGATGTGCTGGGTGCCCTCACAACGCTTCTGGCCAGAATGTCTGCTGAGGGCAGCCAGGCTGCTGCAGGGGCAGTGACCTCACAGCCATCACCATGGCAGCCCTGTCCCCTGGGCCTGCCTCTCCCCTTTCCTCTGCCCCTGCCTTGTCTCTGCTGGCATGAAGAGTTTTGTCATTCATATCTTGTCCCCAAGGTGCTGGGGCCAATGGCTTCCCAGGCAGGCTCCTGGAGCAGAAGTGGCTTTTCAGAGCCCAGGCAGAAATGAGCCCTGAGGCAGCAGCTCTGCAGTGGTGGCCACTAGGCTGGGCTGCCAAGGGAGGCTTCTGGCCATGCCCTGCAGGCAGCTGCTGCTGCCAAGGTGCCTTTGGTGCCTCAGGCTCTGCCTGGCACAGCTTCCAGCACAGCACTCTGCCCTTGTGCCCAAGCCCTTCCCTGTGCTGGGGCTGGCCTGGGGCTTTTCCTGCAGGGGGACCTGCCCTGCTCCTGGCACAGGAAAGGCAGTTCCTGCTGGAGCAGGAGGCTCTGCCTGCAATGGGCTCCAACCACTCCAGCAAGGCTCTGTTGACTCCAAAACTGCTTCCTAAAGCAGAATATTCTAATAATTGTTATAGAACCTATACTGCGAAGTAAATAACTGTGGTTAAGTTCTTTCTTCTAATCATGATCAGAATCAATCAGAGCCATATTTATATAAATATATCTGATATTCCATCATTAATTGTATGGGACAAATTGCATTAAGGTTCAATTCCACCTGTACAATCTCTACACCTTTGACAAATTCTGGGGCTAGGATTGTATCCAGCTGATCCCAGTCTCCTCTCTTAAAAGGAATTCTGGAAGTCTGGGGGCCCTGCAGGGATTTGAGGATCCATGGTGGCTGTTGGATGTCATTCCTCTATCTCATAACCCAGCAGGATTTTCTGTAATAAAGAAATAAAGCTTTTCCCTGAGGCTCCCACTGTGCCCATGACAGGAACCCCTGTGAGTGTCTGGGACATCCCGGCTCTTTGGCAGCCTGGGGACTCCTGGGATGTCACCGTGGAGCCCCTGTCAGTGCCTGGGACAGATCGGTGCCTTTGCAGCCCAAGGTGCCCTGGGATGTCACCATGGAATGGCTGTGACTGCCTCTGACCACAGAAGCTCTTTACCATCCCCAGAAACCCCTGGGAGGTCTCCATGGAGCCCCCAGCTCTGCCCGTGACATTACAGCTCTTCAACAGCCTGGAATGTCCCCATGGAACCCTCTGACGGCCTGTGACAAATCTGATCCTTATCAGGCAACCATCCCCAGCCCCCTGTTGCTATGGTCAGTTTCCATGGCAACCATCCCCAGCCCCCTGTTGCTATGCTCAGTCCCTGGACAGCTCCATGCACACCCCAGGCCAGGGGTGGGTGCCATGGACACCAGCTGAGGCCTGCAGCCAGAGCCCGTTGCCATGGCAACCATTGGCAGCCCCATCTCCAGGGTCATGGGATCCCAGATCCACAGAATTGGCTGAGCTGGGAGGGACCCATCAGGATCCTGGAGTCCAAGTGCTGGCCCTGCACAGGACACCCCAACAATGCCAGCCTGGGCCTGGTAGCGCTGGCCAAATGCTGCTGGAGCTCAGAGAGCCCTGGAGCTGGGAGCCTTCCCTGGGGAGCCTGGGCATTGCCCCAGCAGCCTCTGGGGAAAAACCTTTTCCTGAGATCCAGCCTGAGCCTGCCCCGACTCAGCTGCAGCCGTTCCCTCCAGTCCTGTCCCTGGGCACCAGAGGGAAGAGGTTCCCACAGCCCCAGCCAGGGACCCGCTCCCAAGGCTGTTGCCATGGCCACCAGGGCTGGGACCAGCTGGGATACTCGGTTTCCATGGGCTGGGGTTCAGGAATGGGATTCCCCAATTTCCTGCTCCCTCTAAAACCGCGCTGCTGCTCACTGCCCTCCCACCTCCCATGGAAAGAACAAAAGGCAAAGATCCCAGGCTGGGATAAGAACAATTTACTGGGAACAGCAATGAGATAAAGAACAAATAGGAACAAAAGCAATATTGATAACAGAAGGGATAAGAAAAACTATTTACAGGGAAAAGTACAACATCACCACTGAGTGGCTCTTCCTGGCCACGTATTTCCTCCTGCCTGGAAAGGACACCTTTCTCCTCAGGGAGAGAGAGAGAGTCCCTTTCCTGCCCCTGGCAATGACCTGAGGTGGGAGTGAATGTAATGACACGGCTCTGGCCAGACCCTCTTGTTCTTCAATCCTACATCAGGTCACTAGCAGGGGCAGGAAAAGTGACAAGTGTCTTCCCACCATGGATCACAGGGAACATGGATCAGCAGGTCTCTTCCCAATGTGGGTTCTCCAATGGGGGATGAAGCTGGAGCAGCACACGAGGCTCTTCCCACACTCAGGGCACTTGCAGGACTTCCCTTACTGGTGACTCTGTTGATGTTTGGTCAAGTTAGAGCTGTGGGTAAAGCTCTTCCCACACTGGGGACACTCGTAGGGCCTCTCCCCGCTGTGGATGCACCGGTGCCTGGCGAAGTTTGAGTTGCACTTGAAGCCCTTCCTGCAGTCTGGGCAGAGGAAGGGCCTCTCCTCTGTGTGAATCCATTGATGCTGGAGGAGACTGGAGCTGGTCTGAAACCTCTTCTGACACTCGGGACAGTCATAGGGCCTCTCCCCGGTATGGATGCGTTAGTGAGTGATGAGCTCAGAGCTGCACCTGAAGCCTTTCCCACACTCGTAGGGCCGTTCCCCAGTGTGGCTCCTCTGGTGCACGATCAGGCTGGTGATCCACCAGAAGCTCTTCCCACACTCCAAGCACCTGTGAGGCTTCTCCCCATCAGGAACATCCTCATGGACCACCAGCTCCAAGCTCTGGCTGAAGCTCTGTCCGAAGCTCTGTCCACCGTCCTGGCACAGGGTGGATCTTTACTCCTCAGAGCAACCTGGGCTGCGTTTGCAGCCCCTCCTCATGCAGGATCTCCGGGGCTTTTCCTCCCCGTTGGCTTCCTGCGCCTTGGAGCCGCTCAAAACGGCCTCTGCCACGAGCTTCTGACGCAGGGATTTGTCCTCCCTGCTCTCCATGCTCAGCTCCTGCTCTGGGGGAGGAAGGAGAAGGACAGGATGGCATTTGCCTCCGGGCCACAGGTAAGGGCAAGGAGATGCCCCCAGGCTGTCCTGCAGCTGGGGGCTGTGCTGGGCTGGGAGATGGAGCAGGAGAGAGGGGAAAGGGGCACTGACTTCCTCCTCAGCTGCTTGCATGTTCTGGGGCATTTTCCTCACAGCCTCAATGGGGGTTGGCAATGGAAATCCTGGTTGGAGGAAAACTAAGGATGAGCACGTTGTGTTTGAAGGTCTTTCTGCCCAAGTCCATCTCTACAAGTCACCAGCGACCTAGGCTCCAGAAAAACCTCCCAAACACCAAGATTCAGGGCTGAAAAACCCTCCCCAGGAGTTCCCTGTCCATGCTCCCTCCCCTCTGGTGTTCAGGGTTGCCCCCTGTCCCAGCTGCTGGGGTCACGCTTGCATTGGGGGTCCCCCTTCTCCTCGGTGCCCGCCCTCCCCAGCCTGCTGGCAGTCCCAGCAATCCCAAAAGCTGCCCCCTCTTCACTCCCCATTCAGGGATGCCGGGGCTTTTTGGGCTCCCTTCTCCCCTCATGCTCTGCTCCGGGCTGCAGGGGCTCCAAGGAGTCCCCCCTGCCCCTCTCCAGCCTCTGCAGGCTCCCGCCAACGGCGGCGCTCCCCCCTCTCTGGGCTCCCCACTTTGGGCTCCTGGGGGACACAGGGCTCTGCTCCTCCAGGCTGCCTCTGCCGCCAGCCGCCACCGCCACCCCCCGATGTCCCCCCGAGGGGCCTTTTCCGCTCAGCCTTGCACTTCTTCATTCTCCAAACATCCCCCCAAAAAAATCCCAACTGGGAGGAACTGGGAGTGACTGGGAACGTGCTGGTGATCACTGGAAAAAACTGGACTTATACTGGGATCAACTGGGATCACGCTGGAGGTGACTGGCATCATCCTGGCACTGAGTGCCACTGCACTGGGGCTGACTGGGAGTGCTTGGCAGCAAATGGGATCATACTGGAAAGAACTGGGAGTGTCTGTAACCAAAGGGAGGGTGGAAGAGAGCAACTGGAACCATGTGGAGCACAACTGGTTCATACTGGCAGGGACTGGGAGCAACACTGGGCTCATCTCTGGATCATACTGCGAGGGACTGGACTAATACTGGGAGAATCTGAGAGTGACTGGGAACACACTCTGCACATCATCCCCATACTGGGACTGACTGGGAGCAACTGGGAGCACGATGGCAGCAAATGGCATCATACTGGGACTGACTGGGTTGATCCAGGAAGCAACTGGAACCGTGCTGGAGGCAGCTGGGACCATACTGGGCCCGACTGTGAGGAACTGGGGTTATACTGGGGCCACACTGGGATGGCTTGCATGTGACTGGGATCAAACTGGAGCTTACTGGGATCATACTGGGGTTGAAAGGGAGTGACTGGGATCACACTTTGGCCAACTGGGAGCACCTGAGAGAAACTGGGATCATGCTGCAAGCAAACTAGAGGAACTGGGCAGGACTGGATGCATGCTGGAGGCAGCTGGGATATTCTGGGCATGACTGGGGGATCACACTGGGAGAACTGACACCTTCCTGGGACCACTGGCAGCGCCTGGAAATGACTGCAGACATGCTGGGACAAGGTGGGAAATGTTGGGGGGTTTTGTGGATTTTGGGGGTGGGTGGATTTTGGGGGTTTTATTGGCACTTTGGGGGGGGGTTGTTGTTCTGGGAGTGTTAGGGGGTTTATTGAAAATTTTGGTTGTTTTTTTTTGTATTTTGGGAGGTTTTACTGGGATTTTGTTGGGGGTTTTTGGAATTCTCATAAATTGAGGGGAAACTGGGGGGGTTTTGGGCGGGTCTGAGGAGAAATTGGGGATTTTGGGGAGATTGACGGAAAATAGGGGGGTGTGCGGTGGGTTTGGGGGGCGTGAGGGGGTCTGAGGGGGCTTTGGTGGGTCTGAGGGGGCTTTGGGGATCTTTGGGGGCAGCTTGAGAGGGTCTGGAGTGTTCTCAGGTGGGTTTAGGGGGATCTGAGGGGAATTGGGTTTTATTGGGATTTTTAGGAGATTTTGAGGCATTTATTGGAATTTTGGAGGCATTTAGTGGGATGTATTTGGGATTTCGGTTTTTTGGCAATTTGGGGTTTTTTGGTGGGATTTAGAGGAGTTTTGTGAGGTTTTTTGGTTGTTGCTCTGATTTCTTTGGTCTTGGGGGAGATTTTGAAAGATTATTAGGGGCCATTATTGGGGGATTTGTGGGTTTTCATCAGGATTTTGGGGGTTATTGGGATTTCAAAAGATTTTGTGGGCTTTTATTAGGATTTTAGGGTGTTCTAATGGGATTTTGTGATATTTATTTCGGATTTCATTAGTTTTATTGGGACTTTTAGGGCTTTTAAGGAGATTAAGGAGATTTTGATGCCTCTCAGCCATTCCGCAAACCCTGGGACAACCCCAAAGGTCCCAGATCCCCAAATCCCCCACAAATGCCACTAAAAATCCCAAATTCCTCAAGAAATTACAATAAGATCCTCCAAAACCCCAGAGAACCCCACAAAATCCCAGTGAAACACACCAATACTCAAAAACCTCCCCAAAATTTCACTAAACACCCTCAAAAACCAACCCCCCCAACCCCAATAAAATCCCCCAAAATCCAAAACTCCCCAAATCCACAAAACTCTCAAAGTCCCATAACCCCCCAAAACCCAATAATTCTCTCCAAACCCCTAATAATGGCCCCTAAACTTCCATCAAAATTCTCCAAAGCCCTAAAAAAACCCCAAGAAAATCCCCAAAATCCTCCCAAAACTGCCTCAAAACTGCCCCAAAATGCCCCAAATTCCAAAATTCCTCCAAAATCCCCCCAGAACCCCCCAGACTCTCTGGGGCCGTCCTGGATCAGGGGCACCGGCCGGTGCAACAGGAGCCACCTCAGGGGCCCTCGGAGCTCTGTGGGGAGGGGGCACCATGGGAGACCCCCAAAAACGGGAGGGGGGGGCCTGGGAACCCCCAGGATCCCCAAATCTCCCCCAGGAACCCCAAATCCCCCTGAAAAGCCCCCAAGGTTGGCCCAGGACCACCCTGGAACCCAAAAGTCCCCCCAGCACCCCCAAGACCCCCCTCGAGACCCCTCTCAGGACCCCTCCCCACCCCCAGATCCCCCCACAGTGCCCCAGGAACCCTCCCCAGACCCTCCCTGACACCTCACGATCCCCCAGCCAAGACCCCTCCCCAGACCCCGCCCCACACCCCCGGAACCCTCCCCAAAGCCCCCCCAGCCCCCCGGACCCTCCCACGCCCCCCGATCCCCTCTCAGCCCCTCCCGGCCCTGTCCCGGCCGCCTCAGCAGCTCCCGGAGCGCTCCGGCCGCTCCCAGCGCCGCCCCCGCTCTCTGCAGCGCCCGGCACCGGCACCGCCGCTGCGGCTCGCCTCTGATTGGCTGCAGCGCCGCGGGGAGGCGGGCGCTGCTGAGGGGAGCCGCGCCCTCATTGGTTGGTTCGGGGCGGGGCGCGCCGCTATTGGCTGGGGAGCCCGTGCAGGCGGCGGAGGCGGGAGATTCAGAGGCGAGCGCGGCTGAGGAGGGCGCTGAGGGGAAACTGGGGGGGTTTGGGGCGGTCTGAGGAGAAATTGGGGATTTTGGGGAGATTGACGGAAAATAGGGGGATGTGCGGTGGGTTAGGGGGGAGTGAAGGGGTCTGAGGGGGCTTTGGTGGGTCTGAGGGGGCTTTGGGGATCTTTGGGGGCAGCTTGAGAGGGTCCGGAGTGTTCTCATGTAGGTTTAGGGGGATCTGAGGGGAATTGGGAGGGCCTGAAGGGATTTTGGGGGATTGTGAGAGGAGCTGGGGGGATCTGGGGGGTTCTGAGGTGCATCTGGGGGGCTTCAGCGGAGTGTGAGGGGATTTCCCAGGGTTTGGGGGGGATTGAGGGGTCTGAGGGGGATTTGGGGCAGTCTGATGGATTTGAGGGGGGTCTCAGGTGGGTCTGGGGTCAATTTTGTGGGGAACTGGGGGGTCTGAGGGTCCCGGGAAGGTTTTGGGGGTCCAGGGTGATCCTGGGCCAACCTTGGGGGGGTTTGGGGCTCCTGGAGGGGTCCCGGGGGAGATTTGGGGGTCCCTGGGGGTCCCAGGCCCCCCCTGAACCGGGGTCTGGGGGTTTCGGGGCGAGGGGGCACAACAGGGGTTCCACCCCCCCCTCCCGTTTCTGGGGGTCTCCCATGGTGCCCCCTCCCCACAGAGCTCCGAGGGCCCCTGAGGTGGCTCCTGTTCCACCGGCCAGTGCCCCTGATCCAGGACGGCCCCAGAGAGTCTGGGGGGATTTTGGGGGGCATTTTGGGGGGCGTTTGAGAGGGTGTGTGGGGATTTTGGGGGGGGGTTATGTGGATTTTCGGAGGGCTTTTTTGGACTTTGGGGGATTTTGTTGGGATTTATGGAGAATTATTGGGGTTTTGTGGATTTGGGGAGTTTTGGATTTTGGGGGTTTTATTGGGGGTTTTGAGGATCTTTGGCAGGGGGAAATGTATTGAAATTTCTCTGAGTTTTTTTAAAATTTGCGTGGGTTTCATTAGGGTTTTGTGAGATTCTCTGGGGTTTTGGAGGGTTTTATTGGGATTCTTGGGGAATTCTGGGGGGGCTTTAGGGTTGTCCTCAGGTGTAGGGAAGGGGTGAGAGGCACCGAAATCTCCTTAAACACCCCAGAAGTCCCAATAAAACTCATGAAATCCAAATTAAATCTCACAAAATCCCATTAGAACACCCTAGAGTTCCAATAAAAGCCCACAAAATCTTTTGAAATCCCAACAAACCCCCCAGAATCCCAATTAAACCCCACAAATGCCCCCAAAAATGTCCCAAAAACCATAAAAAGCCCCACAAAATCCCCCCCAAGACCCAAAGAAATCATGGCAACACCAAAAAGACCCCCCAAAAAACCCCCAAAAATCCCAAACCCTCAAAGAATCCCACTAAATGCCCCCACAATTCAAATAAAATTGCACCACGCGTCCAAAATCCTGCAGAAATTCCAATAAAACCCACCAAAAATTCCAAAGAATCCCACCAAATCCCACTAACTCCTCTCAAAACTTAAAAAAAACCCAGAAAAATATTTCACTAAACCCCCAAACACCTGCAGAAAAACACCCCCGCAGAGTGCCAATAAAACCCTCCGAAAAGCCACAAAACCCCCCAAAATCACCCTCCAAACCCCCAAAATTCCCCAACTCCCCCCAAACCCAACAATTCTCTCCACAAACCCCAGTAATTCCCAGCTGTTCCCAGTGTGGTTCCATCACTCCACTCTGGTTACAGACACTCCCAGTATGGTCCCAGTTGGACCCAGTTGCCCCTGTTCTAGTCCCAGTCACTCCCCAGATGATCCCAGTCCCTCCCAGCACGGTCCCACTCACTCCCAGTTGCCCCCAGTTTGCTTCCAGTTCTCCCCAGCATGGTTCCTGTTGTTCCCAGTGTGGTTCCAGTCCACAGACACTCCCAGTATATCCCAGTAGCCCCCAGCATGTCTGCAGTCATTCCCAGGCGCTGCCAGTGGCCCCAGGAAGGTGTCAGTTCTCCCAGTGTGATCCCCCAGTCATGCCCAGAATATCCCAGCTGCCTCCAGCATGCATCCAGTCCTGCCCAGTTCCTCCAGTTTGCTTGCAGCACGATCCCAGTTTCTCTCAGGTGCTCCCAGTTGGCCAAAGTGTGATCCCAGTCACTCCCTTCCAACCCCAATATGATCCCAGTAAGCTCCAGTTGGATCCCAGTCACATGCCAGCCCTCCCAGTGTGGTCCCAGTATAATCCCAGTTGCTCCCAGTCAGGCCCAGTATGGGGGATGATGTGCAGGGTGTGTTCCCAGTCGCTCTCAGATTCTCCAAGTATTGGTCCAGTCCCTCCCAGTATGATCCAGAGATGAGCCCAGTGTGCTCCCAGTCCCTGCCAGTATGAACCAGTTTTGCTCCACATGGTTCCAGTTGCTCTCTTTCATCCTCCCTTTGGTTCCCGTCACTCCCAGTATCTCCCAGTGTATGCCAGTTCCCTCCAGCATGTTGCCAGTCCCTCCCATTATTCCCCAGTATGATCCCATTTGCTGCCAAGCACTCCCAGTCAGCCTCAGTGCAGTGGCACTCACTGCCAGGATGATCCCAGTCACCTCCAGCGTGATCCCAGTTGATCCCAGTAGAAGCCCAGTTTTTTCCAGTAACCACCAGCATGTTCCCAGTCACTCCCAGTTCCTCCCAGTTGGGTTTTTTGGGGGGATGTTTGGAGAATGAGGAACTCCAAGGCTGAGCGGAAAAGGCCCCTCGGGGGGACATCAGGGGGTGGCGGTGGCGGCTGGCGGCAGAGGCAGCCTGGAGGAGCAGAGCCCTGTGTCCCCCAGGAGCCCAAAGTGGGGAGCCCAGAGAGGGGGGAGCGCCGCCGTTGGCGGGAGCCTGCAGAGGCTGGAGAGGGGCAGGGGGGACTCCTTGGAGCCCCTGCAGCCCGGAGCAGAGCATGAGGGGAGTAGGGAGCCCAAAAGGGAGCCCAAAGAGCCCCGGCATCCCTGAATGGGGAGCGAAGAGGGGGCAGCTTTTGGGATTGCTGGGACTGCCAGCAGGCTGGGGAGGGCGGGCACCAAGGAGAAGGGGGACCCCCAATGCAAGCGTGACCCCACAGCTGGGACAGGGGGAACCCTGAACAGCAGAGGGGAGGTAGCAGGGACGGGGAATTCCTGGGAGGCTTTTTCAGGGCTGAATCTTGGTGTTTGGGAGGTTTTTCTGGAGCCCCGATGGCCAGTGACTTATAGAGATGCACTTGGGCAGAGGGACCTTCAAACTCAATGTGCTCATCCTTTGTTTTCTTCAAACCAGGATTTCCATTGCCAACCCCCATTGAGGCTGTGAGGAAAATGCCCCAGAACATGCAAGCAGCTGAGGAGGAAGTCAGTGCCCCTTTCCCCTCTCTCCTGCTCCATCTCCCAGCCCAGCAGGGCCCCGGCTGCAGGACAGCCTGGAGGCATCTCCTTGCCCTTGCCAGTGGCCCGGAGGCAAATGCTATCCTGTCCTTGTCCTTCCTCCCCCAGAGCAGGAGCTGAGCATGGAGAGCAGGGAGGACAAATCCCTGCGTCAGAAGCTCGTGGCAGAGGCCGTTTTGAGCGGCTCCAAGGCGCAGGAAGCCAACGGGGAGGAAAAGTCCCGGAGATCCTGCATGAGGAGGGGCTGCAAACGCAGCCCAGGTTGCTCTGAGGAGTAAAGATCCACCCTGTGCCAGGACGGTGGACAGAGCTTCGGACAGAGCTTCAGCCAGAGCTTGGAGCTGGTGGTCCATGAGGAGGTTCCTGATGGGGAGAAGCCTCACAGGTGCTTGGAGTGTGGGAAGAGCTTCTGGTGGATCACCAGCCTGATCGTGCACCAGAGAACCCACACTGGGGAACGGCCCTACGAGTGTGGGGAGTGTGGGAAAGGCTTCAGGTGCAGCTCTGAGCTCATCACTCACTAACGCATCCATACCGGGGAGAGGCCCTATGACTGTCCCGAGTGTCAGAAGAGGTGTCAGACCAGCTCCAGTCTCCTCCAGCATCAATGGATTCACACAGAGGAGAGGCCCTTCCGCTGCCCAGACTGCAGGCAGGGCTTCAAGTGCAACTCAAACTTCGCCAGGCACCGGTGCATCCACAGCGGGGAAAGGCCCTGCGAGTGTCCCCGGTGTGGGAAGAGCTTTACCCACAGCTCTAACTTGACCAAACACCAACAGAGTCACCAGTAAGGGAAGTCCTGCAAGTGCCCTGAGTGTGGGAAGAGCCTCGTGTGCTGCTCCAGCTTCATCCCCCATTGGAGAACCCGCATTGGGAAGAGACCTGCTGATCCATGTTCCCTGTGATCCATGGTGGGAAGACACTTGCCACTTTTCCTGCCCCTGCTAGTGACCTGATGTAGGATTGAAGAACAAGAGGGTCTGGCCAGAGCCATGTCATTACATTCACTCCCACCTCAGGTCATTGCCAGGGGCAGGAAAGGGACTCTCTCTCTCTCCCTGAGGAGAAAGGTGTCCTTTCCAGGCAGGAGGAAATACGTGGCCAGGAAGAGCCACTCAGTGGTGATGTTGTACTTTTCCCTGTAAATAGTTTTTCTTATCCCTTCTGTTATCAATATTGCTTTTGTTCCTGTTTATTCCTTATCTCATTGCTGTTCCCAGTAAATTGTTCTTATCCCAGCCTGGGATCTTTGCCTTTTGTTCATTCCATGGGAGGCGGAAGGACAGCGAGCAGCAGCGCGGTTTTAGCGGGAGCAGAAAATTGGGGAATCCCATTCCTGAACCCCGGCCCATGGAAACCGAGCATCCCAGCTGGTCCCAACCCTGGTGGCCATGGCAACAGCCTTGGGAGCGGGTCCCTGGCTGGGGCTGTGGGAACCTCTTCCCACTGGTGCCCAGGGACAGGACTGGAGGGAACGGCTGCAGCTGAGTCAGGGCAGGCTCAGGCTGGATCTCAGGAAAAGGTTTTTGCCCCGAGGCTGCTGGGGCCGTGCCCAGGCTGCCCAGGGAAGGCTCCCAGCTCCAGGGCTCTCTGAGCTCCAGCAGCGTTTGGCCAGCGCTGCCAGGCCCAGGCTGACATTGTTGGGGTGTCCTGTGCAGGGCCAGCAGTTGGACTCCAGGATCCTGATGGGTCCCTCCCAGCTCAGCCAATTCTGTGGATCTGGGATCCCATGACCCACAGCAACAGGATCCTGGTGATGGCTGCCTGCTAAGGATCAGATTTGTCACAGGCCCTCAGAGGGGCTCCATGGTCACTTTCCAAGAGTCTCCAAGCTGTTCAAGAGCTGGAATGTCACAGGCAGAGACAGGGGCTCCATGGACACCTCCCAGGGGTTTCTGGGGATGGTAAAGGGCCCTGTGCTCAGAGGCAGTCACAGCCATTCCATGGTGACATCCCAGGGGGTCTTGAGCTGCAAAGGCACTGATCTGTCACAGGCACTCGCGGGGGCTCCACGGTGACATCCCAGGAGTCCCCAGGCTGCCAAAGAGCCGGGATGTCCCAGACACTCACAGGGGTTCCTGTCATGGGCACAGTGGGAGCCTCAGGCAAACCTTTATTTCCTTATTGGAGAAACTCCTGCTGAGTCATGAGATGGAGAAATGACACCCAACAGCCACCATGAATCCTCAAACCCCTGCAGGGCCCCTAGACTTCCAAAATTTATTTTAGTACAGGAGAGTGGGAGTGGCTGGATCCAATCCCAGCACCAGACTTTGTCAAAGGTGTAAAAGATTGGACAGGTAGAATTGAACCTTAATGCAATTTGTCCCACAGGATTATCGATGGAATTCTAGATAAATTTATATAAATACAGCTCTGATTGATTCTGATCATGATTAGACAGAATGGTTTGTTTACAACACAGATTAAATTTAAAAAAAGAGAGTAATTTACTCCACAGTATAGGAGCTATAACAATTATTAGAATATAGTGATCTAGGAAGCAATTTTGATGTCACCTGAGCCTTGCTGGAGTTGTTGGAGCCCATGGCAGTTCCTCCTGCTCCAGCAGGAACTGCCTTTCCTGTGCCATCAGCAGGGTAGGTCCCACTGCAGGAAAAGCCCCAGGCCAGCCCCAGCACAGGGAAGGGCTCGGGCACAAGGGCAGAGTGCCGTGCTGGGAGCTGTGCCAGGCAGAGCCTGAGGCACCAAAGGCACCTTGGCAGCAGCAGCTGCTTGCAGGGCATGGCCAGAAGCCTCCCTTGGCAGCCCGGCCTGGTGGCCACCACTGCAGAGCTGCTGCCTCAGGGCTCCTTTCTGCCTGGGCTCTGAAAAGCCACTTCTGCTCCAGGAGCCTGCCTGGGAAGCCATTGGCCCCTGCACCTTGGGGACAAGATATGAATGACAAAACTCTTCATGCCAGCAGAGACAAGGCAGGGGCAGAGGAAAGGGGAGAGGCAGGCCCAGGGGACAGGGCTGCCATGGTGATGGCTGTGAGGTCACTGCCCCTGCAGCAGCCTGGCTGCCCTCAGCAGACATTCTGGCCAGAAGCGTTGTGAGGGCACCCAGCACATCAGAGAACCCACACAACAGGAATTCTGTCCTTGGGGAGGGGATGGGGTTTCGCGATGTCAGGCTGCACAAAGCTTCTGCTCTTGGACAATTCTCTGGAAAAACAGTTGCAGTTTTGGGCCATTCTCATAATTGTAAAATATTTTCTTCTTGTAACAAATGTAAATCCACCCTCATTCAGTTGAAAGATGTTGGCCCTTGTCCTGTCACTGCAAGATTTGGGAGAAAATAACTTTGACTACTATTTTTCCATTTTCACAGACCTTGGAGAAGACTGAAAAATCTCCCAAGATGGGGTTTGGAGGCCTCTTCACATAACCAGCAGGGAGAGGCTGATGGCTCTGGACTCAGTGGTGTGGAGAATGAGGACAGAACAGGAATAGCCTGGGAGGGAGTGAAGGGTGGTTTCAGAGAGGCTGGAGCTTTTCTTCATAGAGAATATAAGCATGAGAAGGCAATAATGGCACCAAGGGCAGCTGGGGAGGCCCAGACTGAATGCCATGAGAAAGGAATTTCCCTGCCAGGGCAGGGCTGTGGTGCAACACATCCCCCAGAAGGAGCCTGTAGCAGCCCAAGGCTTTGTGTGGCAGCCAGAGGCAGGCAGGAGGCAGAGCTGTCAGCAAAGGAAGGGGCCAGCCAGGTGGGACAGCCAGGGGATGACGACAGCCTGCAGGGACAGAGACACAGGGCAGGGACACCGTAGGACAGCCTGGGCTGCACAGGGCACAGGGATGTGCAGCAGCTGCAAGGCCCTGACAGAGCCACCTTGGGCAGCACTTTGGCCACGGCTGCTGGCCCTGGGCCTGAGCCAGGAGCAGGGGACAAGTGACCCTGGCAGGCCTGGGGCCTCATTGCCTCCTTGTCCCTGCTCAGCAGCCTGGCAGGGGCTGCCCCATGGTCCTGCCCTTGGCATTGCCCATCCCCACATCCCAGAGCCCATCCCGGGAAGAGCCCTGAGCAAGGAGGGAGGGACAGGATCTGCCTGGCCAGGGGCTGGGGCTCAGGCCTTGGCCCTTTGCATTCCTGAAACACATCCAGGTTTGCTCAGCACCAGAGACACCTTTGCCTTGCTTGTCTGAAGCTGTCATCACTGCCTCCAGTGTTCTGCTCTATCTGGAACCTGGGGACACTTTCACATGAGTTTTATCCCTCAGTGGACCCCATTTAAACTACAAGAAATGTCTATGTTTCAGCTTAACTTGGAGTTCTTGAGAAGCTTTTTGAGCACACTCCAAGGGACTGATGCAAAGAGCACCAAAGCCCCAGAGGGTCATTCATGTCCTGGTGGTGTGTCTGTGCTGCTGAGCTGGGCCGGGCTCCTGGCCCAGAGGCAGCTCCTGGCAAGGGCAGCGCTGCAGAGAGACAGCTCTGGCCAGGAGCAGCTCCTGGACACAGCCCAGCAGGGCTGGGGCACTGCCAGGGCAGCTCAGGGACACCAGCAGGGCACAGCCAGAGCTGACAGGGGCTCAGCACTGGCAGGGGCTGGGGGATGTCCCAGAGGGGGCTGTGTCACAGCAGCACCTCTGTGGCTGTGTCATAGAGGCACAGAGCAGCTGTGATGTCAGCAAGGGGCTGTGTGACAGCACAGAGTAGGCTGTGTGAGGTCACAGATTGGGCTATGACACCACAGAGTTTGTTGTGTGAGGTCATTGAGCAGCTACAGCATCATAGAGGGGATTCTCTGTGACATCACGGAGCAGGCTGTGACATCATGGCATGGCTGTATGACATCATAGAGCAGGCTGTGAGGTCAAAGTGTGTGCTGTGACATTACAGAGTGGCAGTATGACACCACAGAGAGGGTTTTGTGACATCACTGAGGGTGTTGTGACATCACAGAACTGTCTGTGACATCATAGAGTAGGGTGTGAGGCCATGGAGCAGAGTCTGCCGTCATGGAGGGTAGCTCTGTGACATAAGAGAGTGGGTTGTGACATCACCAGGTGATGGAGCAACATCATAGAGCCAGGTGTGCAATCACAGAACAGACTGTGACATCACAGGGTGACTTTGTGACATCACCAAATCTTCTGTGACATCACAGAGCAGCTTTATGATATCACAGACTGATATCCCAGCACTGGCCCTGTGATATCATGAAGGGGTTTTGTGACATCACAGAGCAGTTGTGTGTGTCATCACTGAGTTGCCAGTGATTTCATAGAGTAGGCTCTGTGACATCATAGGCTGGACATCATAGAATGGATTCTGCCATCACAGGGTATCTGTGTCACATCACAGAGGGGTTGTGACATCATAGAATGGCTGTGTGACATCCAGGATAGGTTGTGTGATATCACAACATTATCTGTGACATCATAATGAGGGCTGTGACATCACAAATGGGCTGTGTGACATCACTGGGGTTTTGTGACATCACAATGGGCTGTGTGACATCACAGGGGCTTTGTGACGTCACAGGGAATGTGTGACATCACAATGGGCCTGTGTGATGTCACAGGGGGTTGTGTGACATCACAGGGGCTGTGTGAGGTCACTGGGGAGGTCACTCTGCCCCAGCCCCCCTCACAGCTCCCCCAGAGCAGTCCAACGCTGCTCGTGCACAGCGCGGTCCCCTGTCCCCCTGGGTCCCCCTGCCCCCGGCGCCGCAGCCTCCCCCAGAGGATGTTCCACGAGATCGACCCCAGAGCCCGGCACGGGGCCGGGGCCCTAGGGGGTGGGACAGGGGCACAGGGACCCCCCAGCAGTGTCTGTGTGTCCCCCAGGGCCAGAGCCTGGGCCAGGGCTCCTTCACCCTGTTACGAACAAGTGCTTGAGAACGCTGAAAAAATCCCTGGGAAAAGATCAGCAACAACCAGATTTAATATTAAGCGACAGCATCACAAAGTTCCTTGGCAAGAGTCACTCTGCTCCTGACTGGACACTTCAGGCACACCGGGGAAACAAAGCAACAACAAAACCAAACCAAATCCAGGCAAATAAAGCAGAAATGAACCAAGAACGGTCCCTGTGTATGTGTGTGTGTGTGACACAAGGACAGTGAGGACAAGGATAAAAGGAATATGATCTAAAAGCTGAACAGAGCTCAAACTTAACAGGACTTAACTAATACCTTAACCTTAACTTCTCCCGTAAACTTAACAATTTAGTAAAAGAACAACACTTAACAGTCTTTAACCTCATTTATAACCTATGACTAAATAATTTAACAGTGGAATAACACTTAACAATAGTCATCTTAGCTAATAACTTAAATTAAACCTAACAAATTAGCAAAAGAGCAACTCTTAGAAGCAATTAACTTAGCTCAGACCTTGTGACTTAACCTCACCTACAGGCCTGACTGACTCAGCTATGCAAGGCACTCAAACCCCTCCAAGAGCAGCATTTCTGCCACATTTCCCCAGCACAGGCACTCCTGTGTGCACACAAACACAAAGAGTCAGTGCAAGGCACCTGTGAGAAATTCCCCTGAGGGCAGGAAATGCTCCCTGTGGATCCATTGGCATCTCCCCAGCGGGTGAAGGGTTGAGCCTGCAGGAGTGGGGGGATCGGCCCAGGCTCCCTTGTTGTTCAGGATCCCCGAGTGCAGCAAACGGGAGAGTTCCCGGCTGGGAGAGGCCCCACTCAGAGGGAGTCGCTGGCCCAGGAGAGCTCCAAGGGGCTCCTTTTGGAGCGCTGTTTGTAGGGCCCCAAGAGAGGGACTGCAGTCACAGCAATGGCTCATCCTGGCCACACTTGGCATCAACAGCTTTCTTTGGCACTGTGAGAACAGGGATGTTGTGCCACTGAGGGAACACAAACAGTTGCCAGGGCTGCTCCTACAGCAACCAGGAGCTGGTTGGGCACAGCAGTGGCTGGAGCAGACAGTGTTTGTGCTGAGCTGCAGAGGAGCTGAGCCCAGGGGCTGTTGGCCAAGGCCGAGGCCCAAGGAGCATTTCTGAGCTGGCAGGGCGGGCTGAGAAGGGGAGGGGGGAATGCAGCAGCACAGGGCCCATGGAACCAAGGGACCATGGTGACACTGTGAGACCCTATAGTGCCAAAGGTCCATTGTGACATTGCAAGGCCTCATGGCACAATGGAGAGACCATTAAGAGACTTCACAGCCTCATGGAACCAAGGGGCCATTGTGACACACAATGGAGTCAGGGGATCATGGGGACCATTGTGACACTATGAGGCCCCATGGAATAAGCAAAGCATTGTGACTCTGAGAGGCCTCATAAAACCAGTGAGACCATTGTGACCCTGGGGTCCCCACAGAACCAAGAGGACCATTGTGATGTTGTGGGGTCTTGTGAAAGCAAGAGGCTTTTGTGACACTGCAGGGCTGCATGGAGCCAAAGGTTCATTGTGACATTGTGGGGCCTGGTGTCATCAGTGGTCCATTGTGTCTCTGTGAAGCCAAAGGAGACCATTGTGACACTGCAAAACCCCGTAGTCCAAAGGTCCATTGTAACACTGCAGTCTCATGGAATAGAGGAGTCACGTGTCATTTTGGGGCCTGGGGAACCACAGAGACCATTGTGACACTGCAAGGCCTTATGGAATTGTTGGGACCATTGTGACATTCGGGGCCTTCTGCAACCCAGGAGCCATTGTGACATTGTGTGACCCCATTGAACCAAAGCACCATTGTAACACTGCAGGACCCCATGGAATCAAATCACCATTAGGACACTGTGGGGCCCCATGGAACCAAGGGGACCATGGTGATACTGCAGGGCCTCTTAAAACCACGACAACACAGAACAGGTCTGGCTGGTTTGGCCTCCCATGGACTGCCTGACTGGTCCAACGACCATGGCATGTTGAAGGCCTCTTCTCTTCTGCTGTTGAAACACTGGTGCTCCATACTTTCTTTCATATGGAAAAGATCTGTCCTTCTCCTGCAGGCATCCATGGCCAGAACTGGGATTTCATCTCCAGATTTCCTTATATCTAGGGATTATTCCCATAGGAATATTGCCAGGACAAGACTGGCTGACAACGGTTTCATGAGGGTCACCTCTCATCAGTCCCCAAATCTCTGGGGAAGGCTCCATGCTTTCCTTCTTGTGGAAAGAACTGCCCTACTTCTCCAGGCACCCATGGCTGAGATTGGGCTTCCACCTCCAAAATTCCCTACATCCAAAGACTGCTCCCAGACAAAATCTGCCATTGCTGACAAGTCTGGCTGGCCTAGTGAGACTCTCACCTGCCTTCCAAACACTGGGGCTCTGTGCTTTCCTTCCTATGGAAAAGAGCTGTCCTTCCTTTCCAGGTGCCCATGGCCAGAACTGGAATTTCACCTCCAACATTGCATCCTGTGACAGACTGCAGGAGATTGTTGGCTGGAAACATTTCATGTGTCGGGGAGGAATGGGCAGGTCCAGCCTTGCCCTGCCCTGGAGCACTGCCCTGCCCTGGAGCACTGCCCTGCCCTGGAACCCCATTCCCCCCAGAGCCTCTCTCATAGCCCAGCAGTGGCTGCCAGTCCCTGGCACAGCACAGGCAATGCTCCACAGCCACCTCTGGAGCCCCAGCCCAGCTCCTGAGTGACCAAATGACACCAAGTCCCACCTGGGGAAGGGCCCAGCAAGACCAAGGGGTATTGAAGGCTGACCACAAGGCAAACACACATCTTGACCCTACCTCCTCTTGGAATTTCCATCTGAACTGCTAGAGTCCAGGAGTTGGTAGCTCTGTCTGTGCTTCTATAAATCTTATTTTTCTTTCTCTCTTTCTGTGTCTACTTCTTCTATTTTTGTCCTCTTGCAAACTCTGACTAGCTTTAAATTGAACAGGTTTAGAGTTTGTGAAGTTGAACAGGGCAAGTTATTGCTTTGAGAAGTGTTTTTTGGTGATTGAATGATGCATTAAACATTTTGACTAAATTTCTCTGATTTTCTAACGTTGCCAGTAAAGGCTGTTTTGTTGTTTTGAGCTCCTCAGAATCTCTTGTTGGTATTGTTCCCGTGCATCCAACTCAGAGTACACAAACAACTGTAATTCCTTTTGAATGTCTCCTTGAGAGAGTTTTTTAGTGGATGGGGGTCAGGGCTTGTCAGTCCTGTTTGGCACAGCCCAGGCAAGGCTTTCCCAGCCACATTCCATACTCCATTGCCCAGCTGGAGCCGCTGGTGCCTCTGAGTTCTGCTGGCCCAGCCCCAGGGACGCTCTCCTTGTCTGCCCATTCCCCTACGGTCTCTGGGCAGGGATGGCCTCAGTGGGGGCTGCTGACATCCTCAGCAACTTGGAGGCTGCTGCTGAATTTCACTGCTGCAGAGGCTTGTTCAGCCTGCAGCTCTTCAGTGCAGGAATTCAGTGTCCCAGGGCTCATTAACATTGAGAACACCTTAACAAGCCAAGGCTCTGGGAATAATTTGATTTAAGTGTTCCAATAATTTTTGGTTAATTAAATGCATTTCAGGAGTGTGTTCAAACTGAATATATTCTATTTAAAAAGATAGTCAGAAAACAATTTGTAGGTCCTGTTTAGGATTTTTTTCCTGTTAATACATTGATATGTGCTATCTCCAATTGACACTGAATCCAAGTACCTCCTCATGCAGTTTGAATAGATATGAAAATCAAGACCCTTCATGGCTGACAATCAATCAGACTCTGTCCCTACCCCCACCCCACCATTTCCCCCATCCAAACCCTGGCACTCAGAGCAGCCTTGTGCCAATCTGAGCTCTCTCCAGCCCAGGCTGGACCTGCAGCTTTCAGCTCCTTGGCTCCAACTCCCACCTGCTTTCCTAGGAGAAGGAGCTGCCTGAGACACAGAGGGATGTTCATTTATTGTCAGCCAATAGAACCCAAGGGAAGGCACAACTCCATTAAATGCAAAAGTCATTCCTCTGCTGGGTATTAAGTCCACTTTCCATAGCAGACAGTCTCAGAGCAATGGAAAACACCTTTTGTGCCCAGCACCAATCCCAAGGTCCCCCCATTCCCTCCCTGCCCTGATTCTGCCCAGATTTGCTCTTTGCACACACAAGTCACACACTGAAGTCAGGAGCTCCCTCCATGCCCAGAGGGAAGCAAAGAGAGAAAGGGGATGAAGAGCTCTCCTGTGCAGAGCCAAGGTCCAAGTGCAGCCACTGCAGTGGGAACCACAACTCATCAGGTTTGTGTCCTTTGGAGTCAGGGCCTGGTGACACTCAGAGGCACAGAAAGGTTTCTTGCCAACAAACACAAGTTGAACATGATGCTGTTTAATAATGATCACAGCTCTTCCTTCAGCTCTCTGGGATGATCCAGCAGCATCTGACATCCCCACCACCCCCCAGGGATTTCTGTACAGGAACAGTTTTGGACAAAGAAATAAGAACAGGTTATTCTAGGATAGATACAAATGAAATTAAGATGTTGACTAACATGATATTTATTTTAACTTCAGAGAGATTGGGCAACTCCCTGAAGCTCAAAGCATGAAACCAGTCAGTTGAGAGGCACTTGAATGATCAGAAAGCATCTGAAGGAGGAAATCTGGGAGCAATAGAAAGGACATAGATCCAGCTGCTCTAGTGAAGCGATGACCTTAGACATGGCCATTTAAACAGCAGAGCTGGAAACATCTGAAGGATGAGGGTGAGAATATTGATGACACCATCAATATTAATGACAGAATATTGATGACAGCAGTAGAAGACAAGATCGGCATTTCTCGTCCTGCCATCAGTACACCTCCAGGAAATTCCTGTTCCTTGTGAGAAAACATTTTTCAAAAGTACTGAAGTGACTCAGATTAAAAAAAAAAAAAAAGTGCTTATATATTATTAAATGTTCAAGTATTAAAACCTGTGCCCCTTTCCAGGCAGCCATCAGCTGTGTGCCCATGAACAGGCAGTGCCACTTGTGCCCTGAGGTGCCCAGCTGGGATTGCATCTCTCCGAGAGCACCTGAGGGAGAGCAGAGCACCTTGCAAGCTGCAGGTCCCTGACAGTCCCGCAGGGCTCCTGTCCCATCAACATCTGCTCTGCTCCAGTCTGAAACAGGGCCCAGCATGGTGCTGGGATCATCAGAGAGCTGAGGTGTGTGCTGGAATTCAATGCCCTCCCCATCCCGCAGCAGCCCTGCATTTCCCTCCTGCAGCCTTGGTCTGCAGCACAGCCATGGAGGCTCTTTGGGCTCCTGACTGTTCCTGCAGCCCCCAAGGGCAGCTGAGCTCTGCCTGTGGCACAGTCAGCCCTGGCCAGCGCAGGCCATGCTCAGCAATTGCTTGTGTGTGCCTGGCCTTGCTGTCAGCCCCGGCAGCGGCTGCGTGGCCCCTTGGTGGCCCTGTGCTGGCCCAGCCATGGTGGCCCAGCCCCTGTGCAGGCCCAGCCCAGGCCAGGAGCATTGCGGCTGGGAACGGCCCCTGTGCCGTGGTGCCCACAGCAGCCTTGGGGCTCTGTGCCCCATGGCCTCCCTGCTGGGCAGCCTCTGCCAGCTCCTGCACAGCCCCTGGCACCTGTGGGCCTGCACAGACAGCCTTGCCCCGGGCTCTGCCGGCCTCTGGGCCAGCAGAGAGGCTGGCCAGGGCTGGCCATGGCCGGGAACAGGCCCTGAGCCCCGCAGGAGGATGGAGCTGGGCCGCAGCCAAACTCAGCCCAGGGCAAAGCTGGGCTCAGCAGCCAGGGCTGCCAAGGGCTGGGGACAGAGGCTGGCTGTGACAAATGTCCTGGGCCCCCTCCCTGCTCTCTCCGTGCCCCCAAGGGCACAGAGCAGCCTCCTCTCTGGGGCACTTGCCTGTTTTCAATGCCTTGCACAGGCGCTGGCCCTGCCCCACAAGGCCTGGCCTGAGTCCTGCCCCTGCACGCTCAGCCAGGCTGAGATGGACACTGATGGTTTCTGGGGCAGGCTCTCTGAGCTCAGCCCAGCTCCCTGCAAGCTCTGCCAGCTGCCCTGAGCTCTGGGCAGCACCAAGGGCCTCTCCCCAGCCCAGCCCAGCCGGCTCTGGCCCCACAGCTCTGCTCAGGCCAGGCTGCTCTGGCCACTGGCCCCACGGCCTCAGCCCCTGCCAAGGGCACAGCAGCAGCTGCAGCTCACACAGGACTCAGCCCCAGCCATGGGGGAAGGTGCTGGGCCAAGGCCAAAGGAGGCTCCCTGTGTGCCCTGCTCCCCTCTGGCTCAGGTGCTGAGAGCTCTGCAGCCCCTGCTGCCATCCCATGTGCCCAGGGCAGCACAAGAGCCCCGGCCTTGGGGCCCTCAAGAGCTGCTCCTGCTCCAGGCCCAGGGCCCATCCCAAAGCTGGGGCAGCCACAAAGCTGTGCCCATTGCTGTTCATTGCTGCTCTGATGGGGATGGATCCTAAGCCAGTTGGAGGTTGGTGATGAATTTTACTATGCCAGAGGCCTCTTTTTCTTGAGTTCTTCAGTTCAGGATTTCATAGAGAAAGACTCATAAATATTTGTTCAAAACACCCAAGCAAGAGAAGCCCCTAGGAATCATTCAAGTTTTTAATTGTTCCTTGATTAATTAGAAAGATTTCGGAAGTTAATTCAGTGTGAATATACTATGTTGAAAACAATGAAGAGAGGATTCTTTTGTCAAGTTTTTTTCTTGTTTATAGATTGATATCAGCAATGTCCACTTGACATTGACCCCCAGCACGTCCTAATGCAGTCTGCATAGATATGAAATCAGGACCCTTTATTGCTGACAATTAATCAGATTTTGTCCACACCCCCTCCCCACCATTTCCCTCATCCAACCCCTGGCACTCAGAACACCTGAGGAATGGAGTCTCATCCAGGGGTGTCCCCAGGGCTCAGGACTGGGGCCAGGTCAGTGAAATCTCTTTATTGCTGATCTGGTCGAGGGCATTGAGGGCACCCTCAGCCAGTTCAAATCCCTGGCTGTTCCCTGCCCCTGATCCCCACAGCCTGCCCTGTTTCCTTCATCCCTACATTGCCAGGGACTTTCTGGGACAAGGGAGCTCTGCTCTGGCTACGGAGGGAAATGCAAGTGGCACCACTGGAGTGGGAACTCATCAGGTTTGTGTCCTTTGGGGGTCAGGAACTGGTGAGACTCAGAGGTACAGAAGGGTTTCTCTTCATGGCCAACAGACCATAGTTGAAAAGGACACAATTTAATAACAATCACGCTCCTCCCTGAGCTATGTGCAACATCCTAGTGGTGTCTGATGAGTCCACCATCCACAAGTGATTTCCATACTAAAATTAATTTTAGACAAACATGGTTCTGTAATAGATATAAACACAATTATGTTCTTGTATCAGAATGCTCCTCCTGGACTAGGGGCAAAACAGCTCCAACAATTCCTGATTTGCAAAGCTGTCAGTGGTGGATGGAGAAGGGGGGTCAGGCTGGTTTGGTGAGGAAATGCTGAAACCAGCCTGACTCATTTAATCTCCTCCTGTCCTGGCTGATCTCCCCTCTTTCCCCTTCCACCCACTGGCTTTTGTCTTCCACCAGGCCCCCCAGTGAAGAGCCTGGCTCTGTGTTTTCCATCAGCTCCTTGGTGGCACTGCCAGGCTGGGATGAGGAGCCCCTCAGCCTTCCCTGCTCTGGGCTGGACAAGCCCAGCTCCCTCAGCCTCTGCTCACAGCCCAAGGCTTCCAGCCCCACCTTGGAGGCCCTTCCCTAACCCTGCTCCAGCTGCCAGATATCTTTCCTGCCCTGGGGAACCCAATCCAGGCCACAGTCACCTGGATAATCCATGTCCTTGATGTTCTGGTCACACTGCCCTGGCCCCTTGTCCCCATGTCAGGCTCTGGGCTGGATTCTGTGGAACATCCTTTGGTGGAATCTGTGGCTCCAGGTGGAGCAGGGGGATACCGGGGGACAGGGACCCCACTGGGCATGAACAGCATTGGACTTGTTGGGAGAAACTGTGAGGGGGAGCTGGGGCGGAGTGACCAACCCAGTGACCTCACACAGCCCCTATGGGATGTCACAGCCTGCTCTGTGATGTCACAGCCCATTCTCTAATGTCACCCAGTTGGTCTCTAATGTCACAGATGGCTCTGTGGTGTCACAGAGACTGTCTATGGTGGCATAACTGCTTGATGACCTCACATAACCCCGTCTGTGATGTCACAGCCCACTCTGTGACCTCATGTTACCAGATAATCAATTGCCTACAGCAGGTGAGCTCACCCTGGGGCTTTTCTGTGCTGAGCATTGGCCTCGACGTGTTCTGGAGTGAGTCTGGGCAAGGAGCCTGGAGCCCCCAGGGCCTGGCCTGAGGCGTCAGCGCTGCCCCAGCAGTGCCCATGGCCTGTCCCTGCTGCAGCCCCGGCACTGCCACCCCCAGGACTGTGCGCGGCCCCGACAGCACTCAGGCCCTGCAGCAACACCAGGGCCACCAGGGCAGCGGGGCAGGGCTACGGCAGCAGCACTGGCAACACCAAGTGCTGCTGCTGCTGGGCGCAGCTGCTGTGCCAGCACTGATCTGCCCCAGCTCTGCACACAGACATTGCTGCTGCAGCTCCAGAGAAGGCAACAAAAGGGCATCTCTGCAGAAAACTCTGCTGGGAGATCCTTGAGTTCCTTTAAAGCCACTGAGAGCGCAGCCCCTCATTGACACAGTCTGTGGCCACATGGAAGGTGGAGATAAATAAAATGAGAAATGACACAAGCAATGACATTTCTTTTTAGACCATATGAAAAAACTAAAACAAAGGTGGAAAACACACACAACCAAACCAACAAGAAGTATCAAAGAGAACTTTTATTACAAGTGATTTTCAGAAATTGTCCTGCATTTTAATGTCCCTGACACCATCCAGTCATCAGTCTCCACACTGCAGCCTTGAGCTCCTGCTACCTCAGGCTATAAATGAGGGGGTTCAGGGCTGGGGGCACCACTGAGTACAGAAATGAAAGGGCCAGATCCAGGGATTGGGAGGAGATGGAGGGGGGCTTCAGATAGGCAAATATGCCAGTACTGAGGAACAGAGAGACCACAGACAGGTGAGGGAGGCAGGTGGAAAAGGCTTTGAGCTGTCCCTGCTCAGAGGAGATCCTCAGCACAGCCTTGAAGATCTGCACATAGGAGAAAACTATAAACACAAAACAGCCAAATGATAAACAGGCACTAACTGCAATGAGCCCAAGTTCCCTGAGGTAGGATTTGGTGCAGGAGAGCTTGAGGATTGCTGGGATTTCACAGAAGAACTGGCCCAGGGCATTGCCATGGCACAGGGGCGGGAAAATGTATTTGCTGTGTGCATGAGAGCGGTGAGAAAGCCATTGGTCCAGGCAGCTGCTGCCATGTGGGCACAAGCTCTGCTGCCCAGGAGGGTCCCGTAGTGCAGGGGTTTGCAGATGGACACGTAGTGGTCGTAGCACATGATGGTCAGGAGATAAAACTCTGCTCCAATGAAAAACAGAAAGAAAAAGACCTGTGTGGCACATCCTTTGTAGGAGATGTTCCTGGTGTCCCAGAGGGAATTGTGCATGGCTTTGGGGACAGTGGTGCAGATGGAGCCCAGGTGGCTGAGGGCCAGGTTGAGCAGGAAGAAGAACATGGGCGTGTGCAGGTGGTGGCCGCAGGCTACGGCGCTGATGATGAGGCCGTTGGCCAGGAGGGCAGCCAGGGAGATGCCCAGCAAGAGGCAGAAGTGCAGGAGCTGCAGCTGCCGTGTGTCTGCCAATGCCAGAAGGAGGAAGTGCTTGATGGAGCTGCTGTTGGACATTTGTGGTGCCTTGGCGTGGGGATCTGTATAAAATGTAATCATGAAATAGTTAGGTTTGGAGAGGACTCTAAATATCCCAGCACAGCTTGGGGGCACTTTTCCCCCACTGCCTGCCCAGGGCTCTGCTGCCTGGAGCTGTCTCTGCCAGCAGCTGCTTCCCTGTGCCCAGGGCTGGGCCCTGCCAGTGCTGCCAGAGCCCAGCCCAGCCCTGGGGGCTCAGCTCTGCTTTGCAGACCCCTCCCAGCTCTGGCACTGCCCAGGGGCAGCTCTGGCTCTGCAGGCTCTGATGGCAATATCAGAGCAACCCTGAGGATGGTGGAAAAGCAACACTGATGCTGCCTGTGAGGTGCCCTGTGCTGATTCCGGTCACTGAATGTTTTAGTAAGATCTGAGAAAAATATTTTTATTTTTTCCCAAACTTAACTGAGAGATTAATGTCTGTGGGAAGTTTCCTATCCAGACAACCTCTACCACTAGATTAAAAAAGCAGGATTTTTCGTTCTATGCAGCCCCTTCCTTGCTCTGCTCCCTTTATCATCTAACTGTAAATGTTCTGCAGTTAAATGCCATTTTTGGAGCAGTCCTGAACAATGCAGCATCCTCACCACCCCGGGAGAACAATTGCAAGCCTTACCAGCTGTCTCCTTCCACTCAGATCTTGTCCCCCAGCACAGGGAGCAGCTCCCCGGGCTGGCTGAGAGCTGTCCCTGGCAGGCAGCAGAGTCCCTGCCCCAGCACAGCGCCCTGGGCTGCAGGAGTCTGCTCTGCAGGACAGCCCTGGGCACCCCTGGCTGCTCTGCACCAGAGACAATCAGAGAATGTACTCACAGAGTCTGCAGGCATTGGGATGTTCCAGCTTTAGGAGATGGCTCCAGGAGCTGCAGCTGCATTGTCCTGCAGCCAGAGGTTCCTGTGCCAAGGGCTGGCAGTGATTCTGCCCCAGGCACTTCTCAGCACCTTCCCAGCTGACTGATTGAAGCTCTCTGTGCCTCTGGGCTGTGCCCGGGCTGGCTGCAGGCAGTGCCCCAGCCCTGCTGGGCTGGCAGAAGAGCTGCTCCTCAAGAGAAATGTGCTTTTGAAGCTCTTCTTGCTGACCAGGAGCTGCCTCTGTGCCAGGAGCTCAGCTCAGCTCAGCAGCACAGACACAGAACAAGGACTTGAATGACCCTCTGGGGCTTTGTGCTGAGGCCATGAACATCAGTCCCTGAGAGGCAGCTGCAGAAACCTCTCCAGAACTCCAAGTCAGAATCCAACTCCAAAGTTTCTTGGTCTTTTAATGGGTCCCTCTGAGGGACACAACTGAGAAAGTGTCCCCAGGCCCCAGGCAGAGCAGAGAACTGGAGGCACTGATAACAGGTGGGGACAAAGAGAAGCCAAGTCTTGGTGACCTGGGGCACAGCAGGGTCTGTGCCACCAAGGGCTGGGAGGAGACACCTTGTCCTGAGGCCCTGGGGCCTCCTGGCACAGCCCCAGCCAGGCTGGGCACTGTCAGCCCCTTGTCCTGCCCTCAGCATCCCCCCCTAGCCCACATCCCAGTGGCCTCAAGGATCTGCTGGAAGGAGTCCCTGGGGAGCCTTGCTCAGGAATGGCCCTGGGGGCTCCTGAATGATCCCAGGGACTGCAGGTTTTTCAAAGGACTGTGGGTTTGGCTTTTGCCTTGGAGTCTCTGAGAGGTCTGTGCAATCATGGTATCCAATTATCTGCTGTAATTAGTCCCTGGAGAGGCTTTGTCAGTAACAGCATCCAGTGGGGCTCATTAATGCTTCAAGGTACTTCAGTTATTTTAAGGTACTTGGTGCTTCCCTTTTGATACAGACTCTGTGAGAGGTTTGTGCAATCATGGCCCCAATTATCTGCTTTAATGAGTCCCTTGAGAGCTTTGTACTGACATTCATGGCGGCTCATTAGTGGTTTGAAATGCTCAAGGTTTTTATGGTTCTTTGGATTTTCTGTTCCACACTGAGTCTCTGAGAAGCTTTTTGTGCCATCCTGGCCTCCAATTCTCTCCTCTATGGCGTCCATTAAGAGCTTGTGTTGGGGGTGGACCTCAGTGGGACCCATTCATGCTTTGAGACACTTTGGGTGTTTCCTCTGGCTTGGACTCCTGGAAAGGTTTGTGCACTCTCCTTTCAGACCCCGAGGTTCCAGGGCTCATCTCCAAATTCATCATGGGGCTCATTAGGATCAGGCAAGTTCTGACAAACCATGGCTCTGCCTTGATTTCCCTTTGTTCTCATGCAGTTCATCAGGAATGTTTCTGTAGTGTTTTTTCTCTCCAATTTGAGATTTCTTGGCCAATGCATCAATTAGCGTGGTGGGTTCAATGTTGGCTAATTACCAGTGCACTCACTAGAATATTCTTACTCATTTCCTGCTGTGAGACAGGATTAGGAGAAAGGCAAAGTTGGCTCAAAACTTTAAAAGGGTATAAAGAAAGGTTTATTAATACTAACTAAAAGAAAGTGTAATAAGAATCAGAACAAAACTTTTGGAACACTTTTCTTTCCCTACAACCTTTTCTTTCTTACTGACAATGTAAAGAGACAAAACCTAATATTTTCAGTTTACCTCCTCTAGAGTAGTCTTCCTTCAGTTCATGTAGGGAGAGGAGTCTCTTTTTCTTGCTATGGAGACTTCTCCAGAAGAAAAGAGTTCTCTTGTGGCTCTCAATTTCCATTTATAGCAGCCACCTGGAAAATCTGCAATCATGAAGTCCCTCCCATTTTTTGACAGCTTTTCCCACAGTTGTGTTTATGGGCCATGTCAACTAATGGGGTATTAGTTTAAAGATGAGCTGTTTAAGAGCAAATGTTCTCTTCATCTATTTCTGAAATCATCTTCATCTCTGAGAACAGTGGTTTTCTTCTTCTCCCTATGAGGGCACAGGGTCTCATCACTCTGCTCTGTCTGTTCAAACTTCACATCGGAACACAGCTACTTCAACATTTGCTTACTTTACCATGGAGGTCTTTCCTGAACAAGTCATCTTCCCATCCTTTTCAATGTGTTATAGGGAAAAAGAGAGTCTGATGTATCAATTACATCCTTCTCTATAGCTTCACAAGAGGATTTCAGTCCCAAGGTTATGGCATTTCCTCATCCCTCCCATCCGGGACTCAACTTCCCCTTCACTGACCTCGGTGTCTTCATGTTGCTCCTCTGTGTGCCTGCACTTTGTCCTTTTCTCTCACTCGAGGGAGGATGGAAGCACTGAAAGAGTTAATATCTCTCCCAGGGCCTGCAGATGGTTCCGTGACCCCGGCCAGGCTCGGTCCTTTCGGCTGGAGCTGTTTTACGATGGAGGTTTCTGCAGCGGCTGCGCTGGGGCTGTGTCAGGATGGGCCGCGCTGGGGCAGGGCCAGGATCTCAGCAGCCAGGCCAGAACACAGCAGCAGCACGGCCGGGGCCCATGGCTTCTCCTCCCCCTGCCCGGGGCTTGTGGGTGAACCCCAAGGGTGGCAGAATCTTGGCCGAGCCGGCCCGGCCCGGGGCTGCTCCTGGGGCCCGGCGGATCCTGGCTGGGCCCGGGCTGGCCGTGGGGCAGGGCTCGGTAGCGCCCAGGTGTTGGCAACCCCAGCCATGGCCCGGCCCGGCCTCGGCCCCGCGGCCTCCCCTGCCCTGCCCGGCAGCCGATGGGGCCTGGGGGCTCCCTGGGAAGGGGCCCGGGCCCACGGCAGGAGCCGCCCGGCCCGGCCCGGCTGAGACGGGGGCTGGGCCAGCTTTGTTACCTCTTTGCCAGACAGAAGGGAAAGAGACCCTCCCAGGCTTTCTCATCTTTAATGTGTGTCTTCACAGAGCCGTGTACAGCTTCCTTAGTGGTTTAACAGATTGTCAATTCTCAAAGCTAATTACTGATTGGGTGTTTTTGACAGACATGGAGGAAACTGCTAGCAGCTTCTTTTCGGACATCCCTTCCATGATGCAATACCACCACAACAGCACAGAGGACAGAGCTCCTTTGTCCATATGTAATGCTCATGTGCCCAAGGTTTCAGAACCCCTCCTTGGGAGATCTCCGGGCCCTCTCCAAGGTGTTTTCAAATGGAAACATTCAGCTCATGGTCTAAGAAAATCACCAGAGGGCAGGGCCAGCCTGACCTGTCTGTTCTGGTTACTTTTGTCTAGGAGCAATCTTTGGATATACAGAATTTGGGAGGCCAAATTCTAATTTTGGCCATGGGCCCTGGGCATGAAAATGGGTTCTTTTCCTAAGGAATGAAGGAACAGAGCTCCATTGTTTCAGGGGCAGATGAGAGCTGACCACCAGAGGCCAAGGCCAGCCAGAGCTGGCAGGTTTTTTTTCTGAGAGATGCCCTTGCATATTGGAAAATTTTTTAGGGAAAGTATCAGTTTTGCCAATGGGCATCTGAAAAGAGGGATGGTTCTTTTCATAGCAAGGAAAGCATGGAGCTCCAGTGCTCCAGGAGCTGATGAGAGGCAGCCCTTGACATCCCAAGATCAGCCAGACCTATCAGGTGGCCCCTGGGAGGCCAAGCCAGCCAGACCTGTTCCATGTTCCCTTGGTTCGATGGGGCCCTGACGTGTCATAATGTCCCCTTGGTGACACGAGGTCATGAAGGGTGCTCATGATCTCCATGGTTCCATCAGGTCCCACAGAGTCATAATGGTCTCTGGGTTTCATGAAGCCCCGCTGTGTCACCACAGCCCCTTGGTTCCATGGGCTCCAGTGGTGCCACAATGATCCCCTTGGTTTCGTGAGGTCCCCACAGTGTCCCAGTGATCTCCATGGGAAGGAAAGAACCGACCCCCAGTGTTGCAGGGGCAGTCACCAGAGGCCAAGGCTTGATGGTACTGGCAGATTTTGCCTGGAAGCAACCCTTGGATATACAGGATTTTAGAGGTGGAATCCCAGTTTCAGACATGGACACCTGGGGGAGAAGCACAGTTGTTTTCCATAGGAAGGAAAGCACAGAACAGAGGTGTTTCCAGGGCAGATGAAAGGCAGCCATCAGAGGCCTAGGACAGCCAGACCTCTCTGTCCTGGTAGCTTTTGTCTGAAAGCAACCCTTGGATATAGCAAATTTGGGAGGTGGAATCCAAATTTCGGCCATTTCTGTGTAGATAAGAAGGATGGTTCTTTTCCATGGGAAGGAAAGCACAGAGCCCAAGAGTTTCAAAGGCAGAAGAGGAGAGAGGTGGCTCTCGGGAGGCCAAGCCAGCCAGACATGTTTGTCCTGGCAGCTTTTGTCATGGAGGAATCCTTGAATATATGGAATTTGAGAGGAAGAATCTCAATTTTGTCCACGGGCACCTTGAGAAGAAGGATGGTACTTTTCCATTGGAAGGAAATCACCAACCCAATGTGTTTGGTAAGCAGGTGAGAGGCAGCCCCCAAGAGGCCAAGGGCAGCCAGACCTGTCTGTCCTGGCATCTTTCATTGGGGGAAAATCCTTGGATGTATGGAGCTCTTGAGATGGAATCCCAGATTTGACCATGGGCACCTGGTCAAGATGAATGGGGTTTTTTTTGTACTGGAAAAAAAGTGTGAAGTCCAAGTGTTCTGGAAGAAGATGAGATGTGGCCACCCTTAGGCCAAGCCAGTCAGACCTGTCTCTGCTGGCACCTTTTGTCTAGGGGCTACCCTTGGCCATAGGGCACTTTGGATGTGGAATCTCAATTTTGGCCGTGGGCACCTGGACAGGAAGAAGAGTTCTTTTCATTACGAAGGAAAGCACAAAGCCCCAGTGTTTTAGAGGCAGATGAGTAGCAGCCCTCAGGAAGCCAAGGCCAGCCACACTTGTCAGTCCTGGCAGCTTTTGTCTGGGAGTTATCCTTGGATATAGGGAATGCTGGAGGCAGATGCCCAATTTTAGCCATGGGTGCCTGGTCGAGATGGATTTTTTTCCCATAAGAAAAAAAAATCACATGGTCCCAGTGTTTCAAAGTCAGATGAGAGGTGGTTCCTGGATGGCCAAGGCAGCCAGAGCTGTCACTCCTGGCAGATTTCATCTGGAAACAATCTTTGCATATAAGGAAATTTGGAGGAGGAATCCCAGTTTTGACAATGGGCCCCTGGAGGACAAGGAGAGTTCTCTACCATAGGAAGGAAAGCCCAGAGCCTCAGTGCTTCAAGGACAGATGAGAAAGCAGCCCTCGACATGCCAAGGTCAGCTGGACCTGTCAAGTGATCCCCAGGAGGCCCAGCCAGACCTGTTCCCTGTTCCCTTGGTTTTGTGGGACCCCACAGTGTCCCAATGGTCTCCTTGGCTCCCCTTCCTTCTGCAGTGTCACAATGGCCCCGTGCTTCCATGAGACCTTGCAATGTCACAATGGCTTCATGCTCCCACAAAGCCCTGATCTGTCACCAGGGCCCCTCGGCTCCATGTGCCCTCACTGTGTCACAATGCCTCCTCCATGACACTGGGCTCCACAAAGTCACCATGGACCCTTGGCTCCTTGGGGCCTCTGAGTTTCACAATGGAGACAGTCCTGGATTGCCAAGCAGATTGTATTCTCTTTGCCATCTGTATGGCAGTTGTCTTCTGTTAAGTGGGAAGTTTACCTTATCTCTTCCACACCCACTCCTTCCTCAGGGCAGACATCTGCTGATAACAGGCTACTGAATGTCACTGCATGACTGATAAGAACTACAGCATCCCATTGTGAGATGCTCCGCCCAGAGGGGAGAACCAAGCATTCCTACCAGATATAATCTTAAAAATTCTGGAACACCAACATGGCTTTCTCCACTGGATTTCCCAGAGGAACAGCAGCTGCCTCTTCCACTGGATCTTCAGAGGAAGACTACACCTTTCTACAGGATTCCTGCTCAAACAGAACCGCACCTGACACTCCAGGAGGACTGCAGCCACCATTCCAATTGGACTGCTACCAACACCCTGTGCAACAGGGTGTCAGGTTGTGTTCTGATTCTGTCAGTGTTGTCTTGCTTTACTGCATTGTTTATTTTATCTTTTTATTTGTTTCCCTAATAAAGAACTGTTATTCCTGCTCCCATATTTTTTCCTGAGAGCCCCTTAATTTCAAATTTATAACAATTCAGAGGGAGGGGGTTTACATTTTACGTTTTAGGAGAGGCTCCTGCCTTCCTTAGCAGACACCTGTCTTTTCAAACCAACACAGGGAGTGACATCAATCTCTGCTTAATAACTGGTTTTACTTTAACACAGTTACTTTGAAATCACTTCCTAGTATATGATATAATACGATATATGAAAATATAATATGATATAATATAATATATGATATAATATAATATAATATAATATAATATAATATAATATAATATAATATAATATAATATAAATAGTATGTTACAGCTGTTATACCTAGGAGCAAATTCTTCTGATTAAGATAATATTGTCTAATCATTACCATAATAGATAATATATATTTATAGAAACAGCTGTGGTTTGCCATCCTTAATCCTGTGGGACAAATTCTAGAAAGGTTTCATTCCACCTTTATAATTCCTTACATACAAAATCTTGAAAGTCTGGGACTGGGATTGGATACATCTGCTTCAAGGCTCCTCTCACAAGAAGGAGTTTAGAAAGCTTGGAGGTCCTTGCAGGTGTTTGGGATCTGTGGGAGCCATTGGGGGTCCAATTTACTGCCCAATTAACAGAAGATAACTGCCCTACCTCTGACAGATGGCAAATAGAATACATATGTTTTCTTTCAATCCAGAACAGCAGGATTTCAAATTAATAAAATGTAATTTAACATTGCTCAAATCTAACACTAATGAAGTTTAACTTTGTTTAGTCTTATCAACCCTGAATTTGCATTAAATTAAACATCATAGAATCAAAAATGGATATCCTTAAAAGTTATACATACAACAAAATATAACTTATTCTGATGCCATTAATAGAAATAAGGCACTGACAAGTTGAACAATCTGTGATTGAAATAACAGCATGATGGATTTAGTGGAGGGATTAAGAGGATGTAATTAAGTGTGTCATGATTTTATGTAAATTAGTTTTGAGGGAAGGCCATGGTAGCAACAAATTTTATGCAAGCGTGAATTTGCTAAGACCTTTTAAAGTGCAGTTTTATTGAAAGAAACAACAATGTGGAATTTGGAAAACTGCCCAGCAAACCAGCAGCTTCTGGAAATCGTATTTAGTGTCATTCCAGATGGTCAATTTACCAGCATTTCTGTTAAAGAACCTCTGGCCAGTGCCGTGGTGGGGGGGGCTGGCGGAGCCGCGCCAGGGGCTCGGGGGAACCGCGCCGGGAGCAGCCGAGCCACGCACCCCAAACTGCCCGCGGTTCCCCCTCCTGCCCCAGAGCCTGTGAATGTGCCTCCATGCCAGAGGAAAGGGGCAGGAGATCCCCCAGTGCATCCCCAGCAGGACGGCATCAGCAGCGGGGTTGTCCTGCAGCCGGGGCCATGCTGGGCTGGGAGATGGAGCAGGAGAGAGGGGGAAGGGGGCACTGACTTCCTCCTCACCTGCCTGAGTGTCTCTGGGCATCTTTTGCTTCCTTGCAGCATTCTCTTCCATTGGGTCAAGGTTTGGTAATGGGAAAACCTGCTTTGGGGAAAAACAAGGGATGAGCACAGAGAGGCTGAAGATCTTCCACCCAAGTCCATCTCTAGAAGTCACCTGGTGTCCATGAAAACCTTCAAAAAACAAAAGTGAATCTAAAAAAAAAGCCACCACGAGTGTCCCAATTCCAGTCTCATCCCTCTGGGGTTCTGGTGGTCCCCCCTCTCATGGCTGCCAAGGATCCCATGGGTCCTGGGGATCCCCCCTCTCCAGGGTCCTACTTAGGGATGCTGGAGGGTTTTGGGGTTCCAGGGTCCCTCTCTCCAGCCTCCTCCCAGTCCAGGCACTTGGGGCTCTCTCCTCTCTCCACCACCCTCTCCTAGTTTAGGGCAAATTTGGGAGAAAACCTCCAAAAGGGGTTTCCTCTAGAAAGCAAATTCAAGCAGCATCTCCCCCAATTAGTTTGGGGAAAGATTTCCTTGGAGAAAAGTGGAAAAACCTGGTTATTTAACAGGCAAGGAATTCACGAGTAGAGCAAATGACCAATATTAAACAATAAAACCTCTTGCTGCTCCAAAAGAGATGACAAACTCAGAAAGTCCCTCTGTGGGCTGTAGCTCTGCTCACTCAGTCTCTTATCAGTTTCTCCAGCACTGGAAATGCCATGGACCAGGCTTGGCCCAATGGGCCACAGGTGGAGCTGCCAGTGCTCTTCTGGATATTGAGAGCAGGTTTAAACAGCTCTAAAGTAAAAGAAAAACCACAGTCCAGGGCACTTATCTGCCTCAGAGAGCTAAAAACTAACTAAAACCAAAGGAGAGCCCTGTCCTGCTATCTGTCTGTCCAGGAGCCAGAATATGGAGGAGTGCAGTTTCTTAAAAAACCTGCTCACTTCCTGCCTGCCTTCGCTCTCAGAACCTGCCTTAAAGGTGCAGAACTCATTTCTGGGCTAAACAGATGAAGAGGGTATGAGCATGATCCCAGGTTCAGCCCTTCTGGGGGTTTGGGGGTGTCTCTGTCCCTCTGACCCCGATGATGTTTGGGTGGGGTCACACCAGGGCTGAGAGGGACAGAGACCACCCCGGCCTCCCCAGGGATGAGAAGGTCAGAGAGCCCCCCCAGCCCCGAGCACCCTCAGCGGTGAGAGGGACACAGAGCCCCTGGTCCCCAGCCCTGCACAAGCATTCCCTGAGGCCAACGGGATGGAGAGACCCCCGAGCAACCACCAGGGTGAGGGGACAGAGACCCCCGAGCATCCCCTGGGCTGAGAGGGACAGAGACTGGGCCAAGCACCCCCTGGCACAGGGATGAGAGGGAGGGAGACCCCCCAGGCATTCCCTTGGGTGAGAATGATGGAAACTCCCTGGGGAATGGCCTGGGGTGACAGGGACAAGAACAAAATTCCCCCCAAGCCCCTCCCAAGCATTACCCAGGGCAAGAGGCACAGAGACCCCTCAAGCATGCCCTGGGTACTGGACAAAATAGATTTGGCAGAAATCAAACTTAACACTACATTAAATGCCTTGAGGAATATTTGCTCTTCCCACAACTCACTTGTGATGGAAATGACAACAAAACCCAAACATTAATAAACCAACAATAGAAGCAATTCTGTGGCAATTCCAAGTTTCATCGGTTCAGCTCAGCTGCTGGCAGGTGCCGATAAAAGAAACGTGGAAATTTGGATCAATACAGACTATTAAAAGGAAGAGAAAGCTCCGTGTAGCTGTCACAATAGTGATAGGGATGAAGAGAAAATGTATCCTCACATGTGGGAAGGCCTCGAAGCCTGTGAATTCAGGGATTATTTGGGAATTTAGCTCATGGAGCTGGGCTCCTTGTGGGACTTTCAGCAGCCTTGTGTTCCTCACCTTGGGGTAAATGAACCTTGTCAGTCTCGCTGGTAACATTTGCTCTTTCCTCCAGTGATTTTAATGAACTTTTCAAGGAAGGACAAGAAAATATTTTCTTTACACTGGTCACCCACAAAAGCCATTTTCCTCATCAGTTCTCCCATGAGTCGCTCAGAGGAAGCTGCGTCCAAATTTCCAAGAGTTCCTCCAGAAAGACCCACAACCTCCTCCTCTGAGGGAACCATGCTGTTGTCAAAGGCACTTGGGGTCAGAGAACAGTGCCCTGAACTTACTGTCCCAAAATAATGTCACAATCTGGTTAAGAAAATTGTTAGAGAGATGCCTCTTTCCCAGTTAAGGTGCTAATGAGACCAAATCCAAAGTGGATGGTATTGAACAGTAAATGTGAGGTAGAGAGAGATGGAAAGAAAGAGAAAGGGGGAGAAAACAAGGGAGTGACAGGGACAGAGACATCCCCTGGTGCAGGGCAAGTGTGACATTGTCCCCTGTGTGAGTGGCCTTCCAGGAGTGGGGGTTTGACACCTGAGCCAGTTTGGGTAAGGGGGCTGGTGTTCACCCCCCAGCAGGGATTACCCCACTGTTTCAGGTTACAGTGTCAGATGTAACCAAATGCATGTTTTCCATCACCATGTTGACAAACTGTAATAAACAGGCGGGGCAGTGTTCTTTATCTCTTCCATGACTCAGCCCTGACAACGCCCTCCAGGGGCCATCTTCTGTGAATGGGCCATTGAGTGTCCCTGCAGGACTGGTTAAATGACATCATCCCATTGTGGGATGCTCTGCCCAGGGGGAGGAGCCAAGCATTCCTACCTGGATATAAACTGAGCCTTGCAGCACCAGGAGCACCTTGGCTACTGGATTGCCAGAGGACAAGAGCTCCATAAGCACCACTGGACCTTCAGAGAAAGACCAGACCATTCTACAGGATCACTGCTTCGACAGAATCACGTTCATCACTGCAACAGGACTGCAGCCACCATTTAATGGGACTGCTACCAGCACCCTGACCAACAGGGTGTCAGGTTATATCCTGACTCTGTCAGTTTAGGGCAGTGTTTCTGTTTCATTGCTTTGATCTTAATTTTCTTATTAAATTGTAATTCTGGCTTAGAATCTCCACCTGGTTTACCTTGAAACCCGTACAAAACTTGATGTATTCATCCCTTTTTTTTTTTCTCCCAGACCAGGTTTTCCCATTCCCAAACCTTAGCCAGATGGAGGGGGATGCTGCAAGGAAAAGGAAGATGCCCCAGGACACCCCGGCAGGTGAGGAGGAAGTCAGTGCCCCTTTCTCCCTCTCTCCTGCTGCATCTCCCAGCTCAGCATGGCCCGTGGCTGCAGGACAACCCCTCTGCCTTGGCCATCCTGCTGGGGATGCACTGGGGGTGTCTCGTTCCCTTTCCCTCTGGCACAGAGGCAAAGCCCATCCACTCCTTGTCCTTCATCCCCCAGACAAGGTGCTGAGGATGGAGACCGGAGATGACAAATCTTCACAGCAGAACCTCGTGGAAGAAGCTGTTTTGAAGGACTCCATGGCACAGGAATCGAACAGGGAGGTAAAGCCCAAGAGATCCCACAGGATGAGGGCCTGCAATCCCAGCCCAGGGTGCTCTGAGGAGGAAAGACCCACCCTGTGCCAGGAAGGTGGACAGAGCTTCAGCCAGAGCTCGGAGCTGATGGTCCATGAGGAGCTTCATGATGGGGAGAAGCCCTACAAGTGCTTGGAGTGTGGGAAGAGCTTCAGGCAGAGCAGCACCCTGATCAGCCACCAGATGATCCACACCGGGGAATGGCCCTACGAGTGCGGGGAGTGTGGGAAGGGCTTCAGCTACAGATCCACCCTTGTGACCCACCAACGCATCCACACTGGGGAGAGACCCTACGAGTGTCCCCAGTGTCAGAAGAGGTTTCACACCAGCTCCAATCTCCTCCTGCATGAGCGGATTCACACCGAGGAGAGCCCCTTCCGCTGCCTGGACTGTGGGAAGGGCTTCAAGTACAACTCCCACCTCATCACCCACCGGTGCATCCACACTGGGGAAAGGCCCTACGAGTGTCCCCAGTGTGGGAAGAGCTTCACCAACAGTTCTAACTTAACCAGACACCAACAGAGGCACCTGTAAGTGAAGCCCTGTAAATGCCCCAACTGCAGGGAGAGCTTTGTGCCTGGCTCCAGCTTCATACCCAATTGGAGGATCCACACTGGGAAGAGACCCGTGTTCCATGTTCACTGTAATCCATGCTGGGAAGACACCTGTCCCTTTTCCTGCCCCTGCCAATGACATGATGTGGGATCAATGAACATGAGGTTCTGGCCAGGGCCATGTCATTAGATCCACTCCCTCCTCAGGTCATTGCCAGAGGCAGGAAAGGGTCTCTCTCTCCCTGAGGAGAAGAGTATCCTTGCCAGGTAGGCGGAAATATGTGGCCAGGATGACCCAGTGAGTTGTGTTTTGGTTTTCCCTGTAAATAGTTTTTCTTTTCCCTTTTGTTAGCAGTATTGTTTCTGTTCCTGTTTGTTCTTTATCTCGTTGCTGTTCCCAATAAATTGTTCTTATCCCAGCCTGGGATCTTTGCCTTTTGTGCATTCCATGGGAGGCAGGAGGGCAGAGAGCAGCAGCGTGGTTTTAGCTGGAGCAGGAATCTGAGGAATCCCATTCCTAAACCCCAGCCAGTGGAAACCGAGCATCCCAGCTGGTCCCAACCCTGGTGGCCATGGCAACAGCCTTGGGAGCGGGTCCCTGGCTGGGGCTGTGGGAACCTCTTCCCTCTGGTGCCCAGGGACAGGACTGGAGGGAACGGCTGCAGCTGAGTCGGGGCAGGCTCAGGTTGGATCTCAGGAAAAGGTTTTTCCCCAGAGGCTGCTGGGGCACTGCCCAGGCTCCCCAGGGAAGGCTCCCAGCTCCAGGGCTCTCTGAGCTCCAGCAGCATTTGGCCAGCGCTACCAGGCCCAGGCTGGCATTGTTGGGGTGTCCTGTGCAGGGCCAGCACTTGGACTCCAGGATCCTGATGGGTCCCTCCCAGCTCAGCCAATTCTGTGGATCTGGGATCCCATGACCCTGGGGATGGGGCTGCCAATGGTTGCCATGGCAACGGGCTCTGGCTGCAGGCCTGAGCTGGTGTCCATGGCAACCACCCCTGGCATGGGGTCTGCATGGAGCTGCCAAGGGACTGAGCATAGCAACAGGGGGCTGGGGATGGTTGCCATGGAAACTGACCATAGCAACAGGGGGCTGGGGATGGTTGCCATGGAAACTGACCATGGCAACAGGGGGCTGGGGATGGTTGCCATGGAAACTGACCATGGCAACAGGGGGCTGGGGATGGTTGCCATGGAAACTGACCATGGCAACAGGGGGCTGGGGATGGTTGCCATGGAAACTGACCATGGCAACAGGGGGCTGGGGATGGTTGCCATGGAAACTGACCATAGCAACAGGGGGCTGGGGATGGTTGCCCGCTAAAGATCAGATCTGTCACAGGCCTTCAGAGGGGTTCCATGGGGACTTTCCAAGAGTCTCCAGGCTGTTCAACAGCTGGAATGTCACAGGCAGAGACAGGGACTCCATGGACACCTCCCAGGGGTTTCTGGGGATGGTAAAGGGCCCTGTGCTCAGAGGCAGTCACAGCCATTCCATGGTGACATCCCAGGGCACCTTGGGCTGCAAAGGCACTGATCTGTCACAGGCACTGACTGGGGTTCCACAGTGACATCCCAGGAGTCCCCAGGCTGCCAAAGTGCTGGGATATCCCAGAAGCACTCAGAGGGGTTCCTGTCATGTGCACAGTTGGAGCTTCAGGCAATGTTTATTGGAAAAGCTCCTGTTAGGACACAGCGTGCAGAGAGGATCCCCAATAGCCCCACAGATCCCCAAATGTCACCGTTGAGTCAGAGATGGCACAGACTCAGACCAGAAAGCTAAAGGCTAAAGGCCACCTGTCTATTCAATCCTCTTCTTTTATACCTTGGTTTGCTACAGGTGGACCTCATTGGTCATTTAGTCAACACATTACACATGATTGGCTAATTAAGACAATATCCTTCAGTAAACAACTTTATGGAGAAAAACCAACTTACTATACACACCACCTGTGGATAGATTCAATTCTTTCCCCCCAGCTCCCTAAAAGTTCCCTGACCAATTCATTGGAAACTTATCTTGCTTTCTCTGTCTCTCACCACACTGTCATATCCACACCCAAATACCCCCAAGGACCTCCAGGCTTTCTAAATTCTTTCTGTGAGAACAGCCATGGAGCAGCTGATCCAGTCTCATCTCCGGAATTTTCAAGCCTTCATGTGTAAATAATTATCAAAGTGGAATCTAACCTTTATAGAATTTGTCCCCCAGGATTAAGGATAACAAAACAGAGATATTTATATAAATTTATACCATGGTAATGATGAGACAAAATTATCTTAATTAGAAATATTTGCACCAAGATATAAGAGCTGTTACATATTTTATTATTTAGAGCACTCAGAAGTGATTTCTAAGCAACTGTATTAAAACAAAACCAGTAATTAAGCAGAGATTGATGTCACTGCCCTAGACCAATGACCGTGGGCAAATCCCTTTGGTTCAACCTGGAGACGTGATCTTGAGGGGTGTCCCCACTGCAGGGTAGAATTTCCACACATCCCAAGAAGAGAAATGTCAGGAGATGCTACCAATAAAATTTGGGTCAGGACTTTTCCAGTCTGAAGTGCTGCCCTGTCAATCAGATGTGCCCAGGTTGGGCCAGCTCAGCAGCTCTGCAGAAGCTTTCAGTGGTGTCACTTGGTTGTTCCTTTCTCCAGGAATTTTTCCATTTCTGCCACAGCTTCAGCTCCCTCTGAGGATATTGAACTTCAGGATGGAGGAGTCAGGCTGGTTCCAGCTTTATTCACCCCAAAATCAGCAGGACCCTCCTCCTTTATTTCCCACTGGGGCTTTGCAAACGGCCTGGCTGGGGTTGTTGGAGCCCACTGCAGGCAGAGCCTCCTGCTCCAGCAGGAACTGCCTTTCCTGTGCCATCAGCAGGGCAGGTCCCACTGCAGGAAAAGCCCCAGGCCAGCCCCAGCACAGGGAAGGGCTCGGGCACAAGGGCAGAGTGCCATGCTGGGAGCTGTGCCAGGCAGAGCCTGAGGCACCAAAGGCACCTTGGCAGCAGCAGCTGCTTGCAGGGCATGGCCAGAAGCCTCCCTTGGCAGCCCGGCCTGGTGGCCACCACTGCAGAGCTGCTGCCTCAGGGCTCCTTTCTGCCTGGGCTCTGAAAAGCCACTTCTGCTCCAGGAGCCTGCCTGGGAAGCCATTGGCCCCAGCACCTTGGGGACAAGATATGGATGACAAAACTCTTCATGCCAGCAGAGACAAGGCAGGGGCAGAGGAAAGGGGAGAGGCAGGCCCAGGGGTCAGGGCTGCCATGGTGATGGCTGTGAGGTCACTGCCCCTGCAGCAGCCTGGCTGCCCTCAGCAGACATTCTGGCCAGAAGCGTTGTGAGGGCACCCAGCACATCAGAGAACCCACACAACAGGAATTCTGTCCTTGGGGAGGGGATGGGGTTTCACTGTGTCAGGTTGCACAAAGTTCCTCATCTTGGAGCATTCCTGGGATGGGGAATCCACTTCTCTGGAAAAACATTTGCAGTTTTGTGCAATTCTCATAGTTATAAAATATTTCCTCCTTCTAACAAATGTAAATCCGCCCTCATTCAGTTCAGAGACATTGACCCTTGTTGTGTCACTGCAAGTTTTGGGAGAAAACAACCTTGACCATTATTTTTCCATTTTCACATACTTTGGAGAGGACACAAAAATCTCCCAAGATGGGGTTTGGAGGCCTCATCACATAACAAGCAGGTAGAAGCACACGGCTCTGTGATCAATGCTGTGGAGACAGGACAGAACAGGAATAGCCTGGGAGGAATTGAAGGGTGGTGTCAGAGAGGCTGGAGCTTTTCTTCATAGAGAATATAAGCACGAGAAGGCAATAATGGCACCAAGGGCAGCTGAGGAGGCCCGAAGTGGACACCAGGAGAAAGGAATTTCCCTGCCAGGGCAGGGCTGTGGTGCAACATGTCCCCCAGAAGGAGCCTGGAGCAGCCCAAGGCTTTGTGTGGGCAGACAGAGGCAGGCAGGAGGCAGAGCTGTCAGCAAAGGAAGGGGCCAGTCAGGTGGGGCAGCCGGGGGATGACGACAGCCTGCAGGGACAGAGGTGCAGGGCAGGGACAACGTAGGACAGCCTGGGCTGCACAGGGCACAGGGATGGGCAGCAGCTGCAAGGCCCTGACAGAGCCAACTTGGGCAGCACTTTGGCCATGGCAGATACAAAGAGCACCAAAGCCCCAGAGGGTCATTCATGTCCTGGTGGTGTGTCTGTGCTGCTGAGCTGGGCTGGGCTCCTGGCCCAGAGGCAGCTCCTGGCAAGGGCAGCGCTGCAGAGAGACAGCTCTGGCCAGGAGCAGCTCCTGTGCACAGCCCAGCAGGGCTGGGGCACTGCCAGGGCAGCTCAGGGACACCAGCAGGGCACAGCCAGAGCTGACAGGGGCTCAGCACTGGCAGGGGCTGGGGGATGTCCCAGAGGGGGCTGTGTGACAGTGGCACCTCTGTGGCTGTGTCATAGAGGCACAGAGCAGCTGTGATGCCAGAAAGGAGCTGTGTGACATCACAGAGTTTGTTGTGTGAGGTTGTCAAGCAGCTACAGCATCATAGAGGGGATTCTTTGACATAACAGAGCAGCTGTGACGTCATGACATGGCTGTATGATATCATAGAGAAGGATGTGAGGTCAAATTGCGTGCTGTGACATTACAGAGTGGCAGTATGACATCACAGAGAGGGTTTTGTGACATCACTGAGGGGGTTGTGACATCTCACAGCTGTGACATCATAGAGTAGGGTGTGAAGCCATGGAGCAGACTTTGCCATCATAGAGGGTGGCTCTGTGACATCAGAGATTGGGTTGTGACATCATTAGATGGCTGTGTAACATCATAGAGCAGGCTGTGACATCACAGAACAGACTGTGACCTCACATGGTGACTTTGTGACATCTCAGAGTCTTCTGTGACATCACAATGCAGCTGCATGACACTCCAGGTTGACATCCCTTAGTTGGTTCTGTGGCATCACAAGGGTGCTGTGTGACGTTATAGGGGGCTCAGTGACATCACAGGAGGCTGTCTGACATCACAGAGATGGCTGTATGACATCACAGATGCTCTGTGACATCACATGTCTGTGTGACATCATGGGGGCTGTGTGAGGTCACTGGGGAGGTCACTCTGCCCCAGCCCCCCTCACAGTTCCCCCAGAGCAGTCCAACCCTGCTCGTGCACAGCGGGGTCCCCTGTCCCCCCGGGTCCCCCCGCCCCCAGCACCACAGCCTCCCCCAGAGGATGTTCCACGAGATCGACCCCAGAGCCTGACATGGGGACGGGGGTTGGGGCCATGGGGGGTGGGACAAGGGGACAGGGACCCCCCGGCAGCGTCCTCGTGTCCCCCAGGGCCAGAGCCTGGGCCAGGGCTCCTTCACCCTGTTATGAACAAGGGCTTGAGAGCACTGAAAATATCCCCAGCAAGGGATCAGCAAAAACCAGATTTAATATTAAGGGACAGCACCACAAAGTTCCTTGGCAAGAGTCACTCTGCTCCTGACTGGACACATCAGGCAAACCAGGGAAACAATGCAACAACAAAACTAATTAACATCTAGGCAATCAAACCAGAAATGAACCATGAACTGTCCCTGTGTGTGTGTGACAGAAGGACAGTGAGGGCAAGGATAAAAGGAATAGGGCCTAAAAGCTGAACAGAGCTCAAAATTAATATTTCTTAACTTACATCTTAACATTTACTTCTACTGTAAATTTAACAATTTAGCAAAAAAACAGCACTTAATAGTGTTTAACCTAATTTATAACCTATGATTTCGCAATATAAGAGATTAATAATGCTTAACAATATTTAACTTAGGTAAGAACTTATATTAAACATTACAACTTAGCAAAAGAACAACTCTTAGCAGCATTTAACTCAGCTTAGACCTTGTGACTTAACCTCACTTACAGGCCTGACTGACTCAGCTATCCAAGGCACTCCAACCCCTCCGAGAGCAGCATTTCTGCCACATTTCCCCAGCACAGGCACTCCTGTGTGCACACAGACACAAAGAGTCAGTGCAAGGCACCTGTGAGAAATTCCCCTGAGGGCAGGAAATGCTCCCTGTGGATCCTTTGGCATCTCCCCAGTGGGTGAAGGGTTGAGCCTGGAGGAGTGGGGGGATCGACCCAGGCTCCCTCGTTGTTCAGGATCCCCGAGTGCAGCAAACGGGAGAGTTCCCTGCTCGGAAAGGCTCCACTCAGAGGGAGTCGCTGGCCCAGGAGAGCTCCAAGGGGCTCCTTTTGGAGCGCTGTTTGTAGGGCCCCAAGAGAGGGGCTGCAGTCACAGCAATGGTTCATCCTGGCCGCACTTGGCATCAACAGCTTTCTTTGGCACTGTGAGAACAGGGATGTTGTGCTACTGAGGGAACAAAACCAGTTCCCAGGGCTGCTCCTACAGCAACCAGGAGCTGGTTGGGCAGCAGCAGTGGCTGGAGCAGACAGTGTTTGTGCTGAGCTGCAGAGGAGCTGAGCCCAGGGGCTGTTGGCCAAGGCCGAGGCCCAAGGAGCATTTCTCAGCTGGCAGCATAACATAAAGAATACTTGCTTATTTCAAATACAATACCTGCTTGTAAGCCTTAAAATACAAGGCACAGATCTCCATTATTAAGCTTAGAACTTCCTAATATCTCACTAGATATACTTTTCTGGAGCTTAGGGAGTTATTTTAGCCCAGCGTTAATACACAGACCATTGTTCTATTTGTGCTTATTTGTGTACTTCTTACATAATTTTCTGCTGACCTATCTTATGGCTACTGCTTAGCTCTAATCACAGTTCTGCTGTCTCTGAGGCTTGCCTTTCGCAGCTTTCCCAAAACCCTCTGATTTTATGGATTCCTACACAGAGGAGCTGAGCCCAGGGGCTGTTGGCCAAGGCCGAGGCCCAAGGAGCATTTCTCAGCTGGCAGGGCGGCCTGAGAAGGGGAGGGGGGAATGCAGCAGCACAGGGCCCATGGAATGCATGGACCATTGTGACACCGTGAAGCCCTGTGACACCAAGGGACCATTGTGACACTGTTGGGCTTCATGGAATCATGGAGAGCACTGTGATATTTCACTCGCCTCATGGAACAGGGGGACCATACTAAAGCTGTATGGTTCCATGGAAGGTAGGGACCATTGTGACACTGTGAGGCCCCATCTACAGAGGGTCCATTGTGACACCAAGTCTCATAGAACTGTGGAGACCATTATGATGCATAGACCATTGTGACACAGTTGATGAGTTCTCCTTAGAAGTTCTGGTTGTAGATGCGAGGAGAAATGAGGTTAGAAATGGTAGGTAACAGCCTGTCCCTCATGATTCTGTCTTGCCACAGACGACAAAAGCAACAGCCGTCTCTCCCCTGGCTCCTTCTGCTCTTGGACAAGAAGCCAAAGAGGAGCAAAGTGAGCAGGACGACCACATGCGTCCAGCTGTGCTCACAGCACAGCCCCATCATTCCAAGAGACTAAGTGCCAGTTGTGGGTGCTGCTGCCTTTAGTGCAAGGCAGAGGTGCAAGTTTCTGAGCAGCCAGCACTTTGTGTTGCTGGCCGAGGATGCCGAGTGCTGGAGTCCTGCAGGATGTAGCCATTTCCTGCAGGCACTGACAGCTCAAAATTGGCCTTTAACCTGTCATGCTGAGGCACCGAAGAGCTGGGGGCTCTGGATGACCCTTTGGCTGCCTGACTCAGTGAAGCTCTGTTTCTGGGCTTCTGCAGTGCTTTGGCCAAGGGCACACATGGCAGTGCTGGAGATCCCAGGGCTATGTTGGTTTTTCCATCGTGGAAAGGTGTGGTTGGCTTGTGGAAGTGTTCTGCAGTATTCCTGAGGAGTTCTTCACTCGTACAGACTCTTTTGGCCCAGCTGTCTTTTGGCTTTTGGTAAGCTGCAAGGAGATGACTGCGCTGTCCCTGAAGCTGTGGGGGGCCATTTCTGTCCCGTGTGGCCAAGGAAAGGAACCGCGCAGTTGTGAAGCCTTCTTGTCAGGCAAAAGGCAGAAGCGGCAAGTTTCTGTGGATCTGTTTCGCGGTGAAGTCTGCAGCTTTGGAAAGTGCCTTGGAGCCTGGAGTGGGGGTGAAGCTGCAAGTCCTTGAGTGCGGTCTTGTGTTGCTCTGCACAGGAGGGACGTGTTGAAATGGAGGATACAGTATTTGAAGTCAGATGGGCAACTTTTTGGCTGGCCAGTTGTGTGGGCCAAAAGGAGCCAGGGGTGCTGCCCGTCCAGAGCAGCTGAACGTGAGGCAGCGTGTGGCCAGGTGGCCAAGAAGGCCAAGGGCAGGGTGGCCTGTGTCAGCAGCAGAGGGGCAGCAGGAGCAGGGCACTGAGTGTCGGCCTGTGCTGGGCAGCGCTGCAGCCACAGCTGCAGTGAGTGCTGTGTGCAGTTGTGGGCCCTGTGAAGCAGAACGTCACTGAGGGGCTGGAGCGGGTGCAGAGAAGGACACGGGAGCTGGGCAAGGGTGTGGAGCATAAGCCCAGTGACGAGGTGCTGAGGGAGCTTTAGCCTGGGCAACGGGAGGCTCATGAGGGGACCTTCAGCTTCTACTCTCTCCATTGAACTATTTTAGCTACTTTTTGTAGTTACTTTTTCCCCCCTTTTTTTTAACTGCTGTTTTGTCTTTGCTTGGAGAATGAGGTTTCTTCATTTTCTTTTTTTCCCATCCATGCTGCTTTTCCTCATTATTTTCTGCCCTTTTACAGGACTGGTACTGGTTCTGCTAGAATTTTAATTTCTAAGGTGTCACTGCTGTAGAATGAAATAGTTTTGCATGACAAGACATCATTCAGTGCTAGCACCTTGGTGCAGATGAAACTGTGTATTTCTTGGCCAGCCAGTATGGCATTTGAGATCACTTTCAGGTTATCAATGCCTGTGGCTTTTTGCAGCCCAGGGAATCAATTTGTTTTGTGTTCGGGAATTGAGCAGGATATCGGTTGTGATGGGAATATGACCTTTTTGTTCACTAAAAACAGGAGAAAGCATAACATCAATGGCCTTTCATTCCAACTGGTCCTCAGAGATCAGAGGGGCTGGGAGGGGCTGGGCAGCATTTCTGATTACAGCCACTTCAGCAGTGTCAGTGTGGTTGAGTCCAAGAGAAGAACTTGCTCAAGCACAGACGCAGAAAGAGTGCAGTTCTCAGCGCAATGCTCTGGGTCAGATCGTTTTCCATAAGTACCTACAAGCTCCAGATTCCCCAAGAGTGTGGTTTATTGAAGCAACAGGACAGCAATCTCAGGATTGCTGCTGAGTGGGGGCACTGCCTACCAAGTTTTGATGTGAGAGAGGACAGTAAAGACAGATTATAGTAGTGAGATCTACCTGTCTGTCTGTCTATCTATCTATCTATCTATGTAACTTTTACATAATTTAATCTTCCCATCTCTGGCCCAAGGATGTTGGAGGTGCAAACCTCACCTAAAGCATCCCTTTCAGGAGAGGATTAGACACATGTTCCGTGTACCAGTTCTGAACAGGCAGAGATGTTTCCCCCTCCAGATATGGGTTTTTTCCCCTCAAAGCTGTTTTCCTCCTCTGGCCTCTTCTGCCCTGAAGTCCCCACTTAAATTTTTTAATTTCTGCTTGTCCTAGTTAGGTGGAACAATTCCATGATTAGGTGCTGTTTGGTGACTCTGGTCATACATGCATTACACGACACACAGTTTCCTTCACTGGCATCCCCAGGCGTGTGTAAGTGCATTTGTTAATTGGGCCTTATGAGAGTCTCTGTTACTGCTGGTCAGAATTCTCAGTTGACAAAAGAGGGAGAAAAAACACCTTGGTCCTCTTCCATATACTGAGGTGGCTGTAGAGGCTCTGTGACATACATCAAAGTATCTTTGCATGCATCCCTATCTCCTGAATGACGAGGATTTCTAACAAGAGTGTAGATGTCAGGAAGGCAGGATTGCTGGTGCAGGCCTGAGGAGAACGTGAACTGCAGAAGTGTCTCTCACAAGGAGTGAGCTCAGCCAGGAAGCCACCTGCAGAGCCAGGATGGAGCTGTGGGACAGGGCTGGGTGTCAGTCACTACTGAAAGACAAAGAGGACATGGCAGGAGCAGAGGGAGGCCCTCACCAGAGCCTTGAGGAATGCCACACCTTCCCTGTCAGCTGCCTGACAGGCTGTTGGAGCTTCAGTCCCAGATGGCCCCTGATTGTAGTGCCAGGCTCACTTTGGAATCTGTGCCTCCCCACGGGCAGAGAATGATCCAGGAGAGCATCAGCACAGTGCCTTGGGAATGTGTGAGCCCATCAGCCCTTGAGTCTTGGCTCACAAATATCACACAGGAAGTCGAAACCCATCGTCTCTTGCTTTCTGTGCAGGTTCTTGTAGAGAAAGAGCAGGAGCAGACTGCTTATCAAAGATGCCATGCCAGGCTCAGGGAGAGCTGTTCCCAGCCCGAGAGCAGGAAGAGCAGCTCAGGCAGCAGGTGGAAGAGCCACAGCAGAATGGCCAGGTAAGCCTGACTGGCCAGGTGACAGAGGGAAGGGCAGGAAGGGGGGCATAAAATTGAGCTCTTGGGACTGAGGAGGCCAGGAGTCCCACAGGCACTGAAAGCACAGAGCCTTGGAATCTGCAGAGATCAGCACTGGGACAGGAGGTTTGCAGTGGAAGCAGAGGTGGGTAGGGAAGCAGAAAGACGTGGCTGAATAGATGTGATTTTGAGGCTGCAAGAGGAAAAAGCTGAGCCTGATGGCAGCTCCCAGTCACTTGCTCTGCATTTGTGTGTACAGAACATCAAGGCAGAGCCACAAGCAGAGCTGCCTGAATCTCAGAGTGCCATCATGGCAGTGAAGAGAAAGAACAAGGAAGACAAGAGAAGAATTCAAGAGAAGATGAATCTCCATCAGCACAGGGGTGACCAACAAAACCAGGTGAGAGAAAGAATGGCAGCCACTCCACTCATGAAACTTCCTCTCCATTGTTGTTTACAAACCATCAAGGAAGATGTGCAGGCAGAGCTGCAGGAATCTGAGGCTAGGAACAAGGCAAGGGAGAAGAGGCTGGAAGAAGAAATGAAAATCATCAGAGAGAAAGTTAATCACCTCCCTCAGGCTCTACAAAAGCAAGGGAGTGAAGGAGGGACAGCCACTGCAGTCACCAAACTGATGCTTTCTGCCCTTCTTGCCTTTCAGTGCAGAGCAGCAGGGAGTGGGGCCATGCCTCTGAGTGCCATCCTGCTCTAGTATATATCACAGTCACTATGAAGGACATTTCCTGCTGTGCTGGATCTCAAGTGCTGCCCTGGACAGTGGGACTTGTTCTTTGGCTTTTGGCCAGCAATCATACAAATTGATTCCTGCTGGCATGTTCCTGCTCTCTCTGTTTCTTTACAGGGGAACGTGGTGACCCAGATGGAGGACTGAAACAAGCTGTCTGTATCCCTTGTAAATCTGTTCTTTCCCTTTGCTCACAGTCAATGACTCTTGGCTGATAGGGACAAGCTGTAGTCTCTGATTGCTTTGTTCTCTGACTTGAGGTGCAAGTGTTGACATCTCACCTGGCAGACCGCAAAGACTTCCGGAAAACAACTGGCAATGAAGGGCCCCAAGGTTGGTGTGAGGCACAGGAACTGTCCCCACCAGAAGTGCTACAGGTTCAGCACACCTACATGGGCTCTGGCACTAAACCTGCTGCTGCAGCAGCGTTACCTGGGGGAATCTATTCTGTTGAACCTGGGAATTCGAGCTGGGGCAGTTTGTTCATCTCCAGGTCTGACAGCAGCATGGCTGCTCCGAAACCAGAGATTGAGAAGTACCTGGAGATACTGGGTAAGTCTGGCGTATTTCTTGTCTGAGGGACAGTGTACTCTGTGCAGGTGTCAGCAGAGCTGTACCAAATGCTCCTCCTGAGTCTGGTGTCCCACTGGGGACATTCAGGACTCCCCAGAGGAAGTGCTGTGCTCTGAGGCAGCGAGGGAGCGCTCTGGGTGTTCCTGCTGCTTCTGAGGGCAGCTTGGACTGGCTTGGCTTTGCCTGAGCTTCCCTCTCTGCTAAAGGCTGAAGCACGGATTGTTCTTGAACCAGATGAAGGCTGTGAGCTAGCAAATCATCTGGACAAGTCCTGTGTGCTAGTGGCCAAACTGAACACAATTTTTAGCTTCTTAAATTCTCCTTAGATTCCTGACTCCCAAATAGTCATCAGAGCAAACAAACCTCACAGAAGTTGACTGGTTTTGGAGTTTTGTCTTTTTGGCTGGGGATTTATTTTTGTCATTTTGGTTGGGGGGAAGGGTTGTTGTTTTGTTTTGCTTATTTTTGTGGGGTTTGTTTGTTTGTTTTCTTTTGGTTTGTTTTTGCCATTGTGGTTGTTACTATTGTTACCCAGCTGACCACAAAGGGCTCAGAGTCCCTGACAGTGGGGCTGCCTTTTGTATCTCCTGGAAGCTCGGATCTCTGCTTAAAACTGAGCATCTTGCATTTTGTTCCCCTCAGGGAGAACGGTGACCATGGAAAACCCTGTGATTAAATACACAGAAAGGGGACATATTGGCAGCGGGTGAGTCCAAACGCAGTTACTTCTACACAACCATGGGCCAGGAGTTTTTCTGGTGGAAATGTCTACCCAGCATGAAGTCAGGCCAGCTGGAAACGTCTTCACACACTGGGGATAGATTGTCCCATCTCTCAGTGCTGCTCAGAATTTGTGAGTGTGCTCAGAGTGCTTTGTCAGAGACATCTTCATGCTGCCGAGGTCTTGCCTGCATCAAGGAGCAGGACCTGGAAGATCTCCTTGTCTCTCAAGTGTGGGACAGCTCTGTGTTAATTTCTTTAGCATTTCTGTATGTCTCACAATCATACTGACACACTAATGAAAAAAGAAGAATCTTGCTTGCCTGAAAGGGCAACCCCCTTATCAAAGCTGTCAGATAACAGTTCTCAGGAACATTTCTTTCCCATGGTTTGCTGAAGGAAATAATCTGTGGTTAGGATAGGAACCACACAGTTTAGAAACTGAAACCCAAGATGAAAGAATAAACTCCCTTTAGGAGCTGAGGCAGTGAACCCCAGTGCTTCAGGAACAGGCGCAGTGCCCATGCACTTGAGAGGAAAATGCATCATCTGCCTTCTGGCAGAGCCCTCCTGCATCCTGCAGGTTCTGGGCATTTGCAGGAGACATCTCCTGTGTGGGCTGGCTTTCACTCCAAGAGCTAAACAGCTTCTCATTTCACTGCTTCTCTTTTGTTTCTAGGTCTTCTGGAGATGTGGTTAGAGCACTCAAGAATGCCACAGGAGGAGAGAGAAATGTCAACAGCCCTGTGTTTTTGGTCTATAATTTCATTATTTTCATGAAAACATGCATTCCCATCTCCACATTTTTGTGTTTCTAATTATTCATATACCAAAATACTTCTTTTTTAACTCTTTATTTATTGCAGTTGGTAATTTTTATGTCCTCGTTCTTAAAAAAAATCCACAAGCCATTTTAGCCTCTGGCTCTCAAAGGTCGTTTCCTACCTGTCTGTTTTAAATCAGGGCTACAATTCTTTAATGGAATTGAGACAGGTCCAGGAAATGCACACCAGGCACACCAGTGATTCCTCTTGTAGAATGTCATGGCCCTGTCATAAGCCTCTTTTCTTTTCTTACCCACGCCCCCCCCAACCCCCCCCCCCCCCCATCAGCTCAACATTTAGTTGCAAACTTAAACAAGATGAGCAAAATAACAACATAACAATGCTGTTGTGGGCCTTTGGGATCACCCTTGCTGATCTTTCTGCTTTTTCAGTTGAGCAAGGCTCTGATCCAGGCAAAGAGATTGCACTTAGTGACACAGAACCATTTGGCTGGAACTCTGCTGATTTCTAGTAACAGCTGGAGGCCTGGATCTCCACAGGATGCTTTGGCTGTCCCAGGCTTTGTTGGCTTTTAGCTGCAAATACCATTGCCCTTGCTTTCTTATCCAGACATACCATGGCTTGGCAAAAACTGCCCAGTGGGCCATATTCCAAAGGCAGTTTGGGCTGGAGTTTGTGAAGGAAGGAGACCCTTATCCAATTCCAAACCACATTAAAAAATTTGTAAAAGAGAACTTCCCATCCTTAACAAATAACTGACAATTCAGAAGTGGACACAGAACTTATTTACAGAATGAAAAGGAAGGGAATTTTCCAATGGAGCTGTGGGTTCTGTAGTTTTTATTCTGACTCCCACTCACAGATAGCACTGGAGAAAGTCATGTCTTCTGCCTGCCACGAATTGTTTGGCTGCAACCATCAGAGGCATCAGGCTGGAGACAGGCTCGGCTGATGTTAGGAACAGGAGCTGCCCCAAGGAGAAAAAAAATGAATGAACTTGTACCTCCCAAACCCATCTCCCCACAGGCTCCAGCAGGATTCCTTTGGTTCTCAGAAATACACAGATATAGGGCTGAGAAGACCATTTGGATCTATGTGATCATGCCCAAGACCACGCTCATGCTGTTTGGGTTTTGCCATTTTTCTTTTCTATGTTTTCTGTATTCTTTGCACATATATTTGTAGCTCTGTAAGCTACTCTATTAGTGACTAGTTTTCCCAGTACTTTTCCACGGCCTTTCCCTAAGCAGAAAGACAAACTTCCAGAGCTCCAAGCACTACTGGGGGGGAGGTAGAAGGCCCCAGTGCTATCTTGGTTCTTCCTGGGACAGACCCCTCCAGACAGCTGGTGAAGTCACCATCCCTGCAAGTGCTTAAAAAAAGACTGGATGTGGCACTAGGTGCCGTGGTTTAGTTGAGGTGTTAGGGCATGGGCTGGACTCCATGATCTTGAAGGTGTCTTCCAACCCAGTGATTCTGTGATTCTGTGACTGAGGGAGCTTTCCCTGCAGCCCTGGAAAGGGCTCCGGGAGCCCTTGGCCAAGGATGGGGGATCAGGGCTCAGGGAAAAGCAGCAAAGGGCTCAAGGCGAAGGCGAGAGGGCAGAGCTGCCACAGCGTGGCCCAGCAAGAGCCTCATCTGCTCCTCCTCAGGCCGCGCCATCCGCGCTGCCGTTCGCGGTGCCGGCGGCTCCTCTCGCTGCGGGGCTCCAGCGCGTCCCGGGGGCCGGGCCCGTCCTCTTCTGGAAGTGCCGGAGCCTCGGAGGCGAGCGGCTGCTGCTGCGGCCGGGCGGGGAGAGCTGCGGCCGCGGCCCCGGGCACGGCGAGCTGCCGCTATGGCCGGCTCCTGCCGCGGCTCCTGCCCGGCGGGCACAGACACGGCCGAGGGCTGCCCGGGAGCTCCGTGCCGGTCCGCAGCGGGCCCGGCCGGGCTGCTGCTCTCCGCGGCCTCTGCCCACCGCTGCCGGCCCCGCCGCGCTCCCGCTGCCTCTGCCGCAGCCGGGCCCACTCGGGAGGCGGCACATTCCGGCCGGCTCGCAAAAGCCCTGCCCGCAAACCCCCCGCATGGCCTCGGCTCAGGCACAGGCTGCCGGCGTCCTCGCAGCTGCGAGCCGGGCCTGGCCGCTGCCGGCCTCGGGCAGAGCTCCCGCCTGTGTCTCCATGGCCGCGGCTGCTCGGCACAGCGGGCTGAGCACAGCCAGCGCCAGGAGCAGCTCTTCACGGGCCCGGGCTCCGGGCACTCCGAGCTGCAGGCAGCACAGAAAAGGGCTCTTTGTTTCACCTCTTCTTTCAGCGCTGCTAAGAATGTAGCCTGCAGCAAGCTGAGAACACCAGAGCACGGAGCCCTTTGCAGGCAGGGCTGTGTCTGCTGGAGGGGCAGAGGGAGCCCAGCAGGGATCAGACACAAACCAGCAGGGCACTGAGGAGCCCCTGTGGTGGCAGTGAGCAGCTCCGGGCTCTGGGCGCTGCTGCTGGCATTTTCTATTGAGCCATCTCCAAGGTCTTCTCTTGTGCTCTGTATTTCTAAGTGTCTTCCCTCTTGCTTCTTGGTTTTGCTTGTCTTCTGCACCTTCATTTCTCCAAATTTTCCTGCCCTGTCAGCAGCAACCCCCATCCACAACTGGCTATGAAATATGAACCAAGCAGCTGGCATCAGCAATGTGTAGAATCCTATGGCTCAGGAATTCTTATGTCAGGGCCCTGTCTGTGCCTTATGCTTGTCAGCACCTCCTTCTCTGTGCAAAAACTAGTGATGAGTGGAGGTTTTTTCCTAAGAGCTCCTGAGAAGCAAATGATGTGCTGGGATTCTCATGAGTGGATCCATTAAGTTCATTGCTGGGAAACACAAAAGAATGCCAAGGTAGCAGATCAGCTGGGAGCTGGTCACTCCCTGCAAAGGGCTCATGTATGATGTGGGAATACCACGTTCCAGGGTGTGCAAGAAGGATCAATGTGCTCAAGGTGCAGCTGCTGAGGTTTGGGTTCACCTGGAGCACAGTCAGGGGTGGTGAGCACTGGAAGATCCAGCTGCAGTCCCCATCCATGTCCCTTTCAGTGATGGCTTGAGGGTGTCTCAGCCTGGATCCAGAGCACCCTGGGGGCCTCCTGGGGCTGGCTTTGCACTCAGGGTGAGGATGGCCAGGAGCCACTGAGGCCAGCAGTGGGGACCAAGGCTGGGGCTCGTGGCCTGGCAGGTGTGGCTCTGGGGGCTGGGACATGCCAGGGCATGGCTCACTGCCACTGTCCTCCAGAGCCCTGGCTAGCTCTGTGATGCTCCAGGGGCAATGGTGAGAGCTGGGAAGTGGCTAGACTGGGGTTTTGCCTGAGCCAGAACCTCTAAGCCAGCCTGGCAGTAGAGACCCTGGAGGAGCCACAAGCACCGAGTGAAGGAGGCAGAGGAGGCTCTTCTGCAGTGCAAAGTCCAGCAAATTTATTAGGAGAGGAAAGGACAGGTTACACAGGACAGAACTGCCAAACGGGAACACAAGCCAAGCTCTCACTCGGCTCTTGCTGTCTGGGAAGGTGCTGCGAGCTGTGGTGGCTGCACTCAGCCTTGGCTGGGAGGATGATCTGTTTTTAAAAACTCTTAAAACAGGGCGCAGGCACCATATAGTAACCAATAAACGAGTCCCAGGGTGTGGTTTTGAGGGCTGCAACAAATCAGAACAAGGGGAGGAGAGAGGGTTGGGATAGGGATTGGATCTTAGGGTGAGGGACAGGGAACTTTCTGGAACAAAGGGCAAGGTTTGAGCTGATGGACAGGGCAAAGGGGCCGGGTTGTTTTGACAGACAGGGAAAAATCTGGGAAGGAGGGAGGGGATTCCTGGAGGGACAGTTGGGTAGGAGGGCATAAGGCAGGGGAGAAACTAACTGTGATAACTCGGGGAACACCTGAACATACGACAAGCTAATAGAACATTGGACTCAATAAACTAACACGCCGCAACCCAGGAATTGAGGCTCTCAGCAGCTGCGAGGTGGCAGTGTTAGAACACGCAGCAGCTGGGGGAAGTCATCTCTCTCTCGCTTGGCTCTTCCTGTGCGGGAAGGTGCTGCGAGCTGTGGTGGCTGCACTCAGCCTTGGCTGGGAGGATGATCTGTACCAGGGAGAGCAGAAAGCTGCCACGGTGAGCAGAACATGCTCAGAGCACTGCAGTGCAGAGAATGATACTGCCCCTGAAGTGCAAAAAGCTTGAAAGCATAGAATTCTGTGCAGCACTGTGGTACAAATTTTCTCTTCTAGGACATGTCCCTTTTTGTATTCTGTAGACAAATTATCAGGATTTATAGAATACATTGGGGCTTTTTCATAAGGGTTTTGGGAGAACTCTCAAGTTTATTTTTATTTACATTTTACATCCAGCATTTATACGGATTTTTCTTATTGTTCTTTTGTAAGTACTTAGGGAACAAATACGCAAGCATTTTTAATCCTTTGGGATATTGTGATTTATATCTTCAGAAAGAGAACCTTGTTGAACAAGTGTGAAGACACCAAGAGAGGGAAAATAGCATAAAAGTCTTTTAAAACAGGGCATATAATGAGGACTGCAGAACTGAGTAATTCCTCCAAGGGGGGAATTAGCAAGGTATATTACCAAGAGTTACTGCCAAGATACTTCCTGAAATCAAGGGAAATGTGACCTGCAGCCATACAAAATACAGCCAAAGCAAATGAAAACCCTTTGGAAAAGAGGGAATTTTGCCAGTGATATCAATCTGCTGGGATGACTGAGGGATGCCCACCATCCTTGCACTGCATTCCTCAGTATCTGCAGTGTGCTTTCTCCCAATTTCTGTCAAGTGAACAAGCAGCTGCCGTTGCTTTACCATTAACTTCAGCTCTTAGGAGAATTACCTAGCATCATAAATGTTTTTTGGAGCTGAGCAGGACTTTCCCAAAATCTTCTACAAAGCAGAAAGGAACCACACAGTTACTTCTGCTGATGTTAGTGAAGGGTTTCATGAAAGGAGATGTATGAGAACATTGCATTCTAAAACTTCCACATTCAAGAAAACATGAGTGCACTTAGAATAAAACATACAAGGCTAGCATAACATCAGAACAGGATAAAATGAAATTACTAGACTGGAAGTGATGTATCAGAAATTAAATGTATAATTTCTGATACATCTGCATGCATTTGCAAGCTAAAACAGAAAAAGAAAGATAAAAAGGAATGAAGGTTTTAAAATTGCACTGCAGGAGAGTAAACCACCACTATAAACAGAGCTGAGAGATTCAGCTTGGAGTTGTATTAGAGTGGAATCCATTCACTGAAGGTTTCTGGTGCACACAAGTGCACCAGACTGAGGGGAGAAAGGAGCAAAGTTTAATTTCTGAAACCCATTTAGATTCCGGGAAGCATTGTCTAGAGATCTAAAAAGCTAAAGCCTCAGAGAATCTGAACCTAAAACCTCCCCAAATCGATTAATAAGGTAGGATGGGCACACCTCTGGTGTTTTCAGAGTCAATGAAACTGACAAAGAGTGTCTGGAAATTAGGAATGCCAACCCAGATTTTATCTGCATTACTTTAAGAACACCTTAATAAGGCACATTAGGAACTCAACACTAACATTCTCACCCTGCTCTATTTACTTTACATTTGAATACAGGCTGGTAGAAGGAGAGATCTGGCTTTAATTTCTCCCCAAGTTATCTGTTGCACTTTCAGGTTAGGAGTACATGTAAAATGCAGCTAATCACTCTCTCTCTCCATGAATATTCCACTAGTGGACTGACATACAGAAACATCCTTCTTCTCTTTATACCTTCCCAAGTGGTGCCTTAACTAAAAGGAGATTTGTGTAAATCACACAGAAAATCACCAAAACTGCTGAAATTAACACTCAATTCCATGATAAAGGCTTCTGAGAAAACACTCCACAGGATCACTGAACAAACTCAAGCTTGGAAGAGAAACATTCATTTTAGCACTGATCAAAGGGAAAGAAAGAAAAAAAAAATTCTGTGAAAATTCCAAGTGGAAGATAAGGAGAAAGACAGGAAGCAGAGGAAGAGCAAGGCCCTGTCAGATGAGCTGTGGAAGGTAACTTTGTGCCCCAGCGCTGTCAGAGGACGTTCCCTGTCATTGGTGCAAGCAGCTGGAGACAGAAATACTGCTTGATCTGGGGGCCACAGTCTTGGTAAGTGCAGAGGTGGTTCAATAACGTGACATGAGGGAGTTCCCCCAGAGCAACTGGGATGCCTGAAAGAAGTGAACAGCTCACCACAGCCTGGCCCGCTCGGCTGCTTTTCCTTCTGACCCTCTTGGGGAGGCTCTGACATTTCCTCTTCCCTGATGGAAGTGCAGCTGCTGCCAAGGGAAACGTCCCCATACTGACTCAGTGTTCCCTTTGCTTCCCAGATGTCCCATCTGCTGTCCCTGTCCAGGAGAGCTGCTCTGCACGGGAGGAGGAGACCGAGGGAGAGCCTGGGAACATGGGGGGCTGCAATCCCTGCTGATCTGGTTCTGTTTATGGATGGGTAGAGTTAGACTTGGATAGTTACAAGTGTAGGGATATTTACATACATTGACTGATATTTGTATAGGGATATTATGAATGTGTATCTACTTGCATTTATGGATGTATGTTATGTATGTATATATGTGTGTTTGTGTGTGTGTAAACATATATAAAAATATAGATATGTATGCAGTTATATATATGTGTACTTATGTTCACTTTACGTCCCTGCTTTGTTATATTCACATATGTGTACAGTTGTACAGCTCTGTAGTTCCACTGTTACAGTTAGATGGATTTTTCTATTGGTACACTGATATTTGTATTTATAGATAGGATTCTTAAGAATATGTTTACATATGTCTTACTATATGTCATATGTAACACTTAATATATATTTACACTGCACATTGCTGTGGTGTATTTAATTCTATTGAAACGCGTATGGATTTGTACAGTTCTGAAATTGTGTTAATTTAGTTCTAGGCTAGGGTTGTTTAGAGAGGAATATTGATATTCCTGTGTTTGTATATGGGCTGTTCAGTTGTAGTAATTTGTAATAAATTTAATTGTTAAACTTTGATTGATATTTGTTTCTAATGAGTGTTTGTAGAGGGTTTCAGTACATTAGATTTTTTAAACTGTATTTGATATTTCTACATATTTACATTGCATGATAGTAACAATAAATTTGTTTTGCAACCTTAAATTGATATTTGTATGTTGACATCGCCAGTGTAGCAATTTATAAAAAATTTCATATTTTTAACCTAAGTTGATTTTTGTATATTTGTTTAGTGTTGCAGTGCTACAGGGTGGTAGAAATGCTGCAACCTTCTTGGAGGCGTCTCCTTCATAAGCCGCTCAGAGGAAGGCCATGAGAACAGCCATTTCCAGTCCATGCACACGCACACGCCACAGACAGCTCAGCACAGGAAGGCAGGAAGGGTCTTTGCATGGCATATTCCAGCAAGGGTTTTACTGCATCCAGCACGCCAGAGGGACCAGAGACAAAAGACCAAACCATGTGGTCTGCAGGACTTCAATGTGGGGTCAGTGACCGGTGACCTGAGGGCACAGGGGCGGGCACAGGGGCGGGCACAGGGCAGGGCCAAGGGCAGCAACCTGTAGGGGGATGAGGGATGAATAATTGGGGTGGGCGGTGTCAGCTGGCCAGTGGGGGAGGCAATCTGATGTGGATTGGCAGAAGTGCTGCAGAGCATCAGGGGTTAAGTCTTCTCTATCAGTCTAGGTTGGGAAAACTCTGTGATCTGATCTTCCTTGAGGGGGAGGAGTCAGAGGATTCCACAACTCCCCTGTTTTTACTTACTATGAAGATTTCCCCAGTGGACCTCTGCAGGCACTTAACTAAACAGGGAAACATGAGTAAAAACAATGATTGCAACCCGAAAAATTCCTCTAACAAATGATGAAACCTATCCTGTCAACCCCCATTGTCTGAAAAGTTCATTGATGCCATCTGGGTTCTTCTTAACTTTTAAGTCCTTAAAAAGTCCTTGCTCCCTCAGCTCTGGATGTTTAGATGGATGGATGTTGGGTGTGAAGAAATTTGAAGCAGTACATCCTTTCAAAGTTGTGGCAGCTGTGTCCATGGTGAGCAGTGAAAAGTGTATTGCTGCTGGTTTTAGAGTGCTACATGCTTGGTGTTATTAGCATTTGGTAGCAGCTCACTCAGTGCTTAGGAGGTAGCACTGGTTTGCTTACTGAGCGAGCACTTTCGATTCTCTTAGCATTTATTTTTTAAAGTTTTTGCAGCAGTAACCCCAGGGATCAATACTGAGGCTGCTATTTTCTTTATTCTGCCTCAAAAATCAATATTGTTTCTGCAGCCAGATTTAAACTGATGGACAAATCTGTTGTGCTTAATTTTTTTGGTCACGAATTATGGTAATGCTAGGTGCTAGCAGAGCAGGCTTCCCAAGTCACAGGGTGTTTTGACCATGGCACCATTTATTTGCTGGTGGGGAGTAAGGTTTCCAAGAGGCTTCATGGGCGAGCAGGGCTCCCTCGGAGGTAATTTCTCAGAGAACAACCTGTAAATAGAATACATTGGCAAGAAAAAATTAAATTGTGATAGGCTGCAAGATTTAGTAAACACTGAGTATTTGCAAATTTCAATTCACAGATTTGTTACGTCCAGAGTACACAGAGAGACAAAATTTTATTTAGTTACACATCCTTTTAGTAAGGCTGTTAGAGGGTTTTACCTCTCTGCTATCCAATGGTTTTAAAGACTTGTTATTCTTAAGACAAATTTACTGGGGTCTTCTAACTACCCTTATAAAAAGGAGACACAGTTGTGCTGTTAGAATATAACAGAATTTTGAAAACAGAAAGCATTCTTAAAAGGTCACAAAAATAGCTATAAAAGAAACCATGCCTATAAAAAAATTAATTATTAGATGACTTGAATATGTTTGAGCAATTGCACATTGGTATATATCTTTGCATGAAATTCACACATGTAGAACACAAAGTCTTATAAACTTCTGAAGTTGCTGCAGGTGAGGTTTGGGTTCACCTGGAGCACAGTCAGGGGTGGTGAGCACTGGAAGATCCAGCTGCAGTCCCCATCCATGTCCCTTTCAGTGATGGCTTGAGGGTGTCTCAGCCTGGATCCAGAGCACCCTGGGGGGCTCCTGGGGCTGGCTTTGCACTCAGGGTGAGGATGGCCAGGAGCCACTGAGGCCGGCAGTGGGGACCAAGGCTGGGGCTCGTGGCCTGGCAGGTGTGGCTCTGGGGGCTGGGACATGCCAGGGCAGGGGTCACAGTGGGAGCTGTGAGCAGGGGCATGGCCAGTTTGGCAGCTGAGTGACATGGTTCTGCTGGCTGTGACATCACAGAGGAGAGGTCACGCTGACATCTGTGTCAGGAGCAGCTCTGGGCAGTTGGATTCTGGCAGCCAGTGAGTGCACATGCAGGGGAAATGCTGGGCTGGAGGGGGGCTGGGAAAGGTGCCCTGGGGATTTAAAGCCAGAGTGAGAGCTGGGACCCTCAGGGCAGGGCACTGTCCCCAGGGCTGAGGGAAGTGGGGCTTGGGGCTCTCAATGTGGCAGGTGCCCAGAGAGGCTCTGGGGACATTGCAGGTGTCACCAGCTCTCTGGTCCCTCCAAGCCAGACATGCTGAGCCCCCTTTCTCCCACCAGGCCATGTCTCCAACACTGGCCTTCATCCTGGCCCTGTTATTCACCCCCAGTGGGTTGAAAGCGGACATGAAAATTGATAAAGATGCGGTCAGGCAGATCCGGGAGCGTGAGGAATTTCTGCATCAGGAGATGACTCGGCTCCTGCAGGAGGTGGATGACAACAATTCCATCATGGAAAGCCTGCTCCTTTCTGTACGGCAGCTGCTGTGGCTGCCTTGGCTGACCATAGCTGGGCAGAAAGGGAATCCAGAAATTGAAAAGAATGAAGCTAAACGGATGCAGGAACACGAGGAGTATCTGCTTTGGGAAATGACTCAGCTCCTGCAGGAGATTGATGGCAACAATTCCATCATGGAAAGCCTTTTCTTTTGTCTATGGCAGCTGCTGTGGCTGCCTTTGCTCTCTCTTGCCTTTTGGCTGGTCACGAGATGGAAGTGTGGCTCTGCCAGACACAACACGCAGGAGGAATCCAGCAGCAAGATGAGTATTGTGAGGGTGAAGTTCAGCAGCAAGGAGAAGGTGAGTGAGCATGAGAAGGACAAGGGTGCAGACAGGGGTGGCAGCATTTTGGCTGTGCCCAGCCCATCACCACTGGGCACATCTGGGATAGGGCTGGAGGGGGCTGTGAGCAAACTGATCTCATTGGAATGTCCCTGCTCATTGCTGTGGGGTCACACTGGACAGTCCTTAAAGCTCACTGCCAAGCCCAGCTGTTCTGTGATTCTGCAGCAGGGCCTGCCCAGCACGAAGGTGCTGCAGGAGCTGGTGGACGAGCTCCTGGGTGTCTGCCGAGTGCTCTCCCGGAGGAGCTTCGTGCCGGAGCTGCACCCAGCTGCCGGGACGGACACCAGCCCTGCAGCCTGCAGCATCCAGGAGAGCAGCAGCAGCTACCTCACGCTGGTCATCCTGCGGCCACCCCCCGGCCACTGCTTCAGCCCGGAGAGCACCAAGCGGCCGCCAGCCAGACGCATCCGTGTGGCGCTGGAGTGCCTGTGCTCCGGGGAGCAGCTGCTGGGGCACACGTGCTTCCTGCACGCCGCTGGTGGCCAGCTGCCCACGGATCAGGAGTGGTACCTGCTGGACACCCTCTGCACGGGCTCCTACTTGGACCTGCAGAAAGTCACCCGCTGGGTGCAGATGTTGGTGCTGTCGGCCTGGCCGCTTCTGCCGCAGTCGCGCCACTGCCAGCTCACGGCGCTGCCCTCCGGCAAGTCCTGCAGCTTCCGGCTGAGCGGCGCCTCTGGCCTGCACTGCAGCATCGAGATGGCTCTGGCCGTGCAGCTCGGCAGCTCAGGGGCCTGCCTGAGCCTTGAGTAGGCAGCAGCCGGCTCTGCTAGCAGCACCGTGTGGGCCAGAGAGCTGCCACCTCTCAGACTCACTGCCGCGATGGCACTGCTGCTGGGGTGACAGCATTGCAGGCAAAAAGGAGTTGGGGAAGGTGAAGGGAACCATTCCTCATGGGACATTTTTTGTTTTCTGTTAGGATTCTTTAGTTCCTTATTATGAAATCTGAAAAATGTAGCCAGATCATAACAATTCTGAAGCTTCCCAAGGCAGTGCTGGGAAGGTTAACATGATTTCAAATATGTAGAAATTTATGTTGAGAAAAATTAGACATCTATAGGAGTTTTCCTACACCGCTTTTTTTGTTTTTCATTTAAAAAAATAAAATTAAGTTCTTTGACTCATATTTGGTCTCTCAACATGTCACTTGTGATGAGAATGCAGACAAGTCACAAACATTAGTAAATTGTCAATAGAAGCAACTGTGGCAATTCAAAATTGCATTGGTTCTCCCACAGCTCCATCTCAACTCTAGGAAGGTTTCTTTAAAAAGGAAGAAGGAAATTTGACCCACGACATACCCATTATGAAAAAGAAGGAAAGCCTCTTGTATCTAAGCCAAAGGTGACAGAGCCTAAGTGAAAAACGATCATCACATCTCAATTTAAAACTGCTGGCAGCTGCCCCGCTCCCAGACTGATTCTGCTGATCTTCAGCAGGGAAGTGGGGGTGTTCCTAGAAACAGCAAACAAGACAAACTTCCTGGGCAAAACCAAGGTGTGAAACTGCATCAACTCTGGGATCTTTTGGACTGGGTCCTAACTTGTAATGCGTGAAGTGCTCACTGCACTGCTCTTGTTGCTTTCTGCAGCGGCAGCGGCTGACCTCTGAGTCTCTGAATTTCCCGGCTAGCTGCGGCCAGCACCGCCTGCAGCACTGAGGGGGGAAGGGCACCCTCCCGCTGGGAGACTTCCTGGGGAGAGTGCTTAAGGCGGAATGCCTTCAGAAGAGCGAGAATCCACGGAGCTGTTTGGAGAGGAGCTGGGCTGCGACCCACAGGAGAAAGGCAGGACCGCGTCGACAGGGAAAAAGAAGGTGTTTTATTGAAAGTGCGTCGAGCGCGGACAAAAAAGCATGCCCGGCAGGGCCTTATAACCAGAACACAATGACCAATCTAAATTTTTGAGAGGAGGGAATAACACGTAACAAACATCTCGGATCTCCAGTGGGAATAAACTGAGGGTTGAACCCTGACCCCTGGTCCAATCATTCAATGTCCAAGGCAGAAGGTTCTGGATGGAAGGGTGTGGACACTGAATAACAGACAGCAGCCAGGGAGGGATTAGGAGAGATAAATCGTAGGGAAAGGGTGGGGAAAAGTGCAACTGATGGGGCGATCAAGAAGAGGGAGAGAGAGAGAGCCCGGGCAGAACCATAAACAGGAATGGGGGGTACAGGAACAAACCAACTTAAAAACTAATGCACCCCAACAGCTTTCCCCAACTTAATGACTACTATTACACTAATTGCAAGTAACTTAGCACCAGCAGAGAACCTCCTCTTTGTCTTCCTTCTGGGTTAGAACAAAACAGATTTGAAGAGGAATAGTCCCTGAAAATTTGTTCCTCTAGAACTCCAAGTTGATATATACCAGTTCTGACTCAGACACAGCAAGAGACAATAAACTTTTCCAGAAGCTCTTCCATGGTCATGGCTGAGGGAGCTTTTCCTGCAGTCCCAGAAAGGGCTCCAGGGGCTGTTGGCTGAGGATGGGAACCAGGGCTCAGGGAAAAGAACCAAAGGGCTCAAGGCAAAGGTGAGAGGGCAGAGCTGCCACAGCGTGGCACAGAAAGAGCCTCATTGGGTTTTTTTTTCCTTTTTTTTTTTTTTTTGCTGTGAGGGAATGAAACAAAAGGAATTGGTCTCAGCATGCCTTCTGGGACTGCAGAGATCCCCACACATCAAACCCTAAGTGAATCTTTACCTTTACTAATTAGACAAATCTTGCATGTATCCCTCACTTACAAACTCTCTGAAAACTAAAGCAAAGGCTTAGGGATGCCAGATGTGAGTAACGGCCTCATTCTAGTGACTGCATCTCTGTGCACTTTGCAAACTTGCAGAATTTTTCCAGACAACTTAAAGAATGAAACAGATTTTGTCTCTCCTTTCTGCTCCCACAAAATCCCTGATGTTTCAGTTTGTTCAGTGTCTTTTTCTTTATGGTAAGGACAAGAGAATGTCTAGTCAAGAGCACGTTGCTATGGCATTTTTCCAACAGGCAAAAGTATTCCGGTCTTCTGCTCACAGATTCTAAAGAAGAAAGAAAATCCAAAAAAATTAGAGGTTTTCAGAGGTGTGAGGAAGAAAAACAAATTTGTGAGAGTACAAACTCTGTCTTATCACTTGATCGTACATGGGTTTTGCCAGTCCATCTGCTTGGAGAAAGATTTACTTTGGGAGGTATTTTTCAGAAGTATCCCTTGGAACTGAGGGGCATAATGTCACAATGCATCCCCCTGTGATGTCACAGCCCACTGCTCTCTGACACCAGCCTCCAACCCCTGTGACAGCACAAAAAGCATTGAAACTCCTTGGAACCCCAAGATAAGCAGGGAGAGAAGGTGAGGTCACAATCCAGCAATGCCTGATGTCATCATCCAGAGGTTGGTGACATCAGAGTCCTCTACCCTGTTGTCAGAGATGAGGTAATATTTTGCTGAACCTAAAAGGTTATTAGGTAAAAAAATGAAAGTCGTTCATTCTGTGTGTTGTAACTTCTGGTTTGGAATTGCTCCAGTTAATTTGTTGCTGTGAGCTGGGAAAACAGCCAAGTTAAAGACATGACCAAAAAGGAAGTAGGATCAGAGGAGTGGGGACAGAAAAGAAGGTAGTGAGGAGAGAATAGGAATTCCCAAGTACCCAGGCAATGGGAAAGGGGACAGGGATCGCCCCTGGCCAGGAAAGGGGATAAAATGTAGTCCTTTTTTGGAGGGTGTGTGTGTTTGGCTCTTGAGGGAAAGAGGGCATACCTGCAGCTCAGGTGAATTGTTACTAATAAACAGATTTCTTTTGCCTCCACAACATTGTCTCTCCATTTATTTGTATCTAAAAGTTCATTTCTAATACTGTGATTACACAGGAGGCCTTCCATCCCTGCAGGCACATGTTGTCAGAGAACAAAGGAAATCCTGTTTCCTAGTTTTAATTTCCTAGTTTCATCTCCATGATGCTCTCCCTCAGCCACCTGCATCACATCTCCCTGGCCCTGTCTCTAATGCCTGCTCCTGACACCTTGCCATGGTTTCCTGGGAACAGTCCTGGTCTCTACTCACAGGGCCTCTGGTCTCTCTCCCTGGGAGCGGCCATCACATCCAGGCCTTCCAGGCCAGGCCCTGTGCATGATTTTGTCCCTTTTGGTTTAAAGGTCAGAGTTTGTCCTCTCTGCAGCCCTTCTGGATCGAGGGTGATGGGCACAAAGACACTTTGCAGCTGTGTTTAGGGCTGTGGGACTGTTCAGCCTTGCTTGCTCAGTAGAATGGGTCCTGTCCAGGGGGCTCCAAACCCAGGAAGGAATTCTGCCTTTTGTTTTGGCAGCAGTTCTTTCATCTGCACAATGACAAGGCCAGGCCTCCATGCTGGCAGCACCCCTGAGGTGACAAGGACAGCATGTAGGCCCCTGAACAAAGGAAATCTGCAAATACACAAAGGGTGCCCCAGGGCAGCTCGACTTTTCTCCTCCTGCCTGTGCTGAGTTGTCCTCCCCACCTGAATCCTGAAGCCTGGGAAGGGCACTGTGCCAGCAAGGTGCAGTCTGACACTTCACTGCTGACCAAACAAGGGCCCCTTCCCATTGTTCAAGCTGCAGAACTGTGGGAAGAAAGGAAAATGTGTCTGAATCAGGGCAGCCAGGCTGCCAGCAGGGTCTCGTGGGCCTTGCTGTGTTGTTGTGGGACACCTCGTAGGAACTGACCAAGTGAGGGACAGCTGGAAACTGAGCTGGAGGAGAAGGTTGGGATTTTTCAAAGATTGGGATGCCGCAGTTAAATGTCCCAATTCAAGGCTGCTGCTGATCTCAAACTGGGAGGGGCTGTTGACTCTCTTGAGGGACAAGATGTTGCGGTGTAGAGGCTATGTGTGCCCAGCCCAGCGACAGAGAGAACAGGGGTGTGACAGATCCCCCTGGCAGACGCCGCAGAATTACAGCTGCCAGCAGAGGTTCGGCACAGATGAACAAAGCAGCACGGGTCTTGGAGTCGGAACAGGGGTAGCTTTATTTGATGGTAAACTCCCCAAGTCCAAAGTCCCAAGACCCTGAACCAAGGACAGGCACTAACTTATATAAACAGGGACGGTCTTGGGGGAGAATACAATTGTTAACCAATCGAGAGGACTGACGGTGGAACACAAGGTGGGGAAATACAATCTGTAAACCAATAGAGGGTCTTAAGGGAGGGGAAAGGCTTAAGTAAACCAATGGGGTTTCAAAGGATAGAGAACTGACAAAGAAGGTTCTGGAGAAAAAGGCAGGCTTAGGGAAGGATTGACATCTGAGGAGGGAAGGAGCAGGGAAGGTGTTGGGGGAAAAAGAGTAGGGACAAGAGGGATTGACAATTTGGCAGGAAGTGGCCAGGCAACAAACAAGAAGACAGTTAACCAAGCTGAATAACAACGAGGGAGCGAGTCTAAATTTAGCAACATAAGATACAAAATGGGGAACCTGTGCTACTCCAAAGGCGGGGAGAAAAACACAGAGGGATTAAAAAACCACAAATCAAGCAATAAAATATAGCAAATAAAGAAAATGAAAACCCACCACAACAACAAGATGCCATGCAGAGAGATGCAGAGAGATTGGAGCCTTAGATTTCCTGTGGGAAAAGGTGCTGCGCCCATGGCCCTGGGCCTAAGGCTGTGCCCCACAGGACATGGGTGCCACCCGTGGTGGGGCACAAGGGGAAGGCTGAGGAAGCAGAGCCCAGAGACTCTGTGGGGGAAATAACAACAATTTCTTTCTTGTCTCTAAAATAAGGGGCTGAGGGAGCCTTGCTGGTGCTACTGGCAGGGGGGGCTCTGGCAGGGGTGGGGAGACTCCTCAGGGTCTGGGGCCTTTCTCTCTCTGCCATGGTCAGGGACACTTTCCACTAGACCACATTCCTCAGACCCTCATCCAACCTGACCCTGAACACTACCAATGATGGGACATCCACAACATCCACAGGCATCCTGTTCCTGGCTTTCACTCCAGCAGAGGGGCAGAATTCCCTTCCTTGACTTGTTGGACATCCCTGTTTAGGCACAGGTACAGAGGGGTGTCAGGGCTGCAAGCACACAGTGCCAGCTCATATCCAGTATTTCCTTTCTCAAGGATGGCCCAGTCCTTCTGCACAGGGCTGCTCTCAATCCATCCATCACCCCTGCTGATTTGCCAAGTTCTGGAATATGCCTTTCTAAAGAGGAGGCATTTCACACACTGGGAAAAAACTTGTAGGTCTAAGGAAAGGAGGCTGAGCCAAGTGGTGGCATTGAAATACAGGTGGGGTAGACATTCCTCCTTGATGAGAGGAATGGTTTGCAGGTTTGGAGTGCAGAATGTAACATTTGGGAAGGAGAAAAGGGCACAGAAATTGAGGCTTTCAGCAGCTGTGAGGTGGCAGTGTTAGAACACACAGCAGTTGGGGGAAGCCATCTCTCTCATTCAGGTTCTTGCTGTGTGGGAAGGTGCTGCGAGCTGTGGTGGCTGCACTCAGCCTTGGCTGGGAGGATGATCTGTGGAAACTCCCCCGTGGATCACCTGATGGAGAGACCCCTAAAAAGTTCTGTGCCAGGACTGAGAGATGAAACAGGACTTTTGGGCTTTTGGTCTTCAGGTTGTTTATTTTTTCTCTTATCAACAGTTTAGCATGCTCTCTGCACACAAGACTTAGCCTACAAAAAGAGATGCACCAAAAAGTCACAAGACACACAGGTTCATGGTCTTTTAAAATGATTTTGTCCAATTCACTCTTAGAACATATTTTATTTCTACCTTTCTATCAATAATTATTTGTCTGTTTACGCAACATCTGCATTGCAGCTCTTTCTAACCAATCACTCTGTGCTTGCAACAGTGCAGAAAATGGAGTAGATGAAGAACAAGAAGGAGAGCTGACAATGCCCAAAACCACTCCATCTTGTGTTCTATCTACCTCCATACTAAAACCCAAAACTCTAAGTTTTTTACCCTGTGATAAACTACACAACTATCTATTTCACACACTCATAGATCCCAATTCATCCCAAAGTCTTGGAAGCTTTCTCCATGGGTGAATGTTAAAAGCAGTGTTCTCCTGGGGATCAGGACATCTCATGACAGGCAGAGAAATATTCCCTGTGCCCTGGGTTCTGACAATGATCTGCACCAGGAGAGAGCAGAAAGCTGCCATGGTAAGCAGAACATGCTCAGAGCATTGCAGTTCCAAGAATGATACTGCCCCTGAAGTGCAAAAAGCTTGAAATAATATCATTCTGTGCAGCACTGTGGTACAAATGTTCTCTTCTAGAACATGTCCCTTTTTATATTCTGCAGATGAATTATCTGGTTTTATAGAGTACGTGGGGTTTATTTCTTAAGATTTTTGAGAGAATGCTGAAGGTTTTTTGGGTTTTTGGGGTTTTTTTGGGTTTTTTTTTTTTAATCTGCATTTGCATTTTATATTCAGCATTTATACAGTTTTTTAAAAATTGCTCTTTTTTAAATACTTAGATAAAAAATACCCAAGCACTTTAAGCCTCTGGGATATTATGATTAATATTCTTAGAAAGGAAACCTTGTTGAACAAGTGTGAAAACACAGAGAGAGGGAAAATAGCATAACAGTTTTTTAGAACAGGGCATATAATGGGGACTGCAGAACTGAGCAATTCCTCCAAAGGCAATTTCTTCATGAACTGCCAAGATACTTCCTTAAATCAAGGGAAATGTGACCTGCAGCCATACAAAGTACAGCCAAACTAAATTAAAATCCTTTAGAAGAGAGGGAATTTTGCCAATGACATCAATCTGTCTGGAACACTGAGTAAGTATGGGGACATTTCCCTAGGCAGCAGCTGCACTTCCATCAGGGAAAAGGAAATGTCAGAGCCTCCCCAGGAGGATCAGAAGGAATAGCAGCTGAGCATGCCAGGATGTGGTGAGGCTGTTCACTTCTTTCAGGCATCCCAGTTGCCCTGGGGGAACTCCCTCATGTCACGTTATTGAACCACCGCAGCAGGTCCAGGGCCTGCAAGCCTTCCTTGGAGGCCACAAGCCTGAGCTAGGAAATGCCAGGACATGATGACTGAGCCTTAGCAGCCCCTCTCTTCTGCCTTTCGGACCCTGCTTATCTCTCTGTAAGCCCATAGGTCACTTTCCCTTGATCCTTACTCTTGGACAATTTCCAAAACCCCTGTAAGGTATATAAACTCCAATTTCTGCCTGGTCTAGTAGAAGAGCTGTCACTGAGAACCTTCATAGAAGACACCAATAGAGAATTCTTTGGAACATCACACAGCGCTTCCCCTCTCTCTCCCAGTGTCTGCTGTGGCACCAGCAAGCTAAAGAGCTGAAATCAGAAAGAGCTGATAATCACTAAGAGCTGATATCACTTGAGCTTGCTTAGGTTGCCTGCGGCTGGCAGCTGCTTGGGAACTCAGAGGCTGTGCTGAGCACCACTGAGCTATCGTGGCCAAGGCAGCCCACCGGGCACAGCCTGGCTGGAAGCCGCCTCAATAGTCCTCACATGATTCTTTGGGGTCTGTCTTCAACATCCGATGTCCTTTTTAGGTGGCTGTTGCTCACCCCTACTTTGCACTAAGCACAGTATCATTTTTTGCACAGGAGCTTCTGCTTTGTCAGCCTTGCAGAAATGAGCTGGCATCCTGCTTGTGTTTTGCATGACTTCTGTCTGCCGAAGAAGTTACATCCTTCATCCACTTCTTCAAGGCTGTGCTGCTCTGTCCTATGGTCCTTATCAAGTGCCCCCTTTTCTTGAGACAAAGTTCATTATGGGAACTAGTTTCTTAATAGCTATAATTTCATCTTACAGGATAAGGCATTACAACAGCTACAGACTGATGTTTTAACCAAGTCCAGCTGGGTAACCATGAAGTAAGCTTGGCCCAGATTTCTTCAAATCCCAAGGAAATGTTGTCTTGAGCTAAGAGGCTTTGGCTCTTTTGATTCTGGAATAATGTATCCACGATTTTATCCTATCCATTTCAATGCAGCAATATTGTCTACAGAAGTTGAGAAGGCCCTGCTTTGGCTGTAGCAGAACAGCTTCCCCAGCCTTTCAAGTACACCCAAGCTCTTGGGTGGAACTTGTGCACTGGTATGTCCAGTCCTGTTGGTCTGGAGATCGCCACTGCTCGCTGTAAGTCCTGTAAAGTTTTGCTAAGAGAAATGAGGTAATTATTCAAATCAACCTCTCCTTATATGTGTGTGTTTCCTGAAATGTGTGGTACTTGGTAGGGTCAACCATACAGCAGCTTACAGGGCCAGATTTTGCTGGTGCCCCATATCTGAATCCTAATTCAAAGCAGAGCCACGGGTAAGGCTTGGAACCATGTCAAGGAGGTTTCCTGACGTATTTTACCCAAGTTCAATTGGATTGTATAATTCATTCTCTCTCCTTTGTCGCTAGCTTGGGGCCTATAAGAAGCACAAAGATCCCAAGCTATTCCCAAGGCTTTCCTAACCTCTTGTACCTCTTCTGCAAGAGAGTGGGAACCTCTATCTGATGACATTCCCAAAGGTACCCCAAATCTAGGTATTATTTGATTCAACAGTATTTTAGCCACTTCCCTAGACTGGTTGGTAAGACAAGGGAAGTCTTCCGGCCACCCGGAAAAGGTATCCACCAGATCTAGGAGGGATTGATACCCCCATTTTCTGGGAAATTGAGTGAAATCCATCAGGCACTATTCCCTTGGAACACCTCCAGATGTTATGGCTCTTAGCACTACATTGTGAGCTGTGCTACAGTTGTCTCTTTTACAAACTATACACTTTTGGAGTCTTGATTGTACAATCTGAGCCATTTCACACCCAGTTACAGATTTTTGCAAATGTTTCCGAAGTTTTTTAGTACTCCAATGAGTGGCTTTGTGTTTGCAATCCATTTTTTCACACAGGAGTGATTGTGGGACTATTCTTTGCCCAGTTGGGATAACTGTCTAACCCTGTGGATCAAATCACAATTCTACAGTTGCAGTTAATTGACAGTCCCTAGCATTATACTCTGTTTTTTCTAGTTGGAGAGGTATCTCTGGCAAGGGTATTAAAGATAAAGCTTTGTTTTCTAACATGTCTTTTTCTGCAGCCTCGTTGGCTAAATGTTTCCCCAGTTGCAGTTTGGTCTTAACCACTTGGTGTGCTCTGCAATGCCTGATGGCAACTTCCTCTGGTTTCTGGATACTTTCAAGTGTACCCAAGATTTGTTTTCCATTTTTGATTGATGTGCCTTGAGAGGTCAAAAGGTCCCTTTCTTTCCAGAAATCCCATGTGCCCGTAGCACTCCAAAGGTATATTATGAATCAGTTCAAATGTTAACTCATTTTCCTCTACTCAATTCCAAAGCTCGGGTGACTGAAATTAGTTCTACCTTCTGGGCTGGAACATCAGAGGGGAGTGCCCCCGATTGGATTACCTCGGGCTGTGGAGTCACTGTGTATCCAGATGTTTGGATAGGAAGATTGAGGGCATGGTCCTGTGAGAGAGCAGCTGCTCCTGCTGCCCGCTCTGCCTTTGGCATCTGATATGCTGCAGGTGTGGCAGCTGCAGCAGGATTTCCTGTGGGAAGAGGCAGCACTGCTGCCACGGCCCTCGACTGCAGGGGCCCTTGGCTGTGCCCCCAGCACAGGAGTGTCACCCACGGTGGGGCACAAGGGGAAGGGGAAGGGCATTAGGAGGGAGAGAAAGCAGTGTCTAGGGAGTGTGTGAGGGAAATAACAATTGATTTCCTTTTCCTTGAGTAAAGAGTTGCAAGAGCCCTGCTAGAGCTGCTGGTGGCTTGGCCTCTTGCAGGGCTGGGGAGAGCCCTGGGGCCAGGGCCCCTCCTCTTTTTGGGACACCAGGTCTAGCTGGGCAAGCGGCCCCTTTTCCAGCCAGGAGCAGAGGTGCTGTGCCTTCTGCCCTGGGCAGAGGGACCTGCCACTGTCACCAGCTCTTTCCACAGCTCGTCCTGATGCTGGGCCTGCCCTGCAGGGATGGGCACAGGAGGGGAGTGGCTGTGAAACCCAGGGCGGGGCTTTCACATTGCCTGCTCTCAGTGAGTGTCTGGAAATGACAGTTTTCCATCTTCTGCCAACCAAGGCTGCTGGTGTTTCTGTGTTTGTATTAATGAGAAGAGTAAAGTGTGGGCTTGTGGTTTCATGGAGAGCAAAGCAGTGTCTGAATTCAATTGATTTCAATTTTTTCTTTCTTGGTATTTTGTCTGTGAAAAGTCTGAAAATCAAGGACATCTTTCTGGAATCCGCTGTCTGTGACCTCAATACTCACGAGTGACCCTTCAGGACCTTGACCTGACTAAGCGAGTGCATGAACTCTTTTAGCTCTTTTTAGAGGGAGAAAATAAACCAAACCCAAATCTGTTTGTTGAATCTTTGGAAAATCTGGCTTATCCAAGACAGTATAATTTGGAATGTACAGATCTTCTGTTCATCATTCATTCAGGTGCCTGTGAAGCCAGAGCAGTAATGCTCTCTTCAAAGATTTAACACAGCTCATTGACATCAAGTCACTTGAAATTTTGGCCTCAACTTTTAATGATATTTTGAATATGAGAATTTTCATTTCAGGGAGGAGGAGAATGCATTTGCACAGTTCCATTACAGGTTGTTTTTTTTCAACACACAGATTCTCTCATTTCCTCTTCTGTAGCCTTAAGCATTAAAGTCAACCATCTGCTTTGGAAATGCAGCTCAAATGTAACTCTTTCTGCTATTTTGCTTAACTTTTTTTTTAGGGGCTGAAAATATTCAGTTGTAATTTGCTTTACTTTCTTTGTATTCTTTGCCACTGTGGGATTGGAAAAAGTTCACAGGAGTTTCTCCCATCTTGGATTTTAAAATAATTTAAAATGTTATTATAAAGACGGTTTGGCAATATTTAATTTTTGCTGCTTGTGTAACTTTATTAAATCTGTAGTTTAAAACAAGTGTTACCTAGCAGGCTTTCAGTTCAATGACAGCAGTTGCTTTTCAGCAGGCTGATTTTCCTGTAGGACTAGCCAAGGAAAGTACCTTAGGAAACTGAGTTTTCCACATTGTTGCAGTGTAGGAATGGTATTCCCCAGTTGAGTGCTCACACTGATACCCCTCAGAGCACGTGCCCCTCACTGACTTCCCCACCACTTTCCCTGTGGCAGGATGGAGAGAAGAGCACAAATAGGTAAAGATCACGGGTTGAGATCAGAACAATTTACTAGAAAGAGCAGTGAAAAAAGAACACACAAACAGTAATAACAACACTAAAAGGAGAGTGTACCAGAGGTGAACGAGTCACACGTGATCGTTCTCCACACAGATCTTGGCACAGCCCATGACTTGCAGCACACAGGTGGAGGAAGAACAAACCCTTCCATTTGCCTCTGCCACGTGGCAGGTGGTATCCAGTTACCCCAAGGTCCTGGCCGTGCTCCTCCGAGCTGCTGCAAAGATCACCCTCCTGGCCGGATCCGGGACACAGGATCCTTCCTGCGGGTCCTGGCTCTTGCTCTGGGTGACAGACCCCCATGGCAACTGCCCCGGCAAAAGGGACTTGAGGACAACCTCTCACTTACTGACATCAGCCCCTCTGCCCCCGCCCCAGCTCCCTTTTTGCCTCCAGAAAACTTTGAACAGAAGTAGCACTTAGGTACAGTTCTGCACATGCTGAAGTGGCAGGAAGGTGACCCACATGTTGCTCTAGGCACATGTGCAGCAAGGACAAAGAAAGTGTTGGAGGGGCTGGCTCTCAAGGCATTCACTCACGCAATAGGAGCCCTGTTTCTGAGAGGCACAGCCAAGAGTGGAGCAGTCAAGCGTGGAGAACGGGGGATCTCCTGAGCCAGGGAAACCCTGGGGAGCAGAGAGACGCAGACACCGGGCAGACCCCAAGTGACACCTGCTGCTGGCGCACAGGCACCGCGGGGACACGCACACTTTGGGGTGAGCTTGCTGTGCTTTACTGCAGTATGCAGTACACAGGCATTCTGTTTCTCAGAAATCATTAAATATGTATAAATTGCTGGAGTCTGCACAGTTAGTTTCTGAGGGTCTAGCTGGGGATCTTTAGGGACCCCGGGTGTTCACTGAGCTTTTGGACTTTTGTTGACCTTTCATTGTGGTCTTCCATATAGTAGTCATTTTCATCTTGGTTATCTGAGCTGCAGAATGTGTTCTTGAAGAAACTGTATTGCTCTGGCTTGGCTTGGGGCATAGAGGGTTTCAGAGCTTTCAGAGTTCCACTACCCACTCCTTCCTCCTAAGCTATTTGCAACAATCCCTCACACAGATCCTTTTGAGATTTGTCTTGGAAGTCTCATTTCTAAAACTAATTTTCTTTTCTAGGATAAGAATGTTTGTTATTACAAATATTTGCAAAGCATCTCCTGAAAGCTGAAATACAATGAATTATCACACAAAAAGAAAAAAATGCAAACAGCAACAATTCCAGCACAGGTTAGAAATACTTCTGTAAGCCTTTAAAGGTCTGGTAGCCATGAGGAAAGCCAGTCCCACCTAGAGTGGGGACTTCTAGCCTTCTCCCATTCTTACACTCCTTTTTCTGACTGATGATATGCCAGATTGCTGGATATCAAATCAACAGCATTCTTGTAACAAATCCAGCAATTTGTAACCTTTACTCAGGGCTCAAGGCAGTAGCTGTCTTTAGCACCACGTGTTTTGTTCCAGGAGTACCACCTGTTACTTTCAGGTTCTGTTCAGGGAGAACCAGTGACTTCCTTTTTGTGCTGAACCAGACATAACCATGTGGGGCACGTAAACTGTCACTTTTCTTTCCCATTTATTTTCAAGTATATTCTATCAATCAGGACCATGGTGGTTCCTGCTTGGAGGTACATTGACCATGCCTTGAGTACATTGTTCAGTTATTTTTTGAGAAATACGCCCAAAATACCACAGGGTTCCTTCCTTCGTTCCCATTCTTTGAGCTAAAATGGGGCTACTGTGCAGGGCAAAGGCACTCATGGATGAACAGTGTAAAGGTTTTCATCAAATCTGGTAACTCCAGAGTAGGGGTTGTCATCAATAACCTTTAAAAGATATGGAAAGGCTGTATGAACTTCAAAACTAATACAAGATATCATTGAAAATGAGCTTTGGATGGTAATATTTAACGCATTTTAAACAACATGCTTTATTACTTATCCCTGTAATGCCTGGACAACTTATGGCTGGCACTTATTTTTGTTGCCAGCTGACTGAAATCTGGAATAATCCTGGGTATGGGGGAAATGACAATAAAACCATCATAAATTGAATATAAAATGTTTTTCTACATGTGTCAATAACTTCAATGGCCATTTGCAGTCAGCACAAATGTCAGCCTGTAATTGTGATCAGAGCCAGAGCTGGCTGTTCCATGTCAGCTCCTCCTGCAGAGGCTGTGGGGGCCTGGGCATGCTGCTGGCTTGTTTCCTTTTAGGAGACTGGGATGAGGAAAGGTCAGGGGGTTTTGTCAAAGAGATGATGTTTGAGTGACCATGTACGTGCTGGAAGCCTCACAGACTGACAGGCCCACGACAGGAGCGCCCAGTGCTGGGAGGGCTGCACCTTGCTGCCCTGGTGAGAGGTGTTAAGCTGCTCCTTCGCCTCCGAGAGAGCCAAGTGCAGCACTTTAGTGCAGAAACCCTTCACTAGGCCTGGTTTGCACAGCTGCAGCACCTGGGGTTGGTGGAGTGCCCCTTTCTGCACTTGGAAATGGGCTGAGTCAGTCATGGGCCAGGGCAGGGCATTCCCCACCTGGGCCCATTGTGAATTCCCTCTGCCCCGACTGTGACGCGTCCCGCTCCTCAGTGACATCCCGCCCAGCCTGGAACATGGAACTCCCCGTTTCCAAGGACACGTGGCCATTGTCACCGGCACACGGCAGGACCGCTCAGACCCTTCGGCGGCTGCAGCCAGAGCGGAGGTGTCAGAGCGACAGTGAGTGTTGTTCCAGCTTTGGTGGTTCCAGCACTTGTTGTTCAAGAGGCCGATCCACACACTGAGTGGAGGTAATTATTTACAGTTCTGGGCAGAAAGGGGGAGCTCAGGGGCAAATTCACAAAGCTAGCACCACAAGAACCAGAGTGTCTTAGTATTTATACAATTGAGCAAAGAAAGGAATTAGTGTTCAATGATTGAAATTCTCCTAGTTCTCTTCATAATTAGTATTTTGTCTACTGTTAGGTAATTTCCTTTCACTTCTCATGCCCAATAGTCTGCATGCTCAGTCTCCCCCTTATTTACAGTGAGGGGTTTCTTGAGTGGGTGGCCATGGTCTGCCCCTGCTGGAATGGTCTTTTACCCTGTCACAGCTGATTCAGCACAGTTGCTGTGTTGGCTTTATCAGTTTGTTCCTTTTCTCAGGTGTTCTGCCAAATGCCCTTGTGTCCATAAATCCGACATTCTTTGTGTCCACCATCAGAGGTGCATCCTTCTTCCCAAGCCTTGCTAACCTCCCCTGTGTCTGAGGTCACTGAAGGCTGTCAAGCCCTACACCTCACCAAGGCAACTGAGCCAACAAGTAACCTGCCTTTCAAAGGCTGGGCCATCCCTTTGAGCTTGGTGTCTGCTTCTTGTTTCATGGGGGTGATCTCCCTTCTTCTTGATGAGCCTGGAAAGCCACCAAGGCCAAACATCCAGGAACACATTTTGCTAAGAAGGATTTTGCATTTTGCAGCCTTTGCAGCAGGATCAGTGTCTGTGGCAGCGGGAGCAGCCGAGGCAGAGCGGGATGGCGGAGCTGCGGGCCTGGGCAGGATCCAGTGTGTTCCGCAGGGCCCCAGCGCGCGCTGCGTCCCGCAGGGCCCCCAGCAGCACTGCCGTGCCCGTCAGGGTGACCCAGAGGCCCCAGGACCAAGAGGTGAGGGGCAGCTGTGGGGCTCTGCGGGCTGACAGGGGTGGGGGCTTGGCCATGGTGTTGGTGTCAGGTGCTGCTGAGCCCGTGGGACCTGTTGGGCAGGGCTGGGGCCCCACGGCTGCTCCAGGGCCCCTTGGAGCAGCTGCCCGGGTGGGAGCCACTCACAGGGATGACCCGCAGGAGGTGCCAGTGGATGTGGGAGGATCTCTGATGGATGTGGCACTCAGGGATGACACTGAGGAGGTGCCAGTGAAAGTCACATGTTCTCCATGCTGGGACACTTGGGAAATTCATGCCTGGGCATGGCTCTTGGCCACAATGCATGGATTTCTCATTGTTCCACGTTGTACTGCACTCACCAAACATGTCAGGGTAAAGGAAACTCTCTAACAGTATTTTCTAGTATTAGGAGGAGGTATTAGTATATTCCCAGTTGTGATGCCTAGTGGAGAACTCTAGCCACATGCACATCATTTTCAATGCTTTTCCACTCTTTGATACAGTTTTAGCAAACATAGAAATTAACTTTCATTGGTTCTAAATTTCAGTTCCACTAAATAATATTCTATCTTCTATTTGGGATTGATGTCTCCTTTCTCATGCTAATTAGTCCACATTTTCCAGTCCATTTGTCATAACTTTTTAGATACAACTCAGCCAGTTGTGCCTTCAGAATGAAGCAGTTGGATGGCAGCAGTTGTTTTTGTTAAAAAATGTACTTAGGCTGAAAAAGATTTTACAGATTTTTAAACTCCACTGGAATGTGACACAATTTGTACTAAATGATTACATCAGCCAAGTAACCCCAATTTTGGTATATCTGTCTTACCAAGGAGAAACTGTTTCCACTTCACATCTATTCAAAATTGCATCTAGAGCTGAGGAAAAGAGAAAGGGTTTTCATGCCTCTTGAGAGTTGAAATTCACCTCATGCAGATGAAATTCTTCTTGGAGCTGACTCCATGATGTACTTCCATAGTGCCAGATAAATCCCAGTGTTGGGTCCTGCCCCGAATTCTTAATCTTTTTGTGAACCACTCTCACCTGGATTGTTAGCTGAGCACTGATCAGTTCAACTGTACTCAGGCACTTGATTTCAAGGGAAGCCTGTGCCTATAAATTCCAGCAACTGGGAAAAGATGACTTGCTGCTTGAAGGCTTGGCTGCATTAGAGGCTAAGTGAGGGTTGCTCTCTCAGGGCACTTTTGTAGCTGTCTGCTTTCAGAGGGAGAAGTGTGTCAAAGCATCCTTTTTGAGTGATGGGACAGCAAACCTTTGCAAGTGCAGCTCTTGTTTAAAATGAAGGGCCTAGTTAATCAGCAGTAGTGGAGAGTTGGCTGAAGATTTTACAGAAAATTTCTTCTTCCTTTTAGCCAAATGCCCGCGAGGTGTTGCACAATGGAAGTGTGCAGGATGTCAAATTGTATAACCCACTTGGAGGTATGGCTGCTTTTCATATTTTGCTCAATGCCTGTAAGATTTTCAACTTGGCAATTTATTTTTGCAGTATATTCTTGGGACAGGGGATGTCTTGTGTTCAGAGCTCTCAGCTGGAGGTGGTTTGGCCTCAGGTCAGCCTTGCAGTCTCTTGTCAGTTCATTCAGGCACTGGTTTGTTTTCCCCTGAGAAACCTGCCAGTCCTTCCTTGTTCCCATACTGCTTGATGGGCTGGAATTTGGAGCATGGATGTCATGGTTTGGACCCACTCCGTGTACCTAATTTCACTGCCTTGGTAGCAAATGTGTTGGTTTTGCAGTACCTAGGCACTGCCATTATCCATTAAATTTAATTGGAAATTGAAAGAAAATGACCTTGAGGAAGTCGCACAGAGAATTTCATAAGGTCAATATGGGAAACTCTGCTTGATTTAATTTTTTGTCTTGGTCATTAATAAGTCAGTGTTGCCACAATACTGTGTTGGGTTCTTTTCAAGGATATTGGAAGGAAGGCATTGATGTCATCTTCCCAGCAGATTCCATCACTTTCGACAAAGCACAATGTGCTTAGGTGCTGCCATTTGTTGTTAACCTGTTCTGAGTGCTGTTTCCCCAAGGAGCCTGGCTCCAGGCAGACACCAGGTGCACATTCCCCTTGCAGGCACTCCGTGGTGCTGCCTGCAGCAGTGAGCTGAGCCAGGTACAGCCAGCTGCCCTGAGAAAAACAGGCTCTCACCTGGCTGTGGCTGCGGTCACCTGCCTGCAGGGACATCCCTGCCCCTGCACGCGCAGCTCTTGCTCTGCCTTAGCCTAGTGCAGAGCATTTTGAGGCAGCACCATAGTGATACAACACTAAACTTCTGAATTTCTCATTCGGGACATTCTGTTTCACATGTGAATGAAGATTTGTGTGATTCTTGGTGGTGGTCTACGTAAATCCTAAGGGAATATTTAACATTCAGTAGCTGGGTGTGAAGGCTGGCAGTAGTGAGTCAATTGTGGAACTTGGGGCCACTTCTGCTTTGGGCTGGCACAGAGAATCTCAGGTGGGACATGTCTGATTGCTGGTAGGGTACAGGGTTCCTTTGCAATATGATCCATTCAGTAGCAGTTTGGGACTGGGCTTTGTCACAGAATCAGTGAATATGCCGAGTTGAAACAGAATCACTGAAGGATATTCAAGATCAGCTCTGTTCCCTGGAATATCCATCATCATTTAAAATCAACTTTTTTGCCTTCTCCCAGCTTCCCATTTGACACTTCTTTTTCTTTTTTCCATTCCTTTGGGAAAACAAGATGATGTGAGAAGAGCCAAAGCAAATGCTTCATGTCCTGCCCCTGGGAAAAAGAGAACAAAGCCCATGAAGCCTGCAGAGAGTGAACAGAATCCTTGCAGTGCTGTTTATCGCCGGCCCTTCAGGGACAGGGTGATTCATTTGCTTGCTCTGAGGACTTACAAGAAGCCAGAGTTACTTGCTCGCTTGCAGAGAGATGGAGTCATGCAAAAGGACAAGGGCACCCTTGGGAAGATCCTTCAGCAGGTGAGATTGTGGAGTTGATGTCAGCAATTTTTCCACCACACTAATATTTTGTTCCTAATTGTCACTTGTTATTCCACTGTTTCAATTAGATAGTAATGAGCAAGTTAGGAAATGCTCCCTGTTAAGTTTTTCCATCAAGTTTATCCAGAGGTCTCAAGCTGCAAGTCCATGTGACAAAAAGAAAGCAAACTTCAAACCTTTTGGGCATTGTTGTTTTGCTAGAATAGCTGGTAATGAGTAACACTTTGTAATGTTGCTGCTCCTCAAGCCTTATTCCTTCCCCTGTCTTTTCCATGCATTGTTTAACTGCTTCATGGAGTAACTTCACAGGGGTTCCTTGACTGGGGGAAATGGTTTGTCATGGCACTTAAAAGTTCCTGGATTAAGTTGCAGAGCAGAGAAATTCAGGAACTGCAGAGGCCAGTATCTCATTTGAATAGGGTTGGTGGCCCATCAAGGGCACTTGGCTTCTGCTGGGATCTGTGGGGATTGCCTTCCAGGAAATATTGTTCCAGACAAATCCTCCATGATAGAGGTGGTAGCCAAACTTTGAGCAGAGGGTTTCTTTGCTGTCACGTGGATTAAATCTCCATCTTTGGAGATTTAAAAGTCTTTTGGAACCTAATCAAGGGAGGAAAACTCAACATGGCTACACTTTCAGTTGATCCCACAGGGACTTTTAGGAACTCATTTCCTGAACCTATGAAGTTTGTTGCTGGGTTGCCCAGGGCAGTGGCAGGGTTTTTTCACCCTGAAGACATTCACAATATTATGAGAGCCATGTTCTGCCATCTCAGCTGAAGTAGTCCATTTAGATTTCAAGTTGATTATAAATTTTCAATGCCCAGCCCCTTAGAAGGTAAAGGATGAAAACATTTTCTCCTATTCCATTGCAATGTTTGAGGAGAGTGCCTTGGAGGCAATGTGCTGGATGAGGTGTGAACTGCCTCAGGGTCTGAATTCTGAAAGGGCTGTGTGAGCAGCCCTGCACCCTGAAATGCCCTCTCAGGCTTTTGTGGACATCAGAGCAAGTGGGGGTTTATGTTGTATAAATCTCAAATGGGCAGTGTGAGCTTGCTGAGATCTGGTACACACACACTTGCCTCCCTTCCAACACAACCTGAGTTCTGCTTCTAGGAAGTGAATCCCTGATTCTGGGTATCTTTGTTACTTTTATATTTTTTACATCTGTGGAGAAATGTACATCAACACAGACCTGTATTATAAATGTCTACCACGTCTTCAAGGAGAAAAATCAAAGTTGTGACAGATGGTGGCAGTGTATTAGATGAGTTATTCAGCGTGTTGCAGGGATCAGATTGATGGAGACGTTCCAATGGGCTTTTCTATTGAACTCTGAGCAGGTGTCAGCTGATGAAGTCTGAACCAGCACTTTTGATATCAATGCTCTTGAGGTTTTACTCCATCATTTTACCTTTATAAGTAGACTTTGTATTTGTCTTGAGGAAGGTATGAACCACATTTCTTTTCAAAGGAATCATCAAGGCATGTGCATGACCTTCTCATGGCAGGACTTTGCTGGAATGAAGTCTGGCCCTGCCACATGAAGAGGGACTCTGGGCCTCACTCCCTCTCCTTACACATTGTGGCACTAAATGTTGTTTTCAAATGAACGCTTGCCAGATATGAATGGAGATGCTTGGTTGTTTCCAATTGGTGAAGCATTAATATGGCTTAAAACTCATGTGATAGAGGAATAATTCAGCTCTGTGCAAAAAGATATTGTTGAGTTCAAATTGGGTGCTCAAAAACAGCTGTTCAGCAACAATCATATTTCTGTAGTGTGCAAGCAGCAATCATAATGAAGACTAGTTTTCTGAAATGTCTGCCCATAGGTAGCCAAGTGGAATCCAAAGGAGAATTCCTTCAGTCTGAAGGAACATCTATTTCACACCCTTCAGACTGATTGGCCTGGCTACACTGACATAGACAGAGAGAATTTGAAGTTAATACTTTCTGGGTAAGTTCAGTCTTTGGGAGAAAAGGAAAAAAAGGCTCTGGATATAAAGCCAAGATTCTTAGAATATGCTGAGGTAGCAGGGACCTGCCAGGATCCTGGTCCTGCACAGGACACCATGAGAATCACACCCAGTACCCAAGAGAGTTGTCCAAACACTTCTGGAAGCCTTTCTGCAGTGACCACTGGCCTGGGGAGCCTGTTGCAGTGCTCGAGCACCCTCTGGGCCATGAATGTTTTCCTGATATCCTGCCTAAAGCTCCCTGAACTCAGCTTCATGCTGGTTCTTTGAGTCCTGAACTGAAGGTCTGTTTTCCTTGCATGGAAACAACTATGACAGTTGCTATTTAGGCTTTTTAACATGAACTATTGGATCATCCATACAGAAAATCAGCTCCATCTCAGAACACCACCAACACCAGCCAAGCGACATCTCTGGGACCTTCTGAGAGAGACACTCCAGCAAGACCTGCTCAGGTATTTTGTGCATTTTTAATATTCTGGACTGTATGGTAAATTTTAGCAGACTTGCTGGTGGTGTAAAAGCTGTGATGTCAATGTGCAGGATCTTCCCTTTTGGGAAAGACTTTGATGGAGCTCCTGAATGGGAGTGTCTTTCTCCCAAAGCATTTTAGCTCCAGACTTGAAGTAGGACTTGCTAAGTGCTAAGATGAGAAAGGAGGGATGAGATAGAGCCTGTATTTACCTGCAGTACTTGCTGGTTGGAATGCTCTTTTTAGTTAAGAAAGATGTGTTTTCAACCTTGGCCAGTTCAGAAATGCTGCCTTTTCAGAATGGGAGCAAAAGCTGACCCTGCTCATAGGTTCATGAATGAATTATGTTTTTATTGTTGCAGAAACGTCCTCTGGCTTCCGACTTGACCAGTCCTGTGACGAGCAAGAAGAGGAGAATTGGTCACCGGCCCAGTCATGTCCAGGCAGCAGCTGGTGGCCTCTTTTCTTCCTTCCTTTTGCCTTCCACATCTCTTTATCCTTTGGACATGTCTCCAAGTGTTGTCTCCGTTTCCCCCACCACCCATGTCGTACAACAAACAGAGAAATTTCATCTTTCTACCATCCCAGCACCTGTCAGGGTGGAAAAGGAGATCCCCAATTCAAATGGGAAAACAAATTAACTGGGGAGGCTGAAGCAGTTGCAGCCCTTGGATTTCGATGAAGGTATTAATGTGCTGGTTTCCCTGACTCCTGTGTGCATAACTGTGGTGTAAAATTTGGTTATTAAGTGAAGATTAATAACCCAAATTAAGGTGCAACTGCCACCCTTTTCCACAGTCAACAGTAAAAATATTATTGAACAGGAAATGCAAAACTAGGCAGACAGAAAGAAATAAGAGAAGACAGGCAGGGTGAGTGGAAGAGAGAGACATTCAGCAGGAAGATATCATCCCGACATGGGCCCTCTTTCATCCAGCCACTCCTTCCTCATCCTTGGTCTTCTCGGTGGTGGGGGTTCCCAAGTCTCTCTGGAGGTACCACCTTTATACTGACCAAGATTGGGGTATCCACAGGGTGGTCACAGCTGTCCCTACATCTTGGGCTAGAAGCCATGGAAGCAGTGATTTTCCACAGTCTCGGCAGTTTATGGAAATACCAAAAGCTGCAAAAGCTACAAAAACCTATAAAACCTGGGCTGTGGTTTCCTGGAGTTCTACTTTGAACTACACTGTGAATTCTTCTTTATGCCAGCTGCAGAATTTCTTTCTTCAAGAGCTGTGGAAGTGGTACAGACTGAAATCAACATTGAAAAGCTAAACAGAAATGCATAAAGAACACTTGATTTCTGATGACAGGGACACAGGCAGTAGGGCAGAGTTCAGTTGCTTTGTTAAATCTGTCGCTTGTCTCTTTTGGAGGTTGACCTTGCAAATTCCAAGTTGGGTTTGGCATGGAGGCAGGTTTAGAGTGTGCAGATGCCTCTTGCAAGTGCTGGTGTGCTTGTAGAGACAGGTGCTTTGAGATGGTCTTCCCACATTTCTTCTGGACATGCACACGGCACCTGCAAACCTTGGGATGCCTTTGAAGGATTTCTGCTTGAATCCATAAACACATGAGCAGCTTTTAACAGGAGGCAGTAACAAAATTCTGCCTAGCTGGTGAAGGAAAAATCTGTTCTGTGTTTCAAGTTGGGGCTTAGGCTGAAGCTTTTGTGTGGACTGAGCCATGAGAGCAAATGCACTTTTGGAAATTAAATGCTCACAGCAAAGGCAAGTTGTATTGAACATGCTCTGACTATTGGTATTTCTGTCCACTTTTATTACCACTTCTACACTTCCTTTTATACTTCTGCTATACCATGTAATAGTTTGAACACTAAAATCAACAAAAGCAAGTGGAATGTGACATGAACAGCTCTTTCCTCAAGATTTAAAGCTCAGGTGGCCTAAAGGTTGGCAAGAATGGCTGAGTTTGAACATGATTCGTTTGGGCCCCTGGAATTGGCAGGGAAGTGGGGATAAAAATATGGCATGAGAAGAACTCATCTTTTTTCTTCATTTTTTGTTAGAACTTCGATGTTGGTCTCTCTCAAGCTGTTGTCTTTTGTGAAGCTGCATCTGTTGCTGCAAGAATTGAATGGCTCTGCAGATGACACCTCATGCTTTATATATGAGAAAATATATAGCTGGGGCTAACACTGTGGGAATGCACAACCTGTAGGATAAAGTGGCCATTCCCTCTTTCTAAACCCCAGGACAGGCTACTGTGGAAAAGGTTGTGTGTGTCCCATTAATAAATGTTACTGCTTCTTCTGAATAATTTATTGTGAAAAGAAAGCACTGAAGGACTTTCTCAAGACTGTCCAATGGGGATCTTTTGGCCTTTTAGTGATGTCCTGATGAAGAGTGTCAAAATTCTGCTTTTCTGCAGGAACAAGAAAAGATCCTTCCATTGCCTCCACATGCTCTGCAACAAGCAACCAAGCAGACTACTTGAGGTGAGTAAAATAGCAATTCACTCTTGCCACTCTCAGTGGGGTGCAGTGTCCATCTCTTTGCTGTACTGAAAGGATGAGTTTGAGCAGGTTTTGTTGGGCCTCCAAGGCTCAGAGCAGAGATGAACACCGAGGTGGGTTAGGCCCGGACGGGCCCTCCCTTCCGGCAGTGCAGCTGCACAGGCTCAGCTGCAGCAGTGCTGCTGCATCCCCTCATGGCATTTGCAGGAGAGGAGGGAGAAGTGTGTGTGTGGTATAAAGCCCTGGAAACTGCTCGCAGCTTGTGTCAGGGCAGTGGTGTTGGCAGGGGCAGCCAGGCCTCCTGCAGCTCTGGGGCTCTGGGGCAGCTGCGGCCTTTGGAGCAGGCGCGGCAGGGCCCCGGCTCACATTGCTCCGGGACTGCCCAAAATGTGGAAAGGCATCTGTGGTTTTCCTTTCAAAATTATCTTGGATATTAATCAGGTGTATCAGGCCTGGCATGCATCCTTGGCACAGGATGTTGTCTGTCCTGCTACTGAATTTTAACTTGTTAGCAATTTACTGCTTGTAAATATTAATCTCAGGGTGGTTTGAAGGAATTGATTCCAATGTGGAGGGAGTTTTTGTCATCCAATAAGAACCAGACCTTCAGGCCCAGAGGAGCAGAAGCATTGAGAGTGAGAGTGCTGGGAAGTAGCATCTATTATTCTCATTGCCACTTCATCTTGGATTTGTATCATGAGCTTGATAAACCTCACACCTGCTGATTTGAGGGAGAAGGGAATGAAGAAAGTTTGACTCCCATCAGTGGCTTTAAGCATTAATGAGTTTTGCCCTCCTGAGGAGCTGATGTGCTTTGGGTATTTCTTCTTGTAGTTTCTGACTTGACTAGAGGTTTTTTTTGTGGCTTTGTTTCCTTTTGTGTGTTAGAAGTGCCTCAGTTCCCAGGTCAGTGATGTAACTGCTGTCCACTATCAAATATTATCATTAACTCTGCTTTGCCCGTAGACAGGCAAGAATGTAGCTCAAAAGTCCAACTCTGTGCACTCAACTCCATTAATACATTCCTTTACAAAAATATTTTGCAAATGAATTTTCGCAGTCATATGTAACTTAATTAAGTTTTTCCAGCATAGGAAGAGATTATAATTTAGTAATGTTTCTTCTCTTCCTGAAGCTGCTGTGTTTGTTTTTCCTTTGACATTTGAAATGAGGGCACATAATTTCTAAATGTGCTCCTGCTCATGAAGGAAACCTCTACAATGTCAGCGATTTTGAACTAGAAATGGGCCACATAGAAATGTGGCAGATTCCCAGAGTTACCTGACTACATTCTCTTCATGCACACGAGCTTGAAAGCAGAAACTCTCAGTCCCAGAGCCACTGCCTCAAAGCTTGGGTGTCTGTGTTTGACATTACCCTGTGCTTGGTGTCAAATTATATGTGTGTTTTATGGAATTGAAACACACTCAAATGTTCTCTTAGAGTTCACTCAGAGAAAAATGGTCTCATTTTTTCCTTTAGAAAATATGGAGCCATTGTCTCCTTGGAGCAACGCCAGCGCTACAAGGATGACTTCAATGCAGAGTATGAGGAATATCGGAATTTATATTTTAAGATTGACAAGACCATCAAGAAATTCAGACAATTTCAGGAGCAATGGAAGTCTCTGACTCCAGGCTCCAAAGCTTATCAGGTAAAGAAGGATAAAACCATGAAGACTGTGCTTCATCATATCAGTGTTTTGGATTCCCTGGAGCTGCTCAGTGAGACAAAGGGAAACTGTGGAACTGGCAAATATGCTCAGACACTGCTTGGGCTGGGTCTGATTTTGGCAAGTCCCTGCCCAAAAGCCCCGGTTTGAGCTGTCTATGAAGAAACAGTTGTCCATGAGAGGTGTCCCAAGCAGAGTCTTAGAGCATGGGCTGCTTCTGTTGCCTATTGAGAGGCTTAATTACAGATCTTGGGTGATGCTGGGAGATGGAGATTTGTTTTGCAAACCTCCCAGAAGAGTGGTGGCTCACAGAGAAGAAAATCTCTAGAATCAGACTGAGTGTACTTTTACTATTTTACCAAAGTTTGCATTTTAAGGTGGTAGTGAAACATTCTGATTGGTTTTTTTGGTTGTGGTTTTTTTTTTTCTTGAAGATGCTTCGTCATCGAATCCTAGCAGATTATCAGCAGTTACAACAGGTACGTGTGACACCAGACCTGCAGGGCCATGGCAGCTGCTGACTCTGCCTCAGGGCTTTCTTAAAGCAAAGGACATCAGATTCTAAACTCTGCAGAAGTGTTTGCATGCCCTGATTTTCTTTTGCTTTCTCCTTCACAGGGTAGCCCCAGCTACTCTGAAATGAGGAGCAGGTGCCAGTACCTCCACAAGAAGCTGGCCCATATTCAGAGCTGCATTTCTGAATTTGACCAGCAGTGAGTGGAGTACTGGCACCAGACATCTGCTTCAGCCTGGTGAAATCTGTGACATCTGGATTTTTTATTTCAATGAGAAGATTAGGTTTTTAGGATTATTTAAGTTAGTACAGATTCATAGGCTATGTTAGCACTTTGGAGTAGATTATTTCTTAAAAATGTAGGATTAGTTCAAAGAAGTTTAGTAATTTTAAGAAGTTGAAAGATGATAGTATTGACTATTAACAATAAAGAAATCTCACTATTGGTAATTCCTTCTCTCATTGTTGCTTGTATCATATTTGGATTGGGTTTCTTCTGGTCACTTGTTTTCTTCAAGTCCTAACTTTGTCCACTGAAATAAATTTATCAATAGAGGGCACTACCTCTACTATGAAGTTGTGCTCATTTTAAGTAAAGATTGTGGCAAATGGACATTCTTTATGATATTATAGAATTCTTTATGGTTCTTGTTAATTCAAACTCCTTACCTAAAGTGGTGGAAGGTCTAGAAGTTTGTACAACCCTGTCCCCAAATGACCTTGTTGTGGAGGGTTGCAGAGGAGCTCACATGGGCTGCTCTAAGCTGTCAGCTGAAGCAGCTCCCAGGACTGCTTGTAAATCATGGCCTCCCCTTGTCAGTGAGCAGAGGAATATCCAGTTCTTTTGCAAGTGGTATGTTAAACACATTTACAAGTGTTGGAGGCAAGGTCCTTCAATGGGTTTTAAAGAGAAGTTGGGTTCAAGTGTCCCTATGCAAACACTGTCCCTTTTTTAGCACTTTCAAAACTAGTCTGTAACACCAGTCTTTTTAGAGAGATACAGATGTTGATTCCTGCACAGACCTATGAGGACATTGAAGACTAGATCTTCTCTTAAGTTTCCTGCCATTTATTTATTCAGCAGACAAGGTGAAGATGTTACCAGCAATGTTACCAGCAAAGTTGGTTTTTGGAGAGAGATGAAATTGACTGAAGGAGGATAATATTTGGGAACACTCAAAGGTGGCTGTGAATGCCCCTTTCTTCCTTGCAGAGCATTCTACAAATTCCTCCATTGTCCCCAAGCCAACGATGTTGAGTCCCTATACCTGAGAGCCCTTGGGGTGTTTTGTGATTGAACACCTGAGCCATTGTTGCCCTTCTGTTCTCCTTCAAGCCAAGTTGAAGAAAATGTCACCTCCTAAACCCTGAGACTTGGGTCCATTTTTGCCTGGCTCAGGGGGTGCCCCTCCAGCTCTGCAGTGCAGCAGCCCCAGGGACGCTGCCGTGGGGGGCATGGGGTGAATTGTGCTGGGGTGCCTCCCCTGGGCCTGCTGGCTGCTGCTGCTTGACAGAGCGTGCCAGAGTGCTGCTGCCCAGGGTGGGCTGACACTGAGGACTTTTCATGGTTACCCCTTCATGACATATCTTTGCCTTGATGGGATTTCTTCTAACTCACTCCACACTGCATTAGAAAGTTTTATTTCCATGCTTAACAAATTGAGGCTTCAAATTCTCATCTATATTTTCCCTCCAGTCCCTTATGTGTTGGGGCTGGCTTCCCTTGGGGGCAGGTGTATCAATGTACTGATCCCATCCCCTTTTATTGCTGCAGGAGTGCTTAGGAACAGTTCAAATGGTCCTTTCCACTTTTCTTTAGGTGCCTTTTTACTCTGCTTTCTGACATAAGACACAGTTCCCAGGTTGATGAGGAAGTGCCTGAGACACTAGGGATGGTCAGAAATTTGTGGAAAGATGAGAGCACTTTCCACAAAGATGATAAAAAGGGACTGAAATTATTCCTATCATAAGACTTTCTCTAGAAAGGATTGGAATTTGTAGTGCCTTCCATAGAGCATTTCCTATGGGCTCACTTTTTTCTTTAGAAGCCACTGGAATTCTGAACCTCAAGAGAGCCAGGGGAAGCACTGGTGGCTATTTCAGTGTGTTTCCCTGGCCACTTTTACTCATTTCTGCTTTTAGACTCTGATTTGTTCTCTCAGCCTTGCTGCTGGGAATGACCTCCAGGGGCTGAGTAGGTCCCATTTAACTGGGAGTGTTTTACATAACTTTTGCAGTTTCAGCTCTGAAATGAGAATCTGTATCTGATGACATTCCAAAAGGACTCAAGGAATCCCAAATCTTAGTAGTTTTTCTTTTATTATTACTTGAGCTAATTATTTAGGCTTCTTGTTTTTGTTGTTGTTGTTGTTTTGGGGTTTTTTTGTGGTTTTTGGGGTTTTTTTTGTGACAAGGAAAAGCCTCTGGCCATGCAGAAAATGGTTCCACAAACTGTAGAAGGATTGCTGGCTGAACAATGCCATGACATTCTCCTGTGGGAACTGGACAACCTGGCCTGCAGTTTACAGAGTTACTCTGTACTGTCCCCAGAACAAGACAGACCATGTGCTGTCCTCAAACAGATACATCAAGGAAGAAGGAGCATTGTGCCCAGATGAAACCAAATGCCAAGCACATTGTGGGAACCCCTGCAGAGGCTCTGGCTTGGTGGCAGAGGCTGTCACAGCACTGCCAACAGCAACTGTGCAGCCAGAGCCGCAGAATTTGTCACTGCTGGCCTGAAAGTGCCAGCCCTGGATGGAAATGTCAGCAGGAGCTCATGCTCTGCCTCCCCGTGCTGACAAATCCCTGCAATCCCTCCTGCTGTGCTCTGTGGCAGCACTGCCAGAGGAGGCAGAGGATGTGACACATCCTCAGGGACACCTCGGGCTGGCTCTGGGCAGCAGGACCTTCCCTTGGCCCATGCTCACTTCTGCAGACAGCTATGGCCATGATCCTCAAACACTCCTTGATTTTTGGGGCAAATCCCTTCAGCTTTGCTCATTTAAGGCTCTGCAAGGGGCCAAAGACTCAACCCTCTTTTTCTGAAAAAGCAGATGGTGGGCAGTTCTTCAGCCCATGGAATTAAAAATAAATTCTTTTGACCCAAGTAGCCTCCAAGCACATATTTTGGGAAGGAATTACTTTCCCACACATAGTGCACTTTCCCTCTTTTACTGCTAACAAAATCCCAGTGTTTGATACAAACAGCCCCAGGATATGTTCATGAATAGCTCATCAAATAGCTCACAATCAGCCCCTTGAGAAAAGCAAAGTGTGCATTCTAATGTAACCAGTTAGTTTGAGTTTTGAATGTTTTGCATTTGCAACTGAGGCCCTGTAAGCAATTCTAATTGTTGTCAGTAGGTGAGATACTTCTGAACAAAATCAGTTTTACCTGGCATTTCCTAATGGATAATAGTCATACAAAAGAATGGATGTTTGGAGAGTGTGTTTTTATAATGTCGTATGTTCAAGGTGGGACACACACAGAGTGTACAACATCTCTCCTTTATACTTTTCTTTTATAAATACATAGTTCTAAGAAATTATAATTTTTACTTGGCAGGAAAGGTCAAAGACTCAGTAGTAAACACCTGTCAAGCCTCCTGGACCTCCGTTCTGGCCATCCACAGTCATAGGGTGCTACTTCAAATTATTTTTTTCAGTCAACAGTAGCAGACATAAGCCCCAAGGCACCAACCTGCCCCCTTTCTGTATCATCAGCAATAGAAATCAGTTTTAAATTATCAGAATTTCCAATTCCCAAATGTCAAAAATTATGTATTTTCACATGCAAACTATGATGACTTTTGCTGATGTTTGTAACATTTCACAGGGCCAAAGATGATTTGGATTTCTGAAGTTTTACAAAATAGAGATACAAATGTCATAGAAAGCACAGCAAGGATGAAGGTTTAATCACCCTGAAAAAACCCTCTCTGGCTGAAGTGTCCATAGAATCACAGCTTGATCCAGAGTGCACCGACAGCACCTTACCCTGTCCATGAACCATCCTGGAAATGCAGAGCATGCCAGCCCCAAGTCTGGTTCTAGTGCCCGTTCTTATGCACAATTGTCTCCAAAATCTGCAGCAGCACAAGCCAAGGTGAGGGCAAAGCCCATTCTGAGGATGTCTTGGGGACCCTCCACGCCTGTTCCAAGCACACAGGGATAGCAGGTTCTGCCACAGCAGCAGAAATTACATTATGTGTTAGTAAATGCAGCACTTAGAGTAGCAACTAAATAGTCCTATCTCAGAGTTAAATGTTCAATTCTTCATAAATGCAGTACCTAAACCAGTTAACTCCCACCTACACCCCAGACATCCACTTATACCTGCTTGTGTAAATTGTATTTTCCACTCCACTGCCTAGCCCTTCTCTCAGCACAGTCCTCAAGCCCTCAACCAGGCACAAGCCAACTTCTCACCTGGCTGTCAGTAATTACCAAGCACCTGCTGGTAATTACCTGAGCACCTGCCCCACCCACAGCAGCTGTGCAGGGCCCTGACTGCTGGGAAAACAGGCTTGAAATGCAGACCTGACCCCGCACCACAAAAAAAAAAAAAAAAAAAAAAAAAAAAGAAAAAAAAAAAATTTGCAACCTTTCTGAACAATTTCAGACTAGTAAAAGAGCAGGACATAGAGAGACTTGTTTATTCCCTTTATTCCCTTCAGGCAAATCAAGAAAAATTTTATATCCTTCTCTATGAAGGGAAGTCATGGCTTTTTTTTGGAGCAGAAGCATGTTTTATCAGCCCACTTTCCTTCCTCGTTTGTCCCTGCTCCCCACGAGGCCACTCACTAGGCATATATAGAAATACCTGTGTCTGAAAACACATCTACATGAGTGCATGACTTGCACTGCAGCAGTTGAAGGCATTGTTTTTATTGCACAAAGATCACAAACCTGTTCTAGAAGAACTGTAGAGTTCTTACTATGGAGCTGTAAGAACCCTGCCAGCACATCTGCTGCTAAAGCAACAATTCCAGCTTTGCAGTGGCTTAAGCGGGCTGAGACAGAAGTGTTGCTCCATCAATGCATAAACCACAACAATGCAGTGGGGACAAGCCTTTGTTCCAAGTTTGACTGAAGCTTTGGGAAGCAGGTTTGCCTGCAGAGGGCACACAGAAGCATGACACCTTTGCCTCCTGCGCACCTACAATTTCTACACCATCATTATCATTGCTCGGGTGACTGAGCAGCTGACAGTGTGTGACAGATTGTCTGTCATGTACAGAAAGTCACAGAAAGAAGAAGGGAGGGATAAAACATGGAAGATCACAATGCAAAAGATGTTGAAGGAGTGTGGCAAGGATTGAGGATTAAGAGACAGAAATAAGAAGAGACCATACCCCTAAACTGTCAAGTGCTGAGGGGAAACTGCAAGTACTTGCATATTTGAGCTCACCACCTGGACTTGCATGCCTTGTCCATATTACCATTATTTCACTAATTTTTCTTCCTGGACAAGCTGCCAGGTCCCCAGTACCAGTCCTACCTCCCTTCCAGCAGTCTCTGTCTGGGCAGAGTCAAAAATAGATCAGGGGTTACCTGTTACTCCATAAGCATTCAAGACAGCCAAAGAGCTTCCAGGAAAAAGGCCATACTGAGTGCCTAGGAGAAAGAGATTTTAAGCAAGTGGAAGAAGGAGGTATTGATTGAGGATCACAGTTATGTTGAGGTTTAACCTTTCAAAGGTTTGTTTCTTTTGAAAGAGAGATTTTTGGAGCTCCCTTGAGTTAGCAATATGAATTAAGTACTTAAATTTTAGCTTGCAGAATTATGTGTTGAATTTTACCCTTTTACTTAAGAAACCTCTGTCATAGTACAAAAAGAATAGAAAAATGCAAATATCAGAAGCTTCTTGCATAGAGAACAATACTGGGAGAAGACCAAGGATGCAGAAACCCAGATAAAGGGGCTCCTCTGTCTCCAAGCTCATCAAGACCGACAGACGTACTCAGATAAGCACCAAGGGACCAAAGCACACGCACAAAGGAGAAAAGTTGAAAAGTTCAGCCATAAGGATGACCACAATCTTTGGCCTCAGAGACCACCAAAGACTCCTATGTGACCCCCACCATGAACAAGGCATGTTCAGAAGGGCATGGATCTAATTATCATGCCAGGCGAGGACAGGCAGGGCCAGGGGTTGAATATGCATGAAAAGGTTGAGCAATGTCATCTATATGGAGCACCTTTGTGAATAAAAGATGGGGCTCAGACCAGGGCTCAGGGCACAAGTTTTCAGGAGAGCTGTCTTGCTTGTGCCGGGTGCTGACAATACAGACCCACTTCATAACTACATCAGGTTGTGGAGTCTATTTATTCCACCTATGGCTTCATTTTTCTACTGAAAACTGCAGGTGAGAAAGCCAGGCAGAAAAGGGAAGGAGAAGCCACGTAAACAAACCCATACCTCTATTCAAGGACAGAAGCAGATTTCATCTTCACCAGGCTCAAGAGACTTGAATTTGCTCTGGCATTCTTCACATTCATTCTCCTGTGGAAGAGCACGGGGCTCCCATTACCTGAGAGGAAACGTGCTCTGATCCTGGCTCAGGCACGGGCTGTACAACCTGCGGCCAGTCCCGTGCTGGTGTGGCTGGAACAGCTGCACTGTGCTGTGAGCTCAGGAGAATGGAGCTGTGGCTGCTGCCACCCTTGGCTGTGTTTGGGAAGCAGAAGGTAGGAACATCAGTCATCTGTTGTGTTTGACTTTATTGTTATTTAAGATTGTAGTAAATACTGAGCATGAGCTGGGATCCAGATTGTAATTGCACCTACCTCACTGGGGGCTCCTGGGGAAGCAGTTTCCTTGAGAATCAAGCTCCTCTCCTCCAAAGGCACTTCCCCAAATGTCTGCATTTCCCAGAGAACACCAACACACACTTAAGAAACCCTGGCAAGGCTGAATTACTTGTGCTTCTTGCAGCACAGGCACTCCAGCTCGAGCTCATCTTCCTTCCCCCAGCTCTGTGTCGCTTCCTTCCCCACGCCCACGTGTCGCTTTGGGCGCGCAGCCCAGGCCCCTACAAACACGAGCTGCCGCTGCCTCTGCACGTGCCTGAACTCCTGCCTGCGCTCACGGCAGCAAAACCAGGCTGTTCCCAGCCAGGGAGCGGAGCCCTGTTCCCGCAGGAGGCTCTGCTCAGCCTCTTGCAGGACGCTCCGCTGTGCACGCAGCACTTCTCCTGCCCTCCCAGAACGCTCCTGGCACAGCAGAGCACAAGCTGGCCGGCTCTGGGCTCAGCACACCCCAAACACAGGCCCAGGAAGACTCAGCCGCTGTTTTGCAGCCATGCCCAAGATAGCTGGGAAGGGTCCCCTGCCTCTGGTCTCACTTGGCTGGCTTTCTGACTGGGCCTGAGGCAGGGGCTGCAATTCCTCACTTGTGGGGAGAGCAGAGCTGCCAGAAGCGCACCCAGCCTGCAGGCACTGCCTGACAGCGCTGCGGCCACTGGGACGCTCGCGCCTCTGAGTCACAGCCACTGCACTGCTGCTGCTGCTTCATTTGCTTTGAGGCACACCCAAAGCTCACTGTCAGGCCACCATGGTCTCTGGTTCTGCCCTCTTCCTGTCCCTGTGTGTGCATGGAGAATTGCTGTGCTTTCAGGAAGCTCTTGGGGAGAACTTCCAGCACCGCAAGCTCCTCTGCCCTCGGTGGATGTTTGCCATGGAAGAGCATACTCAGGCTGGCTCTTCTAAATCCCAGGGTTCTTGTTCCCTTCAGCGTACTCAGCACGACCTTCAACTCCACAGTGCTGTGCAACTGGAGCAGCAGGACAGGGACCTTTGCAGCCTGAGCTGCCCTTGTTCCTCTCTGCCCATGCACAGACAACGGCATGGAAGAGAACGGCAGCAGGGCCCTGCGTGTCCCCGGGCTCAGGATTTGTGCTGCTTTAGCTCCATGGACAGATCCACGAGTCAAATGAAAAAGACAAACTGTTTAATAAGGGAAGGCAAAGCGAAGGGGTGAGCTGGGAGGGAATAAAGGGGATGGGCAGGGCCTGTGGGCTGGAGGGAGGGAGCTGCCAACAGGGAGGGAGATGGCAGCAGCTCCTGGAGCTTGTCACAGACTCAGCCATGACCAGCAAGAGCTGGGCCTGGAGCTGCAGCTGGTCCCCTCTGCTCTGCAGGTGCTCCCATCTTCAGTGGGAACTGGAGGTGGCCAAAGGACACCAGTTCTTCTGATCCTGCAGATGAAGTTTGGCAGATCTCCTGGACACGGAGAGCAGATGGGACATCTGGGAAGCAAAGGGAACACTGAGTCAGAATGGGGACGTTTCCTTTGGCAGCAGCTGCACTTCCATCAGGGAAGAGGAAATGTCAGAGCCTCCCCAGGAGGGTTAGAAAGAGAAAGCAGCCGAGTGGGCTGGGCTGTGGCGAGCACAGCCGCGGCGGGACCGTCCCACAGCCCCGGCAGCCCGGCAGAGCCGGCACAGCTCCCGGGCCCTGCCGGCACAGCTGCCTTGCCCAAGGACAGCCCCTGTGCCAGCCGGGGCAGCTGTGCTGAGCAGCCCCAGCACGGGCAGGGCCCACGGCCACAGCCCACGCCAGCCTCAGCCCCACCCTGCCTCCCCGGCCCTGAGGCCTCACCTGGGCTCTCTCCAGGCTGGCAGCAGCAGGGTCCTGCTCACTGCTCCTGCTGCTGGCACTCAGCTTCTCCCTGCTGGCTCCTGGCAGTCTCCGGCTGTCCTCGTAGTCTTCCTTACAGCTGTGGCAAAAGTGGAGGCTCTGGAATTGGTTCCAAGGCCTGTCAGAGCTGCAGTCCCGGAGCCCTCTGTGCTCCCTGCTGGCCCCTCCATCCCCTCAGCCCCACCATGCTCTCGGCAAACCCCCAGCCTCCTTCAGCTTCTTCAGCCCCTCACAGTCCTCTCACCCCCCTCAGTCCCTTCTGACCCATCCCGTCCCCTTAGACCCGCCATCCCCTCAGCCTGTGCCACTTGCCTGTCACCTCAGTGCCACCATGGCCCTGGGCTGCCCCACAGCCCTCAGCCCCAGCAGCAGCTCAGGGTCAGCGTCCCTTCAGCGCCACCGCCCCCTCAGCCCCCTCAGCCCCCTCAGTCTCACCGTCCTTCAGCAGCTCCTCAGGGGACAGTGCCTGGGGCCACTGGCAGCTCCCAGCGCTCCAGGGACACCCGGGGCTGGAGCTGCTGCTGCGCCCGGCCCGGCCGCCAGCTTGGACCCAGCCCAGGGAGAGGGGACAGAGCGGGCACAGGGGGAAAAGCAAGAGGTGAAAAAGGCAGCCATGGGGGAAAGAAGTAAAAAATGCATCCTAGACCTACACAAACATCAATCTATTCAGTAAAACACTCATATTCCTCTTACTAGATAACTGCGCATTTACAAATATAACTTCATACATATATATATTTTTTACTCTACTTATATGTAAATTTAACTTTGAAAATCTATAAATATAATTACATATATAGAAATATAATTATATCACTTCTGAAACTCTATACATATCCACATTTAACTATACAGATTTATAAATATATGGACATATAAACAGAACACTATAATACATAAATGGAACTATAAGCATTGATAAATGGAACCAAAGAAATCTCTAAATGTATCTACAAACAGAGGAAGTCTACCTGTCCAATGGTCACAGGCTCTCCTCTGTCTCTTCCTGCCATGCAGGGCAGCCCTCCTGGAGATGTTGGTCAGATGGCATCTGGGAAGCAAAGGGAACACTGAGTCAGTATTGGCCTCTGTGCACCTTTCCCTTGGGCAGCAATTGTCCTTCTACCAGGGACTGTCAGAGATGGCCTGAAAGGCAGACTCTCACTTGGCAAGTTGAAGCCTGCTCTTCAAAGAACAGGGATCATTCCAAGTATTCAGAAGCGTGTTTCCAAACACTGAAGTATCTCAATAAAATCTCAGCCCTCGTAGTGCAAAGGGCACCCACGAGAGCTTGAAACACAGACAGCCCCAGCTGCCACAAAGAAGCCCAGCCTTGTTCTTTCTCTGTGCTGACAGAGAGACCTCAGTCCCCACTGAAATAGCTGAAGCTCAGGGCTGCTGGCAGCTGAGTCATGAACCAGCTCCATTACCTGGCATCTACAAAGTGCCGTCTGCAGCGAGCAGCAGCTGCTCCAACTCTAGCATCAGCTCTGGCAGGAAGAGCTGGGAGGGACAGAGCTCCCCACGAGGCCTGCAGGCTGCACCAGCTTGGCTAAGGAACGGATCCAAAGTGCTCCCTCTGTCCTCTTAGGTCTCGCTAATCAGGGCTCATTCAAGCTTCTCTTTTTTTTACTGGATTTACTGTGATTTTTCAATCAGTTGGCCTCTGATGCTCTGCTCCTTGTTTGGCTTGTGGGTCAGGACTGATACCAGCAGACTGGTACTACTTTTAGGCAGTGATTTGGACTTCTACCCTGAGTCCTTACTTCTCTTTTTTTCCCCTGTTCCTTCAAGAGTCGCTCAGCCTGGCCTCCCCTGTCATCCTGCAGCAAATTTATCCATGGACATCAGCACAAAATTGGGACGCCCAGCTTGGTGACGCAACTCCTACCAGGTCAGGTTTATTCCCTGCTCTCTTGACGCGGAGCAGGAGGTCGGGGTGGTCGCGGCGGAAGCAGGGGCTGCTGTAGTGCAGCCAGCCCCCGGCATCGTCCGGTGCAGCCGCGCCGAGCCAGCCCGGCACCTTGCGGAAGCCGTAGCGGTAGAGCTGGTGGACGAAGCTGCGGAACTGCGCGGCCCTGAAGGGGCGCGGCACCGGCCCCGCCCCAGAGCCACCGCCCCTGCAGGCGTGGCCCGGGCCGAGCAGCTCCCGCTAGAAGAGGGAGCGGTCGACGAGCAGCCCCTGGGCCCGGCTGTCCCAGCGCACAGAGCGGACCCGGGGGCTGTTCACCAGGCGCCACAGCTTGGCAGGGTGGCTCCTGGGGCTGGCCGGGCACCGCACGGCATGGCAGGGAAGGGCAGGGCAGGACTCAGCAGGCAAGGCAGGCAGGGAAGGGCAGGGCAGGACTCAGCAGGCAAGGCAGGCAGGGAAGGGCAGGGCAGGACTCAGCAGGCAAGGCAGGCAGGGAAGGGCAGGGCAGGGCACTGAGAGCAGCGGCGGGCTCTGTCCCCACGCTGCATCCCGTGCCTGGGTCACCATTGGTGACAGGGAGGAAGGACATTGCTCTGGCTTGGCTGGGGAAAGGATGAAAAGGGGGCATTAGAAAACATTCATTTGGTCTCCTTTTCAGCAGACTAGCTCTTTTTATCTCACCATGTCTGCCAGTCTTTGGCAGAGTTGGCACATTTCTCGTGATTTGGAGTCAGCTACAGCAGCAGGAAGGGGCAGCAATTTTGTCCGCATTGTCATCCAAGCTAAAGTGCTGGCCCATGGATGGATGTTGCTTTACCCAAGGAATGCCTGGGCAATAAGATAATGTTGCCCCATCACCCTCCCTGGTTTGCCCCCTCCTACTTCACTTTTTTTTTGGTGCCGAGGCAATGAGGAAATTCTTGAGTTATGCTAAAAGCTGTAGCTGTGCTGAAAGAAGCATTTATTTTGTAGCAGGGGATGCGAATGAGGCACTCTCTAGAAATCAGCAAATTTAGCAGAAAAAGCTAACCGCAAATGGTAACCACTGGCTATTTGAGCAGACAGTCTTGTAGACTGTGCAGAAATGATAGGTGAGAAGTTCATGCCTGAGGAAGCCTTCTGAGCCTTCATCCAAAATGATCAGCAGAAGAGTGATGACCACCTTGTGCAGAAACTGCAAGTGTGCCATGAGGGCTTTTTAATCATGTAATTAGAAAATATGCTATGAGATGAAGGTTAGGAAAGTATAATGTGCCCATGAAGTAAAAAAAAGTATAAAACTAGTACTGTGTGAAGAACGGGCGAATGATTTTGTGGTGGAGCTTCCCCCTCACTGCTGGTGATGAACAAACAAATACCTGCCCTATGGGCCCCACACTATGGAGCACTGTTTTATTACCTACTTTTTGGGCACCAATTAATGGCCTAGAGTTGTGGGGAACTCATGCTGGTGTCTTCCCAGATGGTGATGCACTTTGCTTTCCTCAGGAATCACCTCTTCCTCCACCCATCTGGGGAGAGTTCCAATGCAAATGCCTCTTGCAGGCACCTTTTGTCACTGTAGACTGACAAAGGAGACCTTGCAATGGAGAGAGACTCCCTGGAGCTGCTGTGGAGAGCTGAAGGGGGAAGCTTTGTCCCTCAGCTTTGAAGTCTTGTTGGGGGGCTGCTTGTGCTCTGGGGGACGCACACCAATGATGTTTATCCAAGCCCTGCAGGTTCATTCCTGAGCTTTCTGACACGCCACAGAGACTTTGGGACTGTCATGTTGTCCTGGCTTGTAAAATAAGCATGTATTCTATTTTTGCCATCTGTTGGGGGTTAGGCAGTTTTTTTCTTATCTCTTTCAAGAACAATGACACTGCCAGGAAGATAATCTCCTGCTAATGGGCTATTGAATTACTCACTGTGGCTGGTAAGATTAGTTACATCATCCCATTGGGAGATGCTCCACCCAGAGGGAGGAGCCAAGCATCCCTGCCACCATAAAACAAGCATTTCTGAGACCACAGACAGCCTTCTTCGCTGGATTTCCCAGAGGAATCAGGAACCAAGGCCCAGCTGCTCCTTCGCCGCGTTTTCAGAAAGGATCTACACCCTTCTGCAGATCGCCGCTCCAGGAGGAGCAGCCACCATCTGGCTGGACTACTATCAACACCCTGACTTCTCAGGGTGCCAGGTTTTTCTCACTCTGCCAGTGGTTTTTTGCTTGTGCTAAATTACATTGTTATTTAGTTTTTTTTTCTTCCTAGTAAAAAACTTATTCCCATTCCCATATCTTTGCCTGAGAGCCCTTTTAATTCTGAAATTGTGATAATTCGGAAGGAGGGGGTTTACCTTTTCCATTTCACAGGAGGCTTTTGCCTTCCTTCACAGACTCCTGTCTTTTCAAACCAAGACAGATTTTGGCGCCCAACGTGGGTCTCGAGGGCATTGAGAAAAAAAAGGGATTAACAGTTCTTAGGTAGTTTAATTTTTAAGTACCACCATGTGGTCTAGTTTTCCCTGGTTTGGGTGGCATGTGGTCGCAAGTGTATACTTCCCATTTACAGGCCCTTATCTAAATATGGGTCCTATAACTAAGGCCACTGTGTCTGTTATCAAGTTTGTCCTCTGGGTGAAGGATTCATGGATCTTTAATTTCCTCTGGATGGCAGGTACATGGATTCAGAGCTATCACACACTAACTGCATGTTTTTGGAGTTACTTTAATAATGGTACCTACTGTGAGGAAATGACACGGGGGGAAACTTTCTCCCAACCTTTTAACCATCTTTTTGGGTCTGCTCCACCAGTTTTCGAAGGGTTAAGATCCACTCTAAGTGCTAATGATATCATACAATGGGTGGTGTTGCTGATATGCCTGTTATGTTTAGCACTCAGAGATAAGAGAAGATTAACCTGGATAACTACCCTGACATCTACACCAGAGACTAGGGATGCTGCTGCAGAGCCTGACACTACCCCAGAGACTGGAGGTGCTGCTGCTCCAGAGCCTGACCCTGCCCCACAGCCTGCCTCAGAAACAAACCACCCAGATTGGGTGAGGGTGCTGGTTAAGGAGATGCAGGAGATGCAAGAGATGCTGAAGGAGTGCATTTCACCAGCTGGTGAGAAACCCGCCCTTTGCCTTGAAGAGGGACAGTCTAATAGTACAGCTGTGGAACCCACAAATGTTACAACTGTCCAGGTTCCAGCTGAACCACAAAGGCAGTCACAGCCAGCAGCAGTTGCCCCGGTAGAAACAAGGAGGTCTAAGATGAAAGCAGAACACCCAGATAGAGATAGGAATGGAGGAACCTCACAACCCACAGGGGAGCCAGAAGTTGCGATCATCACTGAGTCCCTGACGTACAAAAGTCTCCGTAATCTGCACAAAGACATTGTGCAACGACGGCGTGAGGCTTATACTACCTGGCTACTCCGGGTCTGGGACCTTATGGGTACAGGCGTGCAGCTGGACGGTGGTGAGGCAAGGAACTTGGGACCCTTAACCCAGGACTCAGGTATGAATCAGATTTTTGTAAGGGAGCCAGGATTCCTTTCTCTCTGGGAGCGGCTTTTAATGAGTGTCAGAGAGAGGTTTGTCCACAGGGAGAGAATGCAGGAGCACCACCATAGAATGCGTTGGAAGACCCTGGAGGAAGGGATCCAACAGTTAAGGGAAGTGGCAGTATTAGAGGTACTCTTTGGGAGGGATGGACAACATAATAATGACCCCGACAAGGTCAGGTGCACAGGGCAAATGCTGTGGAGTCTGGCAAATCTGGGGCCATCTCAGTACACCACTTTCATTGCAACAATTGATGCTGACACTAACCGAGAGACAGTGGGCTCTGTTGCAAACAAACTTAGGAATTACGAGAGTATGATTAATGGCCCAATGCAGGCTCATATCTCAGCTGTGATTAAGGAGTTCAAAGAAGAGATGAGGGAGGAAATGAGGAAGGTTAATGCAGCACCCGTACGAGTCACAGGCCCCAAAGTCAGAGCCCAACATTCCCCAGCTAGAGAGAGAGGGTACACCCCAAGGGCTAATCTGTGGTTCTTCCTGCGTGACCACGGGGAAGACATGGGGAGGTAGGATGGGAAACCCACTTCTGTCCTGGCAGCACGGGTCCGTCAACTCAAGGAGGGAAACTCTAACTGGGGGAGTTCCACCAAGGTGAAGGTAGCCTCAACCTCCCATGACCAAGCTTTTGGGTACGATCTGTCAGATCCCCTTGAAGGGACCTCTAGTATGTATACCCAGGAGAGGAATAATAACCAGTGTTAGAGGGGCCCTGCCTCTAGCCAGGGAGAGGCACGGGAAAACCGGATCTTCTGGACGGTGTGGATCCGATGGCCTGGCACATCAGAGCCACAAAAATACGATGCCCTAGTTGATACTGGTGCGCAGTGTACCCTGATACCATCGGGACATGTGGGGGCAGAGCCTGTTTCTATTGCTGGTGTGACAGGGGGATCACAGCAATTGACCCTGGTGGAAGCTGAGATGAGCCTGACTGGGAAGGAGTGGCAGAAACATCCTATAGTGACTGGCCCAGAGGCCCCGTGTATTCTGGGCATAGACTTCCTCCGGAACAACTATTACAAAGACCCAAAGGGACTCAGGTGGGCTTTTGGCATAGCTGCTGTAGAGGCAGGGGACATTAAGCAATTGAACACCTTGCCTGGACTGTCAGAAAACCCATCTGCAGTAGGACTCCTGAGGGTGGAAGAGCAACTCGTGCCAATTGCGACCTCGACAGTGCACCGCCGGCAGTATCAGACGGATCGAGATGCCGTGATTCCCATCCACAGAATGATTCGTGAGCTGGAGAGCCAAGGGGTGGTCAGCAAAACCCACTCACCCTTCAACAGCCCCATCTGGCCTGTGCGCAAATCTGACGGAGAATGGAGATTGACTGTGGACTATCGTGCCTTGAATGAAGTGACTCCACCGCTGAGCGCCGCTGTACCGGATATGCTGGAACTCCAGTACGAGCTGGAGTCCAAGGCAGCGAAGTGGTTTGCCACTATTGATATTGCTAATGCGTTTTTCTCCATTCCTCTGGCAGCAGAATGCAGGCCTCAGTTTGCTTTCACCTGGAGGGGCGTGCAGTACACCTGGAACCGACTGCCCCAGGGGTGGAAACACAGTCCCACTATCTGCCATGGACTGATCCAGACTGCACTAGAAAAGGGTGAGGCTCCAGAACACCTGCAGTACATCGATGACATCATTGTGTGGGGGAACACAGCGACAGAAGTGTTTGAGAAAGGTAAGAGGATCATCCAGATACTGCTAGAATCTGGCTTCGCCATCAAGAAGAGCAAAGTCAAGGGACCTGCCCGAGAAATCCAGTTCCTGGGAGTGAAATGGCAAGACGGACGGCGCCAGATTCCCACTGAGGTCATCAACAAGATCACCGCTATGTCCCCACCAACCAGCAAGAAGGAAACACAAGCTTTCCTAGGTGCCATAGGTTTTTGGAGGATGCACATTCCCGAGTATAGCCAGATTGTGAGCCCTCTTTACCTGGTTACCTGCAAAAAGAACGATTTCCACTGGGGCCCTGAGCAGCAACAAGCCTTCACCCAGATCAAGCAGGAGATCGCTCATGCTGTAGCCCTTGGCCCAGTCAGAACGGGACCAGAAGTCAAAAATGTGCTCTACTCTGCAGCCGGGAACAATGGTTTGTCCTGGAGCCTTTGGCAGAAGGTGCCTGGTGAGACTCGAGGTCGACCATTGGGATTCTGGAGCCGAAGTTTCAAAGGGTCCGAAGCCAACTACACCCCAACAGAGAAGGAAATCTTGGCTGCCTATGAAGGAGTTCAAGCTGCCTCGGAGGTGATTGGCACGGAAGCACAACTCCTCCTGGCACCCCGACTACCAGTGCTGGGGTGGATGTTCAAAGGAAAGGTTCCTACTACCCACCACGCCACCGACGCCACATGGAGCAAATGGATTGCCCTCATCACCCAGCGCGCCCGTATTGGAAACCTGAATCGCCCTGGGATTTTAGAGATAATTACGAACTGGCCAGAAGGTGAAAACTTTAGTCTCACTGACGATGAGGAGCAGGTACAAGCGACAAGAGCTGAAGAAGCTCCATCCTATAACCAACTACCAGCAGAGGAAACACGTTACGCTCTTTTCACTGACGGTTCTTGTCGCATCATAGGGATGAACCGGAAGTGGAAAGCAGCCGTATGGAGCCCCACACGACAGGTTGCACAAGCTACCGAAGGAGAAGGTGGATCGAGCCAACTTGCTGAACTCAAGGCCGTTCAGCTAGCCCTGGACATTGCTGAAAGGGAGAGGTGGCCAAAGCTCTACCTCTACACTGATTCATGGATGGTAGCCAATGCTCTATGGGGCTGGCTGGGAAGGTGGAGAAAAGCCAACTGGCAACGTAAAGGAAAACTAATCTGGGCTGCTGATATATGGAAAGACATTGCCTCTCGGGTGGAGAAACTAACGGTGAAAGTCCGTCATGTAGATGCCCATGTCCCCAAAAGTCGGGCTAATGAGGAACACCGAAACAACGAGCAGGTAGATCAGGCAGCGAGAATAGAAGTGTCAAAGATAGACTTAGATTGGCACCATAAGGGGGAGTTGTTCCTGGCTCGATGGGCTCACGATGCCTCGGGTCATCAGGGCAGAGATGCCACCTACAAGTGGGCATGAGACCGAGGGGTGGATTTAACCATGGACAGTATTTCTCAGGTTATCCACGACTGTGAGACATGTGCTGCCATCAAACAGGCCAAGTGGGTAAAGCCCCTGTGGTATGGGGGGCGATGGTCCAAGTACAAGTATGGGGAGGCCTGGCAGATTGACTACATCACACTGCCCCAGACACGCCAAGGCAAGCGCTACGTGCTGACCATGGTGGAAGCCACCACTGGATGGCTAGAGACCTACCCTGTACCTCATGCCACTGCCCGGAACACCATCTTAGGCCTGGAAAAGCAAGTCCTATGGAGACATGGCACACCTGAAAGGATTGAATCTGACAACGGCACCCATTTCAAGAACGGCCTTATCAACACCTGGGCCAGAGAACATGGTATCGAATGGATATATCATATCCCCTATCATGCTCCAGCTGCTGGCAACGTTGAACGGTGCAACGGACTCCTTAAGACTACCCTGAAGGCACTTGGTGGGGGAAAATTTAGAAACTGGGAAAATAACCTGGCAAAAGCAACCTGGATGGTCAACACCCGAGGGTCCATCAATCGAGCTAGCCCTGCCCAGTCTGAACCCTTGCACACAGTAGATGGAGATAAAGTCCCTGTGGTACATATGAAGGGTATTTTAGGGAAAACTGTCTGGATTAATCCCACCTCAGGCAGAGACAAACCCATCCGTGGGATTGTTTTTGCTCAAGGACCTGGTTACACTTGGTGGGTAATGCAGAAAGATGGGGAAACCCGTTGTGTACCACAGGGAAACCTGGTCTTAAGTGAGAACTGAGTATAAGATTTCATTGTGACACAGATGGAAATAGAATAAGGGGTGGATAATGTCCTGGCTTGTAAAATAAGCATGTATTCTATTTTTGCCATCTGTTGGGGGTTAGGCAGTTTTTCTTATCTCTTTCAAGAACAATGACACTGCCAGGAAGATAATCTCCTGCTAATGGGCTATTGAATTACTCACTGTGGCTGGTAAGATTAGTTACATCATCCCATTGGGAGATGCTCCACCCAGAGGGAGGAGCCAAGCATCCCTGCCACCATAAAACAAGCATTTCTGAGACCACAGACAGCCTTCTTCGCTGGATTTCCCAGAGGAATCAGGAACCAAGGCCCAGCTGCTCCTTTGCCGCGTTTTCAGAAAGGATCTACACCCTTCTGCAGATCGCCGCTCCAGGAGGAGCAGCCACCATCTGGCTGGACTACTATCAACACCCTGACTTCTCAGGGTGTCAGGTTTTTCTCACTCTGCCAGTGGTTTTTTGCTTGTGCTAAATTACATTGTTATTTAGTTTTTTTTTCTTCCTAGTAAAAAACTGTTATTCCCATTCCCATATCTTTGCCTGAGAGCCCTTTTAATTCTGAAATTGTGATAATTCGGAAGGAGGGAGTTTACCTTTTCCATTTCACAGGAGGCTTTTGCCTTCCTTCACAGACTCCTGTCTTTTCAAACAAGACAGGCTTCATGAACAACAGACACATCTTTCTGACCCCCCAGATTTGACCAGCACATCAAATATTCCCTGCTCACAACTGCCCAGCTTGGCAGGAATTCCACAGCTCCACCAGGCTTGCTGCTGCCTCAGGAGCCATTAGCATCCATCCCCAGCCCTGCTGCTCATCTCACAGACATGGGGGGGTGTTGACAAAAATGTCCCCAAGGTCCAGAGTATCACAGCTGAGTTCAACCACGGGTCCTTGGCCTTCCCCTCTGAGGTGCAGCCTGGTCTCACGGCCTGGGGAGAGATGTCCATTTCAGAACAAGCATTCCCTCTGTTACACTGTCTTTTCCAGCCTGCCTCAGTGCTAGTCCCTGACTCTGAGCTGGATGCAACCAGCTCCTGATGCTGCAGGACAAGATATGGACCCATCTCTTCCCTCAGCAGATATCCCTTGGGGCTGACTTCTAATTCCTAACCCATTCCTTGGGCTGGTTTCCAATTGGAGCCACCAGCTGGCTGAGTTTCAAACATCTCTGGGGTCCTGTAGTGGCAGACCAAGAAGTAATGGGTAGAAATTGAAGGAAAGGAAATTTAGGTTAGATATTTGGGATGACATTTTTTCTTGTGAGGGTGGTGAGACACTGGAGCAGGTTCCCCAGGGAAGTTGTGCAGGTTCCAGCCCTGCAAGTGTTCAAAGCCAGGCTGGATGGGGCTTGCAGCTACCTGCTCTGGGGGGAGCACACACGGTTCTGTGGCTTGACATGGTGATCAAAGTCTTGTCAAGCTCCACAGAATTTGTGCTCAACCCAACGTTGACATCCACAGCTTCTCCATGGAGGTGTGTGTGGATTCTTTCTTTACCTGGAACAAAGCAAAGGGGAGTCTTTGCTCAGCTCACTGGCTGATGGAAGCACAAGGAACACAGCAAACCACAGGTCACAGAAGGAAGGGTCACAGTTTTGAGCTGAATGAGCAGTTCTGTGGATCAGTCCATTGATCACATCCTGACAGCTCTGTGTGGAGAGCGTGGGGATGTCCGGGCAGCTCCTGCAACACCTTATTTCTGAGTGTGTTTGTAGAGCTGTGGCCCCAGGGGGACAGTGTGTACAGTGGGATTGGTCCATGTGCTCCGGTGACAAAAAAATAAAATAAAAGGGCAAAGTAAAGATTAGTAAAGTACAGAATAGTTTCTACATTAAGACTGAATGGGATTCCTCAGCCTAGAAATCAAATGGGAGATAGATGTGAGAGGTTTGCAACAGCAAGAACAGCCTGGCAAATGGGGACAGAGAAAAATTTGTTTTGATTTGTCAAAAAAAGGAACGTGAGGGCCTGAAACTGTTGTTAGACAGAAACTACATATATGTGTAAGGGCCACATAGGAAAAGGCTCTGTGACAAGCCAGTGGAGAAGCAGCATATGGGACAGAGGTGTGCAAGAAATCCATTGCATTGGAGACAGTCTGATGGAGAGCTCACATACAGCACTGCTCAGGAATAAAAGAAAACTTCACCCAGGCACAGCCACATGGCAGTGGAGGATCAGGGATCCTCCTTCCTCCACTCAGCAACTCCCAGCAAAACAGGAGTCCAAAATCTTAGCTTGTTAGAGGGGATCCACTTTCTCAAGCCCCCAAACACCAAGGAGTTCTCAGTTTGCTTTGGGGTGAAGCTGAGCAGGGGAGGCACCTCTGGAGGGAATGGAGGGGATTGGACAGCAGGGAGCCGTGGTGCAGAGCTGTCCTGTGCCCGGGCAGGCCCAGCACTCACCTGTGCTGCAGCACACTGCCAGGCACCCGCAATGGTCACCGGCCGTCAGCGCGTGGAATCCCACTGTCACCTGCACGGTGCCACCAGCGCCCAGAGCTCCCGTGGCCGGAGTCACGGAGAAAGGACTGCAACACAAAGAGAGCCATCAGGGCTGGCCACACCTGGCCATGAGATTCCTTCTGCACTGCAGCTCGCCTCAGCTCCCTTGGGGTGAAAAAGGCATATTAGATCATTGGCTCCTCGCAAATATTAAAATGAATCCTGAATGTGTTGTGTTGGAAAGTTATTTTGTAGTACAGTATGAATCCTTTTTAAGTGGAGTGTTAAATATTGTTTTCGGCTATAACACAATATCAAAATAGAAACTATGTGATGTAAGATACTTTTTCTAACTAGCTCAAGAAATGGATAAGATAATCAAGAAATTCTTTGCACAGAGATAACAGCAACAAGACACCCAAAATCCCAAGAGAAGAATTATTGCCTCCTCACTGGGGAGAACCAGACTTTGTGGGGACCAAGATGACTCATTTACAAGATGAGGGGGGAAAATTACAATAAACAGAAAAATCTCTAGTTTGAAAAGAATGTTTGCATCATGTATGAGATATATGAAGATGCAACAGGCTATTGCTTTTAAGAGTTAATCCTTTGTTAGCAAAAATGTTCTGTGGCAGAGCAGAGCACCTAGATATCCATAATTCCTTGCTTTTTTATTGTCCCTTTATTGTCCTAACTTTGATTGTCCAAATTCTTATTGCTCTAGTTTTTATTACTATTTTTATAACTATTTTATTACTATTAAACTTTTAAAACTTTAACACAGGTGATTGGCATTTTTCACACTTGGGCAAGCAGGGAGCAAACCGACCACAGTCAGCAGAAGACAGGGCAGGGTCAGAAACAGCCATGGAGCCACTGCTGAGGAGATCCAGCTCTCACAAGATCCTGTGGGTAAAATGGCCTCAGCTCCCCCATACTCTGCATCCAGCTCTCTGCAATGAGACTCAAGGCTCCTACTACCAGCAATCCCATCAGAGAATGGTTTCTGAAGAGCACAGAGAGGCTTCAGAGCCATCTGCATGCACAACTGGACACTGAGTACTTCAGGAATTTCTCTTTTCCTTAAGCTTTTCCTGCTTATAAACCTCATCTCAAGAGGTTCAAATGTTACAGCACTTCCTGTCCTGGGAGATTACAGCCTAGGAATCAGACAGGGAGAAGGAACTTTTCCTTGAAGACCAAGGACTTATAACTGTTGAATTTGCAGTGTGGTTCTTTGGTGTGTTTTACCTTGAAAACATCCTGATTTAGCCTAAAAAGGGCACATTTTAGCAGTACTTCAATGAAAGCTACTCTAAGAAAGGGAGCAGTCAAAACTCTGAAAGAGTGCAAATGCAGATTAGAGAAATACAGTGACATGGAAACCCAAAAGGAGGATGCCATTTACACTCTGAAGGATCCAATCCCAGCTCAATGAAGCACCATGAGCAGGAGCACATCAAGGAAGCAGAACAGGAGGTTTCTGTGTATTTTCCAGCAATGCACTCTAGGACTGTGGGTTGTCATCCAGGCTGGTAACTGTTTGCTTGGCCCAGCAGAGAAACTCTGTGCAATGTGTTGGAAATAATTATGCAGATGTGTTGGTGCACTTTGGATTTAACAGCAGCAATCAGGACTGGTCACCAGGTAAAGAGCTCTTGCCTGACAAACACAAGACTCTCTGCTTTGATGCTCAGGGAGAGCTCAGGAAAAATGTGCTTCTGCCCAGCAGCTGCTGGCCTTTGTGCTCTCCTACAGCCCCACTGAGGAAACAAAAGTTCCTGGCCTTGGTGCTTTGCTGCTGCTCAGTCTGTCACTTCCAAGTGTCGTCTGGGGACTTGGTGATGAATGCATCACACACAAAAATAAAGAGAACATCTGCCAAGCTGAACTTTGTTCACGTCAGCAGTGATGAACTTGCTTCAGGTTCTGCTCATGAAGGACCTATTGCTGCAATGATGGGCCTGACCAGTTCCCATTACCACTGGTGAGAACATCACTGCTGGCTGAGGGAGAAGCCTTAGGACAGCAGTGCTTATGTGCTGGATGTGAGGCTTTGGAGAGAGGGGTGGAAAGACAGGCCCCAGCAGCCCCAGAGCTCCTGCATGTGCTCCAGGGGTGATGCCAGGGCTGCTGCAGCTCTCTGCTGGGGCTCGGGGATCAATGCCTGCTCTGGGCAAGGCACAGCATTTTGTTCTTATTCTTCTGCCAAAAATTTCACTGGAACAGAGAAGCTGCCAGTTAAGGGAATCCCTGGCCACACTTCAGCACTACATTCCAATCCATTCCATCCCATTCCATTCTATGCCATTCCCTTCCCACTGCTGCCCCATGTTACATGCTCCTGCCCTCAGATGGCAGGATGGCAATAACACTCCTGGGGGAGACTTCAGGGCTTGCCTGAGAAAGAAGGTATCTTCTTCTTTTCAAATTATCAGGAGAAGAGGATCCAGCCAAGTTCAGGACTCAGTTTTCAGGAATGAAAAACCAAGTGCAAATCAGCCCCTGCATCTCCTACATCCCACCCCGGGCTGTACCCACCAGACTCCACTGTTCCTGCTGTAGCAGTCATCTCTCACACAGACCTGGCTCCCCAAGACCCAAGGACACAAGCTCTACAGCTGAACTTAACTCCTCTGAATTTCAGCCAACATCACTAAGCTGTTGCCTGAGCCCACAGATAGAAGAGCCGTGAAGGAGACATCCCTGACATTGTAATAACCAAATGAAAATACCAGTGCCAATAGATGGGGCTGGCAAGCTAAATTTTTGGCCTTTTATCTGTGAATTGTGAGCTGTTCCTTAAGATAGTTCTCATCCTGTTACATCTACCCTTTCAATGAATCACTACTGCACCCTGACAGGCACTACCACACTATTGACAGGAAAAAAAAATAAGGTATGGAGAGGGGTTTAATAGGTTGTTTTCTTCTGCTGTTTAACTAGGGCCCTTTGGATGTTTGTTTCCTTGCACGGCATCTGAAGGCAGGTCCAGATCTCCCAATGGCACCTGGCAATCCCCAGACACTGCTCTTGCTTTGAGCAGTGTGTCTGCTCAGATGATTGCCAGAGCTCCCCTCCAAAAGTTATTCTATACTTTTATCTTATAAATCAGCCCAATTGCTTTTCAAATATTCACTAAATGTCTCATATTTCCTACACACCTGTGCAAGTACCCATGGGCATGTGGTATATTGATAGGCATTAGAGGAGCTCGACCTTCATGAAAGTTCCCAAGGAAGAATTCATGATCTTTTGGCAAACACTTAAACCAAAATGAAAAAACCAGCAGAAACACAGGAACTTCAGAGTATTCAAAAAGAAATCTCAATGAAAAGGGGGCACAACCTTATTCAGAGATTTAAATCTCTGTTTGAAATTTTAAACTGGCTTTCAAGGGTTCATCATGGAACACAAGAGGTGACTGATGCCCTCCGCTGACAAGGGAAATCAGATCAGCTTCAGGAACAGGAACTGCACTGGCTGCCTGCAGCACAGCTCATGTTGGACATCTGATGCAGGGATCCCTGGAAAGCCACGTGCCTGTGGCCTCCCAGAGAATGGCTCTGTTTGGCTGACAGTGCTGAGAAAGCATTTCAGAAGCTGCTTGTGCTCAGGAGGGTGCAAGCCAGCTGCCAACATGTTGCAGCAGCCTCCAGGAAAGCTGGGACAGAGAAAGCTCAAAGGCTGCATCCTGCTCAGAAGACCGAAAGCGAGAGCAGCTGCCATCCATCCTGCTCCCTTCCAGCCAGGGCTGCAGGGATGCTCAGGCTCCTTTTGTTGCTCTTTCCCAGCCCTGTTATCACTCAAAGGTGTTTTGCACAAGGACAGATCCTCACCTCTGGGTGCTCAGCTGGAAACGAGCTTCCAGGTTCCCAGAGTTGTGGAGCAGCAGAGTCTTCTGGCTGCTGCTCTTGACTGGACATGTGGAGAAGTCCAGCTGCTCAGGGAAGTCCAGGACAGCTCGGGCAGCAATGGCCCGAATTGGCACCACTATCCTTCCCCTTGTAGTGATGCAGGTGAGCTCGTGGGAATAATCCTGCAGGAAAAGAAACTGCCTCAGCACAGGGCATTTACTGCCGTCCCCACGGCAGAAGAAAAACCATTTCCTATAACCCTTCAAGGGCATCAGTTTACCTATCCCACCCTAAATGAACACTAAGCTCTACTAATATGTCACATTTTAGAGGTACTAGCGCACTTTGCAAAACCTATCTCAGTGGCATTAAGCTCTTCTGTCACTTGGTCATCCAGAGAACTGCCCTAGGCCACCATCATTTTTACTCTAAATTTTAATGATGTTCAGTAATTCCTAAGTCCCTTCTAAGGAACATGGAGCTAGGGAACACAGGACATTCCTCTTTAGGTTTCTATATTCCCACTGTTTGAGAATAGGACAAAGTTAAACTGACTCAAAGCAGCAAAAAAAAAAAGATGAGAAAACAGCTGCACCCAAAGAGCTCCTGCACCTCTGGCTTGGTGTAGAAACATAGTTGGCTCAGAACTCCCCTCCAACTTTGCCTCTCCAACCAAGTCAGGAGGAGAACAGTGGTAACAGTGCTAACATTGCTTTCTAGCATGCTGTTGGAAAGAGCCTGTCTTTGTTTCCCTGCAAGGCTTCCTCCCTTCCATGCCACGGCCTAAACCCTTCTGTATGAACAAGCCCCCAGATCACAACACTGACCCCCCAGATCCCAGCACTGAGATCAGACTTGCCAGGGCCTCAGCACTGCTGTTCAAACCTGCACACAAAAGCACCTTTGGCACGCAATGGGTGCCAGCTGACAGAGCAAGCACAGGGACAGGCATGAAGACAGAGGCACAGCAGTGTCACTGCCACGGGCTCTGGGCTCACAGCTCTGCCTGCAGCTTGGACCTGCCCTACACCAGCTCCTGCAGGCAGGTGTCCAAGTCCCCTGCAGCTCAGCAACCTCCTGCTGACCAAGGGCACCCAGAAAAAAAAAACCGGGCAAAAACCTACTAAAAACTCGTCAAAATATTCAAAAAACCTGGCAAAAACCTTCTAAAAACTTGGCAAAATATTCAGAAAACCTGCCAAAAACCTTCTAAAAACCAACCAAAAACCTTCTAAAAACCCGCCAAAAACCTTCTACAAACCTGCCAAAAACCTTCTAAAAACCTGGCAACAGTGTGCCTGTGCCTGTGCCAGGCCGGGCTCACGGGCACAGCACATCCTCTGCCCTGGCCCTGCAGCTGCACCATGCTTACTTGTGCTCTGGCACAGCACAGCTGCAAGGCTGCAGAGCAGAGGCTGGGAAAAAGCACCGTCCTTGCTCCAGCCCAGGGGGAGGCAGGGAAGCTCTTGCCAGCCAGGAAGGAGGAAAGCTCTCAGACCTCTTTGTTCCTCATCATCATGAGCCCCCTTCCGTTGTACCTAGAGATGGCCCAACATCTATCAACAGCCCTCTGTCATTTTCATCCTGTTCCCTGTGCATCTTCCCTTGGCAATGCTCAGGGATGTGCAGGGAGGGGAAGCAGAGCCTGTCAGGCCTGGCTGCAGTGCCTGGCAGCCCGTGCCAAGCTGGGACTGGCTGCAGGCTGCCTGCCCACGGCCTGGAGCCAAGCTCCCAGCATGGAATGGGCTGCACCCAGAGTGCAGGGAAAACAATGGCATTGCAGAGAATTCTGTACTCGGGCTCCTCCAGGCTCACCTTGTTCTCCTCGGGGCTGAAGCAGATGCGCACAGGGGCAGAGGCGCCTGCTGGCACCATGTGGTACACACCCCTGGGGCTCGCCAGCTGGAAATAAGGGCAGCTCTCCATGCACACCTTCACCAGCCGAGGAATCTGCAGCAAAGACATCAAATGATGATTTTGACACTTGTGCAAACAGGACGACAGGAGACCTGTCCCTGCCCGGCTGACATCCCTCCTTGACCCCTTTTCCAAAGCCCTTCCAGCTGAGCAGGTGCAGGCACATCATTCACAAGGGTCAGCTGGAGTCCCTTCTCTCTGGCTCCAGCATTTTGGCCAGGGCCAGTGGGGCAGGGCCTGGTGGCAAGGAAGGGCCAAGCAGGTCAGCACCAGCAGGATGGAGATAGAGCACCTGAACCAAGTCATCTGTACATTCAACAAGGCCAAAAAACCTGCTGGCTTCTGCCTGCACTCAGCCATGCAGTCATGTTCCAGAGGGGGAATGTGCTCCCTGAAAGCAAACCAGCACATTCTCCTGGGGGAAGGAAGAAATTCCCTTCTAGCAGATCACGTTTGGGTAGGCACATTCTGGGGATACAGTCATGCAGGCACACCAGCAAGAGAGGAGACCAAACACTGTGGCCTTACTGGGAATAAAAGCAAACCTGAAAAGCCAAAGAAGGAACACAACAAGACAATCCCTAAAACAAGGAGATGGCAAAGAGAATTTAAATGGGCAGTAAAGCAGCAAGGAAGAATCATAAAACCATGAGAGCAATCATCTTGTCAAAAGTGACAGAAACACAGACAGGCTGTGCCTATGGACTGTGGGCTTCAAAGGCATTTTCTGCCTGGAGAAACATGACCAGTACTGACTGACAGTGTGCTTCCAGTATGAAAAGCCAATCTTGGCTCTCCAGGGCTTCTTGCTGCCTGTGCAGGCAAGCTGGGCTGCTGGGCATTCCTGCCTGCAGCCACAGGCCAGGGTCTGCCCTCTGGCATTCACAGACACAGCAAGCATACATTTTTTAGCACACTGATATCACCAACCCCTGAGCACCAAAATAATCTCAACAAGTCTAAACCGGATGATTTGGACTCCCTCCTTTCTGTTCCCACCAGCCTACCCTTGGCACAAGGCTCATCTAAGAAAAAGTTGCCCTGACTGAAATTCCAATGGTCTCTGTTTTCCTCGTTACACTGGAACACAACTGCTGACATTTTTCAACTTTTCCCCTCTCAACTCTCTTGGGAAATTGCAAAACCATCACAATTTCTTCAAGTGAAGGTGGAAACCTCCAGGAGCACATGGCTTTGCATGTGCTGTGGCTCTCCAAAGGGAAAGCAGAGCACCGTGTTGCTCTTGGAAAAGCTGAGCAGAGCAGGATGAAGCTTAGCAGGAGCCTCAAGTGGCACCTAAAGGGCTCCCACTGCTTCTGCTACATCACTCTGATTCCAGGGCTGTTCCAGAACACGTTTCCTGCAGTGCCAAGGCCCTTAATGAGAAGTGATTCCAGCATCAAGTGGAGCAGACTCAGCCCCTGAGCTCTGACTGTGAGCTGCACAAAGGGAGCCCAACAGGCTGAGAGAGGCAGAGATTCCTACCAGGAGCCAAGATTAACCAAGGAGACACAGGAGGTGCTATAGACTCAAGGCAAAGCTTGAGAGCAGGTCAGAACTGTACAGGCCTCAACATTCCTATCAATCCACAGCTTTCAAGAGAAGGAAACTCCTTTGGGATAGACACCATCAATGCATGGCCAAAATCAGGGCACAATTCCCAGCACATGAAGATTCCCATCATCTTGCAGAACAAGGGGCTGAGACATTTTGTCCTGCATGTGCTGCAGCAGATAACTTGCCTTGCTGCCCACTTGGGCAATGACAGCACTCTCCTCTTCTAGCACAGGGTTCAAGCTCCAGGTGCCAGCACTTACCTTGTCCTTATTCGTCACAGACAGCACCATTTCAGAGACCTCCCGAGCCACGAAGTTCTGAAACACCATCTCTGGTGGGGAAACCTGAAACAAGCTCTATTTCGGGGCAGCTGACGGCAGCTGGAGAGGCGAGAGAGAGCAGGGACAGCTTCAGCTGCTGGGAGGAAGGCTCATGAAGGACAATCTTACACTGACCCCCAGTGAAGTGCAGACTCTGGGGGAGCACAGCTGCCCAGGACACACTGGGCAAACAGTGGCTCACCCACCTCTGCTCTGAGCTGATCAAGAACTGCTTGGTCAGCTTCGAGCAGGCTCAAGCCAAGCTGCTCTTTTGATTTCTCCAGCTTTCCTTCTCCACAATGCCAGGCAGCACTTTCCTTAAGCACAGCCCTGTGCCCCCTGGGGCACGGCCTGAGCACTCATGCAGTAAGTAAAACCCACAAATTTACATCAGACTCTAGGAGAAACAATTCTGGGATGTCCTTTACTCTGAGACAGGGAAACTGAGGCCCACACAACTGCAAATTTCTGTTTGGATCTAGAACTTAGGCCTCAGGATGACGAGAACAGTACCAGAGGAGGTGTCAGAGATGAGGTGACATTTGGCTGAAGCCAAAAGGTTATGAAGTGAAAGGATGGAATTTGTTGGTTCTGTGTGTTGTTGGTGGGTTGGATTTGTTCAGGTTGGTTTGTTGGGTGTTGCTGTGAGCTGGCAGAGGGACGGGGTTGAAGACCTGACCAAAAGGAAGGAGGATGAGAGGGGAGGGGACACAAAAGTTGGTGGTCAGAGAGAAGGGAAGTTCCTGAGTGCCCCTCCAAGAGGAAAGGGGACAGGGACTGTCCCGGCCGGGTACAAAGGGGATACAAAGATTGCCATTTTGTTGGAGGCTGTGTTTGCTCCTCTCCAGGGGCAAGGAGACACACACGGCTCAAGTGAATTGTTACTAATAAACAGTTTTCTTTTGCTTTGATGATTTTTTCCTCTTTCTGTGCATTTAAAAGTTACTGCCTTTCTAACAGAGGTAAAGGCAAAAACAAAGTACAACAGAAGTCAGGAAAAGGACAAATTAGGTGAATGCTGAATGTGGATAAGGTTCAGTTATTTCCTCAGCAACTTGGGTAAGAGTAGAGTTGGTATCTCCTTTTCCCATGAGCTTTAACTGGGTGCTTTCTTGTCATTCTTGCTATCTTATTTAATGCCATTGTAGAGGCACGTCTGGAATGACACAACAGCAGCAAATGCTTCTGGAGCAGAGACACTGCTTGGAGAAGACTCTGCCCTGCTTTGTCTGCCTTCTGCAGCCACACTGCTGTCACTGCAGAGACACCAGCAGCTCTCCTGTGTGACTCCAGGGCAGACACAGCCTGCTGAAGGGAGTGCCTGCAGCACACTGTCCCTTACTTCTGCCCTTCCCTGGGGTGTTCCCAAGGCCCCTCTCCAGGCCAATCCTGAACCACTTTGTTCCATGCCTCTTGCTGCCAATTTCCTGCTCAACAGCCCACCTGGCTCACCTGCCCCTTTGGACTGTGCTTTCTACTGAGCCAGTCCTGCCACAAAAGCAGCTTGAAACACACCTCTAAGTAGGCACTGAGCACAGAAAGCACATCCACTCCCCTCTGCCCAGGGCTACTCCCCTGCACATCTGGCAGCCTGCAAAATCTAACACCCTGTCAGGGTCCAGCACATTGTTCCAACCCAAAGCAGGAATGCAATTGGTTTTGCTAAATCTGAAGGAATTCCTGCAGGTCCTCGGCTTTCCAAGGCCAACGCTGCCACTGTGGAGGGAATCCTGTGACCCCGAGCGTTTGATGGTGACCACACCAAAGCAAGAGGTGGCTCCTTCAGCAGGAGAATGACACATGCCAATGTTGTGCCTTTGTGTCCCCAGCCTTCCCCCATTGTTTTAGCAATGGCAGCCACACTCCAGCACAGCCCAGCAGCTGCAGCAGAGGTTATCTGTGTTGGCTCAGTGCACATCAGGACTCCCAGTCCACCACTGCAGCAGCTTGCAATGACAACAGCACCTGGACACAGAGGTGTTTTGCTGGAGGCAAGCCTGTCACAAGCACACACCCTCTTCAAACTTCCCATCAAACAGAAAGGAAAAGAGCAGGAAAAGGCTACCTTTGGACCATTCTTGCTCAGGTCTATCCATGGGCCAATTCTGGGCAGAATACTCCCCCCAGTGCTGGCCTCCTTCTTTGTGCTGAGAAACTTCTCCTGCTGGAACTTAGAGGGAAGCAGCTGAAAGGAAACAAAAAAAAAAAAAAAAAAAAAAAAAAAAAAAAAAAAAAAAAAAAAAAACCCAAACCAAAAACAATAACAAAAACAAAAAACAGCAAGAAGTGTTGCCAGGATTTTTAGTGAAAAAGCATCTGCTAGGATTTTTCCTGTCCTGAGGAGCTGAGGGCCTCAGGAAAGAAATGTAAACAATGGCTATCTGCTGCTGTGGAATGCCACGGGTGCATCTTCCATTGGTTCATGTAGATTGTTTTCAATCAGTGACCGATCACAGCCACCTGTGCCGGGGCTGTGAGAGTCACAGGATTTTTGTTATTCATTCCTATTCTATTCTTGTTTTTGTAGCCTTCTGATCTTCTTCTCTCTGTTCTTTTAGTATAGTTGTAATGTAGTATTTTAGTATAATATACAACATAATAAATCAGCCTTCTGATGAAAATGGAGTCAAGCCTCGTGTCCTCGTCCAAGGGGTTGCAGTTTAAGCAAGAAAGAAGCTCAGAAATGTGCTTGTTCAGAGGGGTTTATCTTGAGCAAGTGGTTCTGGTGAATTAATTTGCGATCACAGCCACTTGGGCAGTTCTGGAAGCCCTGGAAGTTACTTGCTGAAATACTTAGTACCAATCAATTAATAATACAGGGTGCAATACACACACTCCAACCACATGGCTGTGTCCCATTAGACTCTTTGTGATCTGATGTGACATGTTTGGGGATTTCTGCTCTTTGGCCATTTGTTTCCTCTTACGTTTCACTGCATTGAGGCAGTGACCTTTTCAGAGAGTGGGAAGGAGCTCTCAGAACTGCCCCAACTCCATCCCTGCACAACACTCACAACTCACAGCCAGGAGACACCACTGCTGGCTGAGTCCAAGAGAAGCAAGAAAGAAAAGCTGTACCAAGAGGGAGGTGCACAGGAATGTGTCCAAGTTTTTCCTCTCTCTGTTAATGAGCATTTGTTTTCTCTGTCTGGGCTGACAGAGCCCTCCAGAGAAGAAAACACAGGGATCTCCTTGCCAGAGCCTCAGCACTGGGGCATCTTCAGCCCAGTGAGCTCCAGACATCAAGGGACCTTTGTGGCCCTGACTGCAGTGCTGCCTGCAGGGCTGGAGCTGTACCCACCCAGGAGCTCAGAGAGAGCAGCTGCTTTGGGAGCTCTTCTGGCTGGGACCAGCCGTGGCTCTCAAGGCTTTGGGCACAGTTTGAGCTCTCCCCCCACATGCCCAGGTGCCCAAGGGCAGGTTGGTCACAGCAGCACAGGGCAGTGCCCAGCCTGACAGAAGGAATTCCTGTGGCAAAGGGCAGGCACAGAAGCACATGCTGAGGGCTTCAGCTGCACATTGCTTTCACTTGGCTCCCGTGGCACAGCCAGGCAAGGCGCTGGGCTGTCCCTGGAACATCACACAGTGTTCCCTACTGCACCAGGACAGCCCCCACCAACAGCAGCACGGCACAAAGAGCTGGGCAGGGGCTCTGCAGCTTCCCAGCGCTGCGGGACAACAGGGGCAGGGACACCAGGGACACCAGGGCACTTGCCAGCCTGAGCACAGCCCCAGTGGCTACTCACAGTGTTAGGCTGCAGTCTTTCCCTCAGCAAAAGACGAGGTGTCGGTGTCTTTTTCGGGAATCCAGAAGCCATTCTGAAGGGAGGGTGTCACAGAGGAGCAACAAGGCCTCAGCAAAACTGGAAGGAGCAACAATGGAACTCTGAAAATCCAGAACCCAATTCGTGGCAGACTCAAGGCATACACTGCTGCTAAACATTTTATATCATTTGAAAGTAGCTAAGTGCTTGCTTGGCATAAGTAGCTAGTATTGTTAGGCCTCTAGTTGGACGTCATTTGGACTAGATGGCTCCCTTGTGCAATTCAAAAATGCATCTTGCTGAAATCTGGAGCTAAAAAGCTGAACATTAATAATACTTAGAACAGACAAAGCTGTAGCTTAAATATTACTTAAAACCAGCTTGAGTGGACCTCCTCTTCTTTAGGCTAAACAACCCCTGCTCTCTCAGCTGCTCCTCACTGGACTTGGGAGAGACTGCAATGTTATGGCTCATGGCTTAAATATTGCTACAAAGGACTTTTTTCCAATTGTGACAAAACTGTACAAAGAAGCTGAGAGCACCCAAGCCCACCCTTCCCTGAAAATGCCTCCTGACTGGAACTTGGGACTGGGAGTTAAGGCCCACATGGGAACTTGAGGCAAGATAAAGGTGACACTATTGCCCCATTAGCTCAGGTCTCGGGAGAAGTGAACAAGGCCAAGGGAGAAAAATAGATCCACACCATAGCCACAGCCAGCAGCTGTCCTGAAAATCAGCTCTGTCTGCCTTCAGGCTGGGCAAGTCACAGCCACAGACTCCTCTGCTGAGGCCAGGTTTGCACACACACCTCCCATCAACAGAGGGGCAGGAGGAAATTTTGGGTCTGTGGCACAACCGCTGGTAAGGGGCAGTGGACACCCATCCTCCCTCACACAAACTGGCTCAGCTCTACAACCCCCACCCCCAGAAGGCCACATCCAGGGGACATTCCCATCAGGGGCAGCTCAGGGGGTGTCATAGCCCATCAAAGACCCCCAAAGTGCCCCCAGAGCCATTTCTGAGGCCTTGCACCAGATGACTGCATGGCATGCAAAGTAACACAACAGATCCGAAAATCCACAGCCCAATTTGTGGCAGACTCAAAGGATATACTGGTGCTAACAATGTATATTATTTGAAAGTAGCAAAAGACAGAGCCCAACTTGCCCTTCCCCAGGGAGGTACCTGGGCTGTCCCACCTTGCCCAAATCTGCATTCATCCATTGGAGTCTTACATTTTGCGAAACCTCACCACAGAGAAGACCAGAAGAGGATTGAATGGGATGGGATGGGATCCATGGAATGGTGATCTTTTCTACTAAATCTGTCTCTGTCACTCTCTTTCATGCCCCCTTCCCATCAACCTCCGTCCCCCCCTCCTTTTTCTATTTCTTTCTCCCTCTCTCTTCCTCACATTTACTGTTACATAAAATCCAGACTATCCACTTTGGCAGATGGTCTCATTTTGCACCTTAATTCAGGGGCACCTCCTTAATAATTTTAATCACCAGATCATAACAACCCACTGAAATTTGAACAGAACTCACTCACCTATAAGTAGTTTAAATAAATACTACAGGAAAAACTCTATAGACTAGTGTACTTAGGAAATGTTGCATTTGTTCAGTGAGCAAAAAGCACCATCAGTAGACCATCTATTGTTCATCCCCTCAGCTGTACATGCCACCATCCTGTATCTCCCTGTGGCATTCTCTTTCAGAGCACAGATGGGACAAAACCAGAAAGTACAATTTGAGTCAATCTTTACCTTCAAAGGAAATTCAGGACTCCCTCGCAAAGACCAATGCTTTGCGAGTTCCGGAGTCCCTGGCACAAACCAATGTTCTGAGAGTTCCGGAGTCCCTCGCAAAAAGACCAATGCTTTGCGAGTTCAGGAGTCGCTCACAGAGACCAATTCTCTGCCAATTGACAGCAGTGGCTGACAGAAACCAATGCTGTGCCAACAATTGCCGTGGCAATGACCGAGTGCAGACGCCTAAAGGCGCCGAGGCTGCGAACGAGCAGCCAGGGCCGAGCTCTGGCGCTGAGGCCGCGGCGCCGGCACAGACGCTGAGGGCCCGGGCACGGTTACCAGGCAACCGCGGCACCGAGCGCGGGCCCGGGCCGGGCCGCACGCATTGCCAAAGGACATTGGCACTGTCCCTGCTGACTTGACTCATGTGTTTGCTGCAGAGCCTTTCTGTAGCCAGGAAAGTTTAAAATGTGCTGACAAAGGCACCTATGGCAGGTCTGTACACTGCTCTTCGTACAGCACCAGGATTCTATCCTGGCTGGAGCCCCAGGAGGGGCTGAGGCAGCTGCAAAGGGGCTCACCCTGGAGAAAAGGAGGCTCAGGGGGCCCTTCTGCCTCTGCACAACTCCCTGACAGGAGGGACAGCTGGGTTTCGGGCTGTGCTCCCAGGAAAAGGCACAGGAGCAGAGGGAACGGCCTCAGGCTGGGCCAGGGCAGGCTCAGCGTGGATGCTCCCCATGCCCTGCCCACAGACATGGTGGCTGCCCTGACGCCAGGCTGGGGCTGGGCTGGATGGCCCCGCTCAGGGACACGCTGCCCACAGGGGGCCTGGATTGTGCTGCCACAAGCACCAGCCCTGGCCTGCCCTGCACTTGCCTGGGGCCACACCAGCCCTGCCAGCCCTGTCCCAGCTCCTGGGGCCCTGCTGTTAGCACAGCTGGTTTTAGTGCTAGCAGCAGAACCCAGCTTTGCTGCTTCCTTTCTTCCAGGACTGATGCCGATGATGGCCACCGATGTGACGCCTCTGTAAATATGTTTGAAACGGTAGAAGAATTCTGTAAATATGTTCTGCGGTTAGAAGTTCTCTGTAATTATGTTTCAAAGATTGTTAGTCCATAGGATCCCATGTAAATATGTTCTGTAGATTGTTATTGTTGTTGTTATAAGGATTGTTGTAATGAAAGATGTTCTGTAAATACTCGTGTTTGCAGATTTTTGGCAAATAAATTCTGCTTCTTTTTAAAACCTCACTTCTCTTTGTCATTCCTTTGGGTACAGGCAGCATTTGCACAGTTGGGATTTCCACTTGTTCCGGGATCCCGGGGCTGGAGCTCCCTGGGGCTGCTGCCACGGCCACCCCGCGGCTGGGGGTCCCTGTGCACAGGGGGTCCCACTGACACCACTGCTGCCGCTGGCCACTGCTGCTGCTCCTGGGCTGGGGCACAGCCGCGTCCCCAAGAGCTGAGCTGTCACCAGCACAGAGGGGGCTCTCACTGCACTGGCCCCTGCAGCCATGCCACCAAAGCAAGGCAGGAAACTTTCAGCCACCCTTCCTGCTGCAGCCACAGCCACTCCTGGCTCCAGAGCCGCCATCAGCCCACAGGGATGCAAAATCCACCTGCCCGCTCTCAAGGCCTTGACAGCCTTGGCAACTGTGGCACCTGCATCTGGGTTGCTGCAGGGGCTGATGTTTAAGGCTTGCAGCCTCCAAAGGCTCCGGGCTCTGCTTCCCACCCTGCTCTGCACTGCCCTGGCTCCGCATTGCTCAAGAGACAAAAGCCAAGCCAGGGGATCCTCACCCTGCCCACATTCCTACTGCTTGCAGCAGCCACTGGCTCCTGTCCCCTACTCAGGTGACAGCAGGACGGACAGGACAGGCTCTGCTGGGCAGGGGGTGGGGGGCTTTGGGCCCTGTGGGTGCTGCTGCTGGGGACCATGGGCCCAACAGCTCAGCCCCTGCCCGGGGAGCTGCCCCCAAAGCCCCGCACTCCCCGAGCATCCCCATCACTGGCGGCAGTGGGAAATCCCTCGTGTTTCAGGAATGAAATTCCCCAGAGCATGTGAACCAAGGGTTCCAGTGGGAAAGTCAGCACCAGCTGATGTTTAAAGCACCTTTGCAAAGGTGGCTCCAGGGCAGCTGTGATCTCCCGGGTGTCTGGCAGTGCCTGCTGTGCACATGAGCCTGTGGGGCTGCTCCCAGTGGGACACAGCACTGGGCTCACACCAGCCCTCAGCCCCTCACAGCTGATCCTAAGGAGCAGCCTCAGAAAGCACTTTCACACCACTTGCTGCAGATATTAAAAAGGACTAAATGTCATTCAAAGAAGCCATGTTGCCAATTTCCTTGCGCTGTCGTGGCATCAGAAGCCTGGATGGTGGCTCTGAATGTGCACTCAGGGCACTTCCACTGCCATCCCAAAGGGAACCCAAAGGATAGGGCTCTGCTTTCAGCACTGCTGAGATCCTAACACAGCAATGAAGTCTCAGGAAGAGGCAGTCTGGCGGAGGTCCAGGGGCCTGCCTTTGGAATTCTAATACCTCATGGCAAAGATGACCAAAGTGAGATACACCCCTCTGAATGCCATGATCTTGCCCACGGTCATTTGCAGGCTCGTGATGATGGAACAGGTTTTCTTGGTATCATCAAATCTGATTTTTCCTTCTATGCGCTGCCCGTAAAATGTTTCCCAACTCACTTGTCTCCTATTGGTCCTAGCTTGCTACAGTGCTACGCCCCTTCTCGCCCCCATATAAAACCCTCATTCCCCAGCCTCATTTTCTCTCTGGCCCTGGTCCCTCTTCATCGCAATGCACAGCGTTTGGAGTTCCACACAAAGACCCATCTCTGGCCTCATTCATCAGCACTTGAAGCAAGTGTGCTCCGGCCTCTGGGAGTGCAGCTCGCTCACACGGGCTCACTGTGGACACGCCGCAAGCACACAGTCATTGAGTGCACCAGAGAACCTGGCCTCTAATAAAAGGCATGAATGCCACAGCCCACCCAACCCAATGCCTTGCATGTCTCTACTTTTTCCTTCTTCCCTCATCTCTCATGTCACTTTCCCCATTTCCTCTCTCTGGCAGCTTGGCTTCTCTCTCTCTTGCGTGCAGCTTCAGCCACATGTGTGACACTGCAGGAACAGCCTGACCCACAGGGAAGTGGGAGAGGACTCTTTGTCAGCAACTGAAGTCACAGAACAAGGAGGAATGGGATCAAACTGCAAGAGCTGGAATCCATTCCATGATGGCAAGAAGTTCTTTCCTGTCAGGGTGCTTGTCCCTGACACAGGGACCAGCGCAGAGAGGCTGTGCATACCCCATGCCCACCAACATCCAAGGCCAGCTTGGACAGGGGCCGCAGCAACCTGCTGTGCTGGGAGGCTGCTCAGCTTGGAACCAGATGATCTTTAGGGTCCCTTCCAAGCCAAACCATTCAAGGATTTCATCATTCCACCATGCCCACCTCCCAGTGCGGAGCGGCCCTGAAACTTCTGTGACATCACAGCTCCTACAGTGTTCCAGGTGGAACGTCCAGCACCTGGAAACCACCACAGCAGACACTCTGCCTGCTGCCAGCGCTCAGTTGGCGCTCGCTCTGCGCTCTGCCCGTCAGCACTCAGCTGTTGCTGCTGCTGCCTGGCCTTTTCCTGCTGCCTGCTCTGGAGCACCAATCCCAGCAGGATGAGCACTGCTGCGCCAGTGGAGGTACTGTGCCATTCCAGGGAGGGGGCAGCCTGCTTGAGCAGGATGCAGCCACGTGGCAATGGATGGTGTGGGACAGGAACCCCACTGTGAGATTGTGCTGTCTCTTGCAGACTAACAGAGACACTGTGGAGGAGATGGAAGTGGACATGGTGCAGGATGAGGAAGAAAGGATGCAGGTGGCTGTGGAAGACCAGGTTGAGGAGATGGAAGTTGATGAGGAGGATGACATTGAGGAGATGGAAATGACACCAGGAGGAATTTCCCCAGGGAAAGGCTGCTCAGGCCTTGGCAGGGGCTGCCCAGGGAGCTTTGCAGTGCCCATCCCTGCAGCTGTCCCAGGAAGGCCTGCAGGTGGCACTCAGGGCTCTGGGCTGGGGACAAGCTGGGCATCGAGCACTTCTGGGACTCCATGGTCTCACAGACCTTTCCCAACCTTAATGATTCCATGAGTCTATGATTCTATGAAGGCATGATTCAGAACAGAGTTAACTCAAATCTATCATACACAAATATTACAGAGGTCAAAATTCACATGAATGAAATTTAAGATTATTCTTGAAGACTGAAAGAATCGTATGTCAATGTTGCATATAGGTAAAGCCCTATAAAAGAAGAGCCTTGTTACCCTTGTAAGATGATGCCTCGGGCCTCCTGCTTCGGCTAAGTACAGCTAACAGGCAGGGGTGAGGGGCTCCCAGCAGGGCAGGGAGAGCCGAGCTCAGGATCCCAGGCACCCGAGCAGAAGGGGATTGGTGTCTCCTTTATTGAGGTGGGTGTTAATAAGGTCCCAGTTCAGTGGCTGTTCTCACCAGCAGAGGCTCACCCCACGGCAGAGGAAGCAGCTCTGGGCTGGGCTCCTGCAGCAGCAGTGGAATTCCTTTCCCCAAGAGCAGTGGCTCCCACAGTGCTCCTCCAAAGCCAAGACAGGGCTAGGAGCTGCACCCAGCCCCTTCCCCCAGCCCAAATCCCACAGTAGCTCTGGCCCTCCTCCTGCTTCCCCAGGGAAAACTCCCAAAGAAACAGAGCTCTCCCTTTGTCTGAAGCACCCAGCCATCACCTGCCATTAGCAACTCACTGGCAAGAAATTCTACAGGTGAAAAGGAAGAACAGAAAAGAAAACCCTTCCCCAAACAAGGAGGTGGCCAGATGCTGAAGGAGCACACACACATCCCCAGCTGGTGAGAAACCCTCCCTCTGCCTCAAAGAGGAAGAGTCTGATGGTGCAGGAGTGAAACCCACATTACAACCATCCAGGTTCCAGCTGAACTGCAAGGGCAGCCACAGCCAGCAGCAGTCGCCCCTGTAGAACCAAGGAGATCGAAGATGAAATCAGAGCACCCAAATGCTGTGGAGTCTGGCAAATCTGGGGCCATCTCAATACACCACCTTCACTGCAACCATTAATGCCCATACCAACCGAGAGACAGTGGGCTCTGCCACCAACAAGCTTAGAAATAATGAGAGTGTGATCAATGGCCCCATGCAGGCCTGATGCAGTCTGTGCTGTGGTTAAGGACCTCAGAAAGGAATTTAAAGAGGAAATGAGGGAGATGAGGCAGGAGGTAAGATAAATGCAGCACTAGTGCAAGTCACAGGCCCCAAAGTCAGAGCCCAACGTCCCCCAGCTACTGTGAGAGTACATCCCACGAGCTGACCTGTGCTTCTTCCTGAGTGACCATGGGGAAGGCATGGGAACGTGGGATGGGAAACCCACTTCTGTCTTAGCAGCACAAGGAGGGAAAACTCAACTCAAGGAAGGAAACACTAATCGAGGGAGTTCCAGTAAGGTGAAGGTAGCCTCCTGCCATGACCAAGCTGCTGGGTATGATCTGTCAGATCCCCTTAAAAGGTACCTCTAGTATGAATGCCCAGGAAAGAAAGAATAACCACGGCTAAAGGGGCTCTTCCTCTAGCCAGGGAGAGGCACGGGAAAACCAGGTCTTTTGGATGGTGTGGATCCAATGGCCTTTCCACATCTGCTGTGGAAAGGAAGGTGCCCACAGCACAGCTCGTACAGCAGGATGCCCAGGGACCAGATGGTGGCTGGCTGGCCATGGGAGCAGCCAAAGAGGATCCACTCCGCTGGGCTGTACTCCGGCATTCCTATGGGACACGGGCGCAGCTCATCAGGCCCATGCTGCTCCCTCCCTCCCTCCCTCCCAGCCAGCTCCCGTTCCACAACAGCCAGCCCCTGCCCTGCCAAAAAGCAACTGGGCTGCAGCTGGCTGAAGAAGGATTCTCCCTCCCTCCCTCCCTGTTCCCCCTCTGCCAGCAAAGGGGGGAACCTCCGCTGCCCGGCTGGGCCCGGCTTTGGGCTCACCTGACATCCGGGTGTAGAATGTGTCCTGGAGGATCGTGCCGCACCCGAAGTCGATGAGCTTCGCCTTGCCCGTGCCCAGGTCCACGAGGACGTTCTCGGCCTTGATGTCGCGGTGCAGACGCCGCGGCTGCTGCGGTGTCGCACGGCCTCCAGCACCGGGCGGAGCAGCCCCCGCGCCACGGGCTCCGTCAGGAAGCCCCGCTCCTCCAGCAAGTGCCGGAGCTCCTGACTGTGCTCCGCACGCTCCATGACCAGCGCCCAGCCGTCGGGCACCTCGAACCAGCCCAGGAGCCGCACCACGCCACCACGCCGCGGAAGCCGGGCCACCACACCTTCCACAGCAGCGCCAGCTCCAGGGCCACAAGGGCGCCCTTGTGCTGCGGGGGGACCGCGATGCCGACAGCGGGGCCGATGCTGCGCCGCGCCTTGGGCCCCCTGCCCGGCCCCGCCGCGGCTCACCACTGCCCGGCCCGGCACGCTGCGCGGGCCCCGCTCTCTCCACGCTCGCTCCCCTCCGCCTGCCGCCCTGCCGGGCCTCGCCTCAGCCCCGCCCGGCACGCCCCGCCGGCTCCTCCGCGGGCCCCGCTCCCTCACCGGCCGCGCCCACTCCCAGATGCGCTCCCGGCACGCTCGCTTGATGGCCGCCTGCGAGCCAAGGCCAGCGGCGGGCTCAGCTCGCCGCCCGCCGCCCCGCTCCGACCCGGCCCCGTCTCTTACCGGGTCCCGGAGTAAACGCTGCCGCAGCCGCCGCTGCCCAGCAGCGGCCCTCCCGGCAGAGCTGCTCTGGGCGAGGCTTCTCCGCCCGTGCGGGCGGCACCGCGCTCTCGCTCTTGTGCCCGGGGCAGCCGAGCGCCCGGCGCGCTGCTGCTTGCCGAGCCGCCCCGGGCTGCGGCGGCTCGGGGCCGGCGGCCGAGCTGGCGAGCGGCGGAGCTCGGAGCGGGGAAGCTGCCGGCAGCGCTGTCGGCGGCGGGCCGGGAGCCGGGCGGCAGCGGGGCGGCTGCGGGCGGAACCGCGGCAGGGGCTTCCTTCGGGGCCAGAGCCCGCGCCGGGCGAAGCCGAAAGACCGTGCTGCTCCGCCAGCAGCAGAGCGAGCGGCACCTCCAGCGGCGCCACGGGCGGGACGGAGAGAGCCCGGCGGAGGCGGAAGCACGGCGGGCCGGGCAGCGGCGGGCACGGGGCGGCCCCGCCGAGGGGCGCCGTGCGGGACGCGGCGTGAGCCGGGCGGGAGAGGCGGGACACGGACGGGACGGGACGGGAGTAGAGCGAGTGTGAGAGGGAGAAGGGGATGGGGAGCCAGTGGAAAGTCGAACGGAAAAGCCATCGAGAGAAGCGCTGCTGCTGCTGCTGCTGCTGCTGCTGCTGCTGCTGCTGCTGCTGCTGCTGCTGTGCCCCGCGGAACGAAAGAGAGAAAGAAACAAATCACACCCCAAAGTCATTCCTATTAGAGAAATAACCAAAGAAAACAATGGAGCAATAAAGAAGCTTCTTTCTTCTTTGGGTGAGACGAAGCATTTCATGGGGAAGAATTGCCTCTTCTGACAGTTTTGCCAGAGTGGACAGGAGTGCAGCATTGAATTTTCAAGTTGAAAAGGGAAATCGTGTCAGTAATGTCATCTCTTTTCATCCTCTCTTGAGACAGTTGCAGGCTGCCAAAAGACATGGTCTGCAGTCTGGAACTTGGGGCCAAGTTTCATTTTCTGCCAGAGGATGAGGAGGGGAAGCATCCCAGAGTCATGGAGTCGTGGCATGGCTGGGCTTGGAAGGGATCTGAAAAATCCCATGGCTGCAACCCGGCTGCTGTGGCTGGGGAGCCCTTGCACTAGACCGGCTTGTCTGGAGCTCCGTGCAGCCCGGCCTTGACCACTGTCAGGGACGGGACATGCACGCCTTCTCTGGGCAACCTGTTCCAGCAGAGTCTTTTTTTCTGAATCCCTTAGCTAAACCTAATCTGTCTCCATTTGGATCCATTCTCCCTTGTCCTGTCCTTGCCTGCCCTGGAACAAAGTGGCGGGGGGGGATTGGTTGTGGAAGAGATTAAGAGAAGTGCCCAATGAACAGACAATCAGTGCCCCACCTCTAACAGATAGGACTAGAATTCCCCTATTTGCAACCTAAGACAACTGGGATTCTGGATCCATTTTTCCTGTGGCTGCGGGTCCCAGCCCCGGCGGAGCAGAACTGGGAGCTGGGACTGCGATCCCTGATTGTCGATCCCCTTGTCTCTGTCTCTCCTGTTCCCTCCCTTTCCTCTGGGGGATCACAAATCCCAGAGCAGCTGCAGAGCCCCGTGCCCAGCCCGGGTTTCCCAGCAAAGGGAGGCCGGGGGGTGAGGTGCCCCGGGCTAGCCAGGAATGGGGGTCCGGGGGTCCCTGGGCTCATGGAAACAGGGAATCCAGGGGCTGGCAGAGGGGGATACCCGGGAAAGGGGGTGCAGGGGGTGTTGGTGCAGGATAAGGGAGTGCAGGGGGTCCTGGAACTGGGGAAGGAGATGCAGGGGGGTCCCAGTGCCCCGGAATGGGGATTCAAGGGGGTCCCTGGGGGAGTCCCCAAAGCCCCTCCCAGGGGGGAGCAGGAGCTGGGTCGGGAGCTCTGGGCAGAGAAAAGGGGGTGACGCCGGCATGGGGGGACATGGGGGAGTCAGACGCGCTCTGAGGGGGGACACGACCCCCGGGGACCCCCCTCACCTTCTCCCGCAGGGGAGGCCGAGCCCCAGCCCAGCAGACGAAGCCCAACACGAAGCCCCCGAGCCCCGGCAGCACCTTGGGGGTCGTCCGGCGGCAGCTCCGGGGGCGGGAGGGGCAGGATCCGGGAAACGGCGGCTGGGAAGGGACCGGCACGGACTGGGACAGGCATGGACTGGAACAGGCATGGACTGGGACAGGCATGGACTGGGACAGGCTGGGATGGACTGGGGCAGGGATGGAGTGGGACAGGCACGGACTGGGACAGGGATGGACTGGGACAGGCATGGACTGGGACAGGCATGGACTGGGACAGGCTGGGATGGACTGGGACAGGGATGGACTGGGACAGGCTGGGATGGACTGGGACAGGCATGGACTGGGACAGGCTGGGATGGACTGGGACAGGCTGGGATGGACTGGAACACTGGGACACACCAGGGTACACCGAGATACCCCAGGACACACCAGAATACACTGGGACACACCACACCCAGGACTGGGACCCACTGGGAGCAGGATCAGAGCAGACTGGGACCTAGCAGGACCAGAAGTGGGGCAGCAGGGATCATAGTGGCAGCAACTGGGATATACTGGGAGTGACTGGGATCATACTGGTGGAAACTGGAACTGTATTGGATTAGCTGGATGTGACTGGGAAGGACCATGAGTATGCTGAGGGCAACTGGGATATACTGGGAGTGTCTGTAACCATACTGGGTGTGACTGGTTTGACTGGGACCATGCTGAGGGAGAATGGGATCACACTTGGAATGACTGGGCCAGTGCTAGGGGCAACTGAGAGCAACTGGGATCATACTGGAGCAACTGGGACCACACTGAGGGTGACTGAGGTCATACTGGGATCATATTGGAAGTCACTAGGAGCAAGCTGAGAACAGCTGGGACTATGTTGGGGCAACTGGGATATACAGGGAGTAACTGGAATCATGCTGGAGTTGACTGGGAGTCACTATGAGCAACTGGAATTGTGGAAGCTACTGGGAGCAACTGGGAGTGCGTGGAAGCACGCTGCGGGCAACTGGGATATACTGGGAGAGGCCAGGAGTGACTGGAATCACAGAGCAATCATAAAGGAAGCTACTGGAATAATATACTGGGAGTGACTGGGATGGTACTGGGAGTAACTGGAACCATACTGGGTGACTGGGACCATACTGGGACGATAGTGGGGGCAAAAGGCATTGTACTGAGAGTACTGGGAGTGACTGAGATGATACTGGGGGTGACTGGAACCATACTGGGAGAGGCTGGAACTATCCTAGGGGTGAATGGTAACACCTGGGACCATGCTGGGATCATTCTGGGAGTGACTGGGATCATACTGGGATTGTAATGAATGCAACTGAAAGTTACTGGGATCACACTGGGTGTGACTGGGAGCCGCAGAGCCCATGCTGGGAGTGACCTGGGCACCCCTGGGGGAACTGGGGCAACTGGCCCAGCTGGGGCTCAGGGTTGTTCTCCCCCAGGGCTGCCCCGGGTCCTGCTGCCACCTCCGACCCCACAGAGCCAAGGGACAGGGGACAGGGACAGGGGAGAGCTGAGGGACAAGGACAGGAGACAGGGACAGGGACAGGAGAGGGACAGGGGACAGGGCAGAGCCAGGGAACACGGCCTGGCCGAGGGACACTGAGCTCCAGCACTTGGGGCTGTTGCCCTTGGGCTCCCAGCACAGCCCAGGGGCAGAATCCCCTCCAGAAACTGTTGTTTGCTTTCAGCTTTGCTCTGGAACATTCCCCAGGAGCCCCTGCAGCAGCTGCAGCCCGGCCGGGTGCCCGGGGCCACCAAAGCTGCTCTGGCAGTGCCCTCCTGCCCCAGGCAGGGCACACAACAGCCAAGGAAAGGCTCCTGCTGGGCTCAGGGCAGGCACAGGGCACTCCCCTGGCGCTGCCACGGGCACAGCAGAGCCGGCCTGGGCACAGCATTGGCACCCATGTCCCATGCAATCCCAGCAGGGATTATGGCTCATTGTGTTATAAATGAGAAGCTTGACTAGGCCAATGTTCAGGCAGCAATCAATATATTAATTAATATGGTAAAGTATGAGCAATACAGCACTTGGTAACAGTGGGGGAAATTTTCCCTGCAACTGCACACTGATAGTTGAGGCTTACAGGCATTGATAGGGGTACTCATAAGCTTTCTCAGCAGTTTCCATTCCCAATTTTTACGTCACAATTCTATACACTATTATGATTTAGTTTTTCTCAGGATGTATCCCAGAAAGGAGTATCCCCAGATGGTGGTGTCTGTCTTCTGAAAGAAGGAAGAAATCTCTCAGCTGGTGAGGTCCAGATTCCAGATGGGTTCACCTTTTAATTGCAAATCTCATAACAGTGATATCCAGCTTCCCTTGGTGGAAACTATCAATCCTTGAGTAGATGTTCATCTTCCTTTGTTAAGCTGCTTTTCACTGTTTTGTTAATGTGTTGAGATAAGCATGTTTCCTTTTGATATCTTCTAAAGCTATAGTTTCAAAGATCCTTACTACAAACAATATTCTAAAATGATACTTCAAAAGGTTATTATTGCAAAACTCTTTTTAGCTCAAAGCAGAAAGTTCCTGTCAAACAGCAACATCCTTAAAGCTTTAATTCAAATGCTCCTAAATCAAGATTTATAAAGACTAATTGTGAACAAAGGAGAGGTTCAAAGGCCTTCTTCCATGCTTTCCTTCCTCAGTTATTTATTAGAATTGTCTTTATAACTGTCCCACAGTCAGTTTCCACACATATCACAATCACAGATATACACGTTGCCTGTATGTACCTGACATGAAACATAGCTTTGTATTTCACATTACTACCTTTTTTCTTTTTGTTACTTTTAATAACATTTTCTTTATAACCTTTTAAAATGTTAAGCCTGCTTTACTTTTCTCCTAATCCTATCTCACAACAAAATAAATATATAAATATTCAAGTGACAATAAAACCCACCACACTCATGAATACATTAATTAAGAAATCTCAAAATTAGAAAAATCTTAAATTAACAAACTATAACACTACAATGTCACAATAAACCTTTTGCCAAAATTTCTCTAATTTTCTAAAGTTCCCAGTAAAGGCTGTTTTGAGCCTCTGAGAATCTTTTGTTGGTATTTCTCCAGGGAGGCCAACTCAAAGGACAAAATAATAGTAAGTCCTTCTAAAGGTCTTCTTGAGAGAGTTGTTTGGAGGAAACAGCTGCAAGAGGAAATCTGGGAGAAGGGGAAGGGCATAGATCCAGCTGCTCCAATTGAAGAGATGTCCTTAGACATGGCCATTTAACCAGGAGAGCTGGAAACACCTGAAGGAGGGGTCATGAAATATTAGACTGAATGTTGGTAGCTCAAATAGAGGGGAAGATCAGTATTTCTTCTCCTGACATCAGTAGAAGAATCCATGAGATCCAGGAAATAATTTCCTGTTCCTGATGGGATAACTTTGCCATTTCTTAAATGTACTCAAGTGACCCAGGTAATAAAGGTTTGCTTGTATATGATGAAATATGCAAGTATTAAAACCTGTGCCCCTTTCCAGGCAGCCATCAGCTGTGTGCCCATGAACAGGCAGTGCCACTTGTGCCCTGAGGTGCCCAGCTGGGATTGGATCTCTCCGAGAGCACCTGAGGGAGAGCAGAGCACCTTGCAAGCTGCAGGTCCCTGACAGCCCCGCAGGGCTCCTGTCCCATCAACATCTGCTCTGCTCCAGTCTGAAACAGGGCCCAGCATGGTGCCGGGATCATCAGAGAGCTGAGGTGTGTGCTGGAATTCAATGCCCTCCCCATCCCGCAGCAGCCCTGCATTTCCCTGCTGCAGCCTTGGTCTCAGCACAGCCATGGAGGCTCTTTGGGCTCCTGACTGTTCCTGCAGCCCCCAAGGGCAGCTGAGCTCTGCCTGTGGCAGTGGGGTTTTTTGGTCTCCTCTTGCACTGGGTTTGAGTATGTTTGGTCTTTCCCCGTCTGGTTGGGATAGCAATTTGAAGATGTTTAGTCTATGTTTGCCTCCTGTCTAGCCAGGGCACTTGGAGTGGTTTCTTCCCCTAGCCTGGTAAGTTCCCTGTCAGTTCCGGGTTTCTCTCTTTGCTATGGGTTTATGCCTTTCCCATCTTAGCTTCTGACCTAACCCCCACCCCGATTTCCCACTCTCTCTTACGCAAAAGCCGCTGTTTTCTCTGCCTCCCCGCTCTGTGCCACTGTCTGCCCTTCCAGCTGCACGGCTCCCGCGCTCTGCCGGATCCCGTGCCCCGCCAGCTCCCCCTCCGCAGCCGGCACCCCTCTCCGCCCGGGAAAGGAGGTCACCCCGCGGGGCATCGGCCGCCTGGCTCCTGCCCGCGCCGCCGGCACCGCTGAGCCTCCCGTGAGCCACGGCTCCTGGCGAGAGGGGGATCGCTCACACGAGCACCGCTGCTGCCAGCGCCGTGAGGAGAGAGACTGTCCCCGCCGTGAGGAGAGAGACTGTCCCCGCCGTGAGGAGAGAGACTGTCCCGCCGCCAGGACAGAGACTGTCCCCGCCGTGAGGACAGAGACTGTCCCCGCCGTGAGGACAGAGACTGTCCCCGCCGCGAGGAGAGAGACTGTCCCCGCCGTGAGGACAGAGACTGTCCCCGCCGTGAGGAGAGAGACTGTCCCCGCCGTGAGGAGAGAGACTGTCCCTGCCGCGAGGAGAGAGACTGTCCCCGCCGTGAGGAGAGAGACTGTCCCTGCCGTGAGGAGAGAGACTGTCCCCGCCACCAGGACAGACTGTCCCCGCCGTGAGGACAGTGACTGTCCCCGCCGCCAGGACAGAGACTGTCCCTGCCGTGAGGAGAGAGACTGTCCCCGCCGTGAGGAGAGAGACTGTCCCCGCCGCCAGGACAGAGACTGTCCCCGCCGTGAGGACAGAGACTGTCCCCGCCGCCAGGACAGAGACTGTCCCCGCCGTGAGGACAGTGACTGTCCCCGCCGCCAGGACAGAGACTGTCCCCGCCGTGAGGAGAGAGACTGTCCCCGCCGCGAGGAGAGAGACTGTCCCCGCCGTGAGGACAGAGACTGTCCCCGCCGCCAGGACAGACTGTCCCCGCCGCGCTGCCGCTGCCTGCGAGTGCTGCGCCATCTTCTCACGCCGGCGCTGCTGCCACCGCGGCAAAGAACAGCTCCTGTGCCACGCTGCCGATTCCAAGCAGCGCCATCCTGGCGCGGGACAGAAATAAAGCGGCTCGGAGAAGCCAGCACTGGCTCGTTCCTTATTTCCTTTATAATGAATCTCAGAGGCTGAGCCCGCGTTTCAGCAGCCGAACTGTGACCCTGCCGGCCGGCGGCAGAGGTCGGGCACGGCCGCTCCTGGGCCTGCCCCGATCGCCTGCAGGGATTGGGGCACGCTGGTGCACACCTCAGCTGTCTGCAGGGTGCACGGACGCTGCTGCCAAGTGAAGTTCGTGCTCCGTCAAGCGCTGCCGGTGAATTCGCACACTTTCTGCTTGCTGCAGCTCCCGGGAAAGTCAACCCCCTCCGTTCCAGACGTGAGACGAGTTTTCTCCTGGTTCAAGGACTACCTCCGAGATTTTCGTTTCAAGAATCTTGGGTTTCGTGAGTATTCCGGTGGCTGGGACGGACCGGACTGGGGTACCTTAAAATTGGGTGGGGGTGACTCCCGGGGATTAGGGGAGGCACAGTGCACAACATTAAAAACTCCTCCGGCTGGTGATCTTGGGTGTTTTTGTTTGACCTGGGAGATGGATGGAAAAGAACCTAGCAAATAGTCTCAGTCTGAGTTTTCTAGTGGCCAGGATGGACCCGACCGGGGTGCAATGGGGTACAGCGAGACTGTCTGCTAGGGAGAAGGAAGTTTATAACCAAATTGTGGATTCCTTGGTGGGGGAGGGTTTTGTTTATCACAGGTGTTATAAATGAGAAGCTTGACTAGGCCAATATTCAAGCAGCAATCAATTTATTTATTAATGAATATGGTAATGTATGAGCAATACAGCGCTGGGTAGAGTGGGGGAAATTTTCCCTCCAACTGCACACTGATAGTTGGGGCTTACAGGTATTTAGAGGGGTACTCATAAGCTTTCTCAGCAGTTTCTATTCTCAATTTTTACATCACAATTCCAGCTATCAGTAGCAAGGGATTTTTATTTTAGTTTTTTCAGGGAGAATGGGAAATTAAAAATACTTTTTCTTCCTTAGGTGCTAATGCATCTTTTACTAGTTTTTCTAGGCTGTAGGATAATGATAAGTGCAGAACAATGTTCTTTTATGGAGCCTTATCTCCTTGTAACATTTCAGTTAAATGCAAGTTGATGTTTGGCTTCTCCTTCAACTTTTTGGCTAAACGTTTCCTAAACCTCCAGTGGCTGTCTCAGCACCACACTGCCTGTATATCTGTAAAACCAGCTCATAAAGAGGAGGAGCATCCCAAAAGAGATTGTTTGGCTCGTTTTAGTCTGTTTATGTTTGGAATACGGAAAGTTCAGTTGTGTAATTCACAGTGATTCAAAAATGAATGAGGGAAATATCATTTGCATTTTCCCCATGTGTATGTCCAGTAGCAAGCAGCCTCTGCAAAAAACACAATACTGCTTTTATTCATCCACAATGTATCAAAACAAAATTGGTTAAAAGGGGAGATGTGAACAATTTAATGTTGGCAATGTGCTATTGGTACCTAGTTTGGGTTTTACTTTTTGGTAATTTAAATCCTGATCCTTCACATTCCTACTGGAGACCTTTAAGTTCTAGGCATGGATTAAATGCTTCTGAAAACCAAAATTTTGATGAAATGTTCACAGCCAGTGAATTGGGTTTTGTAATTGTATTTTCAAAACATGAATATAGAAATAAGCCTGCAAACACCAGCAAAATTAAAAACTACTTGGTTTGGCCAGTGAAGCACAAGCAACCAAATGTGTTCAAACTTGTAGAGAATTCTTTGTTTTCATTTTCACAAGTTTCACTTGATTTCATGGAGGATCAAAGTGAACTAACAAAAAATAACTGCTCCCACAATAAACAGGAACAAAAGAAGAACAAATCCTTCCTCAACATAAAACACAGCTCCCCCTCCTCTGTCTATTGACTCTGACACACCTCAATATTTTGTTTCAACCAGTGCATAAAACGCCTTCTGAGTATGTTTGTTGTACTTATATAGAGTGTCTGTGTGTGAAATTATATTTATACAAACACGTATTATTAGTTGTAAGTGTAGGCATGAGAATGTAGATAAATCTAATAATTTAGCATTACTAGCAACCTGACTGGGTGTTAGTTTCAGTAGTAGGCAGCTTAATAGCTGAGAGTGTTGAGAGGTAACATTTTTCACTTTTTTTCCCTGTTATTATTTTGCCCTGATTTACTGGGCAGGTTGCAAGAGTGGTGAAGTAGGTCATGGGGATTTATTGTTTGAAAATAGAAGTTCAATGGGTCAGAGATTGGATTCAGGCATGGATTGAACCCAAAACATCCTGAAAGGTGATGATTCATAATTCTGTCCCTGTCTTGATTCCTTCTGTCTGAAACTCAGGAGACAAGTCTGCCTGACCTCTGGCAGCTTCAGTCTCACACATATTCCTCATAACTGTGTTTGTAATGGACCAAAAACTCCTGTGTGGCAAGGGAAAGCTTCCAAAATCCCAGAACAGACAAAACTGTTACTGCAGTGGAAAATCCCATAGGATTTTCCACAGGGTCCTCCTGTATTCACAAGCAACCATCTGATGATGTTTTGGAAAAAACCAGACTGGAAAGTCTCCTTTGTGAAGAGAGGAAGGTGTGAATATCAGCAGGGGAATGGGGTGGGAGGAGACTGGAACAGCTGCACTGGCCTTTCCTTTTCCTCTCAGCACTTTGCTGGAGGAGGATCACAGTGCCTCAGAAATTCAGATAATAATGAGGACACTGTGGAAAAACCCAGACTTGTAGAAGGTTAAGAAGCAGGTGAACAGCAGCTTTGGAGAATAGCTGTGTGACAGTGAAAACTTAATGCAGTTCTAAGAAATAGTATCTGGCATGCACTGTTTGGGACTTGAAAATTGGGAGAAAATTTGAGATTTTCGTATAAAAATTGGTTGGGTGGGGTTGTTTGGTTGGTTTTTTTGGGGTTTTTTTCTTTGTTCGTTGGGGGTTTTTTTGGGGGGTTTGGGTTTTTTTTGGTTGTTTTTTGTTGTTGTTGTTGTTGTTGTTGTTGTTGTTTTTTAATAAGGAAGCTTAAAAAGGAAAAATAAAAATCATTGAGAAAATTTTCCTGGGCCCATCTGGAGCATAAGTGGAAGAGGGAGCAGTGAGGTGAGTAAGATGGAGATTAGTATGGTGGATTTGGCATTTTTCTGAAGCAAAACAGATTCTTAAATGTCAAGGGTCAGGAGTATTAAGTGTTTAGGAAGCTGTCGAAGAAGGGAGTGGTGAGAGCTATATGAAGAGTGTGTGGTGAATTGCATGAAAAGATGAGTTTTAAAGAGCAAATCTTCTGGGAGGCTGTTACAATTAAAATGGAGAACGAGGTGTCGGCTGAGATGTGTACTCTCCTTTTTTTCTTTGTGTAACACATTATTGCTGATTCCTGTGGAACGGTACAAGGTGTGAGAAAATAATTCTTTTTTTTTTTTTCAGTCTATATGTGATCACAATTCAATTCCTAAGGACATTTGCATAGTATGATCCACCTTAGGAAGTTACAATGTAGAAGAATTCAGATTTATACTGGCTTCAAGATACTCACACCATCTGGTTTGACTGAGGATGTAGATTTCAAATGTTGTCCCTCCCTTGATGTCTCCAGTCACATTGGTCACATTCTTGCTGAATTTTGTATCACTTTTCTAAACTTCAGTGCTATACAACATTGGCACTGCTTTTCTGTCTGGCTCCATCTGTCCTTTCACTCCATCTGAGATATTTAACTTCAGTGTACAGAGGATTTGGCTTCTCAGCCCCTGCCAGCTTTTCCCCAGGAGCCATAGGTGCTTTGCTCTTCCCTGCTGCTTTTCATGCTCCACAGAAAGGCACAGTTTTTGAGCCAGCCTTTGGCTTAATAGCCAAAACATCCCTCTGTGAAGCATGAAAGACAAGAGAGAGCAGCGGGGCAGCCCCAAGAGACAGATGGAAAAGAAGCTGACTTGGTGAAATCAGCAGCCAGGCTGTGCCCCACCTCACACAAACAAACCTGGCCACAAAGAGCAGCTCAGGACAGCTCTCAGGCTTGAAATCCTGCTGCTGAGCTTGGAGGGAAGAGCAGCTGGAGCTCCCTGGGAAGCCACTTTGGGCCAATGTCCCTCCCAGCTGTGCCCCACAAGGGCATTCACAGGGGTGACTCACGCCCCTTGTCTGTGGAGGTGCCACCCTGCTCCACACCAAACCATCTGACTCACACGGGACAGGTCTAGCAGAGTGGCAAAACCTCTCATGTCTTTACTGTTCTTAGTACCAGACAGTAGTTACAAGATTTTCCAAGTCTGTGTAGATGATATAACTATACTTAATTGGGGCGTCTTTGTGATCAATGTCAATTGGATAAGCTAAAAACCCACCAAAGTACAAAGCAAAAGGTCATCTTACTGTGGCTTGTTCTGTTTGCTTTGGTTAGCAGTCAGATCAGAACTTTGGCTAGTGGAATGGCCATTTTGAAACACAAATCTCTATTCGAATCAATAAATTATAACAAGAGTACACTCCAGTTTCTCATATTCAAGTATTTTTACAACTCTTAAGTTGCCTTTGTCCACAGTAATGGGTTTTTATTGCTTATACAATCCAAAGTGTGTGTCACCTTGGTCCAGAAAATGCTATGGACTCCTCAGTAAAAAAAATTGAATTATTAAGAAGCAGAAGCTCCTTCTTCCTTCTCTTCCTTCTCTTCCTTCTCTTCCTTCTCTTCCTTCTCTTCCTTCTCTTCCTTCTCTTCCTTCTCTTCCTTCTCTTCATTCTCTTCTTTCTCTTCCTTTCTTTTTCTGTTTCTTTTTATCCTAACCAAACTGAAACCACTGGCCAGAGGAAAACAAATTTTAAAAAAGGAACAGTAACAGAAATGGTTGATGTAGAAGGCCTTTATTTCCCTTTCATGCATGAAAAGCATGATAAATACCACAAGCATATGTTTTGCAGCACACTCATTTGTTGTCTTCATGGACTCTCATTCTATTCCTTTGGTTGTATCTTTCAGAACACCTTGAGACTAATTATTATAAGTAAATATTACAATATGTGAATTTCTTCTGTAATAGAGGGTTTCTCTAATTTTTCACATTGCAGCACAATAAATGCATTTTAAAAATGCCATGGAGGAATGAGGTCAGCTGTCAATATATTATGAAGTGAGTGAGAGTGGAGAAAAAAAAACCCCTATTCTTGGCTACCACAACAAAAGAGTTGTTTTGACAGGCTCAGCAGGCTCAGAGTGTGGCTCTGCAGAACGCCTGGGTGCACAGGGTGCTTTGCCCACAAAAGCTGAGGGAGAGGCTGGGGAAACACGAGGCAGAGTGCTGAATGGGTATGTCAGAGCCAGACTGTACAGGTGTGGATGTTTATGGGTGTTCATGCAAAAGAAAAGGGATTCCTGGAATGGCAAACATGCTGGAAGCACTGTGTGTTAACTCCTGGCTGGCTCAGTGCTGGTCCCTGAAGGGTGCTGGAAAGGATTCCAGACTTGGAGACCTTTGCTCTGTCTCAGTCCAAGGTGACTGACTTGTACCAGCTCCCTACAGAGAGCAAAAGGCTGAAAGCCTGGCTTGTGTGTTCAGCAGCAGATGGAGGCTACAAATGTCTTCTCTATCACTAGGAAGGAGTGTTCCTCTGCTTTGTCCAAATGCAACTGATATAAGAGTTCTCATGGTTCTCTGTCACTGGACAGAACTGCAAACTTTTGTTTCAGCATGTACATGCAGACTGATTTTTATTTTATTTTATTTTATTTTATTTTATTTTATTTTATTTTATTTTATTTTATTTTATTTTATTTTATTTTATTTTATTTTATTTTATTTTATTTTATTTTATTTTATTTTCAATAGCAGCATTCAGGACTGGCTTTATGATTTCTGACTGAGGACCCTAAGTAAGTTTCCAGAATTGGAAGTGTTCAAACCACATCTCCTCTAGCCCATGCACAGAGGGAGGGGAATCGAGTGTGTCCTGCCCACAGTGCAATTTTAACTAGAAATCCTTTTCTCCATGGGTAGTATGGACTCCCAGAGCAGGTATTCAAAGCTCATGCTTGCTGGGGTTAACCTGAACATTTGCACTGGAAGGAATAAAGCTAATGCCAAGTGGTTTGTGGAAAGCCCACCAGAACATGGTGAGATTGTTCTGCTGTCCTTGTGCTGAAGACCTTTGTGTTCCAGGCACAGGAATTGTAATTCCAGCTAACTGGAAACACAAGACAGTGGCTCGTGGCATGTGAGTGGCTGTTTAGCAATGCAGCCTGCTGTAAGCACTTCAGGTCTCTCTTCCAGACTCTGCACTCTTGTGGCACCAAATCTTGCCCAAGGAAAGTGCAGCAGCACTCAAACTGCAGTGTGGGGGTGTCTGGTGCTGCCTGTGCTCCAGAATTTCAGCTGTGCTCTCAGTGCTTGATAGGAGACAGAAACCCTGGGGGCTCAGAGACACTCAGCTTGTCCCTCAGGTGATGTGGAACAGAATATTCCTAGCAATAAGGTCAAGCTGGAGAGGAAACATTTCTGTCAGCTCTTTCCATGCCCCAAAGAAGCCACATATCTCCATTCTTCCACACTGCAAGCAAGGAGAAAAGAGCCAAAACATGTAAGATCATCAAAGTGGTTTAGCTGCAGAATGAGAAGGAGATAGATAAGACACATTATCATTTCTATTTTAAAAAGTTGGAAGAGTTTGCAATGGTAGGGTGTGGGGTGACACCTGGAAAAAGAAATCATAATCCCTTCTGTTTTTCCCACACCACTTAGGTGACTGGAAGTGGTCAGCACCACTGAGTTTGTCATATTCCATAGAGCAATAGTTGGAAATTTTGTTTAAATCTGAAGCTAGCTCAGAATGTTTAATTTGAGCAAGTGTGTTTTGTGGTCAGTTATAGTATTTTAGTGCTTTTTACATAAACAGCTTCCTCAGTTTTAAAATTAACTTGCCCAGATACCAAAAATGTTGTCTTCTCCTGTGATATGTGAGGATGCAGTTCTTGTTTTAAACTTCAGTTCCTGGCAGCAATGCTTTTACAGCCAGCTGACATGGCACACATCTGCCCTTCTATAGCATTTATCCTTAAAAAACCCTCCAAGAAATCTCTGGAGGAATTTATTACTGAATAATAATGGTTTCTGAAGAGAGGGAGTGGAGGTATAATTAGAAGTGGAAACACTTGAAGCAAGATCTCTAGAATCTACTGTTTCCTACTGTAATCTCACTTAGGAAAGCATCTGAAGTGTGTGCTTGAATCTCAGTAACTACACAAGCAATAAACACATTTCCTAAGAAAGAAGGATTGGCTCATGTACTGAAAATGTGGTGAATATTTTGAAGAACCATGTTCTGTATTAGATCCGTGACAGAAATTATGGTAATATGACAACTCTGCTTTACAGACTCTTTCTTTCCCTGTCAGTCTATGACCTTCATTATCTTATCTTTTTGTCTTTCACCTGTTTCTTCAAATTGCATGGCTTACTCCTAGGACATAGAAGAATCTTATTAGGCATGGAGAAAAGCCTTGTCACAAAGAAAAAGGTGCTGCTCTTTTAAAACATTGGTCTGGAAAAAGATGATATAGACTGATGGAATTATTTTCTAAGCTCTCCATTGTCTTATTTATGCACACATCATTTTTATATCTATTGTTTGTTGGCTCCTTAAGTTACAGTAATTTCTTTAAGACAATCCTTAAGATGGATGTAGTGTGAAATGTATATAAAATAGTTTTCCAAAGTGGATAACAAAATGTCCAAATATTGTTTCAAATAAGCAGTAAAATACCTAAAGCCATGCCATAAATGCTGCATTAAAAGTGAGCTTTCTTCAAACCTTTTGGCATAAAACCATCACAACATCCTGCAAGGAAAAAAAAAATAAAAAGGAATAATTAAACCTGATTTGGAGCATCATAGGAGAGAGAGCTGGGAGCTGGGTAGAAATTCTCTGTCCAACCAATTTCCTGTAACTCCACAATGCAATTATGTGTGACAAAAAGGATTATTCCCTGGACCAGGTGTATTTGGTAGCGTATGGTGAGGTCTGAATACCTGCCATAAAATTTCTGCTTTTGGCCAGTTTCTGTTGCAGTAAATATTCCCAGATCTGGAATATCCAGAAGATTAAAGGTGCCTTCCAATTTCCCCAGTGGCTGGTGATGCTGTCTAGCACACTAGCCTTGCTGAAAGGTGTTTGCTTGGTTTTAACAAGGAGATTCTCCGGGAGCTTTGGTGAGAAAGATACTGGTTGTTTTCTTCTCTTCTGGTTTATTCTTTCTCCTGTAGATAAGAAATGAACAGTGGTTTTGTGTGTCTTCAGATCAGTTGATGGGTAGAGTGGGCATTTTAGGGCCCCACACACATCCTAGAGATTTGTAAACAAGAACACGTGTGACAACTGTATGATAGAATGACATCTTTCTTTTCACATGGTCTGCTTTCCCTTCCTGTGTGAACTGCAGTCTTCACTGTATTTGCTTTTTTGCTTTGTTCTGAATGTCACCACGTACCACGAGCACTCCTTGGGTGTCACCCTACGGGGGTCATGCAATTAAGCTGTAATTGAGCAGCTGCACATCCATGGGAGGCTGTAGGGATACTCTGAAAATGTATCAGAACAAGCCAATGGACAGTTGTTTCCCTTGGTTGGAAACTGCTATGCATTGATTTGAGCAATAATCCATGCCATGACACATATCAAGGACATTGGAGCTGTTGCCAGTCATTAAAAAGCTCCAGATTCCTGTAGGATTATTTTATATACCATATGAGAATACAGAGAAGTAATATTACATCACTTTTTGTTAAAATTTCCTACGAAAATCAGACCATCGTTCTTCTTTGGCTGGGCTTTTTTAAAGAAGGATGACCAGTTTTGTAAAAAAAAAAAAGTATCTTTCCCACATATAAAACTACTTTCAGTGGAAAGTTTTCTATTATCAATACACTTGAATGGTGTTACACTAGATTTGCATGGATTTAAATGAAATCAGAAACCTTCCAAAACACAACTCATTGACTTTGCCCTCAGAGCTTGCTTTAAAGGTGGTGACAGTGGCCTGTAGGAAAGTAAAGAATTATGGTTAAATTAATGGTGTAGTGATAAATTTTTATTTTTCCTTCAGTATTTTTAATAATCTGAAAACATTTAATGGCTATTTTGTGAGCTACCCATTAGTGATGTGAAATAAACTAGTCCTAATCCCAATTTACAGAAATAAGCACAGTTATTTCAACAAATAAACAGGAAATAAGTTTGTCCTGTTAGCAGCAAATCCAGCCTTGTGAAGCAAAAATGTTGCTCCAGGACAATTCCAGGTGACCATAATCAGTGGCAAATTTGTTTTGGTGTTTGAGAAAGCAACATCTCAATAATTCAAGTTTTTGTCAAGTATAGCTCAATAGAGACACTCAACATAGAGATAAAAAGTACAGCCCTTGCATTAGGGTTATATTTTTTTTTTTTTTGTCTGAGAATAGTTTATTCATTGCTGATTGTTTCCATTTCTAAATTTAGCAAGAGCAAGTTAGGTAAAAAACCCAACAATAATAGTACAGTACAAATGGAGAATTTTTATTCAGGGGAAATTGCATTTGCATGTAATGTAAAACAACACCTCACCAAAAAATCTGGATGGTTTAGGATGAATTGGGTAAAATCAACTAGCAGTGGAAACATGAATTTTCTGCAGGGGAAAAAAAAGTAGTTTTATTTTGATAAATATTTAGATAAAATGAAGGCAATCTGAATTTCACTTCTTCCAGCTACCCCAGGCTTTCATTGCAGAGCCTGTCAGCTGAAGGGAATGGTGTTTTCCTAGGACCAGAATATTTTCTCTGCAAGTGTGTCTGCAGAGATGCAGGAGCAATCTGAGGCTCCACTTCCATGGCTGTGTCGTTTACCCATGAGAACAGACTCTTACCAGGGAGAATTGCCAAGGCTTGCTCCTTCATTGCTGCAGGCACCTGAAGAAATGGTAGTGCAGGGCATGGAATGCTCTGATCCCTGCAATACAGAGCCACTCTCACAAGAAAATAGCTCCAGTGAACAAGGACAAGTGGAAGGAAGGGCTTGACAATCCTGACCTACCAGTCTCAGAAAGAATCAATCTGATTTTGAACTCCAGCGTGCAAAACTGGCACAAATATCAGCTCACATCTTTAAAAAGTCTTCATAACATGCAAATCCCAATTAGTCCTCACTGAGGAAAAGGCAAAGCTAAAATATATTTGCCTACATGTTTAATTATTATTATTAAATTTACAGAACTTATGCTGACCAGCATATATTTCCTGTGAAGTGTGCAGATGATCTACATGCACACACTGAGGGAGGATTTTCCCCAAGGAATTATATAAAGTTTTATTGTCTGAAAACAGATGTAGTTATCTCTTACACTACTGAGTAGTTTCAAATGAGCAAGCAACACAGACTGGGTGACTTTTTAGCCCCTTAGCACAGGCACAGGAAAGGGACACCTCTCTGAAGTCATGGATCATGCCAGCACATAATTTCACTTGCTTGAAAGCCTGAAGCCAAGGTCAAGATACACCAGTGTTATTCAAACCTTACTAACAACAACATTGAAAACACTTTGCCAGGACTCTGCTTCAAAATATTTCCAGCATATTTCTGTCTAGAACATCTTCCTCTGTCCCATTTATCTGTTTAACACACTCTGCTCATTTCTTTCCCATCAGACCCTGAGAAGCCTTTCCCATTCCTGTTGTATCAGTACCTGGACATCACCTTCTATGCAACTTAAAGATTTAAATAATAATAATATGTAATATAATATAATTATTATATTGTAATATTATGCATTTTAAAATAATAATAGTATGTACTTTTCTACCTTCTCCTACCTTTGGTGACTAGTTAGCAAAATATTATCTGTTATCAGCCCATCTTCTTCTTGTAATTAAGCTTGCAAGGAGGTTTTATTCCTCTGCCTGTGATGATCTTTGGTACCCTAAATTTAATTTCTTTTCATAATCCCTACAGTAGCAAGCAGCACAGAGAAGTTTAACTAATAAAATGTTGGAACTTTGGAAGCAACAAGAACTTGGCAGAAACACCCATGGGATAAGATAAATTATCGTGTTTAAAAACAAACAAGCAGGCACTATAAGCCTCAGTAGGGCTGTGAGCAGTGCTGGCTTTCCATTGCAGAGCCTTGCTGGCTTTTAGAAGAGGGATGAGGGGTGGAAAGGCAGCAGTAAAAGCCATGTGGTGGCTTCTGTCTGTTCTCTTCCTTCCTTCTCAGCAATCCAAGTCACCAGGTGCTGCAGAGCACCCTGCAGCAGCCCCTCCTGCAGGGACAGGCACAGGCAGCAGAAAGCTGCTTTTCCTTGGATTCAGGCTCAGAATTCTTTGTGCGGGAGCCCTGAACTAGCCTGTAGAACCAAGTGGTCAGGGAAGAGACACTAGAAATCCATCCCAGTTTCTGATGTAAAGCTTGATTCTTTCATCTGCAAAGCAGGATGGAATATCATTTCAAATTCTGCAAAGCTGTTGCTTTGGAATGATGTCTTCACATCTGCCTTTGGATGGGGAACTTAGTAAATAAATCTGAAGGCAGAACTGAAAAATGGGAGTCCCTAACCACTCTCAGCTTTGCCACTGTACTTCAGCAGTGCAAAACACTTAGAAAATATCACTTATAGATATGGTTTATTGCACTTAGAAATATGGCTTATACAACGTGAATTTTGTCCTGGTGTTCAGGGTCACAACACTGAATTTTACTTAAGTATTTCAGTTACTCTTGTATTCCTCTTCTTTTACCCAAAGGCATTCACTGAACCAAGGTGGTGTCACATTTTTAGCATTGCCCTTTAGAAGCTGAATGAACTTTAAAAGCAGCTTTTTATTTTCTCACTGAAACTAAATAGGCTACATCCTGAAATTTTAGACCACTTAAAATTGGCTCATAGATAAACCCTTTATTTATTACTTATATATTAGTTATTTATATTGTATAGTACAACGGTGTGAGTATGACTTTAGTAAAAAACTGCATTCCTATCATAGAATTATTTCTCAAGCTCAGGAACAGACTCACAGCAGAAGAAAGCCTTAGGGTCTATCAGGTAACACAACCAAATGTAAAAGCAAACATCAGCTTCTCTAGAAGTGAGGTGCCCGACTGCCTTTGAGAGAAAGATCATCCTACACTCACAGCGAGATGTTCTCTTTCTTTTTGGTAATTGACAGTAAAAAGAAGTGCTGGAGTACCTGGTGGCATGAAATAAGGGGCTGACATTGGGAGGAGGGAACAGTGGTTGTTTACTGGGGCTAGAAACACTCGTACGAGGTGCAAACCTCATCTAGCAGCAGGAATACTTGCTACATGAACAAGATTTACTGACAGACTCCATCTGTGCCTTCCCACCAAACAAGGTCACTCAGTCAGATCCTAGGAAGCCTAATGAGCAAAGTTGCCAAGTCTCTGCAGTGATAATGGAGGCTTGCTCTGACTTACTCCTCAGGCACTTGCAATATTTTTAGTACTGGAAAATAAAATAGGGTAGAGGAAAAAAGGTCATAATTTTTATCAAACCAGTCCCCCTTGAGAAATATCAGTGTGCGTGCCTGTGCATGAACATACCTGGGTATTTTTTCTTTCTTTTCCTGGTGATTTGCAGTTTACTTTACTCTTGAGGCACTCCTTCATCTTGGGATTCATCTTGGCCATTCATCTCACATCTGCACCTTGGTTGTGGAAACATCACTGTGGTGGTACCATGCCCCTTCCTCACAAAAGGCTGTATCAACAGCATGTGTGGTGGCTCCAGAGCTGAGGGAGAGGCTTTAGCCATGGATTTTTGATGTTCATCAATTTTCTGCCTGGAGTTTCTGTGATACAGTCTGGTCAACTTACAGGAAATATTGTGGTAAGGGACGAAAATAAATTTAGAGCATTGCACAGGCCCAGAAAAAAAGTCTCTGCTAAGAACTTTTAGTATTCACAGCTGATTTGTTCTTGTAGACAAGGTGATAGTTAAACCAAAACAACTGAACCGCAAGTACCCTGAATCCCTTGTTTGATCTAGGATCTATTCATGTTTATCTGCTTTTGATAGGAATATCTGGTCCAGTGTATGTTTCCAGTGTATGTTTATGCACTGCCTGCAAAAAATTAGCCCCTTATTTGACTTCTTAGTGAGTAAAAGAATTCTTGTCTAAATCTGTGAGATGGCATTAAGGAGACCAAAACCATCATGTAAAGCAGTGGAATAAGAAGAGAAATTTAGATGGACAGGCAGTGAAGTTTCTCAGTGCCATCCTTTAGTGCGGGATGGAATGTTTCTGGAATGAAATAGTGCTTCTTGTGGTGAGAGATGTGTTGCAATGTACGGCTGTCAGAGTCTTAGTATGGAGAAGATGTGGAGCAGATCTTTAGGAAATGGCTTTACCCTGCAGAATCCATTCTGTGTCACCTTCTGACAGGATTCTGTTCTGCCCCTGAGTCAGTGTAAACTAACTCAGGTCCTAAGATCTCACATACAGAAAACTTCTTCACAGGATGGGGAGTCACATTTTCTCTTGTGTGCCTTCGCACTCAATGTATACAACAGGACAAATTGCACACCTGGTGATCAGAATAGAGCATTAATTTAAAAGTTCTAGGGGATAAGCGTCCAGGAAAATGCACATGCACAAGTGAATATTTCCATATTCTGGAGGAGATGTCTCTACAATTGCCAAGGGACTCTGCATAGTGACACTGGCAGTCAGTTGCCTTGTAAAATACAATTGTAAGAGATGTCTTTCTGCAGTGATATAACATCACTGACTGTGGTAGAAGTAGATCTACAAGTGGAAAAGACATGAAAATTTTAATTCTGAGTTGAAGAATACACCAAGATTATGAATTAAATTTTTATTTATTGCTTAACTTACAAAGACACTGTAGCTCAGGCTCTGCAAATATCCATTCTCCAGCAGTGAGTGCAGACTGGAAATGCAGAACTTGGTGTTAAGCCCAAGGCTTTTTGGGATATCTGTCCAAATTTCCAGTGTAGGATGTCCTGGATTGCCCACAGCTTTCAAATGGCCCCTGAAGTTTGCTGTAAGCAGTGCCAAGGCTTTTTTTAGCAATACTCACACTTCTACATTCCCAGTTACAAGTGGGGGGTAACTAGTTTAGCAATATGAGCTATATGGAGGTAGGAATTGATGGTTTTCCCCTTATTCTCTGTTGTTTTCTGCCATCTGACAGACTTATAAAATGACAGCTCTGCCCATATATTCAAAAACATATCTAATAATATAATGACTTACCTAATAATCAAAAAGTCCTTTCTATTGCCTGAGAGATGTAATGAAATGTTCTGACGGGTGGGGGTGGAACAGTATGAAATCTCCAAACCGACAGCAAGCATGGTATTAGTTCCCATAAGACAGAACAGCACAGATGTGCACAGAACAGCACATCACTCTGCACACACACTAAGGAGAAATGAAGGTTTAAGGTGCAGTCTCTCAGCTCTTCTCCATAAAGACCAGGTACTTGTTCCCTGAAATCCTTGTCCCCCCGTTCCCCAGTTAACTCTGGCACACCACACAGTATTTCACAGCTGAAACTCAAAGCAGCTCTGTCCTGGCTGTGCACAGATCTTGAGGTGCACTGACAGCTTCACCCTCAGGCACCGGAATTGCCAAAAACCTGAAGTTTTTTTCTCTCCCGTCCCATCACATTTCTGCTGGTAATTATTTTTATTTCTTTTCCCTTCTGACCTTGCCCACAGCCATGCCTGGCTCCATGCTGTGTGTACCAGTGTTCTTTTCCAGCCAGGCCACCTCTCATCTCCCCCTGCCCTCACGCCTCACCTAGGTCAGCCTAAGCCCAAGTTGTAGGTCAGATCTAAGCCCCGGCTTATCTCTTGCTCCACTGCAAAAACAAGACAAGAACTGTGTGGGAAATGGATTCGTAAAGAATTCTCAAAACCTGGCAGAAAGCTCACACAGTCTTGTACATCTCTGTGCAAACACTGAGTTAAGGTGTGATGACTTAGGAAGCCGTATTTCATCAATTAAAATGCTTGTAAACACTTTTCAGCCTATTAGCTTTTACAACACAATGCTTCTAACACCAATCACCTATATTTTTACCTCAGGTGATCCTACTACAATCCATCTTTCACAGTTCTAATTCTCTAAAGTATCTAGTCTTTTCACAAGGGCATATTTTGAAACTTATTAAACTTATGAAACTTATTAAAAGTTATTTCTTGTTCAGTCTCTCTCTCAACAATGTCATCTCTATTCTAGAGCCTTCCTAAACCAACACACCTTATCTCAGTGTTTACATACAGATGTACAAGACTATGTGAACTTTCTATCAGGTTTGGAGAATTCTTTACAAATCCATTTCCCACAGAACTGCACCTTGAGTGTGGGATTCCAGGCACTTCTCATAGCTGTCTCACCAAAACTGGCTGTCTGGGCTTAAAAAACACCAGTTTATTGGGTCTTCCTGGAAAATGGGTGATATTTTGAAAAAGTGTTAACTCTGGCTTTCTCTAAAACATTATTTGTGTTGGATTTTCCTTTATTTTGCAGTTTTCTTTAGCTTTTATAGTTTTGCATGGCCAAAAAAAATAAAGGAATTATCTCAGATGGCTGCTCTGACGCTGGATGGGAGAGCAAGTCATTTTTCTATAATATGTATTTCATGAAGCTCCTCTCCTGACCCATATTATTCAGTTATTCATTAAAGCTAAAGGATTGTGTATGCTTTTCCTTTGTTGTTGTTTGGGTGTTTTTTTAAGAAAAAAAACAAATATTTCATACATTATAATCAAAATTTAATTTAATTTTAATTATAATTAAAACCATGTCTTAAACTGAAAGGAAAGTTGGTGCCTGAAAAAAACAGTTCAAAATATGTTTTGCTATAGAACCTCTTTACAACAGCAGTGTTGACTTGTAAGAAATTATATGTGTAATCAACAACAAACCTTTTGTGTACATCTTACAATGCAAAAAAAACCACTTACAGAGATCCACAGATGAAGCTATTAGGAAGCATGGATGCAGATGTTGTATTGAACAGCCTTGCACAAATAAAAGGAAGTAAGGGATACAAGAAGCTTCAAGTACTCACTGTGAATAAATTGCATCTAGAAAGACTTGCCACTGGGTAACACAAACTCATATGACATGACTATAAAGAGAGATGAACCTTTTCTTTGGGATCTTCCCATGTCTCTCATTTAACCTTTCAGTTAAAGATGTTTTAAGCTTGAGCAGCTGTCAATGCAACATTAATATGTGAAAGAAATAGAATGAAACATTCCAGACTTCCTGCAGAGGCAGTAATTTGCTGGCTGTTCCCTCTCAGGCTTTCATGGTCCGGTGCCCAGGTGTCCTGTCCTGGAGCTCCCTGCCACGCTCACCGAGGGCTGCATTTCCACTGAGCTTTATCTCAGCCTGATAAAATTGTAATTCTTGATGAGGTTCAGCCAGGCATGCCCTAGGAACTGCAGAAAAGAATGGGGAAGAGTCAGGGAAAGGCAAAGACAGGCAACACTTCTGTCCATTACTCATAGGACAACTCTTTCATTTCAAGGGAGTTGTTCTGATACAGCCCTGCTTAGCACTGAACAGAGGGTGATTAATGTTTAATTAGTTACAATGCACCTTTTCTAGCAATTAGTGAACACCTCCCCCAGTGATTGAGACCATCTCAGGGTCTGAGACTGGGTTTCCATCACCACCCCAGCACCTGTCTGCTTGTTGCAGCTTGGTTTGGAAAATCACCCACATGAAGAAATGTCCTTCTCTTTGCCAGCTGGGCTCCAGAGGGTTTAACCAACCACTAATAGGACCCCTCATCTGCTGAGTTTTTGCTCATTCATGGTCCTGCCTCCCACCACAAACAAAGCACATATGGAAACCTCTACTGGGATTACTCCACTTGTGTCGCTCAAAAGGCACTGACAGTTCCAGTGCCTCAAACAGTGTCCCATACCGTGTCTCCACGCAGGGAAAAGCTAATAATTATAGCAGTGACTCTTTCTGTGACTGGGTAATATGTACAGGGTGTAAGATCCATTTCTCTAAAAGAAAAAAAAAAAAAGTACTTTTATATGGCAGCATTGGCAGTGAAACTGATTTTTAACAATTACTTCAGGGATTCCAGATGTCACTTGACAAGTTGAGCAAAAGTGCTAGCTTTTCCATCAGTCTGTAACAAGTAATCATCTAACAGTTGCAAGATTACTCAAGTGGCTCTAAGATTATTTTTGCAGCCAATTTCAGTCCATGGAATTGTAGAAATAGTCCCTGTCATGGTTTGACCCTGGCACAATGCCAGGGCCTTTATGAAAGGTGTATTTTCAAAATGCTTATTGTGAGATGTGACTCGGAAACAGAACAAAGCAGGTTTTAACTTGGGGATGGAGGGAAAAACACAACACTTTAATAATCTACAACACAGAAACATAAGGGAAAAAGAAAAAAACCACACACAACAATCCACAACGGAACACCTCCAAAACACTCCTCCTCCCCCCACCCCTCTAACACTCAATCCCCTCTAACACTCAATTCTCAGTCCAATACCCTCCTTCACACAACCGCCCCCAGTTCATCAGGAGAGAGGAGTCTCCCTCTTGCACCATGGGCCTCCCCTGGAAACACAGTGGAACCTCCTGTGCTTCCACGTCACACGTGGCAGCTGCCCAGAGAGAAGCTGCTGTGGTGACTATCTTCCTTCCATGTCCAGTGCTCTCACCACTGGCCATGGATCCAAATGCTCCTTAGGTCCTTTTAAGAATGCATTGCCCAGTTCCAAGATGTGGCAGCCTCTCACCATTTGGGACACCTGTCCCCCCCCCATATTTTTACTCTCCTGGGGCCTGGTTCTCGGGAACAGAGATCTTTCGCTGAAGGCAGAGGGCTCCACCACACCCTCCCCCTCAGTCTCTGTTCCCTCTACTTCTCCTTCTTGGCTTCCGGCCAACTGCCTCCCCCAAGGTGCATTCTCTGACATCTCGGAAGAAATTGGTTTCGCCCGTGGCTATGTAAAGAGAAAAGTTCAGCCAAAGCCACTCCAATCATCTCCTCCATCTAGGGCACTCTCATCTGCTAGCATTTTCTTCAACTACTCAAACCTTTCCTTCTTTCCCATCCTCCGTCCCCTCTTAATCCTCAGCTGGGGAGGATCAGTGTTTTTACAGCTTCCATTGTTTCAATACCAAAAGAGTTAAAAGCTCAGCCCGGTCTCCCAGCGGCTGGGCACCTTGCCCCCCCCCCACTTCTTCTCCTGGCCATGGTGCCAGCACAAAATATCAAATTTCAAGCCAGCACAGTCTCTATCACTCTCTCCCGGGGGGGCTGCCCAAACATTCCAGGTCTCCTCCACCCTGCACCTTGCAGGGCTCCGGCCTCCCTCCCCACAGGCCGCATGGCCTCCCCTGCCCCACCCAGACACAGCTGGGCAGGGAGAGGTCAGACCAGCTCACCAGCCGGATCCAAAGAGGGAGTTTCTGTGGGACTGCTCTGCTTTTAACCCCTGTGTGTTCTCAGAGGTGTATCCAAATCCCCAGTGGCCACACTAGGTACCAATTTCAAATCTGGCCACTGATTGGTTTGACCACGACTTTTCCAGAAACTCACTTCCGGGTCAAACCAAGACAATGCCTAATACCTAATCTAAACTGTGTTATTGAAAGAATTGCTATGAAGGTTGTAGATCATCTGTAGGTCAAAGCACTGATTGAAGTCCTGAGGCCTCAACACCAGGCCCTGTGTGAGGCCTGAACACCAGGCCCTGGGCCAAAGCTGACCTCTCGATGAACCTTCCAACCAAAGGTTATCTTTGCATCTGCTCATTAATGAATTATTATTAGCAGTATGATCTCTGTACATTTTCACTGGTGAAATGTGGATTTACCTGTGCATTTAAAAATCAGACAAGGCCCCAGTCTGGCCTTGTTTGGGGCTTAATGATCAAAGTCACCTCCCTTGGTTCCTCCTTGAGCCCTGGCCAGGCTTTGGGAGGAACCCAAGAGGAGGATGAAACCAGATGTTCCTGCACTAGAAGTGCTGTCAGTTTGTTCATTCAGCACTATCAGAGCTGGGCCCTCTCACAGCGAGGTTGGAGCCTCACCTGTGGCTGGAGGCACCTTCAGGAATTCCCAGTGTCCAGGAGTGGCTCTGCAGCCCTTGGCTGTGACAGCTTCCCCCAGCTGCTGTGTGGATCTGGGGGATGGTAAAGCCTGACGGGAACTGGTGCTGGATCTTTCTTAATCACTGCTGCAATCTTTGATCTTTGGTGGTGATGATTGAGTGCATTGCTGAGCTGCTCCTATTGTAATTATTTTCAAATAATTATGTGCTTTACTTTTGTAATTTTTGCAGATTTACCTTATATAAATGACACAATTCCTTCAGTTGGTGTCTGTGTCTTTGGTGCTGACCCTGCCCACTGGTAAAACTGACCCAGTGGGCTCCACAGAACCAAGGGGCCCTTGTGACACTGCAGAGCCTCCTGTGACATTGTGACCCTGTGGGGCTTAATGGAACCAAGGGGCCATTGTGATACTGGGGCCTCATGGAACCATGGAGCCCATTCTGACACTGCGGGGGGACTCATGGCGACAAGGGTCCGTTGTTTTCCTCTCCCTGGCACTGCCCAGTTCAGCCTTTCCCCGCCCCTGCCTCAGCCCAGCAGAGCAGCAGAGTCAGGTCTGGCCCTGCAGCAGGAACTGGCGGCACTGGAGGTCAGGGACAGCCACTCTGGGTCTGCAATGCTCAGCAGATGCTCAGCTCGGGCAGCTCCTGCAGCCCCAGGGCCAGCCCCGCTGCCCAGCCCAGCAGCAGAGTTGGCCCCGGGGCTCCTCAGGCAGCTCCTGCTGGCCCAGGAACAGGGCAGCCTCTTGCCAGGGCTCCTCTGCACACCCACGGGCTCCTGCTCTGCTCCTGGCCCATGCCAGCTGCCCCCAGAGCCTTTCCCAGGGGAACACGTCTGTGCTGGCCCCAGCAGCCATTGCTGCAGCCCCTGCCCTGCTGCCCAGAGCCCCGAGCTGGGGCTGCTGCTCTGCAGAGCACGGGGGCTGTGCTGCCCGGGGCCCTGGGCTGCCTCTGCTGGGCTCTGCTGCTCAGCCTGGCACACAGAGGCAGCTGATGGTGCTCCCTGCACTGACTCCCTCCCACACAGGCTCTGCGGGGCCATGGAGGGGGCTCAGAGGTGCCTGCCTTGTGCCAGGGCTGCCAGAGGGGCTTGGGGCTGCCCTGGATCCTCCTGGGGGAGTTCCCTGAGGGTCAGAGGAGTCAGTGCCCAGACTCCTTTCCCTGGGCCTGCTGTGTCCCTGGGCTGCAGAGCTCTCCTGGCTCACAGCAGACGTTCAGTCCTTGATCTCGGGGTGACCCCAGCCTGCCAGGCCTGTGCCCAGTGAGCTCCACTCCCTGCTGGTCCCTGGCACACACTGTCCCTGCAGGTCCCCTGTGTTCTCCTGGCAGCTTCCAAGGTCCTCCAGACAAACCTTCCCCTGCCATCAGCCCTGGCACAAGCTGCAGAGCCCCTGGAAGGCTCAGCACAGACCATTCCCCATCTGATGGGCACTGGCCACCAACAAGCAAAACCTGACCCAGACCTTAGTCCCCTGAAGGCCCCAGTGAGACCCTGATCTCATTCCACTGAGTCCTGTGAGAACAAGGAACACAAGGAGCCTCTTGAGAGTCCTGAGAGTGACTCTGGAGGGGAGCAAAGCCTTCCTGCCCTGCGCTCAGGAGATGCCCTTTGCTGGTGGAGCTGCTGTGCTGGAGCCCAGCTGTGTCCCAGCAGTGCCCATGGCCTGTCCCTGCCTGAGGGCACAGCACGGACACGCAGCAGGACAGTGGCCAAGCTGCCAGAGCACTCCGGCCTCGCACCCACAGCAGGGCTGGGAAGGGGAGTGTGGAGCTGGGAGGAGCAGATGTGGAAAGAGCCAGGGCCATTGTCCCTGGCCATGCTGCTGTGCTGGGAGCCCCTTCCCTCCACCTCTGCTCACAAGCACTGCCCCTGCAGAGCCAGAGAAGGGCTGAGGAAATGCCTTGGACACACAGCTCAGGGCAGACACTGGTTATTATTCAAATGCATACGGAACAAGCCTCCTGAAAGTCTTTATGTTGCAAAAGAAAAGCAGATGTTAATGTAGAAATGCTAAGAGTATTACTCCAGTAATTTATAAAAAACATTATGACACTGTAAAAATAATAAGAAAAGGTCCCAATGACAAAATGGACAAATAGGAGAAAAAGGGCAAGATTGTAAAGAGTTACCTTCTGAAGGTTCTGAGCAGAAAAAAGAGAGTTTATTGCTTCTGAAAAGATAGAGTCATTCTTTTCCTCAGGGCATCCTTGAGCTCCTGGTTCCTCAGGCTGTAGATAATGGGATTCAGGGCTAGTGGCACCACTGAGTACAGAACTGAAAGGGCCACATCCAGGGATGGGGAGGAGATGGAGGGGGGCTTCAGGTGAGCAAATGTGACAGTGCTGAGAAACAGAGAGACCACAGCCAGGTGAGGGAGGCAGGTGGAAAAGGCTTTGTGCCGTCCCTGCTCAGAGGGGATCCTCAGCACAGCCCTGAAAATCTTCACATAGGAGAAAACCATGAACACAAAACAGCCAAATAGCAAACAGACACTAACTGCAATAAGCCCCAGCTCCCTGAGTTGATATTTGGAGCAAGAGAGCTTGAGAATCTGTGGGATTTCACAGAAGAACTGGCCCAGGGCATTTCCATGGCACAGGGGTAGGGAAAATGTATTGGCCGTGTGAATCAGTGGATAGAGAAAGGCACTGGCCCAGGCAGCTGCAGCCATGTGGGCACAACAGCCCTGGCCCCTTGTCCCCATGTCAGGCTCTGGGGTGGATCCTGTGCAACATCCTTTGGTGGAGGCTGTGGCTCCATGTGGACCCGGGGGGATACCAGGGGACAGGGACCCTGCTGGGCATGAACAGCATTGGACTTGTTGGGAGAAACTGTGAGGGGGAGCTGGGGCAGAGTGAGCAACCCAGTGACCTCACACAGCCCTCCTGGGATGCCACACAGCCCATCTGGGATGTCACAGCTGGCTCTGAGATGTCACAGCCCGTTCTCTAATGTCACACAGCTGGTCTCTGATGTCACAGCCAACTCTGTGATGTCATAGTCTGCACTGTGATATCAGACCTCTGATCTGTGATGTTACAGTCTGTCTGTGAAGTCACAGAGATGGCCTGTGATGTCATAGTTTCTCAATGACATCACATAACCCACTCTGTGATGCCATAGCCCATTCTGTGACCTCATGTTCCCAGATGATCAATTGTCTACACCAGGTGAGCTGACACCTGGAGCTTGTTCTCCAAAATCCCAGGCCTATGGAAACCATATAATGCCCATTGTGTGAGGAGGGGAACTGGAAGCTCACCAGCCTCAGTGTCCTGCCAGCTGAGCCAGGCCCACTGGAACATTGGGGTCCACAACCACCAGGGACCACCAGAGAGACCCCCAGGAGAGTAGGGGAGGGGAAATACGTAAGTGATTTTGGGAAAATTATTATCAGATGTATATTTAGTCTGGGACAATCAATGAATATCTATGCAAAATACAGTATATAAAAAAGAAACTTTCCTGTACTCAGCATGCACGGCTTTGGGAGAAACCATTCCCAGTGCATCCAGCTGAATAAAGAATGCTGCTTCTCAATGCTACATTGGTGTTAAGGAGTTTTCTATTTTACTGAATTTTTGGTAACACTCCCACCTCCAAGGAAAGCTCTGTTGTCTCCTGCTGTTCACAAATAGAGAAGGGCTGGTGGCAGATGTAGTTGTCGGAGTCTGCCGGGGGTACAGTGACCATGAAATAATCAAGTACTCAATATTCTGTGAAAGAAAGAGGGGCAGCAACAAAACTTCTACACTGGAATTAGGAAGGGCAGACTTTGGCCTGTTTAGAATGCACATTTGCAGAGTAACAAATCAGGTACTGATTTTTTTAAGGGAAACAGCCCTTAAAAACAAAGGGGTCCAGGAAGGATGGACACACTTCAAGAAAGTAATCTTAAGAGGAAAGCAGCAGTCTGTTCCACTGTGGCAAAAGATGAGCTAGAGAGGAAAATGACTGGCCCAGCTGACCATGGAGCTGTTGTTGCAACTCAAGGGAAAAAAGAGGGTGCATCAACCTTGGAATGAAAGTTAAGCAACTTAGAAAATGTTTAAGGATGTTGTTAGATCATGCAGAAAGAAAAGGAAAGAGGTGAAAGCTCAATTAGAGCTTAACCTGTCCACTTCTGTAAAAAATAATAGAAAATGTTTCTAAAAAAAATTAATAGAAAAACATGGGATAAGGAGAACCTCGAGTCTTTTTTGGATGCAGTGGGGAATATAGTAACTAAGATAAAGAAAAGGCTGAGCTACTTAACACCTTGCTTGTCTCAATTTTCAATATTAGGACAGGTTGCCCTCAGGACAAGTGTTCTCCTGAGCGGGTAGATGGGCACAGGGAGCAGAGCAGTCCCCTGGAATCCAGGAGGAAGCACTTGGTGAGGTGCTGAGCCACTCAGATGCTCACAGGTGTATGGGACCAGATGGGATCCATACTAGGGGGATGAGGGAGCTGGTGGATGAGCTCCCCAAGCTGCTCTCCATCATTTACCATCAGTCCTGGCTCAGCAGGGAGGTGCCAGAGGAGTGGAGGTGCCAATGTGAGCCCATCCCCAAGAAGGGCTGGAAGGAGGATCTGGGGAACTCCAGGCCTGTCAGCCTGACCTTGGTGCCTGGCAGGGTTATGGAACAGATCACCTTGAGAGCCATCACAGGGAACCCACAGGATGGCCGAGGGATCAGAGCCAGCCAGCGTGGATTCCAGTATCTGCACTGATGATCTGCATGAGGGGACTGTGTCTGTCTGAAACTTCCCTCATTTTTTGCCTCTCAATCGTCATGAAAGCCAAGACCACCAGGGAAAGGAAAAGATCCTGTTCTGAAAATCCAGGTCTGTCTGGTCCACCGAGCCAGATTATTGCCTACGGGTGTGTTTGCTCAACTCATGGAACACTGCACCCGAGAAGGGGCAGTGTGCTCTCCTTCACCTGCATCACCTAGCAACACTAGTGCTGGAATTTCTCCACCCTTCTGACTTGGCTGGACTTTCTCTCTGGAATGACCTTCCCGGAGGTCACCACTAAAAGACCCTCCATTCCCCGTACATCAACCGCCATGACAGATGGACTGAGATGGGAGAAGGTTCTCCCCTCAAGGACTGAGACGTGCGACCCCTACGTGGAAAAGCTCCCCTCTTCTTCCCAGAAGGACTGAGACTGAAATCCCCACCATAGGGTGAGGGAAGGCGTGCGTGGGGACTGGAGCAAGTTTTGCAAGCGACCACTGGACCGAGAAGACAATGGTTCTTGCCTACGACGTCTGCTGCTGACGACCCCTGCTCCTGATGGACTACTGATGGACTCCTTGTACCCTTTATCAATAGACTATTTTGAAATGTGTCCCCTTCCCCCATTTCAAAAGGACTATAAAAAGGGTTAGAGCTGACTGATACCCTTGAGATCTCCCCTGACGTGAAGACGACAGGCCTCTTCGTCGACCGGACTTCGAGGGACTTTTTTCATCTGCACGTCTGGTAGCTATACACCTCCTTGCCTTTCCTCTCTTCTTTTCTTTTCCTTATTCTTTCCCCTTTCTTCATTCCCCTTCTCTCGAATGCATCTTTGCTATGGCTATTCAATAAAAGTATATCTGTTTTGATTTTACTGCAAATCCCCTTGTCGTGACAGTTTTTGCACCCTGAGATCAGTGAAAAAGAACCTTCACGACTCACGTCCTTAGGACGGATCGTATCACCACACAAAATAAAAAAAATAAAAAAAAAAGGAAAAAAAGATGTAATCTCCTCCTTGATTGCAAACACAGAGACAGCTGGAAAAAAGTAATTTATACAGTGCAGGATCAAGTGAGGAATGGTGACACAGCCAAGAATTGAAAATACACCAATCACCCTGTACAATAAAAAGAAAATTTGATGCTTATTATAAGTTAATGCCCACCAGATTGTTCACAAAATAGAGTGTCTGGAAACATCTTGTTCACAGCATTTACTATTGAAAAAAAGCCACAGAAAATAAATCTAAAAGGCTCATATCTCTCTCCTATAAATCTACTCCCAGGGCAGAGCTGTAGAGAACATTTGTACAGGGTTTGAGCTGGGGAAGGTTTCCACACTCACCCTGCTTTATACTTCCTGAAAATGTTTATTTAAGTTGCTATTTTCCATTGCTGTTTTGACTCCTGTCATTTGAAACACCACAGAAACAGCCACAAAGTGCCAGTACAAAGCCAGAAAAACAAGACAAAGCTCAGAAAGAACAAAGCCTGTTTTGAAATCTGAAGACACCTGTACAAATACTTTTATTTGAAGAAAAATAACCCAAAACTTTTTCAAGTGAAAAATAAACCCTCCAAAAACATATAAATTCAAGTGAAACAATTCAAGTAGAAAATCCACGGAATCACAAAGGAAATGTGCATCCACAGTCAAAACCTACACAGCTCCAGTGGCTACATCCCTTCAAACCTCAAAGCCATGCTGAAACACAGGGATCTCAGCATTTAGGGATGATTTGCAGCCATTTGGCAGCTGCCCCTGACCCTGCAGAGGAACAACTTGGCTACAACCTTCAGCTCAGCTCAGCTCAGCTCATCTCAGCCACACGTGCTGAACACGTTTGCTGTGCTTGCACACCAAGGTCAGGGTGCAACACATCCCTCACACACCCAAACCAGGGCATGTGACACAAATACCTGTTGTCACAACAAATGGTGCCTCCTGAGGGGAATAAGCACCAGGACCTAATGCCACCCATGCAATGCACCCACTGCAGATGAGTGACAAACCCAACTATCACACTGGGATTGAGGAACCGTAAATGCTGGGCCATCACCAATTTTCATTGCTCTGCCCCTTCTGGTATGTATAAAATGGGTTCTTTTAGCAGCAATGAAATACTGACCTCTGAGAAACTGAATCCATTTCCCCAAAAACCTGAAGATGGGATTTCAGGTTACGATGGCTGTGCCTGCCACTTCCTTTGTGTCTCACCCTCTTGGACACTGCACAGCACAGTCAATTCTATGCAAAGCTCCCATTAAATAAACTATCATTACACAAACAGCCCCATTTTCACAGCACATATGGTTTTGAAAACTCCCTTTATCCACTGGGCAGCTGCAATGCTGAACAGAAGCTATGGCCAGAATTATGGTACATGGCAGAAAGTTCTGTAAATCCCAAGTTTCTGTGTGTTTTTATTTGATTGCAAAATGTCACATTTCTGACATATGATGGGGATTTACATCTGCAAATGCTCAGCATGTCACAGTGACAGACTGGGGCCATGCTGACTGTATGTTTTGTTAACACTGACAACAACCACAGCCAATAAAACTCAGGGAGTCTTTGTACTCCAAATGTATTCTGTACTCTTTTTCTAATATATTTGTACAAAAGATCTTAACTTCTTCCATTTTCCTCAAGCACTGTATATTCAAAGGCTTACAAAATGTTACAGTTCATAGGATTTCAGGGTTGTATTTTCTTTTGTTCTTTTTCCTTTTAATTTATTTATTTATAATCTCATCCCAGATGTGGCATCAAATGCACACAGCGGGATATCCTTAAGCATTACTTTGTAGAGTTCTTTGTGTCACCATCCAACATTCTTAATCATGTGAAGATTAGCAGAAAGATTTAGGTGGGAGTAGTGTGAGCAGTAGGAGGGAAAACTGGGTATCTGCTGGTTTAAAACAGTTCCACAGCAGCTCTGTCTCCTTTTCCCAATTTCCCCAGCTCCCAGAACACAAAGTGGAGCAATAACCAACCTTCCCTTCCATTCACCATCTGCACTGCCTGCTTCTTCAGCACAGCACCTAAACCAGGGCTCCCTCCTCTTCCTCCATCCCACATCCTGCACACACATCCTGGATAACTTCACAGCTTAGAGCTGGTGGCCAGGGGGAAAAGCTGAACACAAAAGCTTTGGCTGAGGCAGCTCCCAGTTCCTGGTTCCAGTCAGATCTGCAGCTCCAGATCCCAAAGCAAAGGCAGCCACTGGTGTGGTTTGCAAACCACTGCAGGCAGCCCGGTGAGGGAGGGTGTAAGGATCTGAGAGCTCAGCATTCCCACAGAACTTGTCCACTGCAGGAGGAAGCCAGGACACCAACAGTTCCATGTGTAAGACAGGCAAACAAGGGGGCTGGACTGATTATTGGCCCCACAGGCATTGGGAAGTTGTGGATTTCCATCACAGGTCACTGTTCTTAAACAAAGACCACTTAACATGTGCAAAGTAACCACAGAAAACTTCTAACAAACTGTACAAATAACAGGAAAAGTAATTTTTAGGATGCAGTAATTCATTCCTCATCCTAACATGTTAATCTGAATTGATACCTGGGATTAAGTGGCCGCAAGCACAAAAATGCAGAAACTGTAATTGTCATAGGGAAACTCCAGAAAAGAAGTGGATCTGCTGACAACACAACTACAAGAAGACGAATGACAAATTTTGCCTCTGACACATAGGGACTAACAGGAAAACAAATTAACAGCAGCCTTTTCTCACAAGAAATTATGAGACAGCACAATAGTGTAAAAGTCATCTTATATGCAGAGCTCTTAAACCTGAATTAATAAGAGGACTATTGCATAGTTACTGCTAGGTATAATTTGGAATACATTAAAACCTTTACTTCCCCAGACCAATATTTAAAATAAACAAGAAGCAGTGAGCAGGCACAGCCACTTCATTAAAGTGATCACATAAACTCTCAAGGCAATACTTAATTTGAATTAATAGTAAAGATAAAATTGAATGCATAAACATGCCATGCAGAAAGAATGAAGTTCTGAAAAGCATTAAGTGGTTTAATGATATCACATAACAAACACCTGATGAATTCATTAAATACAAAGGGTTCCAGATGCCACGATACAGTGAGCAGTTCCTACTTGAAAAATCAGATGGATATCAAACTTACAAAAAACTGGTGAGTCTTAACAGCTGCAGGACATGGGCAGACATTTTGCAAAGCAACAGCAAAAGTTGAACCCAAGACTGATACAGCCAAAATATCCATACCAGACATTATTAGTTCCAATGAAGTTACTCCAGTGTTTGAGGGAACAGCTTCTATTTCTGCTTGGAAGTGCCAGGGATTTCTCCTTTAGAACTGCCCTGTAGCTGAGATCCACTTTCCCCCAGACACATTCCCAAGGGGAGACCCTCAGCTCACTGATTACATAAACTACTCTCTAGTCTTACTCACCTTTGCAGGGCAGCTAAATATATGCACCAAGATGTAAAATCTGCAGAGCCATCAAAGCACTTCTGCTGGAACAGAAGAGCTGACAATTTATGGGCTCTTCAGTTGTGCCTGCTTTTATCAGGCTGGTTAGTTGAAAGAAAATGCACACGTAATTCCTCAATCCCATTAAAACAAAGACAAATGACAGCAGAGAACTCCCAAGCTCAGCAGTTTGAGCCCTGGAAGATTCTGGACTCACACAGAAATGAATCAAGGAGCCTCCTCTGTGGGCAGCTCCTTCCACAGCCCCTCTATATCAGCTTCACAGCTCTGATATCCAGCCAGCTCCAGAAAATGCCATCTTGGACAATGAAGAGCTTCCAGATTTCCCAATGTACCAGTAAGCCAAGGTCTCCACTTTTTCAGTGAAGTGATTACATGTCAAATAAACAAAGCAAGTAAATTCACAAGAAGCTACTAAAAAAATTCAGTTGCTTCTTCCAGCATTTGGGGAGCACAAGCAGGAATCCCAAAGAGGCAGCAAGTGGCAGTTTGGGGTTGGTGCTTAATTTTAACATTTTGAGTTTCAGAAACTTACAGGAACTCCTGTTCAGTGCATTAATGACAAAATGTAAACTGTAGTCAGTACCTGAAGAGGGAAAACTAAGCAAATTAACGTTTCTCATGGGGATTTATAACACAGGTTTGCTGGCATGTTTACTATGCAGGAATAAATAAATGTGTAATATAATTGCAAGAACTCATTGAAAACTGAAAAACTGGACTTATGTAAATTCATATTAAACTCAAAAGTCACTTATTTTTAAGGCAGTAATGATTTTTTTAAAATACAAATATATATTTAGCATGCGTCTAAGCACCAGAATTTTTGTCTCTGCTGTTCCAACACAATAATCTGAGCCCTTGAATGTGGGCAGTCTCACCTCCAGGCTCAGCCATCCTACAACAGCTGTCTGGGACAGGACAAGCAAACAGTGCTGAGTGTAATGTTTGCTCACCAATTACCCCTTTGTGGGCTCACTGAGAACCTCCCAGGACAAGGCCAGGCAGGAACCCCTATACCAAAAGGGGAAGGATTAGGAATTTCAGTACTAGAGTGCATTACTTTTGAGATGAAGTAGCAAAGTCTTGCAGGCAAAACATTTTTCTTCACACTTTCCAGGCCTTAACTGTGGTTTGCAGCAAAAGAAATAGTAATAAAATAATGCTTCCTGCAGTCTGGTTTAGTTTAGGAAAAAGGCAGAGAGGGACTGAGCCATAATTCCACCTACACCTGGGACAGGGGATATCTGTCTGGAAGTTTTCCACTTCCAAGGACAGCTTGTCCAAGTACAAAGGCTCTCTGGGGAGACATCTCAAACATGCTGCTGTTTATTACTCTCAGCTTTACCTCACCTGCTTATTAATTATTGAATACACTATTTCTCAAAAAACAGGAATAAATGAGTGGGAACTCCTGCATTTTGACTGCAAAACCCTGTGGGTATAAATTCCATGGGTTTGTGCAGAGGACCAGAGGGCCTTACTGAAGCTGGAAGCATCAATACCAGCAGAGAAGCAGCAGCAATGATGGTGAGATCACTTCAGGACACCCCAGTTTTAGTGAAGTATTTCATTTATTTTAGTATGGTGCAGCAATGGAAATCTTACTTTGCTTTGTATAGAAAATCCAAATTAGACTCCCAACTCAGGGCTGCTAAGGATGGCAAGAGAATCCTGAAGTTACTTGTAAGTTATTCAAACAATAATGTTAGTAGAAAATAAAAATAAAAAGTTATCTTTCAATAAGCCAACTACACATTAAAGAAAACCTATAAAGCTTTCATCAGGAACAAAGATTCCTCTTGACCAGCAGCCAGTTAAAGTGGCAGAACTCTCAGGAATATCTCTGGAAAGGGCAGGATTGTCAATTAAGCCCTTCACCATTCTATCCCAGCACAGTCCTACATCACCTCCATCTCTTAATATGAGCAGAGGACATCACTCAAATACAGAAGCCAAGCTTGCTTTACAGTCACACTGCTCATTACCACAATATCAGAAATCACATCCTTTTCATATAGAAGAGATGAAAAAATGACAGAGCAGACAAACACCACACACTTCCCCTTCAGCTGCTTTAGAGAACAGATTCCAGGGAATTTCATTGACATATGTAGTCAAGCATTGCATAGAATGATTTTTCCTCCAAAGGGACCAAGAAATTTTCCTTCCAGCTCTCCAGAACCATAAACCCATCAGACTCCAAGCCCTGCTGCTGCCCTGTTGACACAATAGCACTGTCCATACTTCCCATCTCTTTAGAGATCTTTAAAGAATAAGTATTAAATTCTTAAAGCCATTCCAGTAAAACAATCCTGTACAATGACCCTTTCATCACCTGTGACTGGAATTTTCCCTGGTGGAAAAGGTGTTCCATTACTTGTGTTTCAGAAGCAACCAGAATGTCATGGAACACCTACAAAATAGATATGTTTTATTGCAAATCTGAAATTTATTTCCTGCTTAGAAACTGCCACACCTGCCACCTTCTGTTCTTCCTTCTAAGCCCAAGTTTATCAATAGAAGCACTTTATTATAGTAAATTCACACTTCAATTTCTCCAGGAATTTAAGGTGCTACTTGTGTGTGGTTATTTGTATGATCCACCCATCAATTTGTTGTAGAAAGCTGCAGCATTTCAGTTTGACTCCTCTGGCTCACTGACTATTCCAAAGCAATAAATGTCCCAGGATTTGGTGCAAACACTGTCCAGGAGGAGCAGAGAGATCAGGGCTGGGAAGGGGAGCAGGAATGGCTGTCGGGACAGCCAGGGAACACCCGAGGTGCCTGTGCCAGGGCCCAGCCCAGCACTGGGCTCCTGCCAAGGCAGAGGCAGGGCTGGCAGGAGGCAGAGGCAGCTCAGGGAGCTCCCAGCCCTCAGCACTGGAACAGAAACTGAAACTGTGCCGGGCTCCCAGCAGCCCTGAGCTGAGGGAGCGCAGGGACAGCTGCAGGGCACTGGGGGGACCAAAGCAGCACCGCAGCCTTTGCTGCTCTGAGCCAGGCTCGGCACCCAGACCTGGGCTGCAGCTCCTGCTGGCTCTGCTCAGCCCCAAGGACACATTTAAGTGTAGTTTATGAAATTAATGGGGCATGAGATCTTTCTCCTTTTTAATGCCTTTATTAAAAAGAATCAGCTCAGGTGGGGAGAAGCCGATGGGTCGCGCCCACGCCGCCGCTGCTCCCAGGAGTGGCACTGAGGAGGAGGAGGATGGTGCAGCTGTGTCCGCTGGTCTGCAGGCAGAGCTGGGGATTCCATCCTCATGGGAGAGTAGGAAATTCCTGCTTTTTCAGTCTAACATTCCAGGTCCTCTTTCTAGTTATGACCTTTTCAGGTTGGGGTGAGAAGTAAAAGGATCTTAGCAGATACTGGATTAAGCTCCTTGTCCTTAGATGTCACTTAGGTCTCTTAATTCCACGTTGGCTCATTGTTAAATGCATTCTCATCTGCATACTAGCTCTGATGTCACTCTCCTTCCCCTGCTGCCTGCGGGGTCTGGTATCACCCCTGGCAAGCATTAGAGGGGACAATGGCTAATCACCAACCATTAACAGGTAATTGAAGAAGAGCTCTTAACAACAGGTGGCTCAACATGCAGGTAACTTTCAATTTAACAGCAATTGGTTCAACTTTTTTTTAACTTTGCAACCTTAAAAAAAAATTGATAACTTTTTTATTCATAACAGTTTACATCAACAAAGAGGCAAAAGCATTTCAGCTGTGCCCACCCTGCAGCGTGCCTTTCCTCTGGTCTGTACCTTCACTTCAAACTACTGAGCATTTCAGCCTTGAAAATCAATTTTACAGTTCCACTCAAAGCTCTACTTATCATTATATGAGTGACCACAACACACGGGTGCTTGGTTTGTTTGGGTTTTTTTTAACCAAAAGACTAATATTTAACTAACAGCACAACTCCAGCCTTTTCCTTCTGAAACCCCCATTTCCCATGGGCAAAGAGCAAAGGTAAGAATCCACCTTCATTCTTAACCTATCCCACGTACTCAGTTGTCTTCCACTTGCTCCTCCTCTCCATTCCATGCAGAAATATGGTTTTGTTTGCTTCTTTGGAAAGGCTATATTCCAGTTTCAGGGCCCTGAGGTTTCAATGAACATCAGGAACAAACTCCACATTTCCAAAGCTGCCTCTCCTCCCATTTTCCTGGCTGATCACTGACACCCCGAGCCATGGATCACATCTGGGAATTGCCACAGGGACACACTGCCAGGTATCCAAGGTACTTGTCCTACAGATTACAGTCAAATCCCAGGATAAGTAAGTGCAGGTGTATAATGAAGCCCACTTAAAATGAAACCAGTCTCAGGCTTGGGGTACAAGAATTCTCTAGGTAAGATTTATGACCTTTAACAGGAACTTCATTATAAAGAAAGTGACTTTTATATAATGAAAACCATCTCTCTCTAAAGAGGAATGATGTGTTAACATAATCAGAGCTGTCTTTCAGTGTTTTCTGTTTGCAACCCAGCACCATCACTGTCACTTAAAGTTCATTAATTATTCTAAAAATGCCATTACTGAAATACAATTGTATGCAATTTTTTAATAATTTTCTTCAGAAGGTGGCATTCCATCTATTTTTAAAGTCTGAATTTTCCAGTAGATCTTACCCTGGGTTCTTAGAATTACTCAATACATCCAAATACAAACATTAGTAATGAGCCCTATTAATGCAGATTTCACTTCAAGCTAACTTAGATTTACTTCACACAGTTAAGTGAATTCATTTCACTGGAAAAAGAGATTCCCTAAAGGAAAAAACATCAGCTACTGTGGCTGATATTGCCCAATACATTGTTGAAAAATAAATTCTACTGATTGGATTTTTTTCATTTCCCCCCTCCCTGAGCAGCACTTTTAAAAATACAGTATTTTAATGATTGTTTAATTTTCATATAACTAGAATATAAATCCTTTATATACTGCTTTGCTGCAGCTGCAGCATAATGTCTCGTTTTTCATGGTTCACCAAATTGCCTGTGGTAACACATCAATTTTATTTACATTCAAAATTTGGACTTGAGTTTGTTCTCAGCAGTCCAGTTAATTCCAAGCCCATTTTACACAATAGTTCTCCTGGATTCATTAGTAACACCTCACTCTGCTGTTATGGGAGGGATTCCCAGCTATTGGAACCTTGCTTTGGATTTCCAGTGCTTTCCTGGCAGTTCCACTCCCACAGTTCTATCCCAGCTTAAATAGCCTGGATTTGCTCTAAGTCTGGCCTTGCTGACACAGTTCTGCCAAAGGATCATCAAATGTCCATCCAGAAGGCAGCTGTTAATGTTATCTCTGGAATACTAAGTCCTTTGTTCACAAAAACACCAGAGAAAAACAGGAACTATTGTGTGGCAAATAAAACCTAAAGGTTAATTACACAAAATTTCAACTATTTCAGTTGAACTGAGCTTGTATTTGGAAAGCAGAAAGATTATGAGGAAGCACATGGATTCAGTAGAGAATTTCTTGGCTTTGCCTTCCATCAGTGTCTTTCCTCTAAACTGTTTTCATTAGGTAATTTGTTGCAATCAACAGGAAAACCTCCAAATTCCCAGCCATGAACAAAATTAAGATATTAATTCTTGAGTGATACAAATAAAATAAAACAACAAAAAGCATGAGGCTTTTTTACATATGGCCCTTTGGTAGATTTCAGACTTTTTAATAAAGACCAGACTTTTTAGCTTTAGATATTGCCAGCTGTAAGAAGAGGGAAAACACACCATGTGAGAATGATCCATGGAGTATCCTGAGCTGGAATGGACCCACACGGATCAGTTACGTCCATTTCTTGACTAGAATTGGTAATGAATTCATAAATGCCACATGTACTCACTGGATCCTGCTCTGAACGCTAAGATTCCCTGTTCATGTGGAGACAACACCACTGCAGGAAAGAGGAATTAAGGCAAAGGTAAGTGCAATCATTATTCCAAACATTCCAATAAATGTTTGGAATATTTTAAAATATTTTTTAAAGACTCCCATAACCCAACTTACAAGTAAAAGGAGTAGAAGTGGTGGGAAGAACATTTATTTTTAAAAGAAAGCAAAACAAAATGAAGACATCTCGCCCAAACACAATCAGGCTCTTGTCAACTTCATGGGTACAAAAGGAGTTGGCATTTTCCCATGAAGCAATTCCTTAATCCCAAATGATGGCATAATCACCTCATTTAATATGCCTGTTTAAAAGAAAATTTTATTTTGTCTAAGCTGAACTTCAACTGGCAATCACTGGACACCAATTACCAGTGTCAGATATAAGGGTCACAGAACAATTCTGCAGGCTGAGAAAGAAGGAATTCACTTTTCAATCCCATCTCCTAGCCAAAAGAATGGAAAAGTTGAACTTTATTTTCATGTCTTTGGGAATAATCTATGCTAGGCAATTAAGAAAATGCAAATTACTTATCTTATTGAAAATAATCAAGCCAGAAACAGACTTTTCAGTAACTTAATATTCCAATAAAGTCTTCTGTCACAGGAACCTACTTGTTAATTCCACTCTGCACTCAAGAACCGGCAATTAACCATTTTCAGATTTCACTTCAAATTATTAATAAGTGGTACTCAGCTGCTTGATATTCATTGCTGCTTTTTAGATGGAGGCCTTCCAAAAGCCTTGCATTTCAGATCCTTTATTCCTTGTTCATGAACTGCTTTTCCATGCCCTGGCTGCTCTCGTTCCTGGTACCTCTGGGCATGACAAGAGTTCTGGGGTTTTTGGAGTTACTCAGAGTGCAGAAAATTGTTGTAATACACATCCCATGTTTTCACCAAAGCCCAGGGATCCCAGGAATAACCTTCGGGCAAATCCAAGGAAGTCTCCAAGTCAGGGGTAATGCAATTCCAGCAGCAACTCCCTCCCTTCTTGCCCCCTGCCATAATCTCATGGTAGAATGAAAAGACTGAAGAGCACTCTCATTTGAACACCCATTTCACAGCAAGGGAGGTCAGTCTTCATTTCACGCATTGCTTCACACACTTAAAATGTGTTTGAATAGACAGAAACATCTTCTCATTCAACGATTAACACATCTCACTACACAGAGCTTAGAAAATACTCTAATTTCTGACAGAGCTCCAAATTCCTCACAATTGCAGAAGTAAGACAGTACCCTGAAAGAACTTTAAATAGGCCCAAATTGAAATGGAAAGTAGATTTTTCACTACTTTATTCTCTTTTACATTAGTGGAAACAAAAAATATAATTTTTTCCAAGTTTTACATTGTTTTTCTTTTAATCCCTACTAAATGCTGACCACCTACTACTTACCACTTACAGGTTAAACACTGACTTGATTTAGAAGACTTGACTGATAAATGAAACTTGGAAATCTGGCAGTTCATAAGAGAGCATCAAGAACCCTTCCTAGCAGGAATAAAAACAACTAAACTGAGTGCTGGGGCAAGTTGTTCTCCTCAGGAAACACCCTTAAAAACAGAGCTGACAATGTTCTGCTTTCCTGTAGGTAAAAATCAGCAAATTTCAGATAGAGAAACAATAAGAGAAGTTAATTTTGGGCACAACCACATGGGTTAATGTAGGTGCCCTGCACACAGCTCTTCCTACAGGCAGCATTTTTCCCTCCTCACTTTTATCAGCACCAGGGGATTGTGGCTGCGCCAGCCTGATATGCCAAGAATTCATAAACAGGAACGAGCCAAAGCTCCAGGATTTTCCTGTCATAGCTCAAATTTCAGCTACGTTTTTAAACTTACCAAGCTGCAAAGATCCTGTACAATAATCTTTCAAGAAAGAATTGCCTAATTCATTCAAGATCATCTATTCTTCATAAGCATTTACATCCAAATTCTTACATTCTACACAGCAGAAATTGAAATAGTATCATTTTTCTAGGGAAGCAGCTCCAGAAATTAATGGATCATGTGCAATACATAGATGGAAATCCCAACTACCTACCAGAATCAGTGAGTTCAGGCACACAAGCTACTAAGCTGATAGAAAGATGTAGTTTTACCTAAAGAACTATCAAACACCCAGAATGTATTCATTTTCAAGCTCCTATCTCCTGCCAGCCTTCCAGAGTCCACCTCCAGTGCTGTGCTTACAGTCTCCAACCTGTATTCTCAGAAGTGGTACACATAATAGTCCCTGAGAATGCCAATATTCTGTACCACAAATGCAGCAGACCAAGTGGAATACATCCATAAATCCAGAACAGAGATTATAAATTGATAGACAAAACTGTCAGAAAATTACAGATTATTCTGAGTTGAAAGAGACCCATAAGTTCATCAAGTCCAACTCTTGGAGTGGTGTAAAATGTCAGGGCAAAGTACTCTTTGCAAAAGCCAAGAAGGGAACTGAGGAACAGATCTCCCTTCCCTATAATCTCTGTGGAACCCACAGGGTCTAGGGCAGGGGTGGGAGAAGAGAGAAAACCCAAGAGTTGAGTCTAAATTCTCCGTGATGCTTCAGATGGTATTTAGTCACCAAATGCAAATGAGAGCTCTGCAACTTGCAAATCCACAAAGTTCCTGTCAAAAACGCTGCCAACAGTCAGACACTCCCTCCTCTCCTTCCACTTCTTCTGTCAGATGTACAAAAAAATGGATTTATAGGAAAAGGTACTGTGGCTGGAACAGTTGCCAAACCTCTCCAGGCAATATCATTAAATAGCATTTATCTTTCAGAAAACCAAACTTCAACAAACTTAAGCACACCCAACTTTTTCAGATTGATAGAGCCACTCCAGTTTTTCCCCACTCACTGACCCCACCCCAATCAGCTTTTTCCACCCAGGATTGAATAAAAATCTTCAACTTCTCATCCAGTTTTAAATGCCAGCACAATAAAAATCAGAACACCACAGTCAAGGCTGGCAGGAAGAAGAAATGTAGGAGAATGTGCAAGAGAGACCTCTGAAGTTCCCAGCTGCTTGGTTAATCCAACCACTCCACTGATCTATAACTGCTCTGCAAATAATTGTTTTTACTTAATCTCCCATGACAGCATTTAATTATCCACAGTTTTGGAAAGCTACTACATAAACAACTCTCCTCACACCTCCTGTTTACAAACACTAAGTTGGTTTCCCTATGACTATTTGAAATTCTTTTATTAATGGCAGATTTGTTGTTTACCAAACCTTCAGTGTTATAAAGTGAAAGAGTTCATGAGCAAAAGTTTTTGAAGTGCTTCTGAAAGCAAAGCCTCAGTTTGGACTTTTCCTCTGTTTACTCAAAGCACTAAGTATCACACAGCACTATTGGAGTGACTCTCTTATCCAGAAAAAAAATATATAATTTAGACTTGAATTAATAAAACATAACATTTAAAAATTAAATTCTTTAGAATTTAATTATCACTAAAATATTTCTCTTTCAAAGCACAAATCCTAGGCAGGAAAAGAGAAATCCAAAACTTTATTCTTGATAAGAATTCATGACCTTACTAACAGACATTATTCCCTATAGTCCCTATATCTCAGATGTCAATGTTTTGGTTAGACTCTAGTCTTCCTCTTGGATTTGCAGCATCAGATTCTTGGGACTTGTACTCCTGAAGAAGTGAATACAGCACAAGAACAAAGTTCTGGCAATGGAACTCTAAGTCACAGTGACAATCCAACCTGCAGGAACAGCATTTTAAGCCAAAGCAGCTCATTTCCTGAGCATGTTATGCCAGAAAAATGCATTGTGTTACCCTGGCCCAGCTGACAGGCAAGGAAAACTCTGCCTCAGTAATTTTCTTATTTTCTGTTTGTATGCCCACATGGAAAAGCCCTTTAGATTTTCAGGAAGCTAATTTCAACTATCAAATAGCTCAGTATTGTGGCCTGTTTATAACAAAAATCAGAAGAAACTTGTTCCTTTTGCCTTCTGGCTGCATGAAGCAGTGAACACAAACTGTGTCCTTTGTCCTATCTCAAGGAATCAATGGACATAAATGCCTTGTTCTGGCAGAATTTGAGGCTCAATATTAGTCATTACTGATGTTAGAAGTCTAAAATGTACTGAGCAGAGCCCAACAGCTCTATCAGCAGAAAATGTACAACACTTACACAATTTACATTTGAACTATACCTGATAAGTCACTACAAGTGTTGCAATGTGCTTTTAATATAGAACAAGGAAATCTATCCTTGTAGGATTTACACACATGACAACAAACGAGTTTCAGATTGAATTCCACTTAGAAGTTACTGCTCTGAAGGCTCCAGCCTGGATGCAGGAACAGCTCGAGTGCTGTGTCCAGTTCTGAGCCCCTCAGTTCTGGAAGGACCTTGAGGAGCTGCAGCGTGTCCAGGGAAGGGAAGGGAGCTGGGGAAGGGGCTGGAGCCCCAGGAGCAGCTGGAAGAGCTGGGAAGGGGCTCAGCCTGGGGAAAAGGAGGCTCAGGGGGGACCTTGTGGCTCTGCACAACTCCTGACAGGAGGGGACAGCCAGGAGGAGGTCAGGCTCTGCTCCCAGGGAACAGGGACAGGAGGAGAGGGAACAGCCTCAGGTGTGCCAGAGGAGTCCCAGGTTGGACAGCAGGGAATTTCTGCATGAAAAGGTGTTGAACATTGGCTGGGGCTGCCAGGGAGGTGGTGGAGTTCCATCCCTGGAGGTGTCCAAGGAACACCTGGATGTGGCACTCAGTGCTCTGGCTGGGGATCAGACACAGGTTAGAATCAATGACCTTGGAAGTCTTTTCTGAACTAAATGATTCTGTGATTCCATACAATTTTGAACCAGGCAAACAATGTGTGACAGTGCTGCTTTGCTATACTCTGCCCCATACTGCACCCAGCAGAAGCAGGTTCAGCTGTCCAGACATTTAAGTGGATTTCCATACCACCACCACTGCAAGCAGCATCACATTGTTGTAACCAAGATGTCAGATATAAACAAGCTCCACCAATTTACAACAGAAACAGAAACATCACCTGCAACTCCCCTCAAATAAAAAGACACTTAAGTCCCATCTACTGCATTTGAAATATTAAATAAACTATATTTCACTAAGAGAAAAGCATATATTATTAAAGCTTTGCTGGGTAAGTAGAAATATTACCCATTCCCTCATTCAAAACAGGTGTCTCATAGAAAATGAACGTCAGTGGAATGGCTCAGCACAGCACTTGTGAGCCATCTCTTTAATTATACATGATCACAGGGCTACCTGCGTGGAACACGCCCCAAGGTACCCAGGCCTCCATATCTGTGATTTCACAGGCTCTGGTGCCAAATAAACAATCTGGCAACCATCAAAGCAGGAAGTTTGGAACAGTGCTTAGAACAGAATGAAAAGAAATTAATATACCATAACCCAGGACTAAAACAGTGCAGGGTACAGGTGGGAGATAAGGGACAATTCAAGCACACTTGATAAACAAAATATACTGTGAACTTGAAACAAATTTTATCACCAAGTCACCAGAGGGTCTAAAGACCACAAGGATAAAAACATTATTGCAAGAAACCAGAACCTGATCCTTATGATTTTCTTGGGCTTTTTAAACTACTGTTATTATTCCAGAACTAGTAAACTTCGGTTGTTTTCTTGCAAGATACAAGGTGAAAATAGAGGTAAAATTAATCAGCCTAATAAAAGACCTTTTAGTTCAGACAAACTAAGACTTGTCATAGCAACAACACACCACCGGAAAGAAAATAATACACACTGGATATAGTCAAACCCAAGCAGGATCAAAACAGACACAGCAGAAGTAACTTTATCATGCTAAGGCTCCACATGCTGGTGACTCTGAGGACAATCCCAGTTACACAAAGCCTATAATCACCAACTTATCACTGTCACCTCTGACCTACCTGCCTCTTCCTGCCTCCTATTCCACTCACTTGCTGCAACTCGCCTTGGATCATGCTCAAATCCTGCAGCTCGAGCAAGGAGCAAGTCCTGACCCCACAGATTTACCTGGGGTGCCATGGAGTTCACCTGACTCTACAGGAGAGGTGATTTATTCCATCAGCTACTACCTTATGCCAGAGCTGGGGTATTATTATTATTATTATTATCATCATCCCTAGGAACTAGAATTTACTTTCAGAGGTTCCACAAAAATCCAAGTCATGATGTTGACTACAGGTGGGAGTTCAAGTTTCACTTTGCATTTTATCACATGGCAAAAAAAGTCAAAATTACAGGTTTTTTTGTTTTCCAGTAAGTCTTAAAACATGAACTATGACAAAATCACATAAGATAGCAAGTTAAGGCATTATAAAAAATTGCTTTTTCACTGGAAAAAATGGAAGTAATTGAGAAGCAAAGAGTGGCTTACTGTGCAGCTCCTGGTGGATGACACCGACCAGGTTGGGCTCGTCCCCCCACCAGAATATCCAGAGCTCCTCGCAGTCGGGTTTGATGTCCCAATGCCACACGCACAGCAGGTTGGCCTGCAGGCAGGGGATGAAGCTGAGCAGGATGGGATCATCCTGGGCTGGAGCTGAAATGATGGGCCCACAGTCCCCATGGCCTTCAAAGTTGTACCTACGCTGTTTGGTGCCCGTGAGTTCGGCCTATGGGAAACAAAAAAAGAAGAAAAGAGTCATTGGATCACTTTATAATTTAGTTATGGTCATAGTTTTTTTTATTTTCACTGGGTAATTCCTCAATTCAAGTTAAAAAAATCCTCATATTCATATATTTTCCTTTATTCCCCTTCAAGGAAAAGAATTTAGAAACAGCACTGAATGAACCTGGCTTACCCCTGCCTTTAGGTTTTCACCACAACCTGACTCACTTCTATTAATTTCTATTCCATTCAACCTTATTGTCATCTTATTGTCATCTTACAAGTTAGAAAGAAAAAAAAAAAAACAGGGAGAGAAAATAAGGCTCATTTCCTATAGGCTGCTTGGTGGCCACGTGAGCTTGGTGTCAGCCCAAAAGTTAGTCACTTGAAAGTCACAAAGTACCACAGTAATTAAGAAAACCAGTGACTTACTGGAAAAGCTGTAACAGTTTCACATTTTGACATTACAGGCTTAGCAAATGAAGTTTTTATTTTTATTTTGTTCAAATGAACAAAATTAGAATATGGAAAGTTGCCATTTACTGCTTCTCAACCAGACAGAATTCTCTTGTTAACCATCAAGGAAAAATGAAAAGAACATATTTGCTATGCAGACATTTGGGAAAGGTTTTCTTTGGGTGCTGAACAGCTTTCCCAGGGAATGGGCATGGCCCCAAGGCTGCCAGAGCTCTAGGAGTGTTTGAATGCTCTCAAGGATGCACAGGGTGGGATTGTTGGGATGTCCTGGGAAGGGCCAGGAGTTGGATTCAATGATCCTGGTGGGTCACTTCCAACACGGGGTGTTCTGCAATTCTGAGATTTTCCTCCACTCCCAGTTTGCCCCACCCCTGCTGTAGCCTCTCCTTTCTCTCCACTCTCCAGCAAGGGACTGGGAATGCCCCCAGGAAAGTCTGCCTGTTATCAAACACAACTGGTGTGTGTATACCCTGCTCACAGTGGGCTTGTACTCTACTCTCTACCTGTTACCACATTCCTGCTGCTGCTATTCCCTCCACTGCTCCATTTCCAGTGTTCACACCTTCCCTTGGCTGCCCAGAAGCAGCTGGTGCTCAGCTCCCAAGTGCTCCTGCAGGGAGAGCCAGCTGGTCTGCCACAAGGAGTGCAAACACTCCAGGGCAGCAGCTACACATCTGACAAGAGAGGGCATTGCCGGGGACAAGGGAAAGACCAGCACTGGAAAGACTGACTACAGGAATGAATTTTTAATCCTAAAGAAAACAAAAGACTTGTGGATCACGTATTCCTCCCATTGTCATCACCTGTGTAATGATATTCAACTTCTTCTCCAAAACCGAAATTCCCCATCGCATGCAAAAAGATTTCCTTTTTCAAGTCCACAAACTTAGTCCATTTACAAGTTTAAACTCTAAAAATTACTTCTGTCCACCACAGTAGGTGAAAGGAGCCCAGCTGGTTCAAGAGCTGGCTGGTGAACTGCTGAGGAGCTGAAGGTGATGCTCATCATACCAACAACAGAGCAGAAACCACAAGTATCTCCTGGATTTTGTAAAGACATTCTCTAAAACAGTTTCACCTCATTCCTGCATACTGCCTGGCACAGCAGGGCTCTGGCCCATGGCTACAGCTCTTGGGACTCTGCCTCAAGGCCTATTTCCCCAAACACTGATTATCCAGATTGCCCATTTAACTGACCTCTGAAGAGGCCTCACCAGGCACATGGCCTCTCAATACTGCACTGGGAAGGAGAAAAAACCTATGGAACACTGAACAGCAAGGAAATTTGGGTGATTGTTTGCAGGCCCCTAAACCACCAGGCAACTTTAGCTCCACAAGGCAGAAGTGACTGCCACCCTATATCCTGCCTGCAGGACACCAGTCCTGCATTGTCCCAGATGGAGGCTCCCTACAGCCAGCACTCAGCTCTTGCACTCAGACAGAAATGCTGATCAGCTATCCACAGGGTTGGCAGCTATGGAGAAGGAAATGGGAAAAGATAGTCCAGAGTGGCTGAGATACACAGCCATGTGCCACCTTCCTGGCATGACAAAGGCAGGGGAATGCAGGAGGAAGAGGTAAAATGGAAGGAATAAAGTTATTTTTTCCATAGGAGGGTGCTGGAACATCTCATACACTAAATAACAGTCTAAGAAAAAGCACTCCTCCAAAACATCTACGTCTGTTCTACATGCATCCCCAGCTATAGCTTGGAAAAGGAATGGGCAGAGTTTCTGGAACAGAACAATGAATGTAACTACAGACCACAAAACACCAAGAATTAATGCCAGCATAGGCAACCTGTGAAAAAATGATGTTAAATGTTTGTGCCATAACCAGCTAAGAACACATGCTAAGTCACAAAGAGCGTGGAACAGGAAGATGATGAAAACCTGTCGTGGTTTGACCAGGAAGTGAGTTTCTGGGAAAGTTGTGGTCAAACCAATCAGTGGCCAGATTTGAAAATTGGCACCTGGTGTGGCCACTGGGGACCTGGATACGCCTCTGAGAACACACAGGGGTTAAAAGCAGAAGATTCCCAGAGGGGCTCTCTCTTTTGAGTCCAGCCATGAGCTGGTCTGACCTCTCCCTGCCCAGCTGTGTCTGGGTGGGGCAGGGGAGGCCATGCGGCCTGTGGGGAGGGAGGCCGGAGCCCTGCAAGGTGCAGGGTGGAGGAGACCTGGGATGTTTGGGCAGCCCCCCCCCGGGAGAGAGTGATAGAGACTGTGCTGGCTTGAAATTTGATATCTTGTGCTGGCACCATGGCCAGGAGAAGAAGTGGGGGAGCGAGGTGCCCAGCCGCAGGCAGACCATGGCTGAGGTTTTAACTCTTTTGGTATTGAAACTATGGAAGCTGTAAAAACACTGATCCTCCCCAGCTGAGAATTGAGAGGGGACGGAGGATGGGCAAATGAGAAGAAGGCTTGAGTGAGTGAAGAAATGCCAGCAGATGAGAAGCGCCCTAGATGGAGGAGACGATGGGAGTGGCTTTGGCTGGACTTTCCTCTTACATGGCCACAGGACAGAACCAATTTCTTCCTGTAATTTAGAGACTGCACCTTGGGGGAGGTGGTTGGCCAGAAGCCAAGAGTGACAAAGCTGTTGTAAGAAGAAACAGAAGGAACAGAGACTGATGGGGAGGGTGTGGTAGAGCCCTCTGCCTTCAGAGGAGAAGGATCTCTGTTCCTGAGACCCCCCAGACCCCAAGGGAATAAATATAAGGGAGACAGGTGTCCCAATAGTGAGAAGCTGCCACTTCTTAGAACTGAACAATGCATTCTTAAAAAGACCTAAGAAGCAATTTAAATCCATAGACAGTAATGAAAGCACTAGACGTAGAAAGGAAATAATCACCACGGCAGATTCTCTCCGGGCGGCTGCCACGTGTGACACAGAAGCCCAGGAGGTTCCAACTGTGTTTCGTGGGGAGGCCCATGGTGCAAGAGGGAGACTCCTCTCTCCTGATGAACTGGGGGGAGGTTGTGTGAAGGATGGTATTAGACAGAGAATTGAGTGTTAGAGGGGATTGAGTGTTAGAGTGGGGGAGGGAGGAGGAGTGTTTTGGAGGTATTCCATTCTGGATTGTTGTGTGTGGTTTTTTCCTTTTTTTACCCTTTTGTCTCTGTGTTGTAGATTAATAAAGTGTTGGGGTTTTTTCCCTCCATTCCCTCCATTCTCCATTCCAAAGTTGGAGCCTGCTTTGTTCTGTTTCTGGGTCTCATCTCACAGTAACCATTTTGGAAATATACCTTTCATGGGGGCACTGACATTGTGCCAGGGTCAAACCATGACACCACCTTATACCACCCCACCCCAGCACAGCCCAGAACACCCCACCACTCCCCACCCTGCTCCATCCCATCCCATCCCATCCCATCCCATCCCATCCCATGCCATCCCATGCCATCCCATGCCATCCCTCTTGGGCAGGAAGCTCCATCCCATCAGGCCTTGGATGCTTCCAGGTATGGGAATCCTTAAAATCTGAGGGTTTTGGGAAAGCTGCAAAAGGCAGGCCTCAGCAGCAGCAGAACTGCTGTTAGAGCTAAGCAGTAGCCATAAGATTTGCCTGCAGAAAAGTTATGTGAGATGTAAAATGTAAGGACAAATGGAACAATGATCTGTTTATTAGCACTTGGCTACAATAACTCCCAAAGCTACAGAAAAGAATATCTCACAAGATGTTAGGAAGTTCTAGGCTTAATAATGGAGCTCTGTGCATTGTATTTTAATGCTTACAAGCAGGTATTGTATTTGAAACAAGCAAGCGAGTTGCAACATTGAGTTCTTCGTTCTTTGCCGAGGACGTGAGCTGCTGGCATCTTCCCATTGTCATAACCATGTAATGAGAGTGATGCTGGAAAAGAAACAGCTTGAGACGCGTTCCTCAGCAGTCCCGTCCCGTTTGTGATTTGTACATAGACGCCCAGCCAACAATAAATGGTGCCCCGTGTGAGGACTTATAGGTTAGAGGAATATAAAAAATATAAAAGAAGACGGTGGACAGTGCTATTGCCAGAGGCCCAGACTGTTAAAAGGAGCAATGGATCATCCCCTTCATCATCTGTAGCTGATATCCTTGTAAGTAGTAAATAGCCACTTTAGGGGTTCCTGGGCAATGAGATGGAACCATTTACCTAAAGCAGAATGGGATGTTTTTTGCCAGCTTGAGACAATTTTACAGGATAACCACTGATTTCTAAACTGCACAAGAAAGCAGAAGAGAAGAACATGAAGCGCTTTGGGTGCAGTAAGATTAGACATGTTCGGAGTCAGTGTCGCTTAGCAACAATGAAAAAGTTTTGTTCCATCTGCAAAAAAGATAACCACAGTACTAAAGAATGTTGTTTCCAGGGAAACGCTTTTCGGAGCGTGACCCCTGCACGACAACACAAGCTCAGGGAAATGCATGGATAGCTCAGCCCCCAGTGAAGGAGGAGGAGGAGGATTATACTCACTCAGATCAGCCACTTCTGGAAGCGCGGGAGTGGACTTGGAAACCGCAGCAGACATTACCATCACGGACTCTGCTGTACACCTGATAGATACTCATGTAAAAAGACCCTTGGGGAATGGACTTGGTGCTTTTCTGTTAGGGACATCATCTGCTAGCAAAAAAGTAATAACTTTTTACTCAGGATGTAAATCCTGAGGTTATTGATGCAGACTCTCAAGGCGTTATTAAAATCATGGTTAAGATATTTTCCCCTCCTGTATCTATCCCCAAAAGTTCCCAAATTGCTCAACTGTTCCTTTGAAGTCTTGTGTCCCCTGTACAAGCTTCAAGGAGTGAGGAACAAGAAGTTTTGGCTCCACAGCTAAACCAGAAGTATATTAAGCTATGGACATCACAAGAGGTAAACCAGACAAACAGGTAACCTTGACACATCCTAATGGTGATTCTATTACTAAGAGACTCATAATTAACAGTGGAGCAGATGTAACCATCATTTCAAATGCAATATGGCCTAAAAATTGGGCATTGATAAGTCCTACCTTAGGTACTGATGGAATTAGAGAAACTCAGGCAACTCAGTTAAGCAGAGAAGTGATTACTTTCACTTTCCCAGATGGAGTGAGTGTATCTGCAAGACCCTATGTCATACAAACTCCCAGCAATTTATTAAGTCTCCTTGAAAGAAATCTATTAAGCCAGCTAAAAGCAACCATTGTTACACAGCCAATCCTCAAAATTAGCTAGACCACTAATACACCTGTGTGAATTGATCAGTGGCCGCTGTCAAAAGAAAAGCTGCTAATAATCCAACAATTAGTGCAAAAACAGCTTAAAGCAAGACACATAAAGCCATCTACTAGCCCTTGGAACACCACAGTTTTGCCACCCCAAAAAAGAATGAGAAATGGAGACTGCTACATGATTTACGTGCCATTAATGCAGTAATGGTAAGTATGAGTACCTTGCAAGCTGGTCTTCCATCTCCTACTATGATACCTGAGTCATAAAATCTATTAATCATTGATCTCTGTTTTTTTCACTATTCCCCGGCATCCAGATGATACTGGTCATTTTGCATTCTCTGTTCCATCTCTCAATAAGACAGAACCCTACAAAAAGTATAAATAGGATTATTTGCCCCAGAAGATGCATAACTCGCCTACAATGTGTCAAATTTATGTAGCTTGAGCACTAGAGCCTGCTCAGCAACAATTTCCAGAATATCTCATCTATCACTGTTGTGAGTGCCTGTCCAAAATTCCCCTCATTCTTTGCCTCACGACCATCATGAAAGCCAAGACCACCAAGGAAAAAGATCCTGTTCTAGGATCCTGCTCCTGTTTGGATTGTCATCCTCCAAGCCAAGCCAATGTTTCCACAGGTGTGTTTGCTACCCCATGGGGCGCTGCACTCGATGAATAAGGAAAGGGACACTGTGCCCTTTGACACCTGCATCACTTAGCAACGCTGATCCTGGAACTTCTCCAACCTCCTGACTTGGCTGGACTTTCTCTCTGGAACGACCTTCTCAGTGGTCACCACAAAAAGACCCTTCCCCTCATCCTACATCAATCACTGTGACAGATGGACTGAGATAAGAGAAATCTTTCTCCCCCAAGGACTGAGACATGCCACCCCTGTATGGAAAAGGCTCCCCTTCTTCCCTAAAAGACTGAGATGAAATCCCTACCGCAGAGGGGGGGAAGGTGTGTGTGTGGTAAAGGCCAGGTGACCAGAGCAAGTTTGCAAGTGACCACTGGACTGAGAAGACAATGGCTCTCACCCACTGCTGAGATCATGGACTATTGTATCTGTTCTCCCACCTTTGCAATTTTCAATAATAAAAACCCCTGGGTTAGCTAGGGGCTTTTGAGATCTCCCATGATGTGCATGAGACAGGCTTCGTCAACTGGACTTCAAAGGACCCCATCATCCTACATCTGGTAGCTGTAAACCTTCTTTCCTTTTCCCCTCTCTTTTTATTTTTCCTTATTCTTTCCCTCTTCATCATTCCCCTTCTCCCTAACGCATTTTGCTGTGGTCATTCAATAAAGGTACATTTGTTTTGGTTTTTACTGCAAAACCCCCTTGTCATGTCAGTTTTTGAACCCTGAGATCAGTGAAAAGAACCTCCACGAATCTCGTCCTTAGGACAGATTGTGTCAACTCTATGGATGATATCTTAGTGGCTGGGAAACAATTTGACTTGTAACTGTTTTAAAAACCATGACAGCTTTGCTAGAGGAAAAAGGATTAAAAATTACCCCTGATAAAGTGCAACATTCAGCTCCTTAGAAATATCTCGGGTGGCAGATCGATCAATTTGAAAATGTGATCAATGTGAAACCACAGAAACTCACCATCACCACTGAAATTAAAACTGTACATGATGTCCAGAAATTAGTGGGGGATATGCAATAGATTAGAACTATTTGTGGGATAACTAACGAAGAAATTGAGCCATTAATACAGTTATTAAGTACTTTGTCTCAGGCAGATGAACATCAGACCCTAAATAAGAGACAACAGCAGGCCTTGGATCACATAGCCACAAAGGTTGCTACAGCACATGCACATCGCATGATCAAAAACGTGCCACTTCAATTGAGGATCATCAATCAGAGCAAAGAGGGTGACCATTATGCCAAACATGCTTTTGCCTTAATTTGTCAGTAGATAAATCTCGAGCTAATCCCTTAGTTACTTTGGAATAAGTACTTTTACCTGTAAAACAGTCTAGAGCTATTACCACTCGACTGGAACTTTTTACTCATTTGATTATGAAAGGCAGAGGGAGAATATTAGAAAGCTGGAGACATGAACCATATGCAATTGTAATACCGTTGGTTAACTGCTATCTGGAATGAGGAATCGGGCATTCTGTTCCTTTACAGATAGCTTTGGCTGATTATTATAGTAAAATTCACAATACCTATTCACGACACCGAGTGTTATCTTTATTAGAGCATCAGTGTCTGGAAGACAGACCCTAGAGAGCTGACTGTCCAGTATCTAGGCTAACAGTGTTTACAGATGCAAGTAAAAGGTCAAAAAAGGCTGCCTGCAGGTGGCAGCAAGATAAGGTAGGGAAAAAGCATGTCATTTTTAAAGAAGTAAAAGATTGCAGACATTAGAATGAAAAGCTGTTATTTAGGCTTTTGAAAATTAGAACAATGAAGCCATTAACATTGTTTCTGATTCACTTTATGGAGTTAGCTGTATCCAACACCTTGAAAAAGCAGTACTTAAGGAGGTGAGTAATAAACATCTGTATTCCCTTTTAAGCCGATTGCTTAAAAACTTAAATCAGCAACAGCAAGAATACTTTATTGCTCATGTTCGTAGTCATCAAACTCTCCCTGGTCTGTCTGAAGGTAATGCTCGAGTTGATCAGTTGGTAGCCACTGTCTGGCCAATGCCAGCCTCTGATAAATTCCAGCAAGCTAAAAGTTCCCATGCCTTTTTTCATCAATCTGCAAAAATGTTAGTTAAACAATTTAGTCTTCCCCTTACTGATACTACTGGTATAGTGCAATTCTATCCTGATTGTCAATGAGATAGCATTAGTTTAAGCACTGGTGTCAACCCTAAGAGTATTCAACCCCTGCAATTATGGCAAATGGATGTAACTCATGTAGCAGAATTTGGTCAGAAAAAGTTTGTGCATGTTTGCATTGGTACCTACTCTTGTGTTCTACAAGCTACTCCCTTAACAGGTGAGACAGCACGTCATGTTGAAAAACATTTGCACAATTCCTTTGCCATATTACATGTCCCCTCAGCAATTAACACTGACAATGGTCCAGCCTACTGTTGCCTATGATTCAAGCGTTTCTGCAATTTATAAAGTATCTGACATGACACTAGTATTCCTCACAATCCTACTGGTCAGGCAATTATTGAGCGTGCTCCTCAGACGTTTAAGGGCATGCTGCAAAAACCAAAAGGGGGAACCACAGGGTTATCCCCTGAAGAAAAAACAGCTAAAGCCATCTTTGTGCTAATTACCTTAGAACAGCAAGAGATAGGGATGATCCACCTATTCTTGTGCATCATGCCCTTATACGTAATTCAAGTGAGGAATTGCCTGACAGAGTTCAGGTCATGTTCAAAAGCCCAGAAACAGGGATGTGGGAAGGGCCAGCTACAGTCAAATTAACAGGCAGAGGTGATCTATGCTTACTTACAGATAAAGGCATTTGTTGGATTCCAGCCAAGTGGGTGAAGCCCTGTCTGAAACCACCGTCATCAACCCATGTTGTGCCCAGAGGCAGAGAGTCAGCGACAGCCCTGAATCCAGACAGCCCTGAATCCACTTCTTCAACACCTGACAGCTGAACAACGCTCAGAGTTTTTACCAATATTACTAGAATTTGCTGCAGCAATGCAGGCACCCCCATGAAGATTTACTATACACGAGTTGGACACAACCAGAAATTATTTACCTTTACTTGCATTACAAGTTGTAAGTCAGATGGAAAATGCTTGTTCTGTGCATGGCTATGCAGGTAAGCCTTGGCTTAAGGTACATTCTGTAAAGTGTAAGTTTTCAAGTTCATCAAGAACATAATCTAACTTTACCTCAAGAGAGAAAGCAAAAATTTAGGTCTACTAACCTAGCATGCAATAGATGTTTTCAGATACTTAGCAATATTAGCCCACCCACAGCATTAGCTCTATTTTTAGAGCGTAATCCACAAAGGTCAGAAGGACGTCAGAGTTTTCCCCAGGATTTATCTTTGATAGAAACACAGGATCAAAGATTGTTACTGTGGGTGCAATTACATCTTGCTATAGTTGCTTTAACAAACCAAATTGTACTAGAGAGCAAAATAATAGCTACTGAATGTGGAGCAGGAATAGCAGTGCCACAACAACATCACCTTGCTGACTTTCAGTGGGACCAGGCTAAGGCATACTGGGCAAAGCGTAGGCGTGATCAGTGGCAATGGCAACAATGGCAAGAGTCTGGCAGATATTAACAATGCTACTCAGTGCAATGATTAGGGAAACGCAGGGATTCTACAACATCCATCAGCCAATTAACATGTGGGTTACATGGGCCAACAGAACAGGGCAGAAATCTTTTTGCTTATCATTAGCTACACCCTCTGATCCATTTTGCACCTGTTTAATTGGAATTCCCTTAGATTCAATGGAAGAATTTGGAAATTGAACCAGAGCTCAAATTGATGGTAACTTAAGTAAGGCCCGGTCAAATTGGTGTACCAATCCAAATGGGGTTGTTACAGAAAATTAGTGTGAAAAATAAGGGATTCATAAAACCCCTTAGGAGCTCCAGCATTTACAATTGCTTGAAACTTAAATACTACAAGTCAAGAATCACAAGAACTGGATATTTTGGGATCAATGCCAGGAAATTACTGTTTGTTCTTTGGGTACTACAAAGATAAAGAGCTGATTAGGGAGAAATTAGGAAAACCCAGAAATGACAGCACTTGGATATCTCCTGTTTCTTCGTGGTATTACAATACCACAGCCTAGGGTGCCAATTTGGCACAGCGTGTACTCATCAAACAAATATCAGCTAGGATGTTACCTCCTAGAGTTTTTCTCATTTGTGGAGATAGAGCTTGGTCTATGGTTCCTCAGAAAGCATTAGGAGGACCATGCTATTTTAGGAAATTGACATTGTTTGCCCCAAACATTCAACAGATGCTTAACATCAGGCACAAGTTCCAACCTGCAAAATGTAGTGTGCTTCTATTAAGGTCAGACTGTAAAGATGATCTAGAATTGTGGAATCGACCTTCAGTTACTCTAGCCTCAATTTTTTTCACCAGGAGTAGCCTCAGCACAAGCCCTTACTCAGTTAAGACTATTAGCTTGCTGGGCAAGAAAGCAAATTAACCTTACATCCACAATACTGAATGAACTTACCACTGATGTAGGTAGCACATGCCACACTGTGTTACAGGACAGAGCTGCCATAGATTTTTTGTTGCAAGCTCAAGGACATGGGCGTGAAGATTTTGAAGGAATGTGTTGCATGAGTCTCTCTCACCACTCTGAATCTATTCATAAGAAACTGTCACTGCTTAAGGAAAACATGAAAAAGCTCCCAGCTGTCGAGAATTCCTGTGATGAGTGGCTAAAATCCTAGAACATAACAGGCTACTTAAAGATTTAGTACGCTTTAGCATTATGACACTTTGTATCCTTTTAGCAATTTTACTTATAGTGCCTTGCTTACTACGCTCTGTGCAAAAGTTAATTACCCGTGCTTTCAATTCAGTCTGGCTTGTGCAAAAACAAACACAGAACTGTTGAGGATTTTTTGCAGGCTGAGGAGTTTTTGCAAAACAATGGCCATATTCAGCCGACACACAATCCAGCCTGCTGCTGATAATGGACAGTGAATAATGGACATATTCAGAAACGGGATTGGTATATCCTTGAGAAAGATACAAGAAGAAGAGCCATCAAGACTCAGCAAGTTTGTCAGCAAGTTTGAGAAAGTGAGAAAATAGAAGCAAAGGGTGTGTCAGACAACCATAGTAAAGCGCATGAAAAATTAAACTATCCAATCAGCATTCTAATTTAGACATGTGAACAGCTAGGATTAACCTATCGTGTATTAGCTAGAGACGCATGAACAGTAGAAACTTATTATACATATAGCCTTTTCAGGAGTAATAAATTTGGCTTCACTTAATCACACTGATCATGGCGTGATGTCCCATTCCTGATCCTCTGCACCACACTGACTTTGCCTACAAAATCCAGAAACACTTCACTGAAGGGAGATACAGGGGTTAAAGCTAGGGTAATTGGAGGATGGGAAGAGGAGAAGCCAGAGCACAATTGGGGGATTTGGGACAGGGGAAGGGAACAGAGGAAAAAGCGATTGTGGGAAGTAGAAGGAGGACGACAAGATGGGGACCAAGCCATGTGGTGTCCACCATTTTGTGACTCGAGGGAAGGGGGAAGGGAGCAGGGGAGAAAGGGATTATGGGGAGAAGAACCACAAAATGAAGGCAAAGCTATTTGACATTCTCCATTCTGAGACTCTGGGTGAGGTGAGGAATCTGGGAAACGATCTACAGGTTTTACTACAGGTAAAAGGGGTGAGGTATTCGGGTCTAGGGAAGGAGCACTGACAGGGTGATCAGTCCTGCCAGAGCCAGGGGGGAACCGGGGGTGATGTGGGCAGCAAGGGAGACCCACAATGTGGGGCAGCTGTGCACTTGCTGCAGGTGGTTTGCTCCCCTCAGCTCACTCGGTTCGGGATGCTGGGGGTCAGAACAAGGGGGACTGGAGCAGGGATTTCAGGAGGAACTGGGGAAGATTTATTTGGAGTTTCTTTCACTTTCTTTTCCATTACTAATGTGATACCTTTCAATTTTATAAAGAGAGGACAAAAATTACTTTTTGATTCACTATCTATCATTGCCTCTTCTCCAAGTTTCATTCTGATCTTATCCCAAAATCTTAGTGCTTTTACTTCATTAAGGGCCGTAGTTGGAAAATGAAAGAAAACCCACTTAACAAATCTCTTAACTTTTCCCTTAGATAAACAAAACTCTCCTCCCACCAAGGAATTCCCAACTTGGTTATAAACTCCCTTCTCCCTAGCAGACAGCCTCGCACCCACTGTACCCTAGTTGGGTCCGTCCCGGCCACTAGAACACTCAGACCGAGACTATTTGCTAGGTTCTTTTCCACCCACCTCCGAGGTAAAACGAAATCTAAAGGAAAAACACCCGAGAATCACCGGCGGTGGCGGGGTTGGACGTTGCGCACTACGCCTCCCCTCATCCCCGAGAGTCACCCCCACCCAACTTCAGGGCACCCCAGTCGGGTCCGTCCGGCCACCGCAATACTCACGAAACCCAAGATTCTTGGCAGCGAGAATCTCGGAGGTGGTCCTCGATCCAGGGGAAAGCTCCTCTCCCGCCTGGAACGGAGAGGGTTGGCTTTCCCGGGAGCTGCAGCAAGCAGAGTGCGCGAAATCACCGGCGGCACTTGACGGAGCACGAACTTCACTGGGCAGGGCCGTCCGTGCACCCTGCAGACAGTCCTTCCCGTGGGGGCTGCGCCTCGCCTTGTGCGCCAAAGGGACGCCGGCCCCGCTCACGGGAGACGATCGGGGCCCGCGTCAAGAGCGGCCGTGCCCTGTCTGTGCCGCCGGCGGGCAGGGCCACGGTTCGGCTGGCTCAGAAGGCGGGTTCAGCGCCTAAAGGACTGGTAGCAGAGGAAATAAAGAAGGGCGCGGTGCTTGCTTTTCCCAGCTGCTTTTATTTCTCTGCCGGCGGGCACGGTGCTGTCGCTGGCGCCGCTCGGCCTTGGCAGCGCGGCTTTCCCGCGGGCAGCAGCGCCGGGCCGGGCAGATGACGCAGCGCTCGCGGCAGCGGCGGCGGCGGAGCGGGGCGGCCGGAGCCGCGCGGGGCGATCTCTGTCCCGCGGCGGAAACCGCAGCCGCGGGGCAGCAGCCGCACCGGCGGCGCCGGCGGAGCGGGCAGGAGCGGGCCGATGTCCCCTCCACAGCGGTGGCTGTGCCGGCGCCGTGCGGGGTCCGGCAGTGGCGGGAGCCGGCAGCTCCGAGGGGAAGGCAGCGGCGGAGAGCAAGGGGCAGAGAAAACTGCTGCTGTTCTGGAGGAGACCGTGGAAACTGGGGGCGGGGGGAAGGTCAGAAGCCAAGGCGGGAAAAACAAACCAATACTAAAGGGAAAAGACTGTAACTGACAGAGAATTCTCTAGCTAGGGGCAGGATTTCTGGGGGCAGACAGAGAGAAGTTACTCCAAGTGCCACAGGCTAGACAAGAGGCAAACATAGACTAAACATCTTCAAACTGCCGTCCCAACCAGACAGTCAGAGACCAAACATACCCAAAGCCCGCTGCAGAGGAGCCCCAAAGAGGCTCAAAAACCCCCCAAGCCCCCACTGCTACAAATCTGGACAAGCTGTCCTTCTAGATTTAGTAACCTAGGGGTATCTGTGAACCATGTCTATGTCTTGGTGGTGTTTTCTGCCAGCTGTGTGTGGTTTGGTTGGAAAAAGGTGTTTGCTTGAACAGGCAGTGCTGCAAAGTCAGTTCCAGGTTGTCTCAGCTTTTGAGTTGTACAGCCATGCCCTCTGCACAGTTGTCTCTGCTGCTGTTTTTAGACTTCATCAGCTTCTGGGCAGCTGTGTGCTCTGGCATGGCTTTGTCCAGAGGGAAGGGATGGGAGGTGGCCGTGGGGAGAGCAGCCCAGAGCCCAGGCACACGATTGCCTTGGCAGCAGGGCCAGGAGCTGCAGTTGTGTTGGGTTTGCCATGGGGTGCAGAGGAGGCAGATGAACAAGAGTTTTGGTAGACAAAATGTCCAATCAAAGGCTTGGGTACTTGATTTCAGCCTTGCTGACAAAGGGCCCAGTGTCTCCCTGACAGGAACTGACCCTCTCACTGAAGCTGAACAGGTCCTGATTTGGCTCTTCAGCTGGGCCAGAAACAATGGGATGGGAAGGAAGGGTGTGCATCTGCCCCTGCTGCCTCCAGCCCCATTCCTGGCCATGGCATGGGGGCCCTGGAGGAACTTGGGCAGGCAGAGATCTTCCAGAGAGCAGCAGGGCAGGGAGCTGTGCTGAACATCCTAAATGCCAGTGAGGCTGAGATGGTGGATGTGTGGGAGCTGGAGAGCAGCGAGCATCCTGAGAGCTCAGCAGCATCTGGGCTCAAAGGCTGCTGGGGAAGTGTAGAGGGAAGGGCAGCAGCAGAAGAAATGAGGGGCTTGAGAAAAGCAGGTTTTGAGCTCCTGCAGAATGGCTTTGTGGGGACTTGGCTGGAGATCAGCACTGGCTGTGAGGTACCTTAGGGGCAGGGGGAGAATAGTGATCTAAAGCCACTCCCATATGATCCAAAAGGCTGATGGAGGCAGTGGCACCCCAGAACATCTTGATGTCAAACATGTGAATGCCAGCTGGGAATGTGGGCACTCTTGGAGAAAACTGAGCATAAGGGGAGAGGTGGCAAATGTGTCACATGGGCTGTCCCCCACCCACTCACCATTCCCTCACCCTCCCTTTCCATTCCCCATCCTGGGCCAAGCTGGACAATCAGTTTTCCTTGTCTTTTCCTGCCAGGTCCCAGTTAAATACATATCTGAATGTCTTGAGGCATGAATGGGGGTAAGGCTGGATGCTTGATGTGAGCACTGTGTTCTTGTCTTTGCAGACCTCCTTGCTGTATTCCAGTGGAGGGGATATGAAGAAGGGGTCATTGGGACCACCTCTGATCCCCCCCATAGGCAAGGCAGAAAGTCCCCCTCTTGGCAGTGCTGCAGGGTCTCTGCAAATCTCTCTGCAACTGGAATCCCAGGAGTCCCAGGAGATGAGGTAAGGCAAGGTGTCTGCTGCTGCTGCAGTGTGCTGTTCACCTCTCTCTTCCCACCCCGTGTGGTTATTTTGCACAGTCAGGTGTCCCATGTATTTAGGCAAACCTCTGTGAATTCACCATTTTGCCCATCTATGGTGATCCAGCACAATGTCAAAGGCAACACCAATGTCCCCAGCACAGAGGTGGTGGTGGGGAAGAGGAGGAAGTGCTTCAAAGCACCTCAAGATTGGTCCTCTGCTGGAGGTGGCTATTGTTTCACACAGAGCTTGGCCAGCTCTGTGTGACTCCAGCAATGGAAAGCTTAAGGACAATGAATCAGCTTTGCATCCTATTGGGTTTCTGTGTTGCATTTCCTCCTTCATCAGGATGCCCATGCTAAGAAGGTTTACCTCCTTTCATGGTACACCCATTCCCTCCCTCCTCTTTCTACCTCCTCACATGTTCATTGTCCTCCATTTTCTGCAGGCCAAGATCCAGCAGCAGAAGCAAGGAGGAGAACTGTGAACATGCAGGTAGGCACAGGGCATGTCTGTCCTAAAATGACCATTGTAGTCTTGACTCAGAGGTGACATTTGGAAAGCTTGGTTAAAACCCATTCTTTTAAATATTTTTCTACATGCATTTCAATTGCTTGATGGGCTCAGTGGACTCTTCCAGAGCCCAATCCCTGGGAGTGTGCTCCAGTGGTGCAGTGAAAATTCCTGCAGTGTGAAGTGTTGAGTGGCAGGAGCTGGAGTGGTACCTTGGGGCCCTGGAAATGCAGTGCAGGAAAAGGAAACATTCCTCACCATCCTGCATATGCCTTTTATCTCCCTTCAGCCTTTCTAGTGTCAGTAGGGAAAAAGAAGGCATTTGGCATGACATGGGAAATGTTCCAACTCCTTCCTCCTGCTTTTGAAGCAGAAAAGCTTTCCTTGGGCAGGTTCTGAGCCGAACCCTTTGAGATGTGAAGGAGATTCATGGACATTACCAGGATTTGTATTGGCAAAAATAGGGAAACCTGCTCTGACAGAATGTCCTTATAAATTCTCCAGTTAGGGAGAAAGAGCCTTCCAAATGGATGCATCCTATGCAAGGTCTGAGTCCGTCATCCTGTGACAGCACAAGCCCAAAGCCACCTATGGCAGGTTCACCATGACAAATCTCTTCCCCAGCTCTCTGTGCCTGTGTCAGTGTTGCAGGCTGAGGCTGGGGGAGGAGATGCCTTGGCCTTGTCCTCCCTCCCTGCCTTGCCTGATCCCTGACAAGTGGAATTGTGCCAGACAACATGCGGTCTCTGATGCATCTGGGTCAGCCAATGCTTTCAAGTTGGAAGCCCCAATGACACTGTTGTTGTTCCTTTGCCATCTGTGGGTGTGTCATGACAGGAGAGGTGAGACTTGAAGAAATACTTGATTTCTGCTGATGCAGAAGAAGGGATCAGATGCCCTGGTCCCTTTGCTCAGGGTTAGTTCTGCCAAATCCTGTCTATGGCTCCTTTGGAATTGCTTATTGCTGATTTGCAATTTGCATATCAGCCTAATTGCTGATATGCAGCTGGAATGCTTAGTGCAGCTAGGGAGAAGTATTGCTCAGTAAGTAAGGTGACATTTTTTCTGGACTAATTCTGGACTAGAAATGACCTATCCCATTAATCCTTAGCTGTCTCACTTTTATTACTGACTGAAGCATTCTAGGTGAATGCTGGGTGAAGGAATCCAGTTTTATGACAGGGATTCCTCTCAAACTGCTTGGCTGCCATATAAATTTATCCTCTGAGAAGACATGTAAAGAACTAGTTCTCTTAGTTCTAACAGCTCTGTTGGAGGGTATTTCAAATGAGCTCCATTGTTCTACTTGCAATTAGAAAACCAGCCTTTAGTCAGGCTGGACCGAAAATGGCCCAGTCTCATACAGTTCAGAAGGAAAATCCTTGGGGAAAACGAATTATGTGGTGTCAAGAACATACTTGACATTTGGGTATCACTCTTGCAAGCCTAGACTTTTCTTTGCATGTCCTCTAAAATATTCCAACAAAGAGAAGAAAATGTTGATCTAAATGCATCCAGGTATTAGAACCTGGGACTTTTAGGAACCAAAAGAAGATGTTTATTGAAATCAGCATGAATAAGAGCAGCTGCCCGGCCCTGGGGGCTCTGGGAGGGGGCACAGCTGGCTCAGGGTGACGCTGTCCCCAGTGCCCAGCTCTGGGCAATGCTGGCAGTGCAGCCAGGGAAGGAGCTGCATCTCCCTTCATCCAGTGCCAGCATAAGGACACTTGGAAGTCTCTCTGAGATTCAGTCCAAGCTGGGAACTTCAATCCCGGGTGCAAATCTGTCCTAGAGCATCTCTGAATTATAAGAGCCAGGGGGAAAGGCCGAGATGTTTTGACACTGAAAATGCTGCGGTTGGTGAAATGAGCAATGTCAGTCCTTGTTTACAAATGTGGAGCTGGACTGTGGTGGGTCCATCTCCTCTCAGCAGTACCTGGTGAACTTTAAGGAAAACTTAGGAGTGTAAACATCCTGCGTTTGGGAAAAGTGAAAGCCCAGAGAAAGTCCAAAGACAATGAAGTGACAGACCATGTTCCCTCAGTCTCCACTCATCATCTTGCCTCAGGGAACTCACTCTGTTCTTCCAGAGGGCAACAGACACGCTGAGGGTTTCTGCTATCCAAGAATACCAGAAGAGACATGGGGGGAGCTTAAAAAGAAAACTTCAGAACTCTCAAAAACAGAAGTGTGTCCGTGTGTGTTACAGAGGGGAGTGTCTGGGAAATAGCTTTGATTTTGATTACAGATATCTCCTCTAACTCTTCACTATCTTTTTCTCCATGAACAGGTCTCCATGGCCAGCCACAGCAAATGTCCAACAGCAGCCCCATTAGGCACTTCCTCCTGCTGGCATTGGCAGACATGCAGCAGCTGCAGCTCCTGCACTTCTGCCTCTTGCTGGGCATCTCCCTGGCTGCCCTCCTGGGCAACGGCCTCATCATCAGCGCCGTAGCCTGCGGCCACCACCTGCACACGCCCATGTTCTTCTTCCTGCTCAACCTGGCCCTCAGCGACCTGGGCTCCATCTGCACCACTGTCCCCAAAGCCATGCACAATTCCCTCTGGGACACCAGCACCATCTCCCAAAGGATGTGCTGCACAGATCTTTTTCTTTCTGTTCTTTATCACAGCAGGGCAGTCACTCCTGACCATCATGTGCTACAACCGCTACGTGTCCATCTGCAAACCCCTGCACTACGGGACCCTCCTGGGCAGCAGAGCTTGTGCCCACATGGCAGCAGCTGCCTGGACCTGTGGCTTTCTCAGTGCTCTCATGCACACAGCCAATACATTTTTCTGCCCCTGGGCCATGGTAATGCCCTGAGCCAGTTCTTCTGTGAGGTGCCACAGATCCTCAGGCTCTCCTGCTCACACTCCAACACCCACAGGGAAGTTGGGCTCATTGCTATTAGTTCCTGTTTGGTATTTGGTTGTTTTGTGTTTATTGTTTTCTCCTATGTGCAGATCTTCAGGATCATGCTGAGGATCCCCTCTGAGGAGGGAAAGCAAAAAGCCTTTTCACCTGCATCTCTCACCTGGCTGTGGTCTCCCTGTTTGTCAGCACTGGCATATTTGTTCATTTGAAAACCCCCTCCATGTTCTCCCCAACCCTAGATCTGGTACTGTCAGTTCTATCCTCAGTGGTGCCTCCAGCCCTTATTCCCCTCATCTACAGCCTGAGGAACCAGGAGCTCAAGGCTGCAGTGTGGAGACTGATGACCAGATGGGTCCAGAAATATTCAAGTGATAGCCAATTTCTGCAAATTGCTTGTAATAAAAGTCATCTTGGATACTTCTTCTTGGTTTCAATTTGGAGGTTCTTTTTCTTTGTTTCAGTTTCTTCATACTGTCCACAAAGAAATGTCTTTTTTTGCACCATTTCTCATTTTGTTTCTCTCCACCTTCCCTGTGGCCACAGACTGTGTCAATGAGTTCTCAGTGGCTTGAATCAAACTAAAGGATCTCCCAGCAAATTTTCCTCCAGAGATCCCTGACTCCGGCCGTTTATATACAGACATGAATGGAATGGGACCACACCTGAATAGCGTAATGAGCTGTTTATTTAAGAAGCATCAGTCCCACAGCCCTCCACCACCTCCAGCAGCCACCACCTACACAGCGCCCCAGTCTCAAGGCTTTATGCTGGCAGGTTTTATAGGGGAGCTGCTGCGGATTCCGCACTTCAGTCTGAGGACACCTGTGCTGCTCGGCTGCTCCCCATACGCCAGCAGCGCCGTGTGTAAACCACTGTGGCAGGTCAGGGAAACCTCACCCACCTCCTCGCCATGGTTCCCGCTCGGAAAACCCTGCACACTCGGATCTCTCTGAGCGGCACTCCTGCCAGCACCAGCCCCTCGCCCCTGGGTATCCTGCCACGGGGTCAACCCACTGGGCTCCACTGCTCAGTGTCCACGAGTCACCTCAGGCAGGCATGCACACGTGCAGTTTCTTTCCAGCTATGGATCTCCTGCCTCCCTTTCCTCACTGGGGGACGTCTCCATGCTCAGCATTTTTCAGTCGCCGCTGCCAGTGGCAGCACTGCCTCTCAAGCTTCGGCTGGTAAACTCTAGAAATTATCACGCCGAGTGCGCACCAGAAACTCACCGTGCTGAGCGCTGTGTGCACTGCTGCTCCATGTGGAGCAGCCACATACCCCACCCCATGCTGGCAGGCTGCGAAAGCTGCTGCGACTCCTCGTCTCTACACAAGCGTGGTCTTCACTCAACAGCAACTTTTGCCATTACTCTAACACCCTCTAAATCTGGTGACCCTCAACCCGACATTTCCAGATGCTCTTGGGTCTCCATAACTCTAATATCACTCTACCACATGCATCCTGCCGGCCACAGGGTCCCCACCTTCTACAGAGTCCCTGCTTTCCTCTTCTACATCTCCCGCCTTAAATGTCTAAACCCTAAATGTCTAAATTCCTAAATGTCTAAACGCCTTCAATGTCTAAATGTCTAAAACCCTTGTCCTTAAGCTCCAACACACTCCTGGAAGAGATCCCGTGTACAACTTGCCTGGAGCTGACATTTGAACACCCGGATTATAGACAAACAATTTGGCCAGAATAATTATTAGGATCTTCTAAGATTCATATCTAGCCCACTCCCAGAACTACCCCACTCATACTTCAAGCATACATGCACTAATACTCACAATCCTCTAGATCTGTAGTTTTCAGGAATTTTTCTCTTCTTCCCCCTTTTCTTTTTTGTTATCCAGTCTTTGTTGTCTCCGTGGTGTCAACCAGCAATCACCAATGGTCCTAAGAGACATTGTACAAGCTGCCAAATTCAGCAAGGGTGCACCATTTGTCCAAAATCTCCCAGGACCTCAGAGATGAGGTTTTATATTGAATCACGATTTTTAAAAAGTAAGATTTTAGCTGAGGGATAGAAACAATTCACATTGATTAAGAGGTAGGTAGATGGTAGGTTAATGATTGTTAGGTGCTCACACTAAAACTGATCCATTATGAGCTTGCTTACAGAAGGGTGTGGAGTAACTGAACTGAAATAAACAGGGCAGGAGATCTTTCTCCTTTTTAATGCTTTTATTAAAATAATTCAGCTCAGGCTGGGGAGAAACAACAGGTCGCCCATGCCGCCGCTGCTCCCAGTAGTGGCACAGAGGAGGATGATGATGCAGCTGTGTCCGCTGGTATGCAGGCAGAGCTGGGGCTTCCGTTCTCCAGGGAGTGGTGGGAATTCCACTTTTTCAGTCTAACATTCCAGGTCCTCTTTCTAGTTAACATCTTTTCAGGTTAGGGTGAGAAGCAAAAAGGATCTTAGCAGATACTGGATTAAGTTCCTCACCTTTAGACATCACTTAGGTCTCTCATTATTTTTAGGGGTTTTTTCCTTGAAAATTGCAAAATCTGGTGAAATGCATTCTCATCTGCCTACCAGCTCTGATGTCACTCCCTTCCCCTGCTACCTGCAGGGTTCGGTGTCACTCCCTGGCAAGCAGCAGGGGGGACAATGGCTGATCAGCAACCATTAACAGGCAATCGGAGTAAAACTCTCAACAATAGGTGACTGCAACATGAAGCTATTAACAACAAATAGTCAAACCTTCAACTTGACAGCAACTGGTCCAACCGTTTTGACTCCACAACCTTAAAAAAATTGATAGCTTTTTACTCATAACAGAACCATTATAAGAACATGTTGAAAACAGTGGAACAATGGTTAGTACCTGGGCTTTACATTAAGCAATTACAAAGCAGGGGGCCTTGGCTTGTGACAGAGGGTGACAGAGACCTGATGAAGACATTCCTGACTTTATCCTTCAAGAACACTCACCCATTTCGAGACCATTAACCCAATTCAAGAGAAGAACTGCGCAAGCATGAAGGACTAATAATCTCATTTTAATACAGAGCAAGAAGGGGAGGTGCTGGGGTTATGCATATGTATTTTATGTAAGATCTCAGGAAATAAATAGAGGGTAAAGAACTTTGTACAGCGCAGTCATGCCGTTTGGGGACGAGCCCCATGCCACCCACCAGTGTAACAAACATACCACTTTCTAACTTTAACTAGGTAGAGAGTCTCTGTCCGCCATCTTTGATTTTAATGACTCAATATCCTGGATCAATCTCACCAAAAGTGAGAAACTACTCTGTCATGGTTTGACCCTGGCACAATGCCAGGGCCCCCATGAAGGGTATATTTCCGAAAGGGTTGTTGTGAGATGTGACCCGGGAACAGAACAAAGCAGGCTCCCATTCGGGGATGGAGGGAAAAACACAACACTTTATTTATTACAAATCTAGAAAGGAACACATACCAAGCTAAGAATGAAAACCTTCCAGATACTTTCCTCCTCCCCCTCTCTTTTCTCCACAGATTCACCACCCCTCAAATTATCAACCCTCAAATCCATCAGGGAGAGAGGAGTCCCCCCTTGCCTCATAGGCCTCCCCCGGAAGCACAATTAAAACCTCCTGTGCTTCCGCGTCACCCATGGCCCCACCCAGAGAACATCGGCCCTCGTGACTTCTCCCCCCATGTCCAGTGCTCTCACCACTGGACACGGGCCAGGACTGCCTTCAGGGCTCCCCGTTTAAAGATGCTCCACCCACTTCCAGAAACAGCAGTCTCTCAACTTTGGGACACGAGTCCCCCCCAAATTTCACCCCCTGGGGCCGAGGGGCCTTGTGAATATTCTCAGCTTCGGGACACCAGTCCCCCCCAAATTTCACCCCCTGGGGCCGAGGGGCCTCATGAACAGAGATCTTCCTCTCCGTGGAGACAAAGGGCATCTCACACCCCCTTCAGCCGTCTTTGTTCACGCCGCTGCTTCACTCTTGACTCCCGGGTGTTGCCTCCCCCTAAATACAGTCTCCGGGTCACAGGGAAAAAACACGGGTCTGTCCATGGCTATACAAGAAAGAGTCCAGCCCAAGGCCACTCCATTATCTCTTCCACTCAGGACTCTTCTCTCCTCTTCTAGCTTTCCTCACGCTTGCCCATTTCATCTCTCATCTCTCTCTCACCTCATCCTGATTCAGGAGGATGCAGTATTTGTAAGGTTTCTATTAGTCTAAAAAAGGGGTTAAAATTTTCACTTCTGCCTGTCCAGGACTCCCACAGCTGCCAGGCACCTCTGTCGCCGCATCCCCCGCTTCTGGCCGGCTGAACTGCCAGCACAATTTCTGTCTCTCTCTCCGGGGGGGCTACCCAGACATCCCAAGTCTCATCAACCCCTGCATGTTCTCCTCCACCTCTGCACCTTTTGGGGCTCCCGGCCTCCTCCCTGTCATGGCCTCCACCTCCCCCACCCAGGCGCAGCTGGGCAGGGGAGAGGTCAGACTCTACTCACCAACGCCGGATTCCCAAAGAGGAAGTTCTCTGGGAATCTCCTGCTTTTAACCCCCGTGTGTTCTCAGAGGCGTATCCAGATCCTCAATGGCCACATCCCATGCCAATTTTCAATTTGGCCACTGATTGGCCCGACTTAGACCTTTCCAGAAACACATTTCCGGGCCAAACCACGACATACTCTCACTTTTAAATTTTTAAAAGGTTTATTAAACCTCAACAAAAATTACAACATAGGACTAAATAAGGAAAAACTACAGCACTGGGAGCCCCCCCATGACTATCATCCACATGCTTCTCTACAAAATGAATGCTCTTCCTTTTGTACCCTTAGCCCCTCTCAAAGTTTTGTCAGTCAATTCTTTCTCTGCCATCCATTGGTGGAGATTACCTCCTTACATCTTGACTAGAGATCAGGTGTTGTTATGCTGGACCTCCTGGTAATAAGCCAGCCTTCTCCAAATGTCCTGACTACTGAGGCTATTGCAAGGGGGAGGGGAAAGAGGACTATGGGAAGACATATTACATAACATCACTATACATTTTAACATCCACATAATATCTACCTCTTAGTTGTGTGAGCCAACTATTACATTATTCATCTATAACAAAAGTGATAGGGACAACACCCCCAATTCCCTCCCAAGCATCTCCCAGGGTAAGAGGCATGGAGAACCCTTGAGCATCCCTTGGGACAAAATAAACTTGGCAGAAATCAAACTTAACTCTACATAAAATGCTTTCAGGAATATTTGCTCTTCCCACAAGTCACTTGTGATGAATTGCAAACAAATCCCAAACATGAATAATCTGACAATACAAGCAATTATGGTGGCAATTTAGAGTTTCATCAGTTCCTGCACAACTCCAGCTCAGCTGCTGGCACGTTGCAATTAAAAAAAAAAAAAAGTGGAAATTTGGCCCAATACAGATTGTTAAAAGGAAAGAAAAATTCTGTGTAGCTGTCACAAATGTGACAGGGACAAAGAGAAGAATGATTCTCGCATTTGGTAAATCCCTCCAGCCTGTGAAAGAGAAAAGAGGGGAGAGAAAGAAAGTGACAAGGACAGAGACCTCTCCTGGGGGGGGGCAAGTGTGATGCTGTCCCCTGTGTGTGTGTAGCCTTCCCAGGCTGGGGGTTTATACCTGAACCAGTCTGGGTAAGGGGAGTGGTGTTCACTTCCCCGGGCAGGGGTTACTCCACACCCCTCAAACTCTTCTCCTCCTCCCTTAATTGGGTAATGGGGATGCAAATCTGGTCTCAGCTGATGAGTCTGTGGGCTCTGGCTGACCCCAGCCTGACCCCAGCCTGGGATGATTTTCAGGACAGCTCTGGTCTTGGCATTCTGGTGGATTCATTCTTCTCTCTCAGCCTTGTTTACTTCTCCCTACACTTGAGATCACTGGACAAGAGTCATGTTTCCCTTATCTCAAGGTTCCTCAGCTCAACTCACAGCCCAAAAATTCCTCTCAAGAGGCACATTCAGGGAGGGGCGACCTTGGGTGGTTGCAGCTTCTTTACACAGTTCACAGAATTCACAGAATGACTATGTTGGAAGAGACCTTCAAATCATTGAGTCCAACCCATGCCCTAAACACCTCAACTAAGCCATGGCATCCAGTGCCATATCCAGTCTTTCTTTAAACACATCCAGGGACAGTGACTCCACCACCTCCCCAGGCAGCTGTTCCAGAACTTTATCACTCTTTCAGTAAAAAACTTTTTCCTGATATCCAGTCTATATTTCCCTTGACACAGCTTGAGACTGTGTCCTCTTGTTCTGTCCGCTACTGCTTGGAGAAAGAGACAACCGCCACCTGACTACAACCACCTTCCAGGAAGCTGTAGAGAGTGATAAGGTTGCCTCTAAGTCTCCTTTTCTCCAGGCTAAACATCCCCAGCTCCCTCAGTCATTTCTCATAGGGCTTGTGTTCCAAACCCCTCACTAGCCTCATTGCCCTCCTCTGGACACGCTGCCATAATGGGCAAAAAGTCCTTCCTGACAAAGTTTAAGCCATGAACCACAATATTTCAGTCTCCCAAGAGCCCCCCAGAGCATCCCCCATGTTGTCAAAGGAAAAATCCTCTGCACCTGGTGGGCTCACACAAGGTTTATTCCTCAGACCTGTCTGGGGGAGGGATAAGGAATGGAGTATCCCATGATCATTTGTGCTTAGCAGGTGGAAAACTTCTGTTAGCATGTTGGTGTTTGTTCTGTTCTGTTCTCTATGTATTTTATACCAAAGAACTGTTATTCCTATTCCTACATTTTTGCTTGGGAGCCCTGTAATTTTGGAATTTGATCCAAGTGGGTCATCAGGCCACTGCTGGGCCCATGGAACCAAGGGACCCGTGTGATTCTGAGAGGCCCCATGGATGCAAGGAGACCATTGTGCTACTACAGATCCCCATGGAATCATGGAGTCCATTGTGACACTGCTGGGTGCTGTGGAACCAAGGACACCTTTGTGACACTCAGGGATCCCATGGAGCCATGGGAACATGGAACAGGTCATGGCCTGCTGGGGACCACCTGACAGGTCCTGCTGACCTTGGCATGTTGAGGGCTGCTTCTCATCTGCCCCTGGAGCACTGGGGCTATATGCATTCTTTCCTATGGAACAAAGCTCTCCTTCTCCTCCAGGGGCCCATGGCCAAAATTAAGATTCTGGCTCCAAAATTTCTTCTGTCAAAGGATTGCTCTGTCACTAAAGGTGCCAGGACAGATGAGTCTGGCTGACTTGGCCTCCTGGGGCCTATCTCTGATCTGCCACCAAAACACTGGGGCTCCATGCTTTTCTTCCTATGGAAAAGAACTGTCCTTCTTTTTCACAATATGCCCATGGTCAAAATTGGGATTCTACCTGTTGCGGCAAACCACCCATGTGTGAGGACACGAGGCTTGACTCTATTTTGCTCAGAAGGCTGATTTATTATGTTATATAATATACTAAAATACTACATTAAAACTATACTAAAATAACAGAGAGAGAAGACAGATCAGAAGGCTACAAAAACCAAGAACAGAACAGAACAGAATAATAAAATCTTGTGACTGCTCACAGTCTTGGCACGGGTGGCTGTGATTGGTCACTAATTGAAAACAATCCACATGGACCAATGGAAGATGCACCTGTTGCATTCCACAGCAGCAGATAGTTATTGTTTACATTTCTTTCCTGAGGCTCTCAGCTCCTCAGGACAGGAAAAATCCTAGCAGACGATTTTTCAAAAATATCATGGCTACATCTACCTCCCAAATCTGTATAACCAAGGATTGCTCCTCGGTGAGAGCTTTAAGGACAGATGTGTTGCTGGCCTTAACTTCCTGGGGGCCACCTCTCATCTGCCTTCAAAACACTGGGGCTCCACCCTTTCCCTACTATGGAAAAGAACCATCATTCCCATCCAGGTGCCCATGGTCAAAACTGGGATTCTACTTCCTAATTTCCATATATCCAAGGATTGTTCCATTTGATTGGAACAAGCCCTCTTTCTGACATGTGAGCAATGCCATCGATTTTCCCAAACCAGGGAAATAAGGAACCCTGGCAGCTTCACACACAGTAATGACACAGAACAGGGCAGGGTAAGCAGCTGCCAAAATTATAACTTCTACTTGCAATTAAGAACTTTGGTTTCAAGTTCTACTATAGCCACTATTAGTATAGAGTAAAAAAGAATTAAAATATTAATAATAATAATAATAACTGTAACATTAACAGCAACAATAGCAATAATATAAATAATAACAATTAATAATGGTTATAAAAACCTTACCATATTTATACTAGATTTGCATGACCAGGCTTTGGTAAGGGGGGAGTCTAGGAGCACCTTCTGTGAGAGGGTGATGGAAGCAGCTGCTCCTTCATGTCCCACAGAGTCAACGCCAGCCAGCTCCAGGAGGGACTGGCCACCGGCCAAGGCTGGGCCAGTTAGAAATGGTGGTAACACCTTTGGTATAAGAGATTTAAGAAAAAGAAAACTGGTGATTGTGTAACTGTGACCAGGGAAGAGCAGGGTGAGAACATGTGAGAAGAACAACTCTGCACACCCCAGGGCAGGGCAGGAGGAGGGGCAGGAGCTGCTCCAGGTGTGGAGCTGATTGCCCTGAGATTCCCTGGGGCAGTCCCTGGGGAGGCAGCCGGGTCCTGCAGTCCACAAAGGGCACGAAGAGCAGAGATGCACCTGCAGTGCCTGGAGGAGCCCATGCCAGAGCAGGGAGTGCCTGAGTGGGGCTGTGACCCCACGAGAAACCTGTGCTGGAACAGGGACCTGACAGGGACCTGCAAACCCTGGAGAGAGGAGTCCACGCTTGGAGCAGGGTCCTGGTAGGACTTGTGAGCCCGTGGAAGAGTGAGCCACGCTGCAGCAGTTTGTGAAGAACTGCTGTCCCTGAAATGAGCTCACCTTGGAGAAGTTCATGGAGAAGTGTCTCCAGGAGGGACCCCACACTGCAGCAGGGGAACAACTCCTCTCCACGAGTAGTGGGAGAAACAACCTATGATGAACTGACCAGAACCCCAGTTCCCTATCTCCCTGCACCCACTGGGGGAGGATGTAGAGCTGGGAAGGAGGGAGGGATGGGCATAAAGTTTTTTTAAAGCTTTATTTTACTTCTCACTATTCTGCTCTGATTTTGATAGCAATAAATTCAATTAATGTCTCTAATTTCAAATGTGTTTTGCCCATGATGGTATCTGCTGAGTGATCTGTCCCAGTCCTTATCTCAATCTATGAAGCCTCCATTCTATTTTCTCTCTCCTGCCCATCTCTGGAGTGGAGTGAGAGAACAGCTTTGGTGGGTGCCTGGCACCCAGACAGGATCAACCGACTACACTTCCTTTCCTTCCTTCATTCTTTCTTTCTTTCCAGAGGTCACCATGAAGAGGTTGAGAGGGGCTTTGATGGAGGGAGTGAAGGTGGCAGGGACTAGCAGGGACAGGAGGCACAGGGATGTGGGACAGAGATCAGAGGTGCCCGGGCAGCTGTCAGGGGGGCAAGGCCTGTCCCCCTGGGCCAGCAGCAGCCCCGTGCCCTGCCCAAGGCGCTCCCAGCAGGGCTGGGCCCCAGAGGCAGGGACAGAGCCCAGTCCCAGGGGTGGATTTGTGTCCCACCCTCCGTCCAGCCCAGCCTGCCCCGAGTGTGCAGTGACCGCTGGCACGGGCTGCACTGGACAGCGTGACCTGCTGGGGACACCGAGAGCTGCCCCATGGATGGGGACATGGGGGACATGGACATGGATGTGGACATCCCCTTCATGGATGGGGACATGAGGGGACATGGACATGGATGGGGACATGGAGGGAGATGGACATGAGTGGGGTCATGAACTGGGACAGTGTCAGTGCCACCAGAGTGCCACCAGCACCTTTATCTCAGCCATGACAAAGCACTGCCACCATGCCCCTACTGTCACCATCACGATGTCCCAGCTGAATGTCACCACCCACTAGAGCAGGACAGGGAACTTGTTCAGCTGGTGACAAGTGGCCCAGAAGCAGGTGACAGCCACTAGGGTGTCCCAGAGCCACTGCACTCAGGGGACACCAACTGCCTCTAGGAACAGGCTGGGGACAGAACAAGGAGTCAGTGTCACCTGGGGAGTCACATGGCCTGGTGACAGCGTCCCCTGACACATCCTGGTGGCTTCATGCACTGACATGTCATGGTGGCAGCATCCCCACAGGTGTGGCGACATTGTATCCTGGTGGCATTGTGTCCCCTCCTCTCTGTATGTCCCCATCACCCCCGTGTGTCCCTGTCCCTTTCCCTGTCTCCCTGTCCCTTTCCCTGTGTCCCTGTCCCTCCCCCATGTGTCCCTGTGGGGTCAAAGTCCCCAAGGCCCCGGGGCCGTGTCCCGCAGGAGGTCCCTGTGTCCCACAGGGTGTCCTCGTATCCTGCAGGGTGTCCCCCTGTTCCACAGGCTGTCTCCGTGTCCTTCAAGGTGTCACCATGTCCTGCAGGATGTTCCCATGGCTGCTTCTGGCACTGAGCGTCTGTGCCCACCCTGGCACAGGTAAGGACACACCACAACATCCCACAACACCCCAGGACACCATTTTTATCTCTGATTTTGGATCATTCCCCTCTCTTTTGGGTCTGCTCCTCCCTCTTTTGAGTCCTTTCCCCCTCTTTTGGGTCCTTTCCCCCTATTTTGGTGCCCTCCCCTTGCTTGTGGTACATTTTTGGGTGTCTCCCCCTCCTCCAACCCCCTCCCCACCCTTTAACCCCCCTCACCACGCCCCCGTCCTCCCAGGCGTGTCCCCAGCTGTGTTCCCAACTGTCCCCCCACGCCACATGGATTCGGTGGTCGACATCCTGGATGCCCTCGAGTCCCCGGCCCGGGGCGGCTCCCCCGGCACCGCCGCAGCTTTGGGGAGGGGTCTGGGAGCCTGCAGCACCCCGGGGTGCCGGGCGGTGCTGGGCGAGCCCCTCGAGACCCCCGAACGCCCCCCGGCTCTCACCCCGGGCCAGTGGCAGCTCCTGACCAAGCTCCTCCACCACGACCCGGCGACACCGGAGCTGGGGGCGGTGCTGGCCCCCGATGGCTCCACGGTGGCCCTCGGTCCCCTCCTGGCCGGCATTGAGGCTGGGCTGAGATCCGGCGGGTTTGGGCAACCCCTCCCCACCCTCAACCCGCCTGCCGACCCCCTCCTGGCTGTCACCATCACCGAGGCTTTGGGGACATCCTTCCTGCTGGCGCAGGGGGGGTGACAACAACATCACCGCGTTGGGACCCAGTGGTTGCTGGGACGATGTGGAGAACCCCCAAAATTACACCTTGAGGGGTCCCCCGTCCCCTGTCCCCGACCCTGTGGCCATCGGGGCCATGGATGGGGCAGTCCTGGGGGCACGGCTGGCCCGGGGACCCCTCCCGGTGGCCGAACTGCTTCGAGACTACTACGGGACCGGGAATGGCTCGGAAGCAGGGAGACCCCCCAGCAGTTACCGGCGCCGGGATTTTGGGGCACTGGCGGGACAGGGACGGCTGGAGAAGGAGGTGGCGGCGGTTTTGGAGCTGCTGAGGACGCTGTCGCCCACCTCGGAGCTCCTGAGGGACGTGGGGACACAGGAAGTGGCAGCCGTGGCTCATAGGGCGTCGCGGGAGTTCAGCGAGCGCTACGTGGGTACGGGTGGGATGGCATCTCGTAAATGGGGTTTACACCTCCCCAACTGGAGTTGTCACCTCCCAGACAGGGGTTGTCACCCCCTAAACAGGGATTGCCACTGCACAAATGGGCATTGTGACCTCCCAAATATGGATTGACACTGCTCAAATAGGTGTTGTCCCCCCCAGATGGAGTTGTCACCCCCATAGTTGTCACTACTAAGCAGTAGTTGTCATCTCCCAGACAGGGATTGTTACCCCCTAAACGGGGGTGTCACCCCTCAAGCAGGAATTGTTACCCCCTAAATGGGCGTTGTCACCCCCTGTGTATCCACACAGCCTCTGCCATGTCCCCAATAGCTCAGGCAACATATCCAAACCCTTGTCCCCACATGATCTCTGCCATGTCCCCAGTGGCTCAGGGGACATATCCAGCTCCTTGTCCCCACATGGACACCACCACATCTCCAAGGATCCCCTTGTTCCCTGGTGAACTCTACTGTGTCACCTTCAAGCCTCATGTCCCCACATGGCCTCTGCCATGTTTCCAAGCACCTGTCAAGTCCTTCATTCCCTGGTGGATTCTACCATGTCCCCAAGGAGCTCTTTGTACCCATATGGCCTCTGCCATGTCCCCAGGGGCCCATAGAGCCCCTTGTCCCTACGTGGACTCTACTGTGTCCCCACCAAGACCCTCGTCCTCTGGTGGGCTCTACCATGTCCCCAAGGGCTCCCATGTCCCCATGTGGACACCACCATGTCCCCAAGGGCCCATCAAGACCCTTGTCCCCATGCAGACTCTACTGTGTCCCCATCAAGTCCCATGTCCCCCCATGGCCTCTGCCATGTCCCCAGGATCTCAGGGAACACCACCCTGTTGTCCCCACAGAGTGCCCGGCCATCATGCCGCGCTGCCTGTGGGGTGCCCGTCCCTACCGGGGCACCCCAGCCCCGCTGCAGCCCCCGCTGGGGTCGGTGTTCCTGCACCACACCCTGGAGCCATCGCGGCCCTGCCGGACCTTCAGCGCCTGCGCCCGCGCCATGAGGGACATGCAGCGCTTCCACCAGGACACCCGCGGCTGGGACGACATTGGCTACAGGTCACTGTTACCGCCCTGGGGTGATGGCACCTGCCATGGGCCCTGGCACCCCCTGTGGGAGCGGTCATTGTACCTCTGTGGGGACTGTCACCTCCATTGGTTCCCACCTTCCCAGGGCCATGTCATCCCCTGTGGTCCCCATCATCTCCTTCAGTCCCTGCCACCCACCACAGTCCCTGTCACCCCCCTGGTTCCTGTCATTGTACTCCTGTGGGCATTGTCACTCTCACAATCCCTGCCACCTCCCATGAGCTCTGTCATTGTACCCCTGTGGGCACTATCACCTCCACTGGTTCCTGCCACCCTCTATGGGGTCGGTCATTTTCTCCCCATGGTCACTGTCTACCGTCTACCCCCATGGTCACTGTCATCCCCTGTGGTCCCCATCACTGTCCCCCTGCAGTCCATGTTGTTGTCCTCTCACAGACTCCACCAGTGTCCTCTCACAGTCCCCATCACTGTCCCCCCATGGCCCCTGCCATTGTCCCCCCACAGTCCCTACCACTGTCCCTTCATGGTCCCCATAACTGCCCCTCCATGGTCCTTACCACTGTCCCCTTGCAGTCCCCATCATTGTCCCCCTGCAATCCCCACCACTGTCCCTTCATGGTCCCCACCACTGTCCCCTCCCAGTCCCCATCCCTGTCCCCACACTGTCCTCATAACCCCCACAGTCCCCATCCCTGTCCCTTTCCAGTCCCCAACACTGTTCCCTCACAGTCCCCATCCCTGCTGACCCACAGTCTCCATTCCCATTTCCCCTTCTGTCCCCATAAGCCCCCATAGCCCCCACCACTGTCCCCTCATTGTCCCCATCATTGTGTCTCCACTATCCCCATCCCTGTCCCTTTGCAGCCCCAACCATTGCCCCCCCACAGTCCCCACCACTGTCCCCTCACTGCCATCATGTCCTTGCAGCTTTGTGGTGGGCTCAGATGGGTACCTGTACGAAGGCCGGGGGTGGCACTGGGTGGGTGCCCACACCAAGGGCTACAACACCCAAGGCTTCGGCGTTGGCATCGTTGGGGACTTCACGGCCACCCTGCCAGACCCCGACACACTGGCCCTGGTGCGGGATGAGCTCCTGCCCTGCGCCATCCGCTTTGGCCACGTCCGGCCGGACTTCATCCTGCACGGCCACCGCCAGCTCGGCCACACTGACTGCCCCGGCAATGCCCTCTTCCAGGAGATCCAGAGCTGGCCTGGCTTCCAGGGGACACCAGTGGCACGGGGACTTGGGGTGGGTGGCCTGGTGGGGTTGGTGGGAAGGGGTTTAGGGTCATCTTGTGACTGACCGTGGGTCTTGTCCACTCTGCAGTGAGGAGCAGCCCCAGCCGGGGAGCCTGGGCTGGATGGAGGCAGGAGAGGTTGGACAGCAGTCCAGATGGACACCAGCCCAGTCTGGATGGACACAGGTCCAGCAGATGTTGGTCTGATGCATCCCAGCTGGACATTGGTCCAGGTGAACACCAGACCCATGGATCCCAGCTGGACTCTGGTCTGCAGCCCCCCAGCCTGGACAGCCCCCAGCCCAGATGACCACTGGCCCAGCCACACCCTGACCCAGCCCACTGGCCCACCAGCCCATCCCAGTAGCTCCAACCTCAAAACCCCCCAAAATAAATCAAATTCCAGGACATCAGTTCCAGGTGGTCCCTGCAGAGCAAGGGGGAAACTGAGGCACAGACTTTGGGGTGATGGGAGGGGACTTCGGAAGCCACCCTGGAGACCCCACACTGCCCCCCCGCCCCCAAACGAGTACCCAGTCCCCAAACTGGCACCTGCAGCATTCCGGGCCTCCCCAGCTGTCATATCAGGGGGACTCTAGGAGCCACCGTGACCCTGCAGTCTGTTCGCGAGGCGACCCGCGGTGTCCTCCGAGTGTCGCCAACGCGTCCCCAGCGGGAGCAGCGGCATCACCTCCCGAGGCAGCGGCGGAGAAGGAGGAGGAGGTGACGGGGTGACTGTAATTCCTGCCCGGTCACATGGGGAAGCCGCGACAGGAACGGGGACCGAGCGCGGGAGCAGCAGCGGATGTACCGTGGGGACGGGGCGGTGGGGACAGTCCCCAAAGCCCCCAAGGTACCCTCGGGACACGCTGTGGCCGGGACAGCGTGGGGGATACAGGGTCGCGCGGCATCTTCGGGGGGATGCAGCGGGCTGGAAGTAGCTTGGGGAGACCCCAAAATGCTGTCACCCCCCCTTGTAGGCTGTGGGCCACTCCCCGCTTTGGGGCGCTGGTGACAAATTGGCGGGCGCTGGTGACAAATTGGTGGGTGGTGGTGACGAAAAGCGCATCCCCACCTCGGGGATGTCACAGAGAGGGGGTCCTGCGGTGCCACCGCGCCCCCCGCGCTGAGCCGGTGACAGAGGAGGGATCAGGGGGTCCCCAGGGTGCAGGGCGGGGCGCAGGGGAAGCGCGGCCGGGGTGCGACGGAAATGCCTCTGGTCCCGCCTGCGCCCACGGCACAGGGATGGCAGGACATTCATCACCTGGCACCCTGTCCCCGGCAGGGGTGGGGGTTTGAGGGGCTGGTGTGGGCACCCACTGGCTGGAGACCCCCTGAGTGGGCAGAAGAGCCCAAAAATGTGGGTCCCCTGGATGGGCAGGGGTATCCCAGGGAGATAAAACCCCAAAAACTGGGCACCCCTCAAAGTGGGGATGCCAGGTTGGGGATGCCCACCCCACGACGCCCAAGTCCAGCCCCTGGGCTCCCCTCAGTGATTCTCCCCATCCCAACCCCACCCACGCCCGCCCAGGGACCCCCAAAATGCCTCCCCACATCCCACTAACCCCAAATCCAGCCCATGAACCCCCCAAAATTATTTTCCCCCATCCCACCACCCACAATTCCAGCTCACAAAATTACTTCCCCCATCCCACCACTTCCAAATTTATCCCCTGGGCCCCCCAGAGTGACTCCCCTCATCCCAGTGCCCCCACAGCTACCCTGTAGACCCCCCGAACTCTACTCTCCCACCAACAGATGGAGGTGGAAGCCTGCCCGGCCACCCCCAACCCCCCCGCCCGGCCACCCCCGACCCCCCGCCCTACTGAAGAACTACAAATGGCTCACCGCGACTGCCCCCGGGGGTCGACGGGCAGCGACCCCGAAAGGGGCGGGAGGTCCCCGGGAGCCGCCGCTGGGAGCGGCTGCAGGGCTGGAAACGCTCCTACAGCTACCCTGGCACCGACGGCAACAGGGCTAGCGACAGGGGTGTCCCCAAGGCCAGCGCATGCGGGTCCCTGTTCTAAATGGGGCTTTTCGCCCCCTCCAAGGCGCCCAAGGGTGGAGGGGACCCGAGGGGGACACGAGGGGACGAGACCACCCCTGCAGCAGGACCTGCATTCCAAGGACAGGAGGAGGCGACACAGCGACAGCAGAGCCAGGGCAGTGCTGGGGGCACAGGATGGGGCAGGTGAGGGGAGTACAGGGGTGGAAGAGTGGTGGTGAGGGGTGGGGGGAATTTTGAAGTGATAGGTGGGGGGTGATGACTTTTGGGATTGCAGGGGGTGATGACTTTTGGGGTGATGATGACGATGGGTGGGGGGTGATGAATTTTGGAGTGTGGGGTGGAAGGTGTTGGCCTGACACAGCCCCCCAGGATGCCCAGTCTCCCCTATCCCCAGGGTCTCTGCCCACCCCACATGTCCCTGTCCCAATGTTGCCAGTGCCAGGTCTGGCACTGACAGTGGCACCGGGCCAGGCTCTGCAGCACCAGCACTGAGACCCAGCCAAACTGGCTCAGTACCAGTGAGGCCACGCACAGGGCAGGCACGGGGCCACCCCAGCCTGGCCCTACACATGGGCCTGTCGCTGTCACACTGCCACACCTACTGGCATTGCCACCCCATGGCCACCTGTCCCCTGGTGGCATCTCCATGAGCACCGCAGGACCTGCGGTGGCACCTCCAAGGCCACACACATCCCTTGGTGTCACCATACCCACAGTGGCATCTCCAAGGCCATGTGTGCCCTGCTGTCACAACACCCACAGTGGCGCCTCCATGGCCACCTGTGCCCCATCCTGGCAGTCCTGGTGGCATGACCAGGCCACCTGTTCCCCATCACTGCTACATCCCCCATGAGTGACAGGGGCACGGAGGGCATCCACAGCCTGTTCTGTCCCCTCCCATGGCCAGGACAAGCCACAGCCCCTGCCAAGCTGCTCTGTAAATGGCTCCCTTACAAGCAGCCAGTCAGGAAGGGCATGGAATTGTTACAGTGACACTTAAATGCAGTTTCTTTCTTTCTTTCTTTCTTTCTTTCTTTCTTTCTTTCTTTCTTTCTTTCTTTCTTTCTTTCTTTCTTTCTTTCTTTCTTCTTCTTTCTTCCTTCCTTTCTTCCTTCCTTTCTTCCTTCCTTCTTCCTTCCTTCCTTCCTTCCTCCTTCCTTCCTTCCTTCCTTCCTTCCTTCCTTCCTTCCTTCCTTCCTTCCTTCCTTCCTTCCTTCCTTCCTTCCTTCCTTCCTTCCTTCCTTCCTTCCTTCCTTCCTTCCTTCCTTCCTTCCTTCCTTCCTTCCTTCCTTCCTTCCTTCCTTCCTTCCTTCCTTCCTTCCTTCCTTCCTTCCTTCCTTCCTTCCTTCCTTCCTTCCTTCCTTCCTTCCTTCCTTCCTTCCTTCCTTCCTTCCTTCCTTCCTTCCTTCCTTCCTTCCTTCCTTCCTTCCTTCCTTCCTTCCTTCCTTCCTTCCTTCCTTCCTTCCTTCCTTCCTTCCTTCCTTCCTTCCTTCCTTCCTTCCTTCCTTCCTTCCTTCCTTCCTTCCTTCCTTCCTTCCTTCCTTCCTTCCTTCCTTCCTTCCTTCCTTCCTTCCTTCCTTCCTTCCTTCCTTCCTTCCTTCCTTCCTTCCTTCCTTCCTTCCTTCCTTCCTTCCTTCCTTCCTTCCTTCCTTCCTTCCTTCCTTCCTTCCTTCCTTCCTTCCTTCCTTCCTTCCTTCCTTCCTTCCTTCCTTCCTTCCTTCCTTCCTTCCTTCCTTCCTTCCTTCCTTCCTTCCTTCCTTCCTTCCTTCCTTCCTTCCTTCCTTCCTTCCTTCCTTCCTTCCTTCCTTCCTTCCTTCCTTCCTTCCTTCCTTCCTTCCTTCCTTCCTTCCTTCCTTCCTTCCTTCCTTCCTTCCTTCCTTCCTTCCTTCCTTCCTTCCTTCCTTCCTTCCTTCCTTCCTTCCTTCCTTCCTTCCTTCCTTCCTTCCTTCCTTCCTTCCTTCCTTCCTTCCTTCCTTCTCTCTTCCAAAGAAATTAAGGAATATTGTAGGTGCTGTACTTAGGAGGGGTGGAATGCCTGTGTTCGCCAGGCTGAAACTGCTTTATTCTGGAGTGAAAGCTGAATACTGGATGCTGAAGTAATTTCAGAGCAGCACAGAATGTGCTGAGTTGAAAGGGACTCATCAGGATCATTGAGTCCAACTCCTGGCCTGCACAGAACACCACAACAATTCCACCGTGGGCCTCAGAGCATTGTCCAAATGCTTCCTGTCCCAAGACAAACTTGGGGCTGGTACCACTTCCCTGGGGACCCTGTTCCAGTGCTCAACCCCCCTCTAGGTGAAAAACTTTCTCCTGATATCCAACCTATTCTCCCCTGACTCAGCTCCAGCCATTTCCTTGAGTCCTGTCCCTGCTCATGAGTGAAGAGATTGGTGCTGGCCCCTGCACTGCCCCTCAGGAAGATGTTGAAGAGCTCAGTGATGTCTGACCTGAGTCTCCTCTTCTCCAGCTGAACAAATCAACTGTCCTCAGCAGTTTGTCACAGAGCCCCTTGAGACCCTTCCCCATCCTTGTGACCTCCTCTGGACACTCTGCAATGGTTTTATGTCTTTTTTATATTGTGGTATCACTCAAGGTGAGGCCACCCCAGTGCAGAGCAGAGTGTGACAATCCCCTCCCCGGCCCAGAGGCCAGGATGCTGGGCCTGCTGCCCCCAGGACAGTGTGGCACTTTGGACTGCCAGGGCACTGCTGACTCATGTTCAACTTGCCCTTGGCCAGGACTCCCAGGTCCCTCCCTGCAGCTGCCCTGCAGCCCCTCCTTCCCCTGTCCATACGCCAAGCCAGGGGTGCCCATCGCAGGGGCAGAATCTGACCCTCCCCTTGTTAAACTCTGCACTGTTGGTGATTGCCCATCTCTATTTGGGAGGTCTCTCTGCAGAGCTTCTCTGCCCTCCAGGCAGGCGACATTTTGGTGTCATCAGTAAATTTATTGATTATCCCTTCAAGTCCTGTGTTTATGTTGTTAACAAAGACGTTGGAGAGCCAGGGCTGCCAATGGAGCCCTGCAGAACCCTCTGGTGACCACTGCCAGAGTGCTGTCACCCCAGTCACTGCCACCCTCAGTGCCTGACCCATGAGCCGGTTGCACACCCATTCCACAATGTGTTTATCCAGCTGTGTGCTGGACACTTTGTCTAGAAGCATTCTAGGAGACACAGTATCAAAAGCTTTGATGAAATCCAGAAAGATTCCATCTACTGGCTTTCCTGGATCAACCAAGTGGGTTCCCCTGTCACAGAAGGAAATCAGATTTCACAAGCAGGACTTTCCCCTCATGAAGCCGTGCTGACTCTGGCTCGTGCCTGCATTGTCCTCCAGGTGTTTTTCAATACTTCTCAGAACAAATTTTCCATGATTTTATTGAGTGTCAGAGTGAGACTGACAGGTCTGTAGTGTCTGGGATCCTCCTTGCCCTTGAAAATCGGGACAACATTTGCCAGCTTCCAGTCAGCTGGGACTCCTCAAATCCCAGATCTGAACTCTGTGTTTGCTCTGATTTCTCCAGGGGAAGCAGCCTGCTCACGTCTGAATGTTTGAGCTTCTATTCTTCTCAGGAAAACCCACTTTGAGGGCAGTAATGGTTAATAGAACAATTTAAAATATTTTCTGATTACAGGCACAAAGTCATTGCAGATAAAACAATCTCTTTAAAAGCTTTTTAAAGTGGGACTCACAGTGCACAAGTGAACTGTCATGAAAGGTTTGAAAAAAAAGTCAATTGTGAATTTGTCATGGTTTAGAGAGAGGAAACTGTAGAAGCCTTGCTTAAATGAGGGCTCATCTATGGCACAGTTTGAAGCACCCTCCTTTTCCTCTGAAGGAAATGTCTTTATGGGCATGGTAAGTACTACATTTAATGAAATTACTTAATTGCGTAGAATTAGCAATAAATGTTAATGTGACAATTGATTGTATTTCCTTTCAATAATTCAGAAAGTCAGTAAATACCAATTTGCTGCTTCTCCCCAGCCACTTCTCCTGTCATTCACAGCAAACAGTGATAAGCATTCAGTAGGAAGGTGATGAGGTGATGTTTGACCTGGCAGTTGGAAGTGCAGTGATCTGTGATCCCAGTGCATCTGGGTTGGTCCATCCATGTCAGATGAGGTTCTGCAGGGATCAGAGTTCCCTGGGACCCACCCAAGACTCATTTCACTTTACAGTGAGTGGTGCAGCTCCTGTCCACACATCAAGACATTTTCTGACATCAGAGCCTGCTTGTCAGGGCTCCCTAACCTGTCTGTATTTAGCACAAATTCCCAGCTTCAAGGGATGTTGAGGAATGTGTTATTCCAAAAGGAATTGTCATTAGGGGGTATGTTAGGTTGAAAGATGTAGCTGGGGTGTGTATTCTATTCCCATGTGTTAGAGGAAGGGCAGTTATCTTCTATTAATTGGGCAGTTTTCTTTATCTCTTCCACAACCAATCCTCCCTCCAGGAAATATCTTCTGTTCATGGGCCCTTGAGTCTCACTGCATGACTGATAAAAATTACAGCATCCCATTGTGAGATGCTCCACCCATAGGGAGGAGCCAAGCATTCCTGCCTGGATATCATCTGAGATTTTGGAACAACAGATCAGCCTTTTCCCCTTGGATTCCTGCAGGAGCAACTTTCTCCTATACTGGATTCCCAAGGAAGTCTGAGCCCATTTACACCACCACTGGACCTTCAGAGGAAAACTACACCCTTCTACAGGATCACTGCTTCAACAGAACCACACCTGGCACTGCAGGTGCACTGCAGCCACATTTAATAGGACTGCTACCACCACCGTGACCCACAGGGAGTCAGGTCGTGTTCTGACTCTGTCAGAGGATTTTTTTGTTTGTTTGTACCATTGCATTTGTATTTTTAATTTTCCTAGAAAAGAACTGTTATTCGTGCTCCCATATCTTTGCCTGAGAGCCTCTTAATTTCAAAATTATAATAATTCAGAGGGAGGGGGTTTACATTTTCCATTTCAAGGGAGGCTCCTGCCTTCCTTAGCAGACACCTGTCTTTTCAAACCAGGACAGTGGACATACTGTACTTGTTGTTCTTTGCAAAGCAAAGATAAGGAGCCTGTCACATTCTGTTTAAATTAAACTGTCTGATTCCACTTAATGTATTTTGGTGGCTTGGAAACAGTTTAGTGACATTTTGTGAGCATTTTCTTTTTTGTGCATTTTAGTTTTATGTTTGAGGAACATGTTTTCCTGCAGAAAGCAGGCTTTCTTTATTTGGCTGGATGTGTGGGATGTAACTCCACCAAGTACACACTGATTATAGAAACTGCTTCTGTTTCTATACTCTATTTTATATACATATTCATTTATTTTCCTGGAGTAAACATACATATGATAACAATTTTCCCCAAAATCATTAAGATTTTTTTCTCTTCCTTTTATGCACGGATTCTTCTGTCCTAGGGGTCTCTTTGGTGGTCTCAGGTAGTTGGCAACCCCAAAGTTATACTTGAACTGGTAAAAGTTGCCACAACTGGGATGGTTGCTTTCCAGTTCTTTTTCCTACAGAATAAGTTCCATAGACAAATGGGTTTTTAAAAATTAGCATTGTATTAACCTGATGCCTTTTCCAGGGCCACCTAAAAACAGAGGCCATACAAAATTAAGGGAATAAAAAGCGGTTGGATTTATTGAAGGGCCTTCAGGTGTATTTCAGGCAGATGAAGCCCCCCGAGGGGCTACAGCCAAAAATGTACAGTGGGTCATGCGTTTTCACACTTTTATAAGTTCAGTCCATTTGCATATTGGGGGTTAATCTTCCAATTACAGCTTCAGGTAATGAAGTCATTTACCCCAAGTTTCTTTCCCCCCAACTCACTTTTGTTTACACCTCTTGGGGCCTGAGGCAGTGAGGTGTCCTTGATTCCCAGGCCTAGAGAGGAATTGTTGTATCTGACCAAAATGGGGAAACAGCAGCTCACACTGAATATGGAATTTAGACTTATACACTAAAGAATTGCAGGTTCACAAATACATGAAAAATATAAAAGCTAAAATCCTAAGGCATCAAACCCACCAGGTGCTAATGATTCTTCCCCTGGTAACCAAACCATGACCTTCTGGGTGTTACTAGGAACACCAGTGCGAAGTCCAAGGATTCTCGGACTCTTCCAACCTCATTATTCTGTGATTCTGTGATTCCAATAAGAACTTTCTCCTCAGCCTGAACTTGCTGCTGCTCCAGCCCCAGAATGACATCAGCTGTGATGTTTAACAGAGCAGGACATGCTGCCTGGAGGAGGCTGAGTGTCCCCTTGTCCCTGGCACAAATCCTGGGCATGGAGATTTTAACCTTGCAGCAGGTGCTGGGACATTGCTCTCACTGACAGGGTGGGAAAAAGAGATTTTGTTGTGAATTCTGGAACAAGACAGACCTGTGGGCAAGCAGCCAAGTCTGTGGCCACTGTGACCCACCACAAGCTGCCACAGCACTGGGCTGTCCAGAATGGGAGCCTGGGACCCACCACACACAGTCTCACAGCCAACTGAGCTGTGGTCACCTGCCATGAGCACAGCGGCTCTGGGTGCTCTCCTAAAGCTCTGTTGACTACAGTGAGGGAATTACTGGGGACACATCTGGGAGCTTGTGTTGAGTTCCTCCTGCAGGGATCTTTCATATCTTGAAATCAGTGGGTTTGCTCCTTTTTGAAGGCTATCATGGGGGCACAGGAAAGAACCATCTGAATTGCTCAAGTTTTAAACATCCATCAGGCTGCTGCTCCTGCTCCTGAGGAAATGTGGCTCCTCAGGGATCTCAGGCTGCAGTCCCAGGGCTGCTCTTGGGACAGCGGAAGTCACCACTTCCACACCACTGGCACAGCCTTGGCTGGGCAATTTGGCCTTCCTTGGGACATTTCTGGGGATTTACGTGACTCTGGTGACCTGCTTCAGGGCTAAACCAGCTGAAAATTAAAGCTGAGAACTTCCTGTTAGTTTTGAGCCTCAAGAAATGGACTGCAGGCACTTCAGTCTATCAGGGTGTGACTGGCAGTGCTGAATTAGAACAGCCTAAACTGTGCTGGGACTGGGGGCTTCAGGCAGAGGGCAGGCATTGCTCTGGGATTAGCTGAGTGGGATGAATGTGGCCTATGGGTGTGCTGTGGAGATTAAGATTTTTACATCTTCAGATGATAAATGCAACTCACTGTCTAAAAAAGTGTCTAAACATCCAGATACAAATAGCCTTTTAGAAAAGGTATGGAACACACAGGAAATACCTACTGTCTTCAGCACTCCAAACTTTTGCCATGTTGAACTTTCTTATCTAAAGCTGCAGCCATTGAAAACAGCAAGATTTTCTAACAGTGGCTGATACTGAATGGTGTAGGAGACTGGAGAAATGGTTAAATGGGTCAAAACGACTGAAGTGTGCGTTTGGGACGGGCAGAGCAAGTTCTGCAAAGGTGGGAGGATCTCTGTTCCTCACCCACCCATCTCAGCCCCTGCTCCACCCCAAAGTGGCTGCACAGCCCTTGGCGCAGACATCAAAGTTCTCCCTGTGAGGACAGACCAGAGCAGGGAAAAGGTGGCATCTTTTCCTGTTTGAAAGAAGTGGAGGTCATTTGTGACGCATCTGGATGAATTCTTAAGTCATAACACGGGGGTGGGAGAAAGGTGGGTTATTAGTCACCATGGAGAAACCTTTCCTGGAAACAAAGGAAAATTAGGAAAAGCCCAATCAATAAATACTGGTCAAGAAAATTCAGGGGGAGCCATGTGGGGGTTTGAACTTGGGGGGATCCCATCAGGGTTGAGGGACCACTGCAGACACCTCTTCATCACCTGCAGGCGTGGAGGGTCTTGGTGTCTGTACTCCCCACCTCCCCCAGGGGGTCTGAGAGTTTTGGGGTGTCCTCGTGCCCCATCTCTGTGCTCCGGGTGATCTTGGGTTGTCTCCAGGTTGGGAACGGCCAAAGCAGCTGCAGGATTAGGAGGTTGGGCTCTGCAGGAAGTTTTGTGTCTCCACTTTGGTGCCGTGTCCAGGATTTGGGTCCTTGGCACACATTATTTCCCAGAGTTGGTGGTGGGAAAAGCTGGGTTTTAGGTGGGAGAAGATGGGTTTAGGTGTTGCCTTGGGACAGTGGGTGAAACATTGGGAATTTTGGTGCTGACAGGGGTTCTGCATCTTCCACAGAAATTCCCCTTTGCTCTGGCCTCAATGAATCCAAACGAGCTGGAGTCAGTTTGGGGTGAGCCAAAGACATGAGAGAGATTGAAAAGATGTGGAGGGAGCTGGGCTGGGGACAGTTTGGGAGTGACATGGGGATGGCACTGGAAGCACTGGGGTGAGACAGGGATGGTGGAGAGCAACACTGAGTCCACCAGGAGGGAACTGAGAGTCAGCTGGGAGCACTGGTTGAAATTGGGGGCAGGAAGGGGAACCAGGGAGTCCTACAGGGAGCTCTGAAGAGAACTGGGAGCACTGAGGTGAGGCACTGGGAGCACCAGGAGTGGGCACTGGAAGCAGTGGATATCCCATCACGTGTCCCAGTTGCTCGAGTCCAGCTCCCCCCATGTAGCGTAAAGACTTGCAAAAAACTGGTGGCTGGTACTTTCTTGCCTGCTGAATTCACGTCTTAAGCAAGAATCTTAAGGACAGCTCTTTTTGCTGCTATCAATTTTTCTTTTGGCCCTCTGTAGAAACAGCTGCGCTTTCACCTAGGCTCCAAGATCCAGACAACACAATGATAGTTGCAGTGGAGAGCGAAAGGACCCAGTGCACTGGTCAGTTTGATGTGACTTATATGTAGCAAGCGGATGGTGCAGCCCTGTCGGAACCCAGGACATCTCTCTGGATGCCCTGGATGGCTCAAAGCCCTGGCAGGGGCTCAGAGACCCTGGCAGGAAGCCAAAGACACCTGGAAATTCGATCTTAATTCATGGAGCAAATTGCCAACCTTATATGAAGAATTACAGGTCACAAAAGTTTAAGTAGCATAGTAGTAGCAATCACAGGGTGAAAGGAAAAAATTTTGGAGCACTGTACAGGGGGGTTTTGAACCTTGTACAGGGGGGTTTGGAATCCTGTACATGGGGGTCAGGGGTTCTAAGATGGAGGGATTTGGGCGTGCCCTGTCCTTCTTCTTTCTTCTCCCTGGTATCCATGTTCAGGATGATGTTGGCACGTGTGGATTGGTTCATGGTGAAGGTGCACTTGCTAACAAGGATGAAAAAGTATTGGAAATAGAAGGTAAATATCTTATACATAGTTTTCACTATAAAAGAGACAACCGCCCCGTGGGCGGGAGAGAGTGCCCTTGGCTGTCTTGCTGATCAGACCTCGGCTGGACAGACAGAAAATCTTTGTAGATAAGAAACAATAAATGCAACTGAAGACCGAAAAGCAAGAGTCCAGACTCCTTCTTCAAAGCACGGCCTGCCCAGAACCACCTTTTCCCGTGTTGGGGTAGAGACAAGTAACAGCGGACCCCGACACAGCCCTGCACTTGTTTTGACTTACAGAGCTTTTTTCCGTAACAGCATCTGCTGACAGTTGGCAACGGAGCTGCGAGAGTGGAAAAAGTGATGGCATATTTATCTGAGAAAGAAAGTACAGAGATGCAGTGTGTTGTGTGCAGTTTCAGGGCTGCTTGGAGAAGGGGTATGTAAAGAACATCTGTTTTGACATGTGCTTCTAGGTGATCTATGGACTTGGTTATCATAGACTCTGCAACACTGAGAGTGTAAAAAAGAGCTAATCTCCACATTTTGTGATAAAGTCTAATGGCTTTATGTTATTTTTCAAGCAACAAGAGCATTCTCAGCAGACTTAAATTGAGAATGAGCTGTTGCTGGACTTTTGCAATTCTGTTCACTGTGCAAACAAGCCCAACGCTCTGCCACTTTATTCTTCACCTTATGTGTTCCAGACAGGACTGAAGCCCACTGATGGCATTCAGCTTTGCCTTTTTCCCTGTATGTACTTCAAGCACCCACAGTGTGCTACATACGGTTTCTCCTCAGCTTTAGGTACACTCATATCCTTTTTGTTTCGCCAAATCCAAACTGTCTATGGAGCTTTCGTTCAGCAAAATATGCTGGGAGAGAAGGACTTGCTGGATTTGTTGTTCTGTGTCCAAGACATTTCACACAGCACCACAATATGAGCAATGAGAAGGGGACAGGGAGACCAAGGTTTTGTCCCAGCACATTTTTCTGTGCGAGATGTCTCTCTGGAGCTTTAGTCCTTGTGAGCTTCTTATCCCTTTGTGCATAAGTACTATCTTCTGCTAGTCTTGGGCAGGGGTCATCAGATGAAGTAAATGGGGTAAAAGCAGTCTTCCTCGGGGTGCACTTTGGATGACCCTAATCCTTGCATATGCTCTCTGGGTAGATGGTTGTTTTCCAAGGCTTCTGGCCATAGTCCAAACTACAGATCCAATTTTTTCTTGCTTATCAGTTTTAAACGAATACACAAAGTCTTGTTTGTGGTAGCAAAGAAGCAAAGTCCTCTTGTGATAAAGCAAGAACTATCTTTTTTTAACATACTTGACTATACAGCAAATTATAAATTTAATTATAAGTTCCTGTCTTGGTTTGAAAAGACAGGTGTCTGCTAAGGAAGGCAGAAGCCTCCCCTGAAATGGAAAATGTAAACCACTCTCTCTAAATTGCTATAAATTTAAAATTAAGGGAGGCTCTCAGACAAAGATATAAGAGCAGGAATAACAGTTCTTTATTAGGGAAGAAAATAAAAATGAAATAAACAGTGCAGTAAAACAAAACAACACTGACAGAGTAAGAATACAACCTGACACCCTGTGGGTCAGGGTGTTGGTAGCAGTCTAATTGAAATGGTTGCTGCAGTCCTCCTGGAGTGGCAGATGTGGTTCTGTTGAAGCAGTGATCATGTAGAAGGGTGTAGTCTTCCTCTGAAGATCCAGTGGAAGAGAGCAGCTGCTCCTCTGGGAGCCCAGTGGAAAGGCTGTTCTTGCTACCCCAGAATCTCATATTATATCCAGGTAGGAATGCTTGGCCGCTCCCTCTGGGCAGAGCGTCTCACAATGGGTTGCTGCAGTTCTTATCAGTCATGCAGTGACATTCAATGGCCCATGAACAGCAGATGTCTCCCTAGAGAGAGGATTGGTTGTGGAAGAGATAAACTTCCCAATTAACAGAAGATAACTGCCACACCTCTAACAGATGGCAAATAGAATATATCTTACCTTGCAATCTGGGACAGTTCCTTATATCACTATGGTAAAAGGGTCTGTTCCAGTCTGACAGCTTATAGCCCTGGGGCTATGATCTCTACCCTGAGCTTGTGCTCTGTGAATGTCCCCAGCCCTGAGTTGTTCTTTATCTTATCTTCATGAGTGAGCTGCCATAGGGCTTAAGTCAGGAGGCATACTCAGGGTGTGGTGATCATCTCTGCAGCTTTTGTAATAATTTTGCTATAACAGGCAAAAGTCCTTTATGAAAATGTTTAAGTCATAAATTATAACATTTCAGTCTCTGACAGGGGTCTGTGGGAATGGGATGGGATCTGTTGGGTTGTGATGAGGATACATGGGGCAGGGATCGGATCTGTGGGGCTGGGCTGGCAACTCGTGGGGCTTGAACAAGGACGGAAAACCTGAAGTGGGACCACCACATACGGCGAGGGATCTTCAGAATGCTGCTGTGCCGCCTTTCCAACCCAACTCAGGGTGTTACAAGGACACCAAATTGGATTAGGATGATGATGCTGGCAGTGATGACAGACACAGTGACCCAACACTACCTTGAGATGCCAGCCGGATTCTGGCTCTGGGAAGCACAGGATGGTGAGGAGGGGAAGGAGAAACCCCATCCCGGTGTCCCACAGTTCCAAATTCGTGTCCCAAATTCCCACTTCCCACATTCCCAGCCTCACCCCAGGAGGTGCAGGGAGTGAAGAACTGGGGGAACACAGGGACTTAGGAGGTCTGGGGGTCCCAGAGCCAAGAAAAGGGGGGGCTGGGGGTGGGGAGAGCTTGGATGGGTGGGAAAGAGGGTGCCAGGGGGGATTGGCGCAGGATAAGGGAGTGCACAGTGTACACATTACTGGGGAAGACGGTTTCAAGGGTGTTGTAGACGAGTAACACAATAGTTGGCTCTTGCAATTAAGAGATTAATATTATGTATATGTTATTAATGTATAATTATGTTATTGTGTGTATTTGTTGTCTAGACATCCTCTGTTCCCCCCATAGTCCCCTTCCCCCCCTCAGTATTGTTGCCGCCAGACAGCCTTGGTTGTGAAAGACTTGTGGAGGGAGGGCAAGTACATGTGCCCCTTGGATGGGGCAGTAGGGAATAGGGAAGGCTTGTTGCTGGGGGGGACATGCCATGACAACACTCGACTCTCCAATTGAGCTGCAAGAAAGCAGTCTCCACCAATGGGCGGCAAAGAAGGGTTGACTGACAGACTTTGGGAGGGGGCAGGGTTGGCTGATGCAACCCCCCAGGGGTATAAAATGGGGAGCAGCCATTTTGTAGATGAGCACACAGGAGATAATCATATGCTCTCAAGTGCTGTCCTTTTCCCTTATTCAGTCTTTTGTTGCGTTTTGTTAAGGTTTAATAGACCTTTAAAATTTTACAAGTGAGCGTTGTTTCTCACAAGGGGGTGCAGGGTCTTGTAGCGGGGATTCCAGGGTGTTCTTGTGCCCAGGAAAGGCTGTCCAGTATTCCCCAGGTTCAAGGAAAGGGGAGTCACAGGGTGGGGAAACCCAGGTTACCTGGAAATAGATGACCTGGAAGTCATCAGTGTGAAAGAACAGGGGATCTGGAGGCCGGGAAAGGCAGAAACAAGGATCCAGGTCCCAGAGTCAAGGAAAAGGGGAAGGCTGGGGACTGGTGACAATGGGATGGCCAGGAAAGGGAGTGCAGTGGGGTATTAGTGGAGGATAAGGGTGCAGGATAGGGATCCTGGTGCCATATAAGGGGGTTCAGGAGGACTTGGTGTGGAGACGTACGTGCAGGGGATGTCAGTACCGGGGTTGGGGGTGCAAGGGGATGGATCCAGAGCACAGGAATGAGGATTCAGACCAGTCCCAAGGTCATGGAAATAAGGTGTATAGGGACTGGGAAAAGTAGGATGGGAGGTTCGAGGTGAGTCATGGGTTAGGGAGAGCCAGGACAGCTGGGGAGGGGGGCTGAGGGAGTCCCTGTAAGAGAGGGTCTGAAGTTTCTCTCATTTGCCTCACGACCATCACAAGGACAGAGACCAAGACCCTGGAGACCCTGGCTGGAGTTCTGGCCTGGTTGAGGTGGATGCTCGCCGGGTGATTGTTTGCAGCTGTTTGCTGTGCCGCCATGGTACACGGCTTCGAGCAGGGCCTGGCCAGGAGCGGCTTGCTCTGCTGGCTTACACCTGCTTCACAATCCCCGCTCATCACACTAGCCCAGGAATTGCTCCACCTCTTGACCAAATGAACTTTCTGAGGTAACTCTGGTGATCCCCTATGGAAAATCCCTCATCTGCCTCACGACCACTGTGACAGACGGAGATTGAAGCCCCCTCCCAAGGACTGAGACTGAGACCCCTGTAATTCTGACACGGGCTGCTGGCCTGACAGAAGCGGGATGTTTGCCAAGCGTTGCCTGCAGGTGTGTTCGGTGGACCAAAACTGGTTTCCCATAGAAACCAGTCCTGAAACAATGGGCCCCAAGCTGTACTGTCTGTACTTGTTCTCTACGGACTTATTCTCTATTGTCTTTCACCTGTTCCCCCCTCGGTGGAGCACTATAATAGACCCCTGAGTTAAAGACTTTGAGATTCTCCCTGATGTGACAAGATGGATCTATTGGCTGGACCACGAGGATTTTAGTCTCTCCGTTGGCAGCTATATTCCCCTCCCCTCTTTCTCTCTCTTTGTCTCCTTTATCTCTTTTCTAATTCTTCTATTGCATTTGCTGTGGGCACTCAATAAAAGATGCATTTGTTTTGATCAATACTGAAATCCCCTCCATGTTGTTTTTTGCACTCTGAGATCAGTTAATGAACCATCACAACCCCCGCTTGTACTAGCAGATCGTGACATTAAATTGGCATCACGGACAGGATTCTGACAGACAGAGGGGTTTGCAGGGTTGTGTGTAGTCTGTAACAGGGGAAGGACGTTTCACTCCAGAAGGAGGGTGACTCAAATTTCCCACAAACTGCACATGCCCAGGTGAAAAGCACCCCCATACTCAATTGAGGATTCTGTCTTCAGAATTTCAGAAAAAAATCTCTTCATGCAAAAGGGAAAACTATATGTGAATCTAGGCTGTCTGGGAAGCAAAGGGACAACTTGGAGTAACTAAGCAAAACCTCCCAGGCAGATTTTGTCTCTTCACCCACCCAGGGAAGCAAAGGGAAATACAGCAGAGCTCTGTGTGTATGTGTATCTAAATAGTGTACTTCCCTGTCATGGTTTTGATTCCTTCACAAAATGACTGAAAACTCTAGTGAAAAAGTTAAAGCTGAATTTTATGCTCTACTAGCTAAACACAATGGCAAAACTTCTCTGGGAGTAGAAGAAAGGGCACAAAGTAACTGGTTTAATTTGGAAAATGTTATTGATAGACTATATTCTTTACATTATGAAACAAAATTCAAACAGGGCAAAAATAAAAATATCTTATGCTCAGTTTTGGGAGCTTGTCTTACAGCAGCTATAGAAACTCACTTAAAGCGAAGAAGTGAGGAAAAAGCTATAATAGACTGCCTTCAAACCTAGTTGAAATTTTGCAAAAACAATTAGATGAAGAAAGAAATGAAAACCATTTATTATGGGCTGCCTTGAGAGGTGAATATTTTAACAATTCACAGAATTCTGATTCCCAAAAAAAAACAGAGGAGAAGGAAACTCCTCACATTAATCAAAATTACCCTCAAAAAGAATTAGCTCTGATGAAAAATTGTGGGGAACACTGCTGTTCTAGCATGAGACCTCTAATTAAAACAGAATACAACTATTTCACTTATGAGGATCTTGACCTGCACAGAAAAAAGGAGTACAGTTATCTTTCCCACAAATCTGCGACAGAATACGTATTTCGAGTGTCTCTCACCAGGGGACACCAAATTCATTTGTCAGAACAAGAAGCTGGTGGGTACTGGGGACATGAGGTGCTCTTCACAACAGGAGACAGACATAGCCCATGGTCTCTAACTCAGTGCACAGCTTATTGGGCAGGGGTGCTTAACCCCTTGGAAGGGGGAGACCCTTTAGCCATAGTTGGTACCCCCCAACCAACTCCTGGAAAATGTTCACAAAGGTGCCTGCTTGCAAATATTGCATGAAAGAAAATTAACTGCAGGCTATGAGTCACCCATGCAATTACCTGTAAAGCCTGAAATTATGACTCCCTTTAATTCGAGGGCTTCCAGAAACACTTAAACCCTCAACAATTCTCCTTCAAAAAACCATGGTAGCTGTATCTCCTGTAGAAACACCAGTTAGATTTCCTAGTAACTAGAACGACCCATTTGTTCCCCTTTATGACTTGCTGAGGAAAGGGATGAAATGGGATTGGACTCTTTCTCAGGCAGAAGCATTGCAATTGCTGATTTTTGAAGCAACAGCTCATCAGGCACTGGACCCTGTCCATCCCACAGATCCCTTTTAAGTGGAATGGGGATTTGCCTCCTCAGGGCTGTCAGTACACCTATGGCAGTGGGGTCCTGAGGGCCTGATGAGACCTGTTGGTTTTTATTCCTGTGGTTTCAAAGATGCTGAGAAAATATACACTACCTGGGAAAAAGGATTGTTTGTGGTTAATTTGCTCCCATAGAAGTGGAAAAAATGGTACAACAACAACCGGTTGTATTGAGAGGCCCTTTCAAAGTTAAGGCTGTCACCACTGGGACCCCCCCCCCCCACCTGACGAGGTGGCTCAGAGGGCCTCAGTTAGAAAGTGGTATGCTCATATTGAACATTACTCTTAACATTTTCTCAATAACAGAAGGTGCTGTAAAAAATTTAGCGATACAAGAAACTGAGAATTGGGTAGCAGCCAAAATAAACCTGCCTCTGTAATTAAAATAGCCCCTCCTTTCTCCCCTGAACAATCAGCAAATTCTTGGTTCCCTGATGTATCTGCTAAACAAGAGGGGAAGATGTGGAGATACAGGGCAGCAGCCCTCCACATTTCCTCTGGTGAACAAATTATTACTGAGCGAGAAAGCCATGCTCAGACTGGGGAGCTGACAGCTATTTGCAGTGTTTTCCAAAGTGAGGTACAGAATACCTCTCTTGTCTGTATCTACACTGACTCCTATGCTGTGGCTCTGCACCAAATTATCCTAATAATCCAGCACATTACCCTGCACAACTTGTTCTGGTGGACCTCCCTTATTATAGGGCAAGTACCACTGGTGCTAAAAATCTCTCTGAATAAATATGCATGGGTAGCCCCTGATGCTCTGGGGAAAGAGCATTGGATAAATACATACTGGATAATCCCATCATTTTAATTTCCTGCCTCTTGGTGGCAGATTCTGTTGTGTTTACTTTTTCACAGAAGAACTCCGAGGGACACGAAGACCTGATAAATCATGATAAAACTAGTGCTGGATGACAAAAATAATGTTTTCCCTCCCTTTATGGTAACACAAGGTGATGTTAGAATAACATATAAATTAATTGCTGAACCCCTCATTGAACCTATACACAGTTATGAAATCCCCTCTGCGTTGTTTTTTGCACTCTGAGATCAGTTAACTAACCACCACGACCCCCACTTGTAGTAGCAGATCATGACAGTCCCCAGTGTTAAGGAAAGGAGAAAGGCAGGAATGGGGGTGTAGGGGGTCCCAGGATGAAGGAAAAGGAGTGTCTGGAGGCTGGAGATAGATACAGGGTGGCTGAGAAAGGGGGTTCAGGGTCTTTCTGTGCATGGAACAGTGTATCAGACCATCTTGGTGCTCTTGAATTGCGGTTCAGGGTTCCTGGTGCTGGGAATTGCTGTTCGGGGGGCTCCCACGGTAAGGAAAGGTGGAGATAAGAGTGGGGAGAGGCAAGATCTCCAGGAAGAAGGGTTCAGGGCATTGCCAGTGTTGATGAAAGGAGGGTTTGGGGACTGGGAAAGGCAGGAATGGGCATGGGGTGCCAGGTTCAAGAGAAAGGAAGAGGCTGGGGGCTAGGAGAGCTGGGATGGCTGGGAAAGAGGATAGAGAGTGGTGCCAGGGCCAGGCAATGGGGTGCAGGGGGCTCTCGACACACAGGATGTGGGGCTCATGGGAGTCATGGTTTTGGGCAATAGCAGTTCCGATACCCAGGAATGCAGGTTCAGGGGTGTTCTGGTGCCAGGAGTCCCACTCACCCCTCACCACCCCCCAGGAGTGCCCCCAGACCCAGCGCTGGAACCACCGATGGAGCTGCTGTGCTGCGGCCTGGCCCCTAGAGCCACCTCCAAGCCCGCGATTAGCACCACTGTCTCCTGCCTGCCAAGGGCAGCTGGGGATGTTCGTGAGAGAAGACACCCTGAGTGGGGGCATGTGAAGCTCCTGGCCCACGGTGAATGCCCCTCCTTTGGCACCACCCCTGCGGCCATCGATTGGGTCATGTTCCCATAGCCACGAACATGGGACGGTTTCTTGAGTAATGTCCCCACAGCCATCCCTGCGGCCATCACTTGGGTAATGTCCCCACAGCCACCCACAGGGCCATTGCTTGGGTAATGTCCCTGCAGTCATCCCCAGGTCCATTTCTTGGGTAATGTCCCTGCGGCCATCCTCAGGGCCATTGCTTGGGTAATGTCCCTGCAGCCATTCTCAGGGCCATTTCTTGGGTAATGTCCCTGCAGTCATCCCCAGGTCCATTTCTTGGGTAATGTCCCTGCGGCCATCCTCAGGGCCATTGCTTGGGTAATGTCCCTGCAGCCATCCTCAGGGCCATTGCTTGGGTAATGTCCCTGCAGTCATCCCCAGGTCCATTTCTTGGGTAATGTCCCTGCGATCATCCTCAGGGCCATTGCTTGGGTAATGTCCCTGCAGCTATCCCCAGGTTCATTTCTTGGGTAATGTCCCTGCGGCCATCCTCAGGGCCATTTCTTGGGTAATGTCCCTGCAGTCATCCCCAGGTCCATTTCTTGGGTAATGTCCCTGTGGCCATCCTCGGGGCCATTTCTTGAGTAATGTCCCTCAACATCAGTTGAGATCAGATATACTGGACACTGGCCAGTAGCAGTGGTCTGATAACACCTCCCTGAGGAGGAAGGGCCATCACCCGCTCACACAACGGCCATGGGGGTTGCGACACCCAAATCACCCAAAACAGCAGGCTTGCACCCCACAGCCCCTCACTCTTCTCTGACAGCATCTCCAGGACATCACTGCAGCTTGTCATGGCCACCTACAAGGTGACAGTGGCAACAGGTGACATGGTGGAAGCTGGGACCAACAACTCCATCTCCATCACCTTGGTGGGCAGCTATGGCGAGAGCCGCCAGACCACCGTCTCCTTCTTGTTCCTGCCAGGGAAGGTGGGAATGGGGATAGGGACAAAAGGCACATGGGGTGGTAGAGCTGTCCTGGGGACATGAGGGGCTGCATGGACTGTCCTGGGGATACAAGGGGATAGTGAGAAGGGATTTGAGAGAGATGGAGGAAAGGGGTTCCAGGGTCTGAAAGAAAAAAATCTGGGGAGGATGGTGGCTAGTCGTCCTGGGGGATTGGAGGAATGGTGTTCTGGGAGGATGGAAGAAAAGGACTTTGAGGGGATGATGGAGGATAAGGATCCTGGAGGCAATGGAAGCAAGTGGGAATGCCCCTTCTCCGCTGGTGTCCCTGGTGCCACCACAGGACATCTGCCCATTCCCCCAGAAGGTATTTCTTCCTCTCCAGGAGAGGAGCCTGTCTGTGCACTGTGGGCAGGACTTGGGCCCCATTGTCCTCATCCGCCTGCATAAGTGGCGGCTCTTCCTGGAGGATGCCTGGTTCTGCAAGGACGTCCGGGTGACAGCTCCCAATGGCACCCTGTATCGCTTCCCCTGCTACCAGTGGCTGGAGGGGGTCACCACAGTGGAGGTGCGAGAGGGCTCAGGTAGGACCCACCCTGCCCCCATCCTCCTCTGTTGGCCAGAGGTTCGACTTTTCACACCCCCCACTTCCTTCTAGGGAAGAAGCTGGTGGACGACAAGCTGCAGATCCTCAAGGAACATCGTCATCGGGAGCTGGCAGCACGGCAGGAGGCTTACCGGTGACAGCAGGGACATGGGGACAAGGCCTGCTTTGGCCAGGTGGGCTGGTCAGCAGTGATGCTCAGGTCTGCTCCCATTTCCCCCCCCCATTCAGGTGGAAGAGCTTCGCCCAGGGCTGGCCCCGTTGCCTCAACGTGGACTCCATCTTCGACCTGGACTCCAACATCCAGTTCTCCCGCATCAGGGCCAACAACTTCACTGGTTTCCTCATCTTCCAGTAAGCAGTGCCCTGAGGCCATGGAGGACCTGGGTGATGGCAGGGAAAGGGGCCAGAGAAGGCAAGAAATGTGCTGAGGGCCTCCCTATGCCCTGCAGAGGGGCCTCCCACTTTCTGTCAGGGTTCCTACTGAGACGCAGCTCCTGGAAGAGCCTGGATGAGATGCGCACCATCTTCTCTCGGACACAGGGCAGGGACATTGGTGGGTGCCTTTTGTGTTGTCCCCTGCCCTTCCCCCTGCATCACTCAAGGTGCCTGGAGGGTGGGTAAGTGGGTGCTGATGTCTGACCATTGCCTTAGTCCCTGAGTATGTGGCCAAGCACTGGCAAGAAGATGACTTCTTCGGTTCCCAGTTCCTCAATGGCAACAATCCCATCATCATCCATCGCTGCACCACACTGCCGCCCAAATTCCCAGTGACACCAGAGATGGTCGCTGGCTCACTGGGAGGTGGTACTGACCTGGACAAGGAGCTGCAAGAAGGTCGGATTTTCATTGTGGACTACAAGGTGCTGGAGGACATCCCAACCGACACCATTTACGGGCGCCAGCAGTACATAGCGGCCCCACTCTGCCTGCTTCACCAAGGCACCGATGGGCTCCTGCGCCCCATCGCCATCCAGGTAGGGGTGTCCCACCCTAAATCCTGCTGTCAGGAGGGTGGCAATGGTCCTATACCACTGTCTGGTGTCCCACAGCTCAGCCAAACACCAGGACCCCGCAGCCCCATCTTCCTGCCAAGTGATGATGAGTGGGACTGGCTGTTGGCCAAGACCTGGGTGCGCAACGCTGACTTCTACAGCCACCAGCTCCTCACACACCTGCTGAGGACCCACCTGTTTGGGGAGGTCTTTGCCATCGCCACCCTGCGCCACCTGCCCACCTGTCACCCCCTCTTCAAGGTAAGGTCCTCCCTCAGGGCCACCTGCTGCCCCCCGCCCCCAGATCTGAGGGCAGTTATGCCCCACCTGACGGCCCCCCAGCTCCATGAAGGGGTCCGTGGTCACCTGCCTGGTGTTTGTTCCTCCCTCAGCTCCTCATGCCCCACTTCCACTTCACACTGCACATCAACACTTTGGCCCGCAGTGTCCTCATAAACCAAGGTGGTCTCATTGACAAGGTGAGCCCTGGGGACTGAGACCACTGGGCTCTGCTGGGGCACAGAATGCTCTGGGCTATTGGGAGGCACAGGGGTGTACTGGGGACACTGGGGGACTACTGAAGTCCACTGGGACACTGGAGAGCACTGGAGTCTTGGCAGTGCTGGGGTCTCCTGGGGTCTCCTGGAGGTACTGGATTCTCCTGGGGACACTAGGGTCTCCTGGGAGCCTTGGGGTCTACTGGATTCACTGGGGGGCACTGGGGTGCTACTGGGACCAATGTGGAGTACTGGTGTGTACTGGGAACACTGGGTGTACTGGAATTTCTGGGCAGCACTGTAGTGTACTGGGGGCACCAGGAGACACTGGGAAGCATGAGAGACCTGGGAGACATTAGAGAACATGGTGTGGAGGACACTGGAGAGCACGGGGGTATATGGGAGTACCGGGGGCACCGGATGTGTACTTGGGAGTACTTGTATCCAGGGAGCAGTATGGGCTACTGGGGTATACTGGGAGCACTGGGGGACATTGAAGCCTGGCACCTCCTGACCTCCCCAACCATGGGTGGCCATCCTCTTAGGGTTCCGGGGTGACCTACGAAGGGCTGCTGCTGGTGGTGCAGCGAGGCCTGGAGCAGGTGACCTACACGTCCCTGTGCCTCCCTGATGACATCCAACAACGTGGCATGTCCCATGTCCCCAACTACCATTACCGAGACGATGGGATGAGCCTCTGGGAAGCCATTGAGAGGTGAGACTGGTTTTGGGGGTGGAGGGTGGTCCGGCACGCCCGAGGATCTTACAATCACCTCTTCCCTATGGCAGCTTTGTCACCGGCATTGTGACATTCTACTATGGTGGGGATGCAGCGGTGAGCGGGGACACCGAGCTGCAGGCCTGGGTGATGGACATCTTCACCAATGGTTTCTTGGGCAGGACCTCCTCAGGTAGCACACCTGTGGCTGCCACAGGATGTCCCCAGGGAAGGCAGGCAACAGGCAGGTCCCTGAGGCTCTTTGCTGTCCCATCCCCACCCAGGTATTCCCTCGTCGCTGCAGACAGTGGTGGAGCTCATCAAGTTCCTCACCATGGTGATGTTCACCTGCTCGGCGCAGCATGCGGCTGTCAACAATGGGCAGGTGGGACATGGGCGAGGGACCCAAAGGATATCCTCAGGTGTCCTCCAGCCATGCTGGGGACATGTCCCCCTTCCACTCCTCTGTGTGCAGGAAGGATGTCCCCCTCCTGAACCAATGTCTATGTCACACCTCTCTACATGCCAGAAGGATGTCCACATCCATCCTATCCCCATGCTGGAAGGATGTCCTCACCCTATGTCCTCATCCAATGGGTCCCCATACCAGAACGATGTCCCCATCCATCCCCTCTTCATACTGGACATGTCCCCATCCATCTCCCTTGCAATGCTGAGATGTTCCCATCTGCCCCCTCTCTGTGCCAATGAATGTTTCCCCCTGTCCCCTTGCTGTTTTGGAGGATGTCCCCACCCATCCCATTGCTGTTTTGGGGGAATGTTCTCTGCAGTGATCTTTTCTCCTGCAGTATGATCTGGGGGCCTTCGTCCCCAACGCCCCGTCCTCCATGCGCCACCCACCACCCACTGAGAAGGGCCAGGCCTTCCTCCAGCACTTCCTCGACACCATTCCTGAGGTGGCCACCACTGCTAACATCCTGGTTGCCCTCATTCTCCTCAGCTCCCAACTCAAGGACAGGGTGAGTCTGGCCCCACAGTCCCCATGTGGCCCCTCAAACAGCTCTGTGGGCCAGGGGAACTGCAAGAGGTGCCCACAAGGGTGGATGTCACCACTTTTGGTGACACCAAGCCTGGGGGATGGCCACCATTGCTCCACACCTACCAGGGTGCCAGAGACCCCCCTGAATAGCATCAAGGGGTTGAAGCTGAAGGGTCCATGTTGCTGTCTCCCTCCAGAGGCTCCTGGGACAGTACCCGGAGGAGTGGTTCACGGAGACGGAACCCCGGCGGCTCATCCGGGCCTTCCAAGGGCGGCTGGAGGAGATCCGGGACCGGATTGAGGAGAGGAACCACCTGGCTGAGCTGAGATACAACTACCTGAACCCACTGGAGACAGAGAACAGCATCTCCATCTGAGCACAGGAGCTGCACCCACTCAGCACCAGCAGCACTCCCAGCACCCTGCACCTGGGCACCCTCAACAGACAGAGCCACCATCATCTGGACATCCAGTATACCCAGCACTCCCAGCACCCCTTACATGGCCATCCCCAACACCCTTGTCACCCAACATCCCGCACTTGGACAACCCCAGCAACCCAACACCTCGAGATCTCCAGCATCTATCCCTCAGCTCCCTCAGCACCCCCACTCCATTATTCTCTCCCCAATAAATGCCAGCTGTCAATCAAACTCTTGCTGCTTGTTGGCATACCCTAAAACCACAGGGATCCACACAGCCTGCACTCAAAGTAGGAAGCTGAGCTAAGGCAACTGGGGGACATGACAGAGTTCCAAGTGCTCCCAGTGCTTCCTCCCAGTGCTCACAGTGTTCACCACTGGTCCCCAGTGCCCCCCTGCAGTGCTTCCCTCATTAAAACAAAGTTTATTAGAGAAGCTTCTTTTGAGATGTAAAGTACAGAAAGGACCCCCAACACCCCCAAAACCTAACCAGGACCTCCTGGCTTTCTAAACTTCTCAGAAGGGAATGTGGGTATGGCTGGATCTAATCCAAGTCCAGCTTCCACAGCCTCTTCACAGGCAAGGCACTCCAGCCCCACCTTGGAGGCCCTTCACTAAACCTGCTCAGGCTTACAGACATCTCTCCTGTGCTGAGGAACCAAAACCAAGGCACAATAACCTGGATAATCCATATCCTTAATCTCCTGGTCACACAGACCAGGGTGCTCCTGGCCTTCCTTGCTGCCAGGGCATATGGCTGCCTCCAGCTCCTTGTCCACCAAGTCCTTTCCCACAGGGATACTCCCAACCAGGCAGCTCCAGCTGGTGCCACTGCAGGGGCTAATACTGTCATTTGTCCTTTTTTCATTAATTTCATGAATGTGTGAACTGAATATATGCAGGTAACCAAGAAAGCCAAAATCCATAGCTGAAGTGTAAAGAGTAGATTTATTCTATCGCCACGCTAGGAAAAGGGGACATATACAGTCCTAAGCTTATTCCATCTTAACAGGAGCAAAAAGAACACATGCCAAGCCCGTTCCCCGGCCATAACATACCACAGGGCCCATCAAAGACACATTTCTTCACAAGGCTGTGCTTTTGCAATCTCCGAGCTTCTTATCTCTCTTCCCTCTCACCAGGAGGCCTAAGGTCTGTGCAAAATGCATTTTAGGACTTTTTTACAACATCCTCTTCTGCAGAAATTCCACTTCTCAAAGCAGACAGAAACAACCCAAAGCAATCACAATATGTGAAATTTCTCCCACCAAATATTAGCATATTTCAGCTGCAAGGTCATGTTTGAGTGAAAATATAGTTTTTCTTGGTTTTTTATTCCTTGCCAAATCTTCTGCTTTTAACCCCTTCCACCCCCCCCCCCAGTGAGGTTCCTGTCAATACATGCTTTCCTCCTCCTTGTAGCCCTTCAATGAATGCAGAGATCTGAGAGACCTTTCCAGCAAAGACTCAGGCAAAGAAGCCATTTTATCCCTCAATATCAGTATCAGCGTTTGCTGGTATTAAATCCCCCTCCCTGTTCTGAAGCAGCCCTGCACAGCACAAACAATGCACAGAAATTCCCTGTCTCTTGCTGGCCTTGCTGTTACCCAGTTTCTTCATGGCTCCTGTTTGTAACCTGTCCTGTGACATCGCAGCCCTGCTTCCTCACATGTCCCTTGGGCCCCAAGCCCAAGGCCAGGAGCATTGCGGCTGGGAACGGCCCCTGTGCCGTGGTGCCCACAGCAGCCTTGGGGCTCTGTGCCCCATGGCCTCCCTGCTGGGCAGCCTCTGCCAGCTCCTGCACAGCCCATGGCACCTGTGGGCCTGCACAGACAGCCCTGCCCCGGGCTCTGCCGGCCTCTGGGCCAGCAGAGAGGCCGGCCAGGGCTGGCCATGGCCAGGAACAGGCCCTGAGCCCCGCAGGAGGATGGAGCTGGGCCGCAGCCAAACTCAGCCCAGGGCAAAGCTGGGCTCAGCAGCCAGGGCTGCCAAGGGCTGGGGACAGAGGCTGGCAGTGACAAATGTCCTGGGACCCCTCCCTGCTCTGTCCATGCCCCTAAGGGCACAGAGCAGCCTCCTCTCTGGGGCATTTGCCTGTTTGCAATGCCTTGCACAGGCGCTGGCCCTGCCCCACAAGGCCTGGGCTGAGTCCTGCCCCTGCACACTCAGCCAGGCTGAGATGGATGCTGATGGTTTCTGGGGCAGGCTCTCTGAGCCCAGCCCAGCTCCCTGCAAGCTCTGCCAGCTGCCCTGAGCTCTGGGCAGCACCAAGGGCCTCTCCCCAGCCCAGCCCAGCCGGCTCTGGCCCCACAGCTCTGCTCAGGCCAGGCTGCTCTGGCCACTGGCCCCACGGCCTCAGCCCCTGCCAAGGGCACAGCAGCAGCTGCAGCTCACACAGGACTCAGCCCCAGCCATGGGGGAAGGTGCTGGGCCAAGGCCAAAGGAGGCTCCCTGAGTGCCCTGCTCCCCTCTCCAGGAGATCCTGAGAGCTCTGCAGCCCCTGCTGCCATCCCATCTGCCCATGCCAGCACAAGAGCCCCAGCCTCATGGCCCTCAAAAGCTGCTCCTGCTCCAGGCCCAGGGCGCGTTCCAGCCCACAGCTGAATAACTGTGTTACATGTTGGGCACAAAGGGTGACAGTGACAGGTGAAATCAAGCTGGCACCAGTCACTAGTGGGGTTCCACAGGGATCCATCATCAGCCCAGTTCTCTTCAACATCTTCATAAATGACTTGGAGGCAGGACTCAAATGAATACTAAGAAAGTTTGCCAACAATACTAAATTGGAAGGAGCTATGAACTCCTGCACAGGCAGAGAGGCCCTGAAAAAAGCCTCGACAAATCAGAGATGCGGGCAATCACCAACAGTGTGAAGTTTAACACGGGCGAGTGCAAGATTCTGCACCTGAGATGGTGCCCCTGGTTGTGTGTATGGACTGGGGAATAAGATACTGGAGAGCAGCTGTGGGGAGGGACCTGGAGGTCCTGGTCAATGTCCACTTGGATCTAAATCAGCAGTGCCTGGCAGCCAGGAGGGCCATCCATGTCCTGGCGTCATCAGGCCCAGCATCGTCAGCCTGGCTGGGGAGGGGTTTGTCCTCTGCTTTGCACGGGGCAGCCTCCTTGAGTCCTGGGGGCAGTTTTGGGCACGAAAACATAAAAAAGACATTTAGCCACTGGAGAGCATCCAAAGGAGGCCACAAGGATGGGAAAGGTCTGGAGTGGAAGCTTTATGAGGAGCCATTGAGGTCACTTTATCTGTTCAGCTGGAGGAGACTGAGGGCAGACCTCACTGAGCTCTTCAGCATCCTCCCAAGGGGCAGCAGAGGAGCAGGTACCAACCTCTCCACTCTTGTGATCAGTGGCAGGACTCAAGGAAACAGCTGGAGCTGAGTCAGGGAGGTTTAGGTGAGGTATCAGGAAAAGGTTTTTACCCCAGCTGGTCAGGCACTGAAGAAGCTGCCCAGGGAAGTGGTCACAATTCCAAACCTGTCTCAGTTCAAGGAGCATTTGGACAATGTTGTCAGCCTATGGTGGGATTGTTGGAGTGTTCTGTGCAAGTCCCAGAGAAAGACTGGTGATCCTGATGGGTCCCTTCCAACTCAGCCTACTCTGTGATTCTAGGAACTCCCTGCTCTGCCCCAAGACTTGTGCTCAGCCCCCCTGTCTCACCCACTGGAGAAGAACACCTGCACCCACAGGAACAAAACCCACCAAAAGTCTGGTTTACACAAGAGGCTGCACCAGGTGAACTACAAAAGGGAGCAGATCAGGCCCCCTCGCTCTTTTTTCTCTGTTTTCCCTGCCTCTCTTTATTCTCCCTCTCTCCTCTCTCTTTCTGTTTTTTTTCTGCCCAGCTCTAGCCCATCCACATGGCAGCACCAACACAGGATTGAAGCACTGGAAATATTCTTTGCTTCCTTCCCTGGCTGTGCCTGGGCAAAGCACACCTCTCCCATTCTCCACACGAACTGTGGTGGGACTGGGGACATTGTGGAGTTGTGCTGCTCCACACACTTGTAAGCCAGTGCCTTGGAGGAGTTTGTGGTGGGAGGAGAGAACTCATGGAACTGCTGGGAACAACAAAACGTAAGATGTGTCCGGGTCTTTGTTTAGCTTGATGCAAATTTATAACAAACATCACTCCCCTACCAGTGGATCATGACAGGGGTCCTGGGGCTCCCCCTTTCCATGCTCCCCGCCACCTCCAGGCTGCTGGGAGTCCCCCCTCTATAGACTCACCATTTCAGAATTCCAGGGCTCCCTGGGCTGCTGGGGGCCCCAAGACTTCCTCCACTCTGAGCTGTTAGTGCTTCTGAAGGTCTCACTGTGAGAGACTGGAATGTTCTGGGTTAATGGCTCAAACAATTGGCCATTTGTAAAAGCAGGGGGGCTTTGTTGATTATGTCCAAGGGAACAGCCCAGATGCAGAGGGTGTGAGCCCCAGCGGATGACCACAACAAATCAAACTTGGTTTAGCAAGAAGCTGGGCTTTGAGCCAAATAAGGGAAGAATCCTATAATAAGCTGATCCAGCAAGGTGGGACAGTGCTTTTGAGCAGGGCAATTTTATCCTTAACACAACTGGCTCAATTGTAAAAACTCCCCCCTCCCCAAGGGACATACTGGGACATTCAGACATACTGGAACATTCAGACAGAGGGCTGAAGGTTTTCATCCCTTCTGATGGGGCAGACTCATTTCTGGAGCCTTCCACCGGAGCACTGCATATGATCTAGTGTTGCAATAAATCCACAGTGTTGTAACAAATCCACAGTGTTTCAACAGACTGTGCAAACTCCCCCTTCCAGGGGAAGAACATAGACCTTCCTGCAAAACCCCAAGCATATATTAACCCACTGAAGTCTGTGTTTCATGGGCCTCACCCAGCCCCAGCAAATCAGCACAGTGACCATCACTTCAACCGACATCAAAATCGCAACAGTCAAGTCCCATGTCTGGATCCACAGATAGTTATACCTTTCTACTCTTAACCTTTCTTTCTCTTTCTTTCTTTTCCTTATATGTTTTCTTACATGTTATTTTTATGCTTTTATATTGTTGCATTTCTGTAGATAATCATAACCAAAATGGTTGCCTACCTCCTTTCCACTACATCCAAACTGGGGAGTTCTCAAAAAAAATGTGCATAAAGATAGATAGATAGATAGATAGATAGATAGACAGATAGACAGACAGATAGATACCACTATAAATCTTCAGAGGTTGGTCATAACCCACCCCTCTCCAGGATCCCCACTCTCTAGGCCCCTGGGGGTCCCCTGTCTCCAGGGTTCCCTTTTCAGCATCCCGGGGATCCAAGGGCTCCCACCTCTCCAGGCTCCTTCCTTCTCTCTCAGGGCTACAAGGCGATACCCCTCTCCAGACTCCTGGGGGTGCCCCCTCTCCATGCTTTCCCCTTTCAGGCTCCTCCCTCCTTTCTAGGCTCCCAGGGGTTTCCCCTCTCCAGGTTCCCAATTTCAGGGTCCCGGCGGGACTCCCCCCTTTTCAGGATCCCTCCTCACCGGGCCCCCTCCTCTCCATTCTTCATCCGCTTCCAGGCTGCTATGGGTCCTCAAGCTTCGGTATGGCCCCTCTCCACTGTCCCCATTCTGGGGGTCCCAGTGCTCCCACACCCCATCCGGCTCTCCCGGGAGAGTCCCCAGCACGTGTCATACCTCCCGCCGGCCGCCATCGGCAGCTCTGGGCTGGCAGCGGAGGCAGCAGGGCCGGACCCGGCAAGGCGCAGCCCCAGCAGGCGGGGTAATCCCCCGCCCACGGCCGGCAGGCGCCCCTGGGACCATCCTCACAAAAAAACACCTCCTGGAGACTCCGCAGAATCCTCCCAGGGGGCGTTTGCTTTGGTATCCTGCAAGGACGAAACATTCCCCCATCCCCCGAAAAAAAAACAAGAGACCTGCCCCAAGATATTCGGGGTGAACTTGAAATATCTTCGCCCCCCCGAAAAATAAAATAGTCCCAGGGACACTCCCCTCCCTCTCAAGATATTTGGGGCGAGCTGCCCCTCCCCAGTCACCTGCGGGATGAAGGTGTGCAGGCAATGCTCCCGCGAGGGGAGCGGCTGCGGATACACTCAGCGCTGTCCCCGTGAGCTTCATTCCTTTCCGCTTCCTCTTCCTCGTCCTCTGTACTCCCACCTCCTTCTCCTCTTACCTCCGCCCTCATCCCGCTCCTTCTTCGTCCTTCCTCTTCCATTCCTTCTCCTCCTCCTCCTCCCACAACCAGCGCCCACCCTTCCCCCCAAAACCCCTTGTGTCCCGCAGGAGGAGCAGGGATGGAGCTGGGGCAGGTCTGGATGGGCAGCGCTGAGCTCTTGGCTGCTCCCACCTGCTGTGGCAGAACACGGAAAGGGGAAAAGCAGAGGAAAACAGAAAATTTGTGAATGGAGATAAAATTTTGGGGTTTATGGTCTCCCTAGTCGGGGACTTCCACTCCTTTGTGCTCATCTCAGGAGCCTGGAGATCTTGGAGGGGGAATGCAGAGATGGATGGGGGATCCCAAGGGATTTTGGAGGCAGAATGAGAGGCTGTGTGAGCCCCTTCCTGGGGCTCAGCAGAGTCTAGCTGGAAAGCCTCAGGTGCTCCTGGGGCCCTGGGCTTAAGGTTTGTCACCACCTTCTACTTCAGGTGATAGTTCTGGCAGGACCTTGACTCCTTATGCCTCTTCCTGCAGCCAGAGAACTTTTAGAGACCTCCTCCAGATGGATCTTAGAGGTGTTCCAGGAACTTCGGGCTCACAGTGAAGCCCTTCCCATAGTTTTGGCATCCAGAGGGTCTACCCAGTATGGATCAACTGGTGCTTGATGAGGTTGGAGCTTCTTCCAAAGCTTTTCCTGCAGTCCTGGACTATGTAGGATTTGGTGGTGGGTTGACCCTGGCTTGATACTGGGTGCCATCAAAACTACTCTGTCCTTGCTCTCCACATCTGGACACAGGAGAGAAAATATAAGGAAAGGCCCAAGACTTAAAATAAGGACCAGAAGAGATCCCTCACTGACCGCAGTTACGGTCAAAATAGACAGCCTGGAACTAGGAACTGAATTTGTTACAAACCAAATCAGAGCAGGATAATGAGAAATAAAATAAATCCTAAAAACACCATCCTCCTTCCTGGGCTCTCCCTCCTCCCTCCAGCAGTGCAGGGAGATGGGAATGGGGGTCATGGTCAGTTCATCACACCTTGCTCCTGCTGCTGTTTAGGGAAAGAAGTCTGAGTCCTTCCCCAGCATGGATCGCCCACAGAGCCTCAAGTCCTTCTAGCAAAGCTGTCCCAGCATGGGCTCTTCTCTCTGCAGGTTTGAAGGTCCTTGCAAGGTGTCTGCTCCAGCATGGTCTTCCCAAGTCATCACATCCTTTTCAAAGCATCCAGCATGGCCTTCCCATGGGTTCACAGCCCTCTTTTGGGCATCCAATCTCAACCCAAGGGAATCTCTGTTCTAGCACCTGGAGCACCTCCTGACTCTCCTTCTCCACTGACCTTGGTGTCTGCAGAGCTGTTCCTCTCACATACTCTCATTTTGCTCTTTTCTGCACCCAATTCCATTTGTACAAGAGGGTGGGTTGTTTGTTTGTTTTTTTCCTTCTTAAATATATTATCACTACCATCTCTGATGGGGTCAGCCTTGGCCAGCAGCAGGTCCATCATGGAGCTGGCTGGCATTGTCTCTACCAGATGTGGGAGAAGATTCTGGCAGCTTCTCACATTAGCCATTCCTGTAGCCCCCTGCCTCCACTACCAAAAGCTGACCATGAAAACCCAATACAATTCCCTTGTTTCCATTATGCCCTGCAGTGTCACAATGTCCCCTGGGCACCAGGAAACCCTGCAGGGTCATGAACACACCTGATGCAGCTGCAGTACAGCTGCAGGTTGAACTCTGGGGGGAGTCTAGAGAGACAAGAGGCCATGAACTGTTGACTCAGCACAATAAAGGGCTCAGGGGCCTGTGATGCAGCCCAGGGAGGGACATTGAGAGAGCCCACTTCCCAAAATTGAGTAAGCTGGGGGATTGCTCCCACACAAAAGGACCCAGGACAGAAAGCTGTTGCTGGTCTTTCCCTCCCCTGGGTGGCCATCACCTGCACAGCAACAATGGGCCCAGATCTTGTACTTCCCAAGGAAAGGCACTGACATTCCCTTCAGGAGCCCACCAGCAGAACTTGGTGCCACCAGGTTTCCATCTGTGCAAAAAGCAGAGCCTGCAGTAACTACAGATACCCCTCTCCACTTGTCTGTCTCTCTTGCCATCCTGGTGCATCTTCCCATCCTTCTTTTGTTCCCAGGATCCCATTTTCTGGCTCTTTCTCTACCTCCTTCTCTCCTACCTCCTGCTTTTCTCTTGTCTCTTTTCTTTCTGTCTTGCTGGACAAATGGGGCAGGCCAGGTGGGACCTGTGACATGAGAGGTGACCTGACCAATAGTTCCCAAAGAGAAAGCAAGGACCTTCCAGGGTTCTTTCATTAGTGCCTGTGTTGGGTTTGTGTGACCAGGTTTTGGTGGCAGGGGGGCTACAGGAGTGGCTTTTGTAAGAAGCTGCCAGAAGCTTCCCTGTGTCCAGCAGAACCAACACCACCAGGCGCCAGGACAGTCACACCACTGCCAAGGGTCGGTCAAACAGAGATGGCAGTGACACCCCAGGGATAATGGATTCAAGAAGGGAAAAGTTCTTGTGCCGATGGAATTGGATCCAGAGAAGAGCAGAATGGGAACACGTGAAAGGAACAGCTCTGCAGACACCCAGGGCAGTGCAGAAGGAGGGGCAGGAGCTGCTCCACGTGCCGAAGCTGAGATTCTCCTGCAGCCGCTGGAGGAGCCTACGCTGGAACAAGGGGATGCCCAAAAAGAAGGATGTGAGCCCATGGGAAGCCCGTGCTGGAGCAGCCTCCATGCAGGGCCCTGTGGATCCCTGGGCAGAGGAGCCCACACTGGAGCAGCTTTGCTGGAAGGACCTGAGGCCCTGTGAGGACCCATGCTGGGGCAGGGGAAGGACTCCCAAATTTCTTTCCTTGGGAGCAGGAGGAGGAACAAGGTGCGACGAACTGACCATGACACCCATTCCCATCTTCCTGTGCTGCTGGAGGGAGGAGGGAGAGCCTAGGAAGGAGGGAGGAGTCGGGGAAGGTGTTTATAGAATCCATTTTACTTTTCATTATCCTGCTGTTATTTTGACAGGTAATTAATTCAATTCCTATCCCCATCGGTATGTGTTGTCTGTGAGTGTCGTCCCTGGCGCGGCCGGCGATGCTGAGCCTGATGCAGCCCGCACACGGACGGCCCTCCCGGCTGCGAGGGCACCGCTGACTCAGGTCCACACGGGCATCGATCAGCATCCCCAGGCCCCTTGCCGCAGCTGCTCTCCAGCCTCTGCTTTCCCAGTGTATACACACAGGCAGGGTGCCTGGAAGAGGAAGAGGAAGAGGAGAAGAAGGAGCGAACAAGGAGAAGCAGGGGGAGGACGCATGAAAGACGACGAGGAGTAAGGATTCTTTAGAAAAAGAAGTAGAGGGACGAGGAGGAGGAGGCGGAGGAGGGGGAGGAGGGGGAGGAGGAGGCGGGAAAGAGGAAGGGAAGAGGGGCAGGAGCAGGGGCAGGAAAAGGAGGAGCCACAAGCGCCCCGCTCGTAGTAGCTGCAGCCCCCCAGCCCTGGGAGCGTCGGTGCTCCCCTCCGCATCCCGCAGGTGACGGGGGAGCGGGAGCTCGCCCCAAATATCACGCGGGGTTCCTGGTGGAGTTTTCTGGGAGGGGGATCTTGGGATCTACCGGGAATCCAAAGCTGACCCGGAAATGCCCCTTAGGAGGATAGTGGAGGGTCCCCGGGCGGTGGGTTTTTTTGGGGTGGTCCCGGCGGCGGCTGGCCGCAGAGCCCCGGGGGGATGCCGGGGGGATGCCGGGTCCCCGGAGCCGCGGAGGGCGGGCTGGTTTTCCTGGTCAGGGCCCGCCGCCTCCATTGTTAGCCCGCCCTCGTGGCGATCGCCCGCTCCTGGGAGGGGGTGGGACACCGGCTTTGGGGCCCTTCGAAAGAGCCGAGCTGTGGGGGGGAGCCCCGGAGAGAGGCGATACTGCAGCTGGGGGATCCCCAGCCGCCTGGAGGGGGCTCGGGCACGGAGAGGGAGAAACGTGGAGAGGGGGTACGCTCGGGAGCCAGAGAGGGGGGACGGCCGGCAGCCAGGGGAGAGGGATAGGTTGGAGAGGGCTCCCCCAGGGAACGCCAAAGTGGGAAACCCAGGGTGGGGGGGAACTCTGGAACGCCCAGCATCTTCAAGCAGATAGTAGTGAGAGGAGAAAACACCCACAGGACTTCCAAAATCCGCGGTATCCCTAAGCAGGGGGGCCACGAAGGAGGTGGAGAGGGCATGACACACTGAACCCCCAGCAGCCCAGAGAAGAGCGACCACCAGAGCCTCAAAGTGGGGAGACCTCTGGGATTCTCGGGACCCCTGGCATCCCGGAATGAGGATCCCCTATACACAGAGGAACCCCAGAAGCCTGGAGAAGGGGGACCATTGAAACACCAAAGTGGAGAGACCAGAGAGGGGGATCTCCTGGGAGATTTTTCTCTGCCAGAATCTTGATCTTGTGAAGTTTTGGGGGGGTGAATCGTGGTATTTTTATTGTTTTTTGGGCTAAATCTTGGCTGTTTGTAGTTTTTTCTGGCTGAATTTTCTATTTTAGAGGGTTTTTTGGCTGAATCTTGGGGTTTTAGGGGCTGTGTCTTAGTGTTTTGGGGGTTTTTATAGAGAAAAGATGCCCAGTGACTTCTAGAGATGGATTTGGCAGCAGGAATCTCCAATCCAGCACACTCACATCTTGTTTATTCTGCCAAAACCAGGATTTATCATTCCCTAACTTTGGCCAGATGGAGGAGGAGACTGAGAGGAAGAGGAAGATGGTCTGGGACACCCAGGCAGGTGAGGAGGAAATCACTGCCCCTTCCCCCCACTCTTCTGCCTCATCTCCCAGCCCAGCATTGCCCCTGGCTGCTGGACAACCCCAGCTGTCCTGCTGGGTATGAATTTGGGGGGATGTCCTTCCCCTTCCCTCTGCTACAGAGGCAGATCTCCTTCCTCCCCTTCTTTCTTCCTTCTCCCTTCTCTGTTCTCCTTGTTTCTCCCTCCCTTTTCTTCTGCTTTTTCCTTCCTCTCCTGTTCCTTCTTCCTTCTTTTCCTTGTTCCTTCTCTTTCCTGTCTCTCCTTCCTCCTTTTTCTTCATGCTCCTTCCTCTTACTTCCTTTTCCTCATTCCCTCCTCTCCTTTCTCCTTCTTCCCCTTCTTTGTTCCTTCTTCTCCTTCCTCCTCCTTTTTCATTCCTCCCCTTCTTCCTTCTGCCTTTCTCACTTCCTTCCTCTCCCTGTTCCTGCTCCTTCTTCCTTCCTATCTCTCTTCAATCCCTCCTCTCCTTGTTCCTTTGACTCACTCATTCCTTTTTCTTCTGTCTCCTTCTTCCTTCCTCTCCTTTCCCTTCCTCTCCTTCTTCCCTCCTCCCCCAGGGAATGACCTGCACACAGAGACCAGGGAAGACAAATCCCCATGTCAGAACCTTGTGGAAGAGTCTGTTTTAAACAGCTCCACGGCACAGGAAGTCAGCAAGGAGGAAAAGCCCCAGAGATCCCCCATGAGGCACAGCTTCAAACCCAGCCCAGGGAGCTCTGAGGAGGAAAGACCCACCCTGTGCCAGGAAGACAGCCAGAGCTCAGAGCTGGTGATCCACGAGCAGCTTCATGGCAGGGAGAAGCCCTACAAGTGCTTGGAGTGTGGGAAGAGCTTCAGCTGGAGCTCTCACCTGATCCGCCACCAGAAGATCCACACTGGGGAACGGCCCTACGAGTGTGGGGAGTGTGGGAAGAGCTTCAGCCAGAGCTCTGACCTGGTGGTCCACCAGCGCCTTCACACAGGGGAACGCCCCTACAAGTGCTTGGAATGTGGGAAGAGCTTCAGCAAGAGGTCCAGCCTCACATACCACCAGCGCTTCCACACTGGGGAACGGCCACATATTTGCTTGGACTGTGGGAAGGGCTTTATCCAGAGCTCCCACCTCATCAGCCACCGCCGGCTGCACACCGGGGAACGGCCATATAACTGCTTGGAATGTGGGAAGAGCTTCAACCGCAGCTTCAGCCTTGTCATCCACCAGCGTGTCCACACCGGGGAGCGGCCCTATGAGTGTCCTGAGTGTGGGAAGAGGTTTCAGACCAGCTCCGATCTCCTCATGCATCGGCGGATGCACACAGAGGAGAGGCCCTTCCACTGCACTGATTGTAGGAAGGGCTTCATCCGTAGCTCTGACCTAGTCAAGCACTGGCGCATCCACACTGGGGAGAGGCCCTACAGGTGCTTGAAGTGTGGGAAGAGCTTCACCCAGAGTTCTGCTTTGTCCTCACACCAACGGACCCACTGGTAAGAGAAGCCCAACAAGTGCTCCAACTGTGGGAAAAGCATTGGACAATCCATGTTGGGCAGAGGCCTGGTGACCTGTGTTCCTGGTGATCCACATTGGAAGACACCTGGCTTGTGGTTTCCACATCCTCCTGGTTCCCCATAGGCACCTGAATGAACACAGGGACAAGAACATCCATTGGGACATAGACTGATGTTGGAAATTCATTGGGAAGAGCGGATTTGTTGACCTTAGACCCCAGAAAATCTCATCTGCTACATCTAGTCATTTCTTCTTCTGGTATCAAGCAACACTGGATGATCTTTAGGGTAATTTCCAACCTAAATAATTCCATTATTCTAATTCTCTCTGGCCCATGGTTATCTTGCACAGCCAAATGGTGATGGACTGGGGCAAAGACCAAAATTTTGAACACAATGTGGTAGAGACCCCTCTAAAAAAGGCTCTTCCACCCACCCAAGCCAACTCCATGGACACTCACAGATGCTGACATGTAAATCTTTTTCTTTTGGCCTTGATTTTTTTTTGTTCCTGTTTATCCATTAAAAACACCCAAGGTTGGGGTAAAAAAAAAATTGAATAAAACCTCTGAACTGCCACCATTTTACTGAGATTTTGGGGTTCTAGGGAATGTTTGGAGAAATGTTGGAGTTTTTCCATTGCTTTGCAGTCCAAATCCAAGAGGGATCAATCTGTTACATCCAAATTACTCAATCCCAAAATGGCTAAATCCCAACCTAAAATAGCTCAGTTCCACCCCTTAAGGGCATGGTTCCACCTCAAAATGGCTCAATTCCACCCCAAAAATTATGTGATTCCACAGAACCCTCAAAACCCCCAGGATGGGTGGGATGGGGTGTGATGGGGATTGGGAGAGGTGGGATGTGAATTGGGAGGGTTGGGATGGGGTTTGGGGTGGAGTGGGATTTGGATTGGGAGAAGTGGGATGGAGTTTGGAAGAAAGGAATGGGGTTTGGGAGGAGTGGGATGGGATGGAGGAAATAGGGCTTGGAAAGGGGATCTTCATATCTAGGAGTGGTGGGATTGGGAGTGGCGGGATGCAGGTTAGGGGCTGGAATACATTTTGGGAGGGGTGAGAAGGGATCTGGAATAAGAGCAAAAGATAGGGGATGTTAAGGATGGGGGGGACCATGTCCCTGAGGGTGTTTCAGGGTATCCCCCAAATCTGTGGAGGTTTTGGGGTATCTGCCATTCCTGAAGAGATTCTGTGATATTCCCCATTTCTGAGGGGATTTTTGGGCACCCACCTTCCTAAGTGAGTTTTTGGGGTACCCAGAATCCTGAGTGGGGGGTGGTGGGAGAGGGGAGAGACAGCGGCTCTGGCACTTGGAAAAGTGAGCTGTACAGGGAGCCCATTTTGGGGAGGACCCTGTTGCTTTCTGCTAGGTTTGAGGTGTTATGAACGGCTTTTGGGAATATACTGCTCATTTTCGGCGGCTGAGGTGACTCCCTGCTATTCTTGGGGGCTGCGGTGATGCCCCCTCATTATGGGAGGATGAGATGACCCCATTTCAGAGAGGATCTTGCTGTTTTCTGCCAATTTTCAGGGTTATAAATGGCTTGTGGAGCCCCCTTGCCCTCATTTTGGGAGGTTGGGGTGACCCCATGGTTCCTCCAATGGCTGAGGGGTTATGACTGGCTTGTGAGGGTCCCCCGATTGCAGGGCATCCCCCCCTGGAGCAGAGTGTGTCCCCTTGATGCAGCCCCAGCCGATGAGGACTCCCCCGTGTCCAGGCGGACCCTGCAGCCCCCCTCGGCCCCAGCGACCCCCGCCAGGGGAATTTGGGGAGGGGGGAGATGGGGGCGCCCAGGCCGGATCCGTCCCCGCAGAGCCCGGCCCTGCCCAGGCATGGCCGATGGCCCGTGCTGGTCTGGTGCTCCTGGGGCCACTTTGGGGACCCCCCCACTGTGGGATCGCACGGCTGGGGCCCTACTGGGAGCACTGGGAGCACCCCTGGCTGCGGGCACAGAGAGCTCGGGTGAACGGGGCAGGGTGTGGAATGGGGGGAAGCAGGGAGGGGAACGATGGGAAGCAGTGAGGCCATGTCCTAGGATGAGGTCATGATGCTTGTATCCCCAATCGTGTGTTCTGTTAATGCTGGATATTATGTACTGTGCCTTCAAGACTGGCTCTGAAGAGCAAGGTTTGTTCTGGTTTGTTATCAGCCTGCTCCCCCACGGCTGGCAGGACACAGAGACAGGGCAGTACATAGTGTGGCTTTTGCTTTTTTGGCTTTGCTTTTTGCTTTTGCTTTGCTCTTGCTTCTGCTGTGCTCCTGCTTTGCTTTTGCTTTTTGCTTCTGCTTGTTAGTTAGCTTAGCTAAGCAGTCCAGATTTTTTCCCTGGACTGTGTTTCCTTTCCCTTTTTGGAACCACTCAAACCTGCTCCGGACTGGGACCTGGGAAACACCAAGAGTTTGCACCTTGTGGCTGCAGCAGCTATCCCCAGCGCCAGAGGGAGCGACCACTCCCAGGAAAGACTTTCTGAATTTGTCATCCTTTTCAGATCGGTGAAAGTGTTGTCATCTGCTATTGTTCATTTTGTGTGCTGGGGGTGTTTTGCCTGTTAAATAAACAGGTTCTTTCCACTTCTCTCCGAGGAATCCTTCCCGAAACGGTGGGGGGAAGGGGCCGTGTGGGTTTCCTTTCTGAGGGGCCCCCTTTGGAGGTTTTCTCCCAGATTTACCCTAATCCAGGACAGGTCAGGATAGGAAAAGGGTGGGGTAGGACCTCCCCACATCCAGAGCAGGGTACGGTGGGCTGGGGATCTGAGTGCAGTGAGAAAGAGGTGGAAAGTTTGGTCTGGGACCCATAAACGGAGTGGGAGAGATATGGAATCTACAGAACTCAGTGAAAGGGGTACATCAACCCCCTAAATTTAGTGCGAGGTAGGTGGCAGCCCCGAACCAAGTTCTGGGGAAACTTGGAGACTAGAGGTTGATGTATGATGAGAAGGGAGTGTGAAAGGGCGGAGAAGAGGATCTTTTGACTTCCAAACTGAGTGTGAAGGGGCTGAGTTCCCAATACCGAGCGGGAGGGGGGGGAACACCCTGAAACTAAGCTGTAGGGGGAGCTGGGGATTGAAGGGACCATGTGAAATGAATGGGAGAATGAGGAAAATTGGGGGTGGGACAGTGGGCAGGGACATCCCGTGGGTATACTCTGCCTGAATGGGGTCAAACAATTCAAACAATGCCCTGTTTGCAAACATGCCAGCGGTAAATGAAGGCGGTTTGCACTGGTTTTGGCGTTGAATGACAGTGATATAAGATACAGGAGATCTGTTAAAATAGCAGGATAAAGGAACAACCAAGTGATAACTTCTCCAAAGCTGCTGAGCTGGCACAGCAGCCTGGGCACATCTGACTGACAGTGCAGGGCTTCAGACTGTAACAGCCCGATCCCAAATTTTTACTACAGAGTCTCCTGACATATCCAGTTCGTAGGGGGAGAGGGATGTGGAGATTCTTCTGTGGAATAAGGATATCCCTCAAGGACCGGAGCTCCCAGTGCTGTGCAAGGTGGGGACATGAACACCCCCCCGCTGTGTGTGGGGGAGGGGCTGATAAGAAGAAAATGTCACTGAAAACAGGAATTAATCTCTTTAACCATGTAATTTCACTATTAGAAAGCAGCTTTATTTCAGTGCTAGGTGTGTGCAGGGTATGACTCCCCCTATCACACACACTCAGTTCTCATATTTGTTTGTATTTATATAACTAATACATATTAATACATTTCCCAAACTCATACATATATGCTAAACATTCCCCTCAAATTCTTTTACATATTTAAATCACTTCTTGGAACTCCTTTACATTAGAGTTGGCATCATTTAAGGGTCTCTGGTGGTCACCTGGGGAACATCCCATTCCTCAAATTATCCCTGTTCATCACAGGCCTCAAAAAAACAGCAGCTTCTTGAATGCATCCCAGCTCTGCATATGTATCATCAGGTCTCTGCACAATGTGGGTCACTGTGGATCGTCCAGTGTGTGTCTTCCAATGGGTGAAGAAGCTGGAGCAATAAACAAAGCTCTTCCCCCCTCCTCCCTGCTGGGGCACTCACAAGGGCTTCCTTTACTGATGGGTGCAGTGTGAGATCCAGGCAGAGCTGCAGAAGTTTCTCCCATACTCCCAACACTCACCCAGCTGTGGATGTCTTGGTGGGTGATGAGACTGGAGCTATAGCTGAAGCTCTTCCTACAGCTGGTACAGCAGAAAGGCCTCTACTCTGTGTGCATCCCCTGATGCCTGATGAGATTTCAGCTATTCTGAAACCTCTCCCCACACTCAGGACACTCGTAAGGCTGTTCCCCAGTATGGATCTTCTGGTGGCGGATCAGGTAGTAGATGATGCTAAGGCTCTTCCCACATTCCTGACACTTGTAGGGCCATTCCCCAGTGTGCAGGCACTGGTGAGTGATGAAGCTGGAGACATCAGTGAAACTCTTCCCACATTCCTCACACTGGTATGGTGGTTCTCTTGTGTGGATCCTCTGGTGTGAATCCTCTTGCTCAAGCAAGAGCTCCACCTAAAGCTCTTCCTGCATTCCCCACAGGTGTAGGGCTGTTCCCAAGTGTGCAGATGTTGGTGGGTGATAAAGCTGGAACTCCAGCTGAAGCTCTTCCAACATTCCAAGCGCTTGTTATGGCTTCTCCCCAGTGTGCAGGTGCTGGTGGGTGATGAGCTCGGAGTTTCAACTCAAGCTCTTCCTGTAGTCATGGCACTTGCAGGGCTTCCCTTACTGGTGGGTCTGCTGGTGTCTTGTCAAGGCAAAGTTCTGGCTGAATCTTTTCCTATGTTTGGGACACTCGTAGGGCCTCTCCCTGGTATGTGTCCCCTGATGCCTGATGAGATGTGAGCTATTCCAAAATCTCTTGCCATAGTCAGGATACTCATAAGTTCTCTCCTCCATGTGTGTTTGCTGATGCCTGATGAGAATTTAGCTGCTCGAAACTTCTTCCCACACCCAGGACACTCATAAGGCTTCTTCCCACTGTGGACGTGGCAGTGGATGACAAAGCTCTTTCTGCAGTCAGGGCACTCCAAGGGCCATTCCGCTGTATGCAGGCACTGGTGGGTGAGGAGGACGGAGCTCTGGCTGAAAGTCTTCCCACATTGCCCACATTTGTGGGCACATTCCCCAGTGTGCAGCTGCTGATGGGAGGCAAAGATGGAGACATCACTGAAGGTCTTCCCACATTCCCGACACTCATAGGGCCGTTCCCCAGTGTGGATCACCTGGTGGTGGGTCAGGTGGCAGCTCCAGCTGAAGCTCTTCCCACACTCCAGGCACTTGTAGGGCTTCTGTCTATCATGAAGCCGCTGCTGGACCCCCAGATCAGAGCTCTGGCTGAAGCTCTGGCCACCTTCCTGGCACAGGGAAGGTCTTTCCTCCTCAGAGCTCCTGGGCTGGGTTTGCAGCCCCTCCTCATGGGGGATCTCCATCCCTGTTGGATTCCTGAGCCATGAAGCTGCTCAAAACAGCCTCTTCCACAAGGTTCTACTGGGGGAATTTGTCCCCTTTGATCACCATCCACAGCTAATTGTCTGGGGAAGGAAGGAAGAAGGAGAGGAAAGAACAAAGAGAAGGAAGAAAGAGAGCATTAAAAAAGGGGAAAAAAAAAGAAAAAGAAAAATGAGAGAAATTAGCAAGGAGGCAAGGAGAAGGAGGAAGTAGAACAAAGAGAGGAAGGAACATGTAAAAAAAGTGGTGAGAAGTAGGAGAGGAAGAAGGAAAAGAAGAAAAAAATAGGAGGAGGAGAAAAAGGAACAAAAAGAAAGAAACTTGAATAACAGGAGAAAGAAGAGAAGGGAAAGAGAGGAAGGAGAGGAAGGAGAGGAAGGAGAGGAAGGAAGGAAGGAAGGAAGGAAGGAAGGAAGGAAGGAAGGAAGGAAGGAAGGAAGGAAGGAAGGAAGGAAGGAAGGAAGGAAGGAAGGAAGGAAGGAAGGAAGGAAGGAAGGAAGGAAGGAAGGAAGGAAGGAAGGAAGGAAGGAAGGAAGGAAGGAAGGAAGGAAGGAAGGAAGGAAGGAAGGAAGGAAGGAAGGAAGGAAGGAAGGCTGGCTCCCTGGCTGTGGGAGGGAAGGGGTGATGGTGGAAAAGCGGGAGAAGCGTTGGAATAAGAGGGCGTGGAACCGCATTCTGAGGTAGATGCGGGGTTGGTCACTCCTAAACTGTGGTGAGGGGTAGCTGGAGTTTGGAGGGACGACAGGAATGAGTGGGAGAGGGGGGATAAGAGGAGGTGGGACAGCGGGAAAGAAGTTCCTATGGGATCCCCGGCTGTCTTCCATCACTTGAGCCTCGGAGCTGTTCCTTCGGGCTTGGGAGGAGGGAGGCAGATCCACACTGGGGCGGGGAGGGAGTCCCCACGCTTCCGGTCAATCCTGTGGAGGTGATTGGGGGGGGTTGGGGGGTTACCCCATTCCGTAGCCAGTGCTGTTGTGGGGTTAGGGTTAGCTTAGGGTGGCCGTGGTACAGAGGGGGAGAAAGGGTGGCCATGGAGGAGGAGCAGGAGCAAGACCAGGAGGAGCAGGAAGAGGAGGGATGAAAATGGAGGAGAAGGGGGTCCACCACTCGCTGTACCGCCCACAGCATTCTGCAGGTGAGCCCACCCTAAACATCTCGGGGCATTCCCTACGTGAAATAAATGGGCAGGAGGTCTTTCTCCTTTTTAATGCCTTTATTAAAAAGAATCAGCTCAGGCAGGGAGAAATCGACAGGTCGCGCCCACGCCGCCGCTGCTGCCAGGAGTGGCACGGAGCAGGAGGGTGATGCAGCTTTGTCCGCTGGTCTGCAGGCAGAGCTGGGGATTCCGTCCTCACGGGAGATTAGCAGATTCCACCTTTTCGGTCCAACATCCTGGGTCATTTCTCTAGTCAACATTTTTTCAGGTTAGGGTGAGAAGCAAAAAGGATCCAAGCAGGCACTGGACCACGCTCCCATCCTTAGACATCACTTAGGTCCCCTAGTTCTATGTTGGCTCGTTATTTTTAGGGGTTTTCCTGGAAAACTGCAAAATTTGGTGCAATGCATTTCTCATCTGCATACTAGCTCTGATGCCACTCCCATTCTCCTCGTACCTGCAGGGTCCCTGGCAAGCATCAGGGGGACAATGGTTAATCACCAACCATTAACAGGTAACCGAAGAAGAACTCTTAACAATGAAGCTCACTTAACAGCAACTGGTCTAACTTGTTTTTAACTCTGCAACCTTAAAAAAAATAGATAACTTTTTATTCATAACACTACAGGTGGGGTTTTTTTGGGGGTGTCCCGGTGGCGGCTGCGGCAGAGCAGTGGTGGTGGTGGGCGGGGGGATGCGGGGTCCCGGAGCCGTACGGCGATCGCCAAGTGCCGGCAGCGGGGGCGAGCCGAGGGGGAAAACCCCGAGATCCTGAAATGAGGACACGGAGGAGGCAGAATCCCCGGCAGTCTGGAGCGGAGAGGGGAGAACAGAGGGGGCAACGGAGGAGCCATAACCTGTCAGCCTGGAGAGGGGGGAGCCTGGAGATGGGTGTGTGGAAAAACCACGCTGTGAAGAGCCAGTGCTCACAAATGTGAAAAATGTGTATTTTATGATTGGCTTTTCACAAGTATTAAAATAAATATTGTATTATGCTAGAAAGTTATGCTATATTAATTTTCTTAAGTAGCGTATTAAATATAGTTTTAGGTTATAACATAATGTTAAAATAGAAACTATGCTATGCAAGATGTTTAAGAAAGGACTCGCACCAGATAGAAGCCACAAGACACCTAAACCTTTCAGAGAAAGGGAATTTATTGCTACCTTTTCAGCAGAAAACTAACTTCTTCCCACCTCGCTCAGACAGGAAGATGGCATGAGGATTAAGAGGAAGAAGTTGACAGTGACCAGACAGAATCCTGTGTTTGAATGGAATTTATGCATCATGTATGAGATGTATGAATATGCAACAGGCAATTGTTTTTAAGGGTTAATCCTCTGTTAACGGGGGTCCTTTTTCGGGCTTGTGTTGCCCAGAAAAAGGTACCCAGACGTCCGTATCTCTTTGTTTTTATTGTCTCATATTGTCCTAATCTCAAATGTTCAAATTTTATTATTCTAATTATATTACTATTTTTATAACTATTTTATTACTATTAAACTTTTAAAATTTCAAAAACAAGTGATTGGCGTTTTTCACACAAAGACAGAGGAGCCCTGCAACCTTATCGAACAAAGGGAGAGAGTCCACTAGGACACACCGCTGTGGGGACTCTCCTCATAAAAGGATGCAACCTCATTTTATCCTGAAATTTTGGCTGCGTATTGCCCTCTTTGTTTCCCCATTTCTTGAGGTACAGCCACCTGAACCACCTACTGCATATTCCCCTAAAGCTCAGAAGTTCAAACTGTCTGGGTTCTGCTACAAAGTCATATTGTTCATGACATGTTCAACATGTTCATGAAGACCTTCACACACCTTCTTTCAGAACCTGATTGGTTCTTCCAGACCTAGTCTTTTGTGAAGACATTAAGACCCATTTCTCTTATCAGAGGAACCCCTGGGACCCCAGACATCTCTAAACAACACCCAAGAAGAGGGGAAGCCCAGAACCCATAGGACCCCCAGCAGCCCAGTGAAGGGGCACCTCCAGAACCCCAGAAAGAGGCAACTAGAAAGGGAGAACTCCTGTGAGGGTTTTTGACACTGAGTCTTCATGTTTCTGAGGCTTTTAGATAATACAAGATGACCATATAGATATATATGAGATGGATTGGGGTAGGAGGAACCCCAACCTAATGAGCTCATACCTTGATTTTTTTTTCACCCAAAACAGAATTTGTCATTCCCAAGCCTTGGTTGTATGGAGAAGACTGTGGGGAAGATACTCCAGGATACCCAGGCAGGTGAGGAGGAAGTCACTGCCCCTTTCCCCTCTCTCCTGCTCCATCTCCCAGCCCAGCATGGCCCCCAGCTGCAGGACAACCCTGCTGCCAATGCCATCCTGCAGGCACAGGATCTCCTTCCCCTTCCCTCTGGCATGGAAGCAAATCTCCTTCCTCCCCCAGGCACTGAGCTGTGGATGGAACCCAAGAGAACAAGTTCCCGTGGCAGAACCTTATGAAAAACGCCATTTTTAGTGGCTCCACAGCACATGAAAGTCAACAGGGAGGAAAAGCCATGGAGATCCCCCACAAGGAGGGCCTGCAAACCCAGCCCATGGTGCTCTGAGGAGGAAAGACCCCCCATGTGTTGGGAAGGCAGCTGAGCTCTGACCTGGTGGTTGACCAGCAGCTTCACGATGGGGAGAAACCCTACCAGGGCTTCTTGGAATGTGGGAAGAGCTTCAGCAACAGCTCCAACCTCCTCACCCACCATTGGGTGCACATGGGGAATTGGCCCTATGAGTGTGAGGAATGTGGGAAGAGCTTCAGCCAGAACTCCAGCCTGAACTGCCACCAGAAGATCCATGTGGGGAACAGCCCTTAAAAGTGTTTGGAATGTGGGAAGAGCTTTATCCAGAGCTTCAGCCTGATGTGCCACCAGAAGATCCACACTGGGAACGGCCCTACCCGTACTTGGAATGCAGAAAGAGATTCAGCCTCCGCTTCCATCTGATCTACCGCCAGAAGGTCCACACTAGGGAATGGCCTTACATATGCTTGGAATGCAGGAAGAGCTTCAGGTGAAGTGTCTGCCTGGTCTGCCACCAGAGCATCCACACTGGGGAACAGCCCTACATGTGCAGGGAATGTGGAAAGAGGTTTAGTGACTGTTCCAACCTGATCTGCCACCAGAGCATCCACACCAGGAGGAGGCTCTAAGAGTGTCCCAAGTGTGGGAGGTGTTATGAATAGAAAGCTATCTATTTTTTTTTTTTTGGTTGCAGAGTTAAAAACAAGTCAGACCAGTTGTTGTAAGTTAGTTTCACTGCCAAAGAAAAGTTCTTCAGTTACCTGTTAATGGCCGGTGATTAACCATTGTTCCCCTGATGCTGGCCGCTTGCCAGGGAGGGACACAGGACAGACCCTCCAAGTACAAGGAAAATAGCAGTGACATCAGAGCCAGCATGCAGATGAGAAATGCATTGGGCCCCGAATTTTTACAGTTTTTCCCAGGAAAACCCCTCAAATTACGAGCCAACAAGTGACCTAAGTGACGTCTAAGGATGGGAGCGTAGTCCCGTACCTGCTTGGATCCTTTTTGCGTCTCACCCTAACCTGAAAAGATGTTGATTAAAGAGATGCCCCGAGGTGTTAGACAAAAAAGTCAGGAATCTGCTACTCTCCCATGAGGACGGAATCCCCAGCTCTGCCTGCAGACCAGCGGACAAAGCTGCATCACCCTCCTCCTCCATGACACGCCCAGGAGCAGTGGCGGCGTGGGCGCGACCTGTCGATTTCTCCCCGCCTGAGCTGATTCTTCTTAATAAAGGCATTAAAAAGGAGAAAGACCTCCTGCCCATTTATTTCAGGAGGTGCTTCTCCTGCAGCTCTGCCTTGATCCAACACCAACAGTCCCACAGGTGAGGGAAGTCCTGCGAGGGCCCTGCCTGCAGGAAGAGCTTTGTTCACTGCTCCAAGTTCACCCATTAGAGAACCTACATTGTGTTATCTATGGTGACCATGTTTGGACTTGAATCAGCCTGGTGTTTCAAGTTGGTCACACACATGGTAATCCAGCACTGGCAGAGACCAAGATTTTGGAGACAATTTTGTGGGAACCCCTCCAAAAAAGGCTCTTTCACCCACCCAACCCAATCCGACCCCATGGATACTCAAACAATGCTGACACGTAACTTCTTTAATTTTGGCCTTGATTTTCTTGTGATCTATCCTTTAAAAGCACCCAAAACTGGGTAAAAATAAAGAACCTCATCAAAGATGTGTAAAACCCCACCATTTTAAAGGGACTGGGGGGGAATTTGTAGTCTGGGGGGATTTGGGGTTTTTGAGGGAATTTACAGGAGTTTCCTCCATTACTCTGCACCCCAAAAGGTGAGGGGTTCTATCCATCATCTCAAAACCACTCAATGCCACTGAAAGTGTCTGCATCCCAGCCCAAAATGGCTCAATCACACCTCAAAATGACTCAATACCACCCCAAAAATATTCAATACCACAGCACTCCACACCCCGGAGGGGAAGGAAGAGGATAGGGAGGGGTGGGATATGAATTGAGAGGGGTGGGATATGGACTGGGGCAGATGGGATAGGGATTGGGAGGGGTGAGATGGGATTTGGGAGAAGTGGCATGTGAATTGGGAGGGGTGGGATGGGGATTAGGAGGGGTCAGATGGGGTCTGAAATGAGACAGCTGAAGGCTGAGGAGGAAGGGGCCAGGGGGACGCCGTTCCTGAAGGGGTTGCAGGGTATCCCCCAGTTCTGCAGGGGGTGGCTGATGACTCACCAGCTGCCAGGCAGACCCACAGCACCCAACATTCCTCATGTGGATCCCAGCTGAACCCCCCCTCACCTTCAGCACCCCCCAGGAGGGGAATTTGATGAGGGGGAAGATGGAGGGCATCCAGCCTGCCCCCCCCTGCACTGTCCTGGCGGTGGTAGCTGCAGTGGGGGCTGAGTGTGGGCAGGAGCAGCCAAGAGCCCAGCACTGCCCCAGCCCGACCTGCCCCAGCTTCATCCCTGCCCCTCCTGTGGGTGCTGTGGGTTTGGGAGGCACAGGAGACCAAGAGTGGGTGCTGGTCCCGGGGAGAAGAGGAGAAGGGATGGAGGAGGAGGAGAAGGAGGGAGAGAGGAAGGGAAGATTACCTGGCTAAAGCACGCCAAGAAAAAGGAAACAAAAATCAAAAATCAATCAATCCAAACTGAAATAAACCCAAAACTTTTTATGTACCTCAGGAGGTTCTGGGGGAGGAAGGGATGAGGGAAAACAGAAAAGGGTAAGGATAAAAAGGAATATGAAAGACCCCACTGTTGAGTCACAAGGGTCAGAGTAGACACCTGTGCAGAACTGAGCCTGGATTTCAACAGTTTATGCTTAAAGCCCCAATAGCACTTAACTTAAACTTAACTGAAACTTAATCAGTAACTTCACATACAATTTATTACACCACAACAGGAACATACCCACAGGCCCAACTGGCTTACATACCTTAAGTACTTCCGACTCCAGGAGAGCGGCATTCCCAGGACATTTGCTATGGCATATTCAGTGTCACACACATATGGACAGAAGGCGTCTGTACGAGGTCCCTGTGGGGAATTCCCCTGGAATCCAGTGGAATTCTCCTTTCAGTTGCCTTTGCATCTTCCCACCAGGTGCAGGGCAGAGCCTGGAGGAGTTGAGGGGCTCAGCCCAGGACCCGTCATCATTTGGGGATGCCCCAAGTGCAGCAAACAGGAGAGTTCACAGCTGCTGTTGCAGCTGCTGCGGCCCAGGAGAGTTCCAAGGGTCTCACTCAGGGCTGCTGTTTATAGGGCTCAAGGGAGGGGCTTTAGTCACAGACATTTTCCATCCTAGCCCCAGCTCAGGTTGGTGACTTTCTGGGAAAGGTTGAGACCAAAAATATGATCCCATTTGGGATGTTATTCAGGCATTAAAAAAAAAAAAAAAAAAAAAAAAGTTTCCAAGGTTGTTGGAGCTTGTTGAGCAGCACCAGTTCCTGGAACAGACACAGACAATGTTGGTGAGAAACTCAAGAGACTCAAGAGGAGCTAAGCCCAGGGGCTGCTTGTCAAGGCCAAGGCCTAAACAAGTATTTCTCAGATCATGGTGTGGCTTGACAGGAGGGGGGCTGGGGTAGAGATTTTCCCGAGTGTGTCCACTGATGTTTCATGAGATCTGAGATGTTCTGAACCCTCTTCCCACATTCCTCACACTTGTAAGGCTATTCCCCGTGTGCCGGTGCTGGTAGGTGATGAATGCAGATGGAAGAAGAGAATTTCCAGAGCCCGGAGCTGGGTGAGAGGTAGACGAGAATCAGCATAGGATGATGCAGAGCGGCTTCCAGTGGAGTGCCCGAGCTGTTCCTGCCCAGCTCCACTCTGGAATGCCGTCCTAGAAGTGGCACTCTGCCTTTCCCGTCCGCTGGAACACCCCTTTGTGGGCAGGGACACAGGTCATGGTGTGCCCCCCGCCACAGCACTTCCAGCACCCCACAGCCGACTGGAAGCTCAGGAGGCCATACCGGATCCCCGTTTCCCACTCCCCTCTGCCCCATGAGCCCCCCAGTGAGGATCCGCTTCCCCCAGGGCCGCAGGGAACCCCTCCAGGGATTACGTACGGCAGATAGGAAGGGACCCCCTTCGGGAACCATTTTCGCTGCGCCACCTCCCTTCATCTTCCCTCTCCCACTTCTTTCCCCCCAAATCCCAGCTCCCCCCATCTCGGTTCGGGACTGACCCACCTCCTCCACCATCTTCTCCCTTCCTCCCCCGTCCCGTCCCGTCCCGTCCCACCCGCAGCCGGGCGCAGGGAGCGGACAGGGGGGAGCTGAGGCAGCGCGAGGGGAGAGGAAGAGGAGGAGCAGGAGCCGGAAAAGGAGGAGAAGCAGGAAGACGACGAGGAAGAGGAGTCTGCATTTTTGTTCTTGCCTTATGTACCAGGGCCAGGAGGTCAGCTTCTGTAGCTGTCTGATCTTCTGCAGAGGACAAGAAGAAAAAGTAGCAGGAAGAGGAAGGAGAGGAAATTCGCGTGTCCACCGCGCCCTGTGTCCGCAGCCCTCCCGGCCCGTGGAGCATCTGCCCCGCCGCATCCCACAGGTGACCGGGGAGGAGGAGCTTACCCCACATATCTCGGGCGTCCCCGGGGGTTGTTTTGTTCGAGGGGGGATCCCAGCCGTGCCTGCCGGCAGAGCCCAGGCGGCGGCGGGCAGGATGCGGGGATGCACGCCAGCTGGACATCGCCCGGCGGGAGCAGGGGACACCAGTCCTGGCTGCCCCTGGCGTGGGAGACCGGAGAGGGGCCATACCTGTTTGGAATACCCCCGGCAGACTAGAAAGGAGGAAGCACAGAGTTAACGGGGAGGGCAGGATTCCGTAGACCCTGAAACGGGGGACTGGGAGGGGGGATGTCCCCGGCACCCGGGAGTGGGGTGAGCCTGAAAAGCAGGAACCCTGGGACCCCCAGCACTCGAAACAGAGACTCAGAGGAGAAGGGACCCCTAGGACCTCTAAAACTTCCAGCAACCCTAAGCAAGACCCAGGGGAGGGAAGACCTCCAGGACCCCAAAATGGAGAGACCAGAGAGGGGGGAAACTTGGAGGACTCCTTTGCTGAATCTTAATATTTTGGAGGGTTTTTTTTTCTGCATCGTGGTTTTTCAGAGGTTTCCATGGACACAAGATACCTGATGACTTCTAGAGATGGACTTGGGCAGGAGGAACCTCCAACTCAGCACACTCACACATTGTTTTCCCCCAAAAACAGGATTTGTCATTCCTAAGACTTGGCTGAATGGAGGAGGAGGCTGTAAGGAAGACGCAGATGCTCCAAGACAGCCAAGCAGGTGAGGAAGTCACTTCCCATTTCCCCCTCATTTCTGCTCCATCTCCCAGCTCAGCACAGCCCCCAGCTGCAGGACAAACCCTGCTGCCCATCCTGCTGGGCACAGACTGGGGGAATCTCTTTGTCCTTCCTCCCCCAGGCTATGAGCTGAAGGCAGAGATCAAGGAGGAGAAATCCCCCTGGCAGAACATTGCGGAAGAGGCTGTTTTGAGTGCCTCCACAGTGCAGGAAGCCAATGGGGAAGAGAAGCCCCAGAGATCCCGCACAAGGAGGGGCTGCAAACGCACCCCAGGATGCTCCAGGGAGGAGCAGGAAGGCAGCCAGAGCTTCAGCTGGAACTCAGAGCTGATGAAGAAGCCTCAAGCTGGGGAGAAATCCCACAAATGCTTGGAATGTGGGAAGGGCTTCAGCCGGAGCTTCCACCTCCTCCGCCACCGGATGATCCACACAGGGGAACGCCCCTATGAATGCTTGGAATGTGGGAAGAGCTTCAGCAGGAGCTCCTGTCTGATCCGCCATCTGGTAATTCACACAGGGGAACGGCCCTACAAGTGCAAGGAATGTGGGAAAAGCTTCAATGACCGCTCCAACCTCCTCACCCATCAGCGCCTGCACTCCAAGGAACGGCCCTTTGAGTGTGGGGTGTGTGGGAAGAGCTTCAGCACCAGCTCTGACCTGATCCAGCACCAGAAGATCCACAGTGGAGAACGGCCCTATGAGTGTCCTGAGTGTGCAAAGAGATTTCGGACCAGCTCCCATCTCCTCCTGCATCAGCGCATTCACACAGACGAGCGGCCCTTCCGCTGCCCTGACTGCGGGAAGGGCTTCAAACGCAACTCCCACCTCACCCTGCACCGGCGCACCCACACCGGGGAGAGGCCCTACGAGTGTGAGGAGTGTGGGAAAAGCTTCTCCAGCAGCTCTGGCTTGACCCAACACCAACAGTCCCACTTGTAATGCAGGTCATGCTGTGGAGGCCCAGGGGCCCAGCGTTGGAGCTGTAATACCTCAGCCCTGGAAGGGCAAAGGTGACCAGGGTCAGAGAGAGACAACCCTCTGAATACAATGGTCTTATCCATAGGTGTTTGCAGGCTCGTGTTAATGCAGCAGGCTTCGTTGGTATCACCCGGTTCAACTGCCGTTTTTTCCTTATATGTACTCCCCCTAGAATGATCTCCTTTCTCTTGTCCCCTGTTGGTCCCGGTTTACTGCAATGCTCTGCCCCTGTTGCCTCATTGGTTCCCCAGGTGGCTGCCCCTCGTCTGTGTTGTTTGTACTCAGTTCCCATTGGCCCTTGACCCTCAGATCCGCCTCTTTCCCCCCCCATGTAAAACCCTGTCCTCAGCCCTCTGTCCCTGAGCCCTCTTCATTGCAATTAACCAGGTTTGGAGCTCCATACAGAGACCTATCTCTGGCCTTGTTTGTCAGCAGTTTAAGCAAGCCTGCTCCGGGCTCTGGGAGTGCAGGTCGTTAACAGAGGCTCACTGTGGACACTCCGCAACACCCTGTGAATGCCCTGACTGTGGGAAGAGCTTTGTCTGCTGCTCCAACTTCATCACCCATCAGAGGACCCACACTGGATGATTCACAGTGACCCTTACTGGGCTGAGACCGGTGATCCATGTTCCAGGTGGCCCATGTACTGGTTTTGTGTGGCCAGGTTTTGGAAGTAGGGGTCTACAGGGATGGCTTTTGTGAGAAGCTGCCAGAAATTTGCCCGTGTCCAGCAAAGCCAGCACCAGCTTCTGGATGGACCCGCAACTCGCCAACACCAAGCCCATAGGAGATGGCAGTGACACCCCAGGGATAATGGATTCAAGAAGGGAAAAGTTCTTGTGCCGATGGAATTGGGTCCAGAGAAGAGCAGAGTGGGAACATGTGAAAGGAACAGCTCTGCAGACACCCAGGGCAGTGCAGAAGGAGGGGCAGGAGCTGCTCCACGTGCCGGAGCTGAGATTCTCCTGCAGCCGCTGGAGGAGCCTACGCTGGAACAAGGGGATGCCCGAAAAGAAGGATGTGAGCCCGTGGGAAGCCCATGCTGGAGCAGCCTCCATGCAGGGCCCTGTGGATCCCTGGGCAGAGGAGCCCACACTGGAGCAGCTTTGCTGGAAGGACCTGAGGCCCTGTGAGGACCCACGCTGGGGCAGGGGAAGGACTCCTAAACTTCTCTCCCTGCGCAGCAGGAAGAGAAGCAAGGTGCGATGAACTGACCATGACACCCATTCCCATCTTCCTGTGCTGCTGGAGGGAGGAGGGAGAGCCTGGGAAAGGAGGAAGGCTGGGGGAAGGAGTTTTTAAGTTATTTTCCTTCTCATTATCCTGCTCCGATTTGGTTGGTAATAAATTGAGGTCCTTTCCCCAGGGTGAGTCTGTTTTGCCTGTGACGGTGTTTGTGGAGCAATCCCTCCTGGTCCATATTTCAATTCTTGCGCCTTTCCTTTTATTTTCTCTTCCCTGTCCAGGTGCGGAGGGCAGGGACAAAGCAGTTTTGGTGGCACCTTGCATCCAGTCACGGTTAACCCGCTGGAGGGGATTACAAGTGAGAGGCCTGTGAGAGTCCCCCGTTTGCCGGACATCCCCCCTGGAGCAGGGTGCCCCACTTGCCGCAGCTCCAGCCCTCAGGCAGAGCTCAGCCGAGCAGAGCACTTGGTGCTGGTGACTCTGCAGTGTCCAGGCAGACCCGCAGTGCTCAGCCTCCTCACCTGGACTCCAGTGTGACCCCCACCCCCGGCGCTCCCTGCCAAGAGAATTTGGGAAGGGAACACGTGGAGGGCGCCAGGAGCGGGCCCCCCAAGCTGTCTCCAAGGGGGCAGCTGAGGCAGGGGGAGTGCAGACGGGGGCCCGGCCCTGCCCAGGCACGGCTGATGCTGCCCACGGGCCAAACTGCTCCCGACTGCTCCGGGCGGGCGCTCCCGGCGCAGCGCGGCTGCTTTGGGGCTGCAGCCCCTGCCCGGCGCTGCCGCAGGGCGAGGGGCGGCAGCTGCGGCCGCACTGGTGGCACTGCTGCTGCTGGCAGCGCCCCGGCTCTGGGTTGAGCAGGGAGGCAGGAGAGGGAACTGAAAGGTGTTTGAGAGGACGCATAAGGGAAGGTGGGACAGTGGGAAAAGGGTTCCCAGTGGGCGACCCTTTGCATTCCCCATCACTTGATCTCTGGAGCGATTCCTTGGGGCTCCATGGGGGATGAGATCCACACGGGGAGGGGCCCCAATCCCCCTGTCCATCCCTCAGGAGCAAATGGGGGACTTCCCCTCACACAGCAGCTGGTGCTGCAGCGGCCACGTGGCAGAGTGGGGGCTGGAAAGGGGGATCCAGAGTGTCCCCCTGAGCTTCCAACCTGATGTAGGGTGGTGGGGGTAGGGGGGTGCATCCCCCAACTTGCCTCCTTGCCCACACAGTGGTGTTCCTGTGGATGGGAAAAGCCCGGTGTCACTTCCTGAACAGCCCTGAGCGGGTGAGGCTCATGGAGAAGAACATCTATAACCTAAAGCAGCTCTAGCACTTCAACAGTGATTTGAGCACTTTGAGGGGATACCCCATATGGGAACACCCAGGCCCAGTACTGGAACACCCAACTGGAATTACTGGAGAAGAGATGGGCTCAGGTACTGCACTACAGGGACACATACTCTTGGCAAAACTATGAGATCATGACCCCAATCACCTGGCATGAGCAGCCCTGTTTTTGAGGAAAACAACCCCAAATCTCCACAAAAATCCCCAAATCCTCCTGATTATCCCCCTAAATCCCAAATTCTCCTTGAAATCAAATTGAAATAGTTGGGGGTTGAAGATCTTTGTTTAATTACTTTATTTTAGCCCAAATTTAATCAGTTTGTAAGAGATTAAAATGGCTCAAAAGAAAACAAAGGTCCAAATAGAAGGATTTACATATTGGTCTCAGGTGAGTTTCTCTGTTGCTGGGTTGTTTGGGTGGGAAGAACCCTTTTTGGAGCCTTTGATTTGAATAGTTTGGTCTTTGCACCAATCCATCACCACTTGTCTGTGGAAGATGCCTGTGGGCCATAGAGAATTAGAACAATAAAATTAAAAAGACCTCTTTGTTGCAAAAGACCTCAAAGATCATCCCATTTTGCTTGATGCCTCCTGAAGAAATGCATGGTGGCTGCTGGTGATATTTTTTGGGGTCTAAAGTCAACAAGACTGCTCTTCCCAATGAATTTCCAATGTTGGCCTGCATTCTAATGGATGTTCCTTCCTCTTCATTCATCAGGGTGCCTGTGGGGAACAAGGAGGATATGGACACCACTAGCCAGATGTCTTCCCAATGTGGATCACTTGGAACATGGGTAAGCAGGTCTCTGCTCAATGTGGTTCACCAGGAATATTGGTCAAGCTGTCTTTTTCCAGTGTAGACCACCGGGTCTCTGCCCAGTGGGGGTCACCATGGATCATCCAATATTTGTCCTCTGATGGGTGATAAAGTTGGACAAAAGCTCTTCCCACAGTCAGGGCACTTGCAGGGCTTCCCTTACAAGTGGAACCACTGGTGTGGGGTCAAGGCATCGCTCTGGGTGACGAGGTGGGAGCTCCAGTAGAAATTCGTCCCATACTTGGGACACTCACAGGGCTATTCCCCAGTATGGACCTTCTGGTGCCAGAGGAGGTGAGAGCGGTCACTGAAGCTCTTTCCACATTCCAAACACTTTTAGGGCCATTTCCCTGTGTGGATCTTCTGATGGCGGATCAGGATGGAGCTCTGAGTGAAGCTCTTCCCACGTTCCTTACACTCCTATGGCCGTTTCCCCATGTGCACCCAGTGGTGGATGACGAGGTTGGAGCTGTTGCGGAAGCTCTTCCCACATTCCAAGAAGCACTTGTAGCATTTCTCTTTCCTGTGAATATGCTGCTGGATGCCCAGGTCAGAGCTCTGGCTGAAGTTCTGGCCGCCTTCCCGGCACAAGGTGAGTCTTTCCTCCTCAGAGCACCCTGGACTGGGTTTGCAGCCCCTCCTCGTGTGGGATCTCTGCCTCTTCCAGGAGGTTCTGCTGCAGAGATTTGTTCTCCCTGGTCTCTGTCTGCAGCTCAGTGCCCAGGTAGGAAGGACAAGGAGAGGATGGGATTTTCCTCCATGGCAGAGGGAAGGAGAAGGAAATCCCCCAGCAGGACAGCATCGGCAATGGGGTTGTCCTGCAGCCCAGGGTAATTTTCAGCTAAAAGATAGAGGAGGGGGAAAGGGGCAGTGACTTGCTTCTACCTGCCTGTGTGTCCTGGGGCATCTTCCTCTATCGCAGTCTGGCTCGCTGCAACCCCGAGTCCAGTCCAGCTGGGGGCAATGTGGCAAAATAGAGAGATGGGAACGGTGGATTTGCCCGAAAAATAGAGAACTTTAACAGCAAAATAACAAACACAGAAACCACACCATCTGAGGGGCAAGATCCAGTGACAGGAGGGGCGAACATAACAATATACAGGGCTGTTCTGAAGACAGGGGTCCAATCAGCAACACGAACTTGCAACATGACCTTATATGTGACAGGTCCTGAACCAGCTGAGAACAAGAACAAGAAACGTGACTTAATATAGGATATTTCCATTAACATACCATCAACATACTAACTTCCATGACCACACTCTTTTCACCATGACCTGACCAGATAGCTCTCTTTCAGTGTCCTGTTTCCCATGGTCTCAGGTTGATGCCTCCTGTATATGCCACTGAGGCTAAACCACTATTCATCCTAGCCAGCTGCATTCCTACATTCCTCTTCCTTGCAGCCTCCTCCTCCAAGTTTTGGAATAAGAAATCTGGCCAAGTTTTGGAATAAGAAATCCTTTTTTGGGAGGATAAACAAGGTGTGAGCATGTTGGGTTGGAGGTTCCTCCTGCCCAAGTCTATCTCTAGAAGTCACCAGGCATCTTGTGTCCACAGAGATTTTCAAAACACCAAGATTCAGCCCAAAACCCATCTCTGGTCTCTCCACTTTGAGGTTCTTGGGGCTCCCCCTGCCTGTACTGCTGAAGGTCCCACGTTTTATTAGGGGTTCCCTGTCTCAAGCCTGTTAGCAGTCCCAGGAATTGTCCCTCTCCAGACCCCCCCTTTTTCCAGCCTATACTTCAGTGATCTCTGTGCCCCTCTGCGCTTTTGGGCTCCCTCCTCTCCCAGCCCCCCATTCCAAGCTCCAGGGTACCCAGGGCTCTCCCCTATCCATATTACTCCCACCTCCAGTCTGCCAGAGGTCCCACAGTTCCAGTATTGCCCATTTCCATTTTCCCCACTGCAGGGGTCCCAGGCTTTCCCACATTAGTCTCTCCCAGGAAGTCCCCAAAACCAGCATTCCACACCCCTGGCCAGCACCAGGCAATTGCTGCCAGCACCCACGGCATGTCCTGCAAAAACAATGCTCTTGGGGACTGCCCAAGATATCTGAGATAAGCTCCCTCTCCCTGGTCACCTGAGGGATGTGAGGGGCCAATCCTCCAGGGGCAGAGGGACTGCAGGTGCATTAAACGGTGGATGCACATGATACCTCCTCTCCCTGCTCCTCTTCCTCCTCTCTCTTCCATCCATCAGCCAGTGCTGCAGCGGCCATGTGGCAGAGCAGGGTGTGAAAAAGGTGGCAGGGGTGGCCTCTTGAGCTCCCAACCTGCTGTGGGATTCGGGGGGTTGCTGGGAGTTGAGGTGCTACTGACCTGCCTCTCTGCCCTCATAGAGGGGTGTTCAGTGGATGGGAAAGGCCAAGTACCACTTCCTGAATGACCCCGAGCAGGTGAGGTTCATGGGCAGGAGCATCTACACCAAGGAGCAGTTCAGGCACTATGGTGGGGCCACCTCCCTCCACCTTCACTACCCACCAGCCCTGGCACACAGGGAATGGCCTTATAACTGTGGGAAACAAGGAAAGAGGTTTTGGAGTAGCTCAGATTTCGCAAAGCATCAGTGGACACACTCGAGGAAGAGTCCATCCACCCTTCCCTAAGCCAAAGCATGATCTGAGAAATGCTCTTTAGGCCTTGGCCTTGGTGACCAAACCCTGGGCTCAGCTCCTTTGGGGCTTACCACAAACACTATCTGCTCCATGAAGTGGTGCTGTCCAAAAAGCTCCTGCTTATTAACTAAAAGCCTTGGAAATGTTTTTTCTTTTGCCTGAATAACATCCCTAATGGGATCATATTTTTGATCTCAACCTTTCCCAGAAAGTCAGTGGCCTGATCTTGGGCCAGGGTGGAAAATGTCTGTGACTAAAACCCATCCCTTGGGCCCTATAAACAGCAGCCCTGAGTGAGACCTTTGAGTTACAGTACAAGCTGACTTGTACTGGGCAATTTCACCCAATCACATTCCACCCTAAGCTGCAGACATCTCGCTCAGAGAACTGAGAGGTGTTAAGATCAGACCAATGAGTGGTTTAGACTGGGGCATTTTCAAACCCCCTATATAAAGCTAGGTTCAAACAACAAAGCTCTCTCTCTTATTGCCACTTGTAACTCTGAAGTGTGTCTCTGTCTCTCACCACCGATTCCACATTACACCCTTGGAACTCTGCTGGGCTGCAGCAGCTGCGACAGCGACCTCCCTGTGCTGGGGCCTCTGCGAGCTGTGAACTCTCCTGTTTGCTGCACTTGGGGCATCCCCAAATGATGACGGGTCCTGGGCTGAGCCCCCCAACTCCTCCAGGCTCTGCCCTGCACCTGGTGGGAAGATGCAAAGGCAACTGAAAGGAGAATTCCACTGGATTCCAGGGGAATTCCCCACAGGGACCTCGTACAGACTCCTCCTGTCCATATGTGTGTGACACTGAATATGCCATAGCAAATGTCCTGGGAATGCCGCTCTCCTGGAGTCGGAAGTACTTAAGGTATGTAAGCCAGTTGGGCCTGTGGGTATGTTCCTGTTGTGGTGTAATAAATTGTATGTGAAGTTACTGATTAAGTTTCAGTTAAGTTTAAGTTAAGTGCTATTGGGGCTTTAAGCATAAACTGTTGAAATCCAGGCTCAGTTCTGCACAGGTGTCTACTCTGACCCTTGTGACTCAACAGTGGGGTCTTTCATATTCCTTTTTATCCTTACCTTTTTCTATCCTTTTCTCTCCCCTGCTCCTCTGTCCTACCGCCCCACCACCCAGCATGCAGTAAAATGGTTTTGGGTTTATTTCCATTTGAATTGATTGATTTTTGATTTTTGCTGTTTCTCAGAGTGCTTTAAGCATCCAGTATGTGGCAGAGTGAACCTTGCCAAGGAACTTTGTTGTAGGGTCGTTTTTATATGACGCCTGTTTTTGCTGATGGGTTTCCTGGTGATTCTTTAAGTGACCTTAAAACATTGGAGCCCAAGCGAACAGCTCTGCAAACATAGAAGGCAGTGCAGGAGGGGCCAGTGCTGCTCCAGGCAGTGCTGGTTGTGGAGGGGGGAGGAGAAGGGATGGAGAAGGAGGGATGAAGGAGGAGTGAGAGAAAGGGTGGACAAAGAAGGAGAACAAAAGCGGGATTAAGGAGGAGGAAGAGGAGGAGCAGGGAGAGACAAGGAGGAGGAAGAGAGAAAAGGAATTGTCTTGCTGCGGTCACTGTTTCCGCAGCCCAGTTCGACCCTGGGGGTTTCTCCCTCCCTGCGTTCTGCAGGTAACCAGGGAAGAGGAGCTCGGCCCAAATATCTTGGGTGTCCTTGGGACTATTTTCTGGGCGGAGTAGGATATTTTCAGCTTGCAGGACTTCGAGACTGAGCTGCAAATGCTCCTTAGTGGGATACTGGTGGTCCCTGGCAGAGTCCCTGCGATGGGTGGTGCAGTGCGGGGTTCCCAGAGCCATGTGGAAGCACTGAGGGGTGCTGGTGAGGACAGCAGTATTGGAGAACCTGGGGAGAGCCAGACTAGGGGGAAACGTGGAATCCCCAGTGTGGGGAGAGGGGTGAAACTGGTGCTGAGGGACCCCCAGAAGGCTGGAGGGGTGGGAGAAAGAGGGAGGAGCCCCAGAGCCCTGAAACCAGAATCCTAAGAGGGAGGACCCAAGGCAGTCTTGATAGGAGGAGAAGTAACCAACGTAGGAGGGAAGCCAGGACCCCCAACAGCATAGAGAAAGGGGATCCCTGGGACACAGTCAGAAGAGAAAGAACCCCTGGGATGCCCAAAACCCTCGGCATTCATAAGCTGGACTCCAGAGAAGGGGAAGAACCTGGACCCATGGTACCCCCAAGCAGCCCAGAGAAGGGGAACATCAAAAACCCCAAAGTGGGAAGACCATAGAGGGAAGACACCTGAAATTGCCAGGAAACATGCAGCCTGAAGAGGCTGGGGAGATCTAACTTTAAATGCATGCAGGACCCCCATCACCCTGTATAGGGGACACCCCCAGAACTCCAAAGTCAGCAGACCACAGGGAGGTCTTTTTACCAGAGGGCACATTACAGCCTCACAAAGGCAAAAGATCCCTCAGATATCACAGTGCATACGTGTAGCACAGATGCTGAAAAGGGGCAAAGCTGAATAGCCTTGCTCAGCTTCAGAAGGCAAATCACAGAAGGCAAAGAATGAAGCAGCAGAGCACTGGGCTTTTGTGCACACTGAAGGGAATTGCTAAATCCAGCAGCTGCTCGTCCACAAGCACAGTCAGCTGTGTATGCTTTTGCTTCTTGAAAAACTCACCAGTGCCCTTCTTTTCTCATAGGACGGGTTTCTGGTCTGCATCTGGTTTTGGAGGTATGTGTGAACACAGGATGCCTGGTGACTTCTGGAGATGGATTTGGACAGGAGGAAACCCCAACCCAACACTGTCACGCCTTGTTACACAACAGTTCCATGCCTTGTTTTTCCCCAAAACCAGGATTTGTCATTTCTAAGCCTTGGCTGGATGGAGAAGGAGGCTGTAAGAAAGAGGAAGATGTCCCAGCACACTGAGGCAGGTGAGGAGGAAGTCACTGCCCTTTCCCCCCTCTCCTCTGCTCCATTTCCCAGCCCAGTATCTCCCCTGGCTGCAGGACAACATTGTTGCTGATGCCATCCTGATGGATTTGGGGGAAGTCCTTCCCCTTCCCTCTGGCACAGAGGCAAATCCCATCCTCTCCTTGTCCTTCCTCCTGCCAGGCACTGAGCTGCAGGCAGAGACCAGGGAGGAGAAATCTCCTGGCAGAACATTGAGGAAGAGGCCATTTTGAGCACCTCCGCAGCACAGGAATCCAACAGGGAGGAAAAATCCCAGAAATATCCCATGAGGAAGGGCTCCAAATCCAGCCCAGGGTGCTCTGAGGAGAAAAGACACACACTGTGCCAGGAAGGCAGCCAGAGCTTCAGCCAGAGCTCAGACTTGGGTGGTCTACAAGCAGCATCATATTGATGAGAAGCACTACAGGTGTACAGGTGCTTGGAATGTGGGAAGAGCTTCAGGCAAAGATCCTATCTGATCTGCCACCAGAATATTCACACCTAGGAACAGCCATACAAGTGCCTGAAATGTGGGAAGGACTTCAGTGACTGCTCCAACCTCGTCATGCACCGGAGCCTGCACACTAGGGAGCAGCCCTACAAATGCGGGGAACAGAGGAAGAGCTTCAGCTGGAGTTCCAACCTCCTCTCCCACCACCTTGTCCACACTGCAGAGCCCTACTAGTGCCCCAACTGCAGAAATAGATTCAGCTTCAGATCCCGCTTGATCTACCACCAGAAGATCCACAGTGAGGAATGGCCCTACAAGTATCCTGAGTGTAGGAAGAGTTTTCGGAGGCGCTCCCATCTGATGGTCATGCATGAGCAAACACTGAGAGAGAGAGAGAGAGAGAGAGAGAGAGAGAGAGACCCTTCTGCTGCCCTGACTGTGGGAAGGGCTTCAAACACAACTCCACCCTCGTCACCCACCAGCACATCCACACCAGGGAGAGGCCCTACAAGTGTCCTGAGTATGGGAAGAGCTTCTCCTACAGCTCTGCCTTGATTTCACACCAATGGACCCATGAGTAGGGGAAGCCCTACAAGTGCCCTGACTTCAGGAAGAGTTTTATCCCCTGCTCCAACTTCATCACCCACTAGAGGACCCATGTTGCATTATCCACAGTGACCCATAGTGTGCAAAAACATGGTGATCCACATTCCTGGTGATCCATGGTGGGTGAAAACCTGGTGACCCGTGTTCCACATGATCCACATTGGGAAGACACCTGGCTGGTGGTCTTCACCTCCTCCTGGTTCCCTGGGGCACCTGGATGAACACAGGGGAAAGAACTTCTATCAGGATGGGGACTGACATCGGAAATTGAAGTACTGAGGCCTGAACAACAGGCCCTGCATCAAAGCTGATCTCTAGATGAACCTTCCAACCAAACCTTATATGATACTTGCATCTGCTAATTAGTGAAATATCAATGATCATTAGTGAAACATGTAATGTGATACAAGTGCTTTTATCTTTCCATATTTAGGGGACAGTCAAAGCAATGAAATCAGGTATGTGGCCTTGTTTGGAGGTACATCATCAAAGCCTTGGTTCCTTCTTGAGCCCTGACCAGGCTTTGGGTGGAACCCAAATGTGGGTTGATGCTGGCCAGATGCCACGCACCCACGAAAGCCACTTACTCACTCCCCTCCACAGTCAGATGGGGGAGAGGAAATATGTAACAAAGGGTTCATGGGTTGAGATAAGGACTGGGAGAGTCATTCCTCACCAAACATCATCACAGGCAAAACAGGCTCAGTTTTCAGATATGAAATGAACTACAAAATCAGAGCAGCATAATAAATAAAATAAGCCCTTAAAACCACCTTCCCCCAACCCTCCGTCCATCCCAGCTCTATCCCAGCAGCACAAGGAGACAGGGAATGGGGGTTACAGTCAGTTCATCATCTGTGGCTTCTCCCACTGCTCAGGGAGAGGAGTTGTTCCTCTGCTGCTCTGTGGGGTCCCTACCACAGGAGACAGTTCTCCATAAACTTCTCTAGAGTGAGGAAACAGCTGTCTGCAAACTGCTGCAACATGAGTCCATCACAGGGGCAACAGTCCTCCCCAAACTGCTGCAATGTGGGTCACCTTTCAAGGATCTTTATTAATCACTCTAGGCAATCTTTTGTACTAATTAGTTGGTGCATTACTTATCCTTTTTTAATTCTTTGCTCTTTTGAACTAAAAAAAAATATGTTTATTTCTTAAAGTTGTGTCTTTTGTGCTGCCCCAATCAACTGGCAGAACAGAAATTCATTAGGAAGACTGCATTTGTTAGCCTGCATGCTCAGAGTTTCTTTTCTTTTGAGTTGGCTGTTTCTGGGGTTGGTGGCCGTGGGTTGGTGGTCACTGTCTGCCCTTCCCAGAATTCCCTTTGATCCAGCCAGAGCTGATTTCACACAGTTGCTGGATTGGGATTTCCTTGTGGCCTATAAATTCTGCAATCTTTGTGTCCATTCTCAGTAACCCATTCTCCTCCCCAGCTTTGTTAACCTCCCCCAGGCCTGAGATAACACCTGGACAATTGTCCCACCTTGATCCTACCTACAGCCCAAGTGCCAAGTATCCACTGAGGAATATCAGAATACTGGGGGAGGGCAGGAGGGAGGGAGGATTCAGTGGTCATTGGTGGTGACAGCTGCAAATGTGTCCATAGCTTGTGGTGAGCTTCATTTGACTGGTGATGTGCATATGAGCAGTTGCTTCTTTACACACTTTGCCACAGTGGGAATTTTTGTAGGCATGCATTTCCCAGCATGTGCCACCCAGATCTTGCCTCTGCCAGGCCTGGAGTCAGCACCTTCCTGTTACTCCCTTGTGTGCTTATCCCATGGCAAAGCCCTTCTGTGGCCTTGGCAGTGTTTGAGATGGGCAGCTCTGCTCCTCAGGTCCTTACACAGCCTGATCCATCCCTCAGCCATGAGTGACCACCTGCCCTGAGTGTTGGAGGAGCTTCAGTGACAGCTCCAACCTCAGCTCCCACCCAGGATTCATCATGGCAAGAGACTGGTCTGCTGTGGGAAGAGCTTTGGCCAGAGAATGGACTTGATCTCCCATTGCAGGATCCACGTTGGGGAAAAAACCCTGTGTCTGCCCAAACATTGCCCAGAGGCCCCACTCAAGATGTTTTGAAAGTGGAATTAAGCCACTTGAGTTTTGTATCAAGAGATTTTGGGGAGGCATGGAGCCATTTTCAGTGTGATTGTGTTGTTTTAAGATGATTGGTCAATCCCTCTTGGCTTTTGCTGTGCACACCGATGCAGAAGACTCCCCTACATCCCCACAGAATCCCCAAATCCCCTGAACTCCAAATTCTCCCCCAAAAGCAGTAAAATAGGAGGGTTTTACATGTCTTTTTTCAACTTCTTTATTTTTACCCCACTTTCAGGTGTTTTAAAGCAATGAGGAGGAATCAAAAGAAAATTAAGGCCAAACCAAGAGTGTTTACATGTTGGCATTGTGTGAGTATCCATGGAGTTGGGTTGGGTGGGTGGAAGAGAATTTTTTTGAGGAGTTTCCACCACATTGTCTCTGAAATCTTGGTCTTCAGTCCATCACTGTGAAAGACACCCATGGGCCTTAGAGAAGTGGAATTGTATTATTGAGTTGTATTTGTACTAATTGAAATAGGAGGAAAAGGAGATGGAATTAGGGAGGAGGAGGAAGGGGAGGAGGAATAGCAGGAACCTCATGGGTCCACTGCTACCTGTATCTGCAGCCCTCCCCAGCCTGGAGCCTCATCCCCCCTCACCTCCCGCAGGTGACTGGGGAGGGGGAGCTTGCTTCAAATATCCAGGGTGGGTGGGGGGTGTCTCTCAGTATTTGTTGATATTGAGGTGATATCTGGATTTTGCAGAACTCCAGAGCTGATCTGCAAATGTCCCTCGGGAGATGCTGGGGGATTCCAGAGATTATATTTGTGTGGGGACTCCTGGTGGCTGCTGCCAGCTGAGCCGTGGCGGTTGGCAGGGGATGTGGAATCCCTGGAGCTACGTGGCAATCAGCCAGTACCAGGGCTGGGGGACCAGGAACTCCATTTCTGGGGACTCCTCAGGAGAGCCAGGGCTGGGGGAAGGCCAGGACCCCTGGAGAGAGGAGAACTGAGAGAGGCAATGTGGTAATCACGTGTTCTCTGAACAAAGAGAGACATAGTCCCAGGATTTTCCTGGGAAGCTGTGAGAAGCTGTGAGAAAGTTCAGAGAACAGGATAAGAAACAATTCTTATCTCCATTTGCTGCACCTGTTGTTGTGCACATGTGGAATGTGTTATGGAGATTGTTAACCAAAGGGTGGTTTCTTGATTGGACACTGGATGGTGTTTGGATTGATTGACCAATTAGGTTAAAGCTGTATTGGACAGTCAGTGAGGGTTACAAGTTTCTTAAGAGTAGTATAGCATAATGCAGTATAGTTTAATAAAGCAATTGATCAGCCTTCTGCAATCATGGAGTCAATGTTAACTATTCCCCGTTCAGGGGATCATTGCCACGATAAGGCAATACTGGAAGTGAGGGACCCTGACAGCCCAGAGAGAGGCAAAGCTCAGTGAGGGGTAACCTGGGAGAAGGAGAGATCCTGGAGAGGGCTGAACCCAGGGATTCCCAGGACCCCCATCAGTCTTGAAAGTGAGGAACCCTGGAGATGGGGAATTCCCAATATACATGAGACTCCCAGCAGGCCAGACAGAGGGAAACCAAAGTGGAGACACCAGACAGGAGCACCCAGGCAGGTGAGGAGGAAGTCACTGCCCCTTTCCCCCTCTCCTCTGCTCCACCTCCCAGCCCAGCATCGCCCCCGGCTGCAGGACAACCCCACTGCCAACATTGTCCTGCCAGGGATGGATTTGGGGGATGTCCTTCCCCTTCCCGCTTGCATGGAGGCAAATCCCATCCCATCCCATCCCATCCCATCCCATCCCATCCCATCCCATCCCATCCCATCCCATCCCATCCCATCCCATCCCATCCCATCCCATCCCCCCCTCTCTCCCTCCCTTCCTTCCTCCTTCTGTCCCTCCTTCATTCCTCTCCTCTCTGTCCTTCCCCAGGAACTGACAGACCAGGGAGGACAATCCCCGCATCAGAACCTCGTGGAAGAGGCCATTTTGAGTGACTCCATGGCACAAGAATACAATGGGGAGGAGAAGCTGCAGTGGTATCCCATGAGGAGGGTCTCCAAACACAGCCCACAGTGCTCCAAGGAGGAAAGACCTATCCTGTGTCAGGAAGGTGGCCAAAGCTTCATCCAGAGCTCTGACCTGGTGGTCCTTGAGTGGTTTCACATTGGAGAGATCTGCTACAGGTGCTTGGAACACGGCAGGAGCTTCAGATGGAGCCGGAAGATCCACATGGAGGAACAGCCCTAGAAGTGCTTGGAATGTGGGAAGAGCTTCAGCCACGGCTCCTGTCTGATCTGCCATCAGGTAATTCACAGGGGATAATGGCCCTGCAGGTGTAGGGAATGTGTGCAGAGCTTTAGTGACCACTCTAACCTCATCAGCCACCAGCGCCTGCACTCCAGGGAATGGCTGTACAAGTGTGGGGAGTGAGGGAGGAACTTCAGCCAGAGCTCCCACCTGATTCACCACCAGAATATCCACACGGGGGAATGGCCCTACAAGTGTCCTGAGTGTGGGAAAACTTCACCCAGAGCTCTACCTTGACCTTACACCAATGGATTCTCTGGAAGGGGAACCCCTGTGAGTGCCCCAAGTATGGGAAGGGCTTCAAACACTGCTCCAACTCCATCACCCACTGCAGGACCTACGTTGGATGATCCACAGTGAGCCCCGCTGGGCAGACCTAGTGAATCATGTTCCTGGCAATCCATGTTGGGCATTGTATTGGGTTTGGGTGATCAGGTGTTGGAAACAGGGGTGCTCCACGGGTGGCTTCTGTGAGGAGCTTCCAGAAGCTTCCCCTATGTCTTCCAACAGTGGCTCCTGTTCTGATCCACTCCTGAAGGCGAGGGTAACCAATGTTCTGGTTCATGGATGCCCTGGCACAGATTAATGTGAAACAACAGTGATTGATCTGTGTTTATAAATATATCTCTGTTGGGTTTATTTTAGAACAATTTCTTTGCCATGTAAAGCAGTTTTTGAACCCTTTTGGTTACCATCTCTATCATTACAATAACACTTTGGAAAACTTATAAGGGAAAAGAAAGTAAGTATAAAAGTAGAAAGATACACAGGCACCAGACCTGGATCCAGCAATAAAAATAGACTGTTGCAATGTCCTTGTCCTTTGCCTAAATGATGGTCCCAGGATGGACCCCTTGGGGGTTGGGAAAGCCCCAGAAACACCAGATTCTGTGGGTCAGTATGGATTCAGGTTTGGGTGAATGCCCAAGTACCTCCTCTGGAGGGAGTTTTACACTGTCTGATGTCACACTGTGGATCCTGGGGCACTGTGGGCGGCTCTGATGGTTTCTGGCCCCTTCTGAGATGTGGCCCTGCCTCTCCCAGCAGTGCAGCTGAGCCAGGTATGGCCCATGTGAAGGGATGGAAAGCTCCAGCCCTCTCTGTGTGAATGTCCTGGGCCTTCCCCAGGGGAGTTTCCAGAGGCGAGGCAGTTGTGTAAGGGAGGGCATTGCCCTGTCCAAAGCCCTGTCCCACGTGGCAGCATCTGCTCCTGATCGGCCTCTTCCCTTCCCTGGCTCCCAGCCCAGCTTGTCCCGTCTGGGGCTGGCTGTTCATCCCCTCTGCCCCGGGCACTTCCCATGCCCATGGCCAGCAAAGCCCCTCTGCTTTTGCCAATGGTTCGAGCCATTAACCCGGGACATTTCAGTCCCTCACAGCTCTGCTCCCCACAAGCAGAGAGGGATGGATGGTGCCTCAAAACGACTCCATCCCACTGAAAATGGCTCAACTCCACCTCCAAACTGCTCAATCCCACCTCAAAACTTTGGGGTATGTCCTGAGCCCAAATTACTCCCAGTTGTGGATGTCCCTTGTCCACAAACTTCAGCCAGTTGTTGCCATCGAGGAAGTGACAGTGGGCTTTTCCCCAGAAATGGAACACACCTGTGTGGGAAAGGAGACAGGTGAGGGGGTGCCTCCCCTCACCCCCAACAGACCCCAGCACCCCACAGCAGGTTGGGGGCTCAAGGGACCACCCTGGATCCCCCATTCCCACCCGGCTCTGCCCCAGGGCCACCGCAGCACTGGCTGCTGGGTGGGGTCACCCCCACTGTCAGCCCCCCAGGGAGGGACAGGGGAGTTGGGGACCCCCCCAGGAAGGTTCTGCTTACACACTCCCCTTCCCCCCCAGAACCCCAGGGAGCTGCTCAAGAGATCCAGTGATGGGGACACGAAGGGACTCCCACGGGAATCCCTTTGCTGCTGTTATCCCTCCTCTTACCCCCCTCTGAAACACGTTTCCCCTCTTCCCTGTGCTGCTCCCCCTCTCACCCAAGAGCTCCTTGCCCACATCCAGGGTGGGCTCCCAGCACCCAGAGTGGGGGCACACACAGGGAACTCACGGGTATCCCCATTCCTGATCCACCCTGGAGCCGATTCTGCCCCCTCCCATCACAGTATCCCTGTGCGTTCCCCCAAAATTCCTCCACACAGCTCCCCCATAAACGGGATCGGGGAGAACTGGGAAACTTTATTTGGAACACTCGGAGCAGCTGAGTGGGGGCAGAGTGACAGCAGGGCTGGGGGGACACACGAGCCCCCCAAAATCAGTGCAGGGACAGAGTGGGGGGTCCCGGCCGGGCCCGAGGCCACGGGGAGGGGCTGCGGCCGGCGGCGGCTCAGGAGCTCTGTGGGCAGAGAAAAGGGGGTGACACCGGGCTGGGGGCCCCGGGGGGAGCACACACGCTCCGGCATGGGGGGGACACGACCCCCGGGAGCCCCCCCTCACCTTCTTGCGCAGGTAGAAGCCGAGCCCCAGCGCCAGGAAGACGAAGCCCAACACAAAGCCCCCGATCCCCATCCGCATCTTCCTGCGGGCACTGTCCGGTGGCATCTCTGGGGGTTCCGCAGGGCTCAGCACCCCCAAACCTCTCACAGACACCCCATGCACCTTAATACCCCTCCAGCCCACCCAAGACCATGAGACCTCTTTCCTATCCCCATCCAACCTCCCTAGTACCACCCAAACCCCCTCCCAGCTGACACCATCTCCCAATGATCCCCCAAACCTTTTCCCAGTCCCTTCCCAGTCCCACCAGGACTCACCAAGATCACTTCCAGTAGATTGAAGCACACTCAGCTCCCATCCCAGCCCTGCTTTTACATCCCCAACCTGCTTCCAGCTCCGTCAGACTCCCTTCCAGCACCACCAGGATGTTCCCTTTCAGAATCCACCAGGAAACCCTTAACAGCATCCCAGTCTTCCCAGCATCCTCCAAAACTCTTCTCTGCCCTCCCAGGCTATCCAAACCCTTCTCCTAGTTACCCCCTGCCTCCCTCAAACTCCCTCCCAATTACTCCCAGCTACCACCAATTCCCCTCTCAGTCCCCCCAGTCCCACTCCCCCGTTCCCGGCGCTGTGGGGGCCGCGCCGTACCCCAGTGCCGGCTCAGGGGCTGCTCCAGGCTGACGTGCTCCACCTGGCAGGTATAGGTGACCCCGCGCCGGGGCGGCGCTTCCAGCAGCACCAGCAGCTGGTGGCTCCAGTCCCCGTTGGGCAAAATGTCGGTGGCCAGCACAGAGAGCTCCTGCTGGCCCTGGAACCACCTCACCTGGATCGCGGCAGGGTAGAAATCCATCACGGAGCAGAGCAGGCGGACGGGGCCGGGCTGGGAGCTCGAGGGCACCAGCGAGATGGACACGGTGGGAGGCACTGGGAGAGAGCGAGGAGACACTGGAATAAGATGCGGGCAAAATGGGAGACACGGAGAAGGACCCGGGTAACATTGAGAGGGATTGGGGAGGGTCTGGGAGGGGGTTGGAGAATGCTGGAAGGGCACCGGGAGTGAGAGTGGAAGTCTGAGAGTGGACCGAGAAGGACTGGGAATGGAATGGGAATGAACTGAAAGGGACTGGGAAGGAAGTGCCTGGCACTGGGAGGGATTTCTGTGGCACTGGGAGGGACTGGGGCGGCACTGGGAGGAACTGGGAATGACGCGCGCGGCACTGGGAGGCCGAGTCCAGCGCGGGGCACTCGGCACTGCGGGTCTGCCTGGCAACGGATGAGTCATCAGAGACACGCGCCCTGATTGGCTGAGAGGCGTCAGCAGCATGCTAGGCTGAGATGGACAAGCGGGGGGCACTGGGAGAGACTGGGAATGGACTGGGAATGAACTGGGAGAGACTGGGATGGACTGGGAGAGCTGCGGGACACTGCGGGGTGGGCAAGAGGCCACGGGGATGGGCACAGGAAGGGCTGACATGTCTGGGGTTATTCCCAGAGAAGTTTTGAGGGGCTCCAGGGTCACTGACAGGGCAGGGCCCGAGGGGACACGCTCTGCCCCACGCTCACCTCGTCGCTTCACGAGGAACGGGGTGGACAACTCGTAGTTGTGCCGGCAGTGCCTGTCCACCGCATCCCGTCTGTGCTCCATCCATTCCAGGTCGCTGTTCCAGTACCTGGCAAGCTCCTCCCCATAGGGGGTGTCCCCTACAAAGTGCCCCACATCGCTGTTGAAGTGCACGTACTGCTCCCGGTTATAGATGAACCTCTTCACGAACCTCATCCGCTCGGTGCCGTTAATGAAATGACATTCGGTCTTAACCATCTCCTGGAACACTCCTGTGTGTGCAGGACACAGGTCAGAGGGTGCCTCACCAGGAGCCCCCAGCACCCCACAGCAAACCGAGAGCTCAACCCCGGATCCCCACTCTGCACCCCTTGTGCCCCACGTGCCACCCCTTGGAGGCCCTTTCTTCCCGCGGCCCCTCTTCCTCTTTTCCACCTTTCTCCGTATTTTCCTCCCCCTTTTCCATAACTCAGTCGCCAGCACCACCCCCCACATCAATTTGAGGGTCCCACCTCCCACTTTTCCCTCCACCGTTCCCACCCTCCCAACACTTCCCGCCCTCCCGCTCACCCGAGAGCTCGGCGCCCGCAGCCGGGGGGGCTCCCAGCAGCACCAGTGCCACCAGTGCCACCAGTGCCACCAGTGCGGTCGCAGCTGCCGCCCCTCGCCCCATGGCCAGCGCCGGGCAGGGTCTGACAGCTCCCCCCTCCCCAAATTCCCCTCGCGGTAGAGTCTGGAGGGAAGGCGGAGCCCAGGTGGAGCCCAGGTGAGGAGCCCTGGGCGCTGCGGGTCTGCCTGGCAACTGGTGAGTCATCAGCGCCGCGCGCTCTGATTGGCTCTGCAAATGGCTGAGGAGAGGCCCAGGAGCTGGAAGAAAATGGGGAGAGATCCCGCCTGGAGCACCAGCACCAGCACGGGCGCAACAGACCCAGCCTGGGCACAGGGAGTGAATTTATTACCAACCAAATCACAGCAGCACAAGGAGAAGGGAAATAAATCTCTCCAACACCTTCCCCCCACCCAAGGGGGATCACCAGGACCACGGATCACCAGGGCTCTGCCTAACGGGAGTCACTGGGGATCATCCAGCGAGGATCCTCCCATGGGGGATGGAGGTGGAGCAGCGCACGAAGCTCTTCCTGCATCCCGATTGTGGATGTGCTGGCGGGTGAGGAGCTTGGAGCTCGGGTTGAGGCTCTTCCCACACTCCCCACACTCACAGGGTCCTTCCCCAGTGTGGATCTTGTGGTCCTTGATGCGGTAGGAGCTCTTGCTGAAGCTCTTCCAACATTCCAAGCCCCAGCAGGGATATTCCTTTGTTTGGATCTCCTACTGCTGGATCAGCAGGAGCTCTGGCTGAAGCTCACTCCACATTCCAAGCACTTGTAGGGTGTCTCAGCTTGAAAGAGGATTAAAAGAGGACACTTAGGAGTGAGTGTTGTCCCCTCTACAGGGTTCCGATAATCCCTTTCCACCAACAGGAAATGAAAAGTAATAGATGAACATGAAAAAAAACTTGAACAGTTTATTAACAAACAGAATGCCCGTAAGGCATGAAACAAAAAAAAAAAAAAAAAAAAAAAAAAAAAAAAAAAAAAAAAAAAAAAAATCATTAATAGACATTGAGTTGTTAGACCTTACCCCCCACACACACCCTGGGACAAAAGACCCAAAATGCCAGAGTCATCCCCGCTCCCCACACGGGGTACAGGTGGCAGCGGCTTCTCCCCCAGGGGAAAAGCCAAGTCCCGGCAGGTGCAGCAGCGGCACTGCAGCTCGGGCTGTTTTCTCTCCCGGCTCCCGGGGTTAAAGACACAAGAACCCTTCTTTGGTCACAAAGCAGAGGATCACGGAATGTGCCATCTCAGTAACTCACTCCAAGACAATTGCATATACAGTAATCACAGGTCTCTATCTATCTATAAAAGCATGTACCGAACTCTGGATACAGCAACGTGCACCAGGACAGGAGTGGAGAGGCTGAACGGACACCAGGGGAGATGTGGAATGTACAGACAGAGCAAACCCTCCAAGGGCTTTAAACTGATTCCCAGCTTTTCTGTGTTTCAAGAGTCTTGATTGCTGGATTTGAAAGAACTGCGATCCCACCATGAAAAGCAGAGCAGTCAGAACCAGACGCTGCTGTTGGAGTCAAAGTCTGGACTTGTCACATCTCAGTTTTGAAAATACATTGAATAAAAAACTCCATTACCCACTATTTCCCAGCCCATCCCTCTTCACACATAACAAAATACAATGGAATTCTTTCTAAATAAAGTAAAATTAATATTGACAATGTTCCCTCATAAAAGCTTACATTGAGAAAATACAGAATAATGAAGTGTGAAAAAAAAAAAAGAAAAACGTGCTGTCCTTTCTCAGGCATTTGGCTCAGAGCCTGCTCTGTCTCCCAGGTGCCCAAGTCCCCGGGCCAGCTCTGAGCAGCCTCTCCTGGCTCTCCAGCCCGGCTCTCTCCCGGCTGTGCCCCGAGCAGGCACTCGGTGTTTCCATGGTGTCCCTGCCCCACTCAGCTCCCCGTGCCCTGCAAAGGCGCCGAGGCTGCTCTCGGTGCCCCTGGGTGTCCCTGAGCGAGGCAGTGACGAGCCCGGTGCCCAGCAGAGCCCTGAGGGACACCCAGGGACACCCTCGGGCCCGGCCTCCCACGGGACACGCAGCCACTGCCCACAAGGCCCCAGCATGTCCGGCCGGCCAATTCCTCCTGCCCCGGACAGCCCGGGCTGAGCCCCAGGGCTCTGCAGGGCAGGGCTGGGGCTGTCCTGGGACCGTGGCCAAAGCCTCCCAGGGCTCTGGGCACTGCAGGGGCTACAAGGCCACAAGGCCGGGGCTGCTCTGTGCCCGTTCCTCTCTGTCCCTCTCTTGTTGGGTGCCAGGTGTGGCACTTTGTGACACGGGCCCATGTCAGGGCCCTCGGTGATGTGGGACATTGTGGGGCTGTAATGAATGAGAGTGTTTGAGATTGCTTAAAAATCAGTGGCAAGGGCATGAGCAAAAGTCAGACTGAGTTGTAAAACTGAAGATCGTGGACAAAGACTCTCTAACTAGTTAATGTTAGAAAGTTGTGTGTTTATTACACCAGCAGGCAGCACGGGGCTTGTCCCCGAAATGCGTCACCGCTCCACACAGAGTTCTTTGCCTTCTATTTATTTCCCAAAATAATACATATGCTCAACCCCAGCACCTCCCATTCCCGCTTTGTATTAAAATGAGGTCATTAGTCCTTCACACATGCGCAACTCTTCTCTTGAATTGGGTTGGTGGTCTTGAAGTGGGTCAGTGGTTGCAGGGATGAAGTCAGGAAGGTCTTCATAAGGTCTCCGTGACCCTCTGGTATGACCCAAGGTCACCTGCTTCATGATGGATTAACACAGAGTCCAGGTGCTGGGCATCGTTCTCCTGGTTTCAATATGTTAGTTACTGTAATAGTTCACTTGCTCCACTTCCTCCTACAAATGAGCTCATAATATAACAATTAGCTTTAGCTTAAGCATCTAATAATCATTAACCTATCACTGGTGTATCTAACTTCAATATTGAATTGGTTCTGACCCTCAGCTAAAATCTTAACCCTTTAAAATCATGATTCAAGGTCACATGTTGGGGGGAGAGGGCGCAGGAGACAGAGACTACTCACCTTCAAGTTCATGTGGCAACAGACAACATTTATTCCCAAGCCCCCCTCCCCCTTACACAGTGCATTTGAAAGATCCAGTCTGGATGCTCTCATTGGTTTGAACTCCACACCCTTTCAGGTCCTGGCCACTAAGATGGCTGCAGCCTTGAGAGATATTTAATTGGACAAGACCCTTTTCAATCACAGTAACATTAAGCGACAAAGCACAACAAGTTCATTGGCAAGATGCACTCTACTGCCTACAGAACAGCTAAGGCACAACAAAAACAAAAACAAGCAACAACAAAACCAAACAAAATACAGGCAACCAAAATAGAAATGAACTGAGAAGAATCTAGGGGATGATGGTTGGGTGTGTGTGTTGTGTTTAGTGCATGGGACAAAATACAGTGTGGGCAAGGAATAAAAGGAACTTGGCCTAAAACACTAAGCAGCACTTTAACTTCTACCATAATTTGTAACTTAACTTACACCTTAGGGCAAGCAATTTAACAGAGGAATAACACTTAACAGTATTTAACCTAACTTACAGCTATAACTTCCACATTTTACTTAGCAATTTGACAGAAAAACAACACTTAGCAACACTTAGCTTATAACTTACATTTACAACTTAGCAAAGGAACACCACTTGTTTATTACGCACCTCATCCATTGGACCTCTGTGGCTCCAGGCATGGTTGCAGAGTTTTTGGTACACTTCATTTCCCACCGCGGGTGTGCTCGCATCTGCTGTTCCAGCCTCCTGCTACAAGGTTCCTGATACAGTCCATTTCACCACCTGAAGGGGCATTGGGACAGGCTGCACCTCATGAGTCTCCAACAGGGAGCCCCTTCTCTCTGTCCCCCGTCTCCATCTCATTTGGTCCCCATTCCCCCTGTCCCTCCCTGGGGGGCTGACAGTGGGGGTGACCCCACCCAGCAGCCAGTGCTGCGGTGGCCCTGGGGCAGAGCCGGGTGGGAATGGGGGATCCAGGGTGGTCCCTTGAGCCCCCAACCTGCTGTGGGGTGCTGGGGTCTGTTGGGGGTGAGGGGAGGCACCCCCTCACCTGTCTCCTTTCCCACACAGGTGTGTTCCATTTCTGGGGAAAAGCCCACTGTCACTTCCTCGATGGCAACAACTGGCTGAAGTTTGTGGACAAGGGACATCTACAACTGGGAGTAATTTGGGCTCAGGACATACCCCAAAGTTTTGAGGTGGGATTGAGCAGTTTGGAGGTGGAGTTGAGCCATTTTCAGTGGGATGGAGTCGTTTTGAGGCACCATCCATCCCTCTCTGCTTGTGGGGAGCAGAGCTGTGAGGGACTGAAATGTCCCGGGTTAATGGCTCGAACCATTGGCAAAAGCAGAGGGGCTTTGCTGGCCATGGGCATGGGAAGTGCCCGGGGCAGAGGGGATGAACAGCCAGCCCCAGACGGGACAAGCTGGGCTGGGAGCCAGGGAAGGGAAGAGGCCGATCAGGAGCAGATGCTGCCACGTGGGACAGGGCTTTGGACAGGGCAATGCCCTCCATTACACAACTGCCTCGCCTCTGGAAACTCCCCTGGGGAAGGTCCAGGACATTCACACAGAGAGGGCTGGAGCTTTTCATCCCTTCACATGGGCCATACCTGGCTCAGCTGCACTGCTGGGAGAGGCAGGGCCACATCTCAGAAGGGGCCAGAAACCATCAGAGCCGCCCACAGTGCCCCAGGATCCACAGTGTGACATCAGACAGTGTAAAACTCCCTCCAGAGGAGGTACCTGGGCATTCACCCAAACCTGAATCCATACTGACCCACAGAATCTGGTGTTTCTGGGGCTTTTCCAACCCCCAAGGGGTCCATCCTGGGACCATCACTTAGACCAAGGACAAGGACATTGTAATAATCACAACCAAAACTTTTGTTGCTGGATCCAGGGCTGGTGCCTGTGTATCTTTCTACTCTGATGATTGCTTTCTTTTCCCTTACACAATTTCTCTTGTGTTACTTTAATGAGCCCCCTTCATTTCCAAAACCTGTCCACACAAACCCAATACACTGGATGTAAACATGGATCACCCAGAATGGGAGTCACCAGCTCTCTGTCCATTGTGGGTCACTCTGATGGGTGATAAAGCTGGAGCAGGGGACAAAGCCCTTCCCACAGTCGGGGCACTCGCAGAGCTTCCCTTATCCATGGGTCCATTTCCATGAGGCCAAGGCAGAGCTGTAGGAGAATCTCTTCCCACACTCAGGACACTTGTAGGGCCTCCACGCAGTGCAGATGTGCTGGTGCACAGCAAGGTGGGAGTTGCATTTGTAGCTCCTCGCGCAGCTGGGGCAGTGAATGGGCCACTCCCTTGTGTGTGTTTTCAGCCTGGGGGGTCGGTGGAAAAACCACTGGCAGCACCTTTGGGACACAGCTGAGGGCTGGCAGTCTCCTCTCCTGACTTCATCTTCTCTCCCCAGTTCAAATCATCCCCTTCCATTTACATTTTCTCCCCACAGTCAGTTTCCTCGCCCCAATTGAACTTCTCCACAATTAAGCCCTGATCTCCCTCCCTGCCCCTGGCTCCTCCTGGTGGGACCCAGCCAGGACCTTCGAGAAACAGCAGAAGAAAGGGTTTAAAAATTCATCATTATTTCCATTTATTTCCTTGGTTTCTGGGAGATTTTCAGGTGACTGCTGCGGGTGCTGGCTGAGGGGTCCTCTCAAGTTCCACCCCGTTTCCAGTCCCTTTTCCAGCTCTTTTCCTCAGCTGACCCAGACCTGCAGATTTTGGGGGGTGGGAGGGGTCGCTGTGCTCGGGAGTCTCAGAGGTGCCCCCACCCCAGGGAGGCCTCAAGGCCCCAGGACAATTCCCTCTGGCCCCTTGGAGCATTTGGAATCTCCAACTCTCAGCCAGCACTGTCCATGAAATTCAATCCCCCCTGCAGGGTTTTCCCCCAGACCAGCTTTATTTCCAGAGGGTTTTGTGCTTTCCCTTTGAGCCAGGGCCTGATGGCACCGGAGCAGCCATGGGTGCTGGGGCAGGAAGGGCTGTGGGACGGCATCTCCCCACAGACCTCCAGGACAGAACAAGGGTTGGGGGAGAAATAGTAAATAAACATGGGATTATAGAAAAAAAAAATGTAGACTATATAAGATACATGAAATGAAATGAAATGAAATGAAATGAAATGAAATGAAATGAAATTGTGAAAATAAAGTGCAGCAGAGCTTTTTCTATTGGGACTTTGAATTTCTTGTCCCAGTTGTGAGCTGGGTCTGAGTCAGAAACCAGTGGCTGGGAGAGACTTTGCTGCTGAAGGGCCTCATATTGCCAAAACTAAAGTGTCAAGTAACAAGTAACACCTTGAGGTTACAGAAGTCCCAGCACCCACATTGGATTCCCTCGTCTGAAGCTGCAAGCTGAGCTCCCCTTGCAACTCTGCTTTGTAACAACAAATGTAAAAATTCAACACCACCACCGGTTCCCTCCCTCCTCTGCCCAGCGGTGCAGGGAGAAGGGATGGGAGTTACGGCCAGTTTGTGCCACTGCTTCCCCCTCAGGGACAGGAATCCTTGCCCTGCTCCAGGCATGGGATCTGTCCATGGGTTCGGTCCCTGCAGTCCAGCAGGAGTCCCTCCCCACCCGTGTGGTCACTCCTGGCTCGCCCTGAGGTGCGGGGCAGCCGCGCTCCAGCCCCGCCAGCGGCAGCGCCGCTTCATGCCAGGCCATCAGATCCATACTGTCCAAAAGACCCCATTTTCCCACGCCTCTACCTGGCTAGAGGCAGGGCCTCTCTAGCCCTGGTTATCATTCCCTCCCTCAACATACATCCTACAGGTTCCTTCAAGGGAATGTGACATATGATTTCCCTTCTGTTGTACCAGCAGCTCGGTCATGGGAGGCTGAGGTTCCCTTCATTTTAGCCGAACTCCCTCGGTTAGTGTTTTCCTTTTTGAGCTGACATCCCTGCTGCCAGCACATAAGTGGGTTTGCTATCCCACCTTTTCATGTCTTCCCCATGGTCACAAAGGAAGAACTTCAGCTCAGCTCATTGGGTGTAGCCCCTCTCTCTAGCTGGGGGACATTGGACTTTGATGCCAGGGCCTGTGACTTGCACTGGCGCCACATGGGAACTGTTCTTTCTCACCTCTTCTCTCACCTCCCTAATTTCTTCTTTAAACTCCTCTTTGGTCCTTACCCAAAGCAGAGACATGAGTGTGCATCAGGCCATTGACCATATTCTCATAGTACCTGAGCCTGTTGGCTACAGAACCCACTGTCTCTCAGTCGTCCCCAGCATTCACCATTACAATGAAGGTGTTGTATTAGGATGGCCCCAGGATTTGCCACGTTCCACAACATTTGCCCTGTGCACCTGACATTGTTAGAGTCATGATGGTGCTGTTGGCCCCTTCCAAAGAGTTCTTCTAGTACTGCCACTTCCTTCCTCAGTGGTCTTCCAATGGTCTTAGGACAGCAATCCTGCATTCTGCCTCTGTGAGCAAACCTCTTTCTTACACTCGTTAAAAGCCACTCACAGAGGGAGGGAAAGGGGCCACAGATCCCTCAAGAACACCTGATCAATACCCATGCCCTGGGTCCAGGACCCCAAATTCCTTGTTTTGCCACCACTCAGTTGCTCTCCTGGACCCATAAGGACCCAAACCCAGAGTAACTAGGTCGAATAAGCCTCACAGCCCCGCTGTACAATGTCTCTTCACAGATCACAGAGACCGTGGTGTGACAGAGACTCAGCTGATGATTTCAACTTTTGGCCGCCTTGCTGGTTGTGAGGGCCCTGGCTCCTCATGATCATTAACTGGGCACACTGTTAATGATGTCTTATACTTCCCCCTCTGCACAGGGGTGACTGCTGCTGGCTGTGACTGCCCATGTGGTTCAGCTGGAACCTGGACAGTCGGAACATCCATGGGTTCCAGTGCTGCACTACCAGACTCTCCCTCTCTGAGGTAGGGAGAGGGTTACCAACCAGCTGGAGAAGTATATTCCCTCAGCAGCTGTTGTATCTTCTCCATTACCCCCATCCAGTCTGGGTGGTTTATTTATGAGATGGGCTGCAGGGCAGCATCCCTAGTCACTGAGGTAGAGTGACTAGATGTCAGAGTGGTAACCCAAGGCAGTCTCACCTTATCTCTAAATGCTAAATAGAATATCAGCAACAACAGCCACTGTATGATATGGTTGGTATCTAGAGAATATTTGACCCTTTGGAAAGCTCTTGGGATAGGCCCAAAGAAATGGGTGAAAGGTTGGGAGAAAACTTCCCCTGGTGTCACTCCCTCACAAATGGGTCCCATTATCAATGAAACCCCAAAAACATACACTTAGTGTGTGGTAACCATGTATCTACATTCCCAGTTTCAAGAAGTTAAAAATCCATTAATTCCTCACCTTATTGACCCATTGTGCAAATACTGCATAACAGCCACAGTAGCCTTAGTCATAGGACCCATGTTTAGATAAGGAGCTGCAAACGGGAAAAATACAGCCACAACCATGCACTCATTGAACCAGGGTAGGCTACACCACATGGTGCTGCCTAACAAGGTTTCTATATCCAGCACACACAAAAGTAGGTTACCCAGGAACTTTTATTCCTTTTTCACTCTTTCCTCTCAATGCCCTCAGGCCCCACATTGGGTGCAAAAATCTGTCTTGGTTTGAAAGACAAAATGAAGACAAACTTCCTATAAAGGAAGGCGGGAACCTCTCTTGGAATGGAAAATATGACCCCCTCCCCTCTGAATTATTATAAATTTGAAATTAAGTGGCTTTCAGGCAAAGATATGAAAAGAGAAATAGCAGCTCTTTACTAGTATGTATGTGTATAAGGCAAGCAAACAACAACGGCAGGAACAACAACCAGAACCACAAACCCAGTGCCAGGCTGCTCTTGCCGTTGGTGCAGTTCCGGGCGCGGCCAGCAGGGACGCTGGTGGCTCCCGGCAGGCAGGGTGCGATGATTCCTCCGCAGCTGCAGGGGGCGCTGCGGCAGTTTTGGATGCCTCTGCGCGTGGGCTGGCAGGAGACGGAACAGAGATTTCCTTGGCAAAATCACTGGGGCAGCTGAGCTGGAAGTGGAAAAAAAAAAAAAAAAGATAGCAGAAACTCTGGGGCCCTGCCTAAAGCCACAGGGTGTCTGCAGGTCGGGTTACAGTGTATCAAGAAGCCCTGAAGCACCGGCAGAGAAGAGCGGGGCTGAGCGGGGAAATTGCTCCCCTGGGTAGCTCATCTGAGATGGCTCATCCCTGGGTCAGGCTGTGCAAAGGGGGCAGACCCTGGCACGGGACTGGGGGGCTCCTGGTCCCAGGTCCTGGCATGGTACACACTGGCTTTGGGCTCCCAAGCAGCAGAGAACCAGAGAAGGAAGCCAGTACGGCCAGCCACAGCGCCAAAGGAAAATAAACAAAAAGAAACAGGCAAAACCCACAAGGCAACAGTATCTCTGGTCAGAGGCATGACACAACACAGTCATGAGCAGACTGGCCGCTCTCACAGGAAATCCTGGGCTGGCTCTCACCCATCCCTATACTACCAGAGCCAGGAGAGGTGAGGGGAGACCAACGACCACCACAGAAAAAAAAAGCCCCAAAACCAGTATGGAATAAAAAAAACATTCCCAAGACAATGCCTGTGGGCCAGAGAATTAGAATTGTGGAATCATTTAGGTTAGAAAAGATGTCCAAGACCAATCAGCATTCCCTGATGCCACCAAAAGAAATAATTGAAACCAAGGGTGAGTTTTATGGGGCTGAAAGTCAAACAGTCTGCTCTTCCCAAGGAGCTGCTGAAGTCCATCGGCATCCCGATGGATGTTCCTGTCTGTGTTCATCCAGGTACCTGTGGGGAGCCAAGATGTGGAACCCACCAGCCAGGTATCTCTCCAACATTGCTTACCAGGATCATAAATCACCAAGGCTCTGCCCAACAGGGGTCACTGGGGATCATCCAACGCGGATCCTCCCATGGGGGATGGAGCTGGAGCAGTGCACGAAGCTCTTCCTGCACTCGGGGCACTCACAGGGCTTCTCCTACCGGTGGCTCCGTTGGTGTTGGGTCAAGTGAGAGCTCCTAGAGAAGCTCTTCCCACACTCAGGACACTTGTAGGGCCTCTCCCCTGTGTGGATGCGACAGTGGGTGACATGGGAGCTGGTATAAAACTTCTTCCCACACTCCCCACACTCGTAGGGCTTCTCCCCATTTTGGATGCGCCGATGGATGACGAGGTACAAGTTTTGCTTGAAGCGCTTCCCACAGTCGGGGCAGCAGAAAGGCCTCTCCCCTGTGTGTACTGGCTGATGGAGGAAGAGCTGTGAGCTGGTCCGAAACCTCTTCCCACACTCGGGACACTCGTAGGGCTTCTCCCCAGTGTGGATGAGCTGGTGGCTGGACAGGGTGGAGCTGTGCTTGAAGCGCTTCCCACAGTCATGGCAGCGGAAGGGCCTCTCCTCCGTGTGTATTGGCTGATGTTTGAGGAGATGGGCACTGCTCTGAAACCTCTTCCCACACTCAGGACACTCATAGGGCCTCTCCCCAGTGTGGATGCGCTGGTGGATGACAAGCTGGGAGCTCCAGGAGTAGTTCTTCCCACATTCCAAACACTCATACGGCTGTTCCCGTTCCCTGGTGTGGATCTTACAGTGCTTAATGAGGTTGGAGTTCCGGGATGAAGCTCTTCCCACATTCTAAGCACGTGTAGGACAATTTCCTAGTGTGGATCTGGTGGTGCTTAGTGAGATTGGAGCTCCGGCTGAAACTCTTCCCACATTCCAAGCATTTGTAGGGCCGTTCCCCAGTGTGGATCCTCTGGTGCTGGATCAGGTCAGAGCTCTGGCTAAAGCTCTTTCCACATTCCCCACACTCATATGGATGTTCCCCGGTGTGGAACATCTGGTGCTGGATCAGGTTGGAGCTCCGGCTGAAACCCTTCCCACATTCCAAGCACTTGTGGAGCTTCTCCCAAGCCTCAGGCTTCTCCACCAGCTCCGAACTGTATTTAGATCTCTGGCCTTCCAACACAGAGGGGGTCTTTCTTCCTTGCAGCTCTCTGGGCTGGATTTGCAGCCTCTCCTTGTGGGGGATCTCCCTCGCTTTTCCTCTTCCTCCATCTGGCCAAGGCTTCAGAATGACAAATCCTGGTTTGGGACAAAAAACAAGGGCGTGAGCTCCTTGGAGTGGGGTTCCTCCTGAACAAGTCCATCTCAGGAAGTTACCAGATATTTTGTGTCCATAAAAATCTCCAAAGCACCAAGACTCAGCCCCCAAAAAACTGCTCATAGGAGATCTGCCTCTCTCGTCTCTCCAGTTTTGGTTTCTGCGGGTTTCACTTCCGGACTGATGGGGGGCCCATGTCTTCTGGCATGGCCCATTCTAGGGTCTTTCTTATGGATGATCAAGGGGTTTTGATGCTCCAGTGATCCCTTTCCCCCTGACTCTCTGCTCCAGGGTTCCACAGATCCTAGGGGTCCCCCTACTCCAGGCCCTTCTGCTCTGACCTTCAGGCTGCCTGGGGTCCTCCAGCTCCGGGTGAGCTATCCTCTCTTCCCACCCCAGGGGTCTTAGGGTTCCTCTCCACTGCTCTCCTGAGGCATCACAAAGACCCATGTCCTCTCCCCACCAGTACCTGGTGATTGTCACATGGACCCCAGATTTGAACGGCAACTCAGCATTGGGTTTCTGCAAGATCCAAAATTCCCCCCAAAAAACCAAGCCCTCGCAGTGACCCACAAAGTTATTTGGGTCTCGAGTCCACAATCTGTAAACTTCAAACAGTCCCCATAAAAACTCGCTTGAGAACACTCTGATATATCTAGGGCAACCTTCCCCTCCCTGGCCACCTGCAGGCTGGAACCCTGTACTTCTCCTGTCTCCCTTCTCTTCCTCCCATGCCTGTTCCTTGCCAACCCTGGACCTCTCTTTTGTACTCCCCTCTGCTCCACATATGCCACAGCACTGGCTGGTGGATGTGGGGAACGACCCCCAAAAATCCCCCACGGATGGACAAGAGGGTTGGGGATCCCTCCAGTGCAGATCCAACCCCTCCCAGAGCCCTGGAGAATCCCTCCAGGGATGATGTGATGGGAACACAAAGAGATCCCCTACACGACCTCCTTTCCCACTGTGCCCCTCCCCTAATCTCCCTCTCCTACCTACCCCTTTCCATCACCCACCCTCATCCCAGCTCTGCCCAGCTCAGCTTGGGGGTGACACATCCCCTTCTTTCACTCAGTCTAGGTCTCCTAAATGTCCTTTTACAACTTCTCTCCCCCTTTCCCATCAAGTTGAAAGGAATAAATGAGTGTGTCTTAATAAACAGATGGTGTGAATCTGCTTGGAGATAGGGCTAAGAACTCGTAGATGAGGAACTGACAGGAGAAACCATCGGTTTCAGAAAAAGGGTATTAATTCACACAGACTGCTCCTTAGCCAAAGTCCTGCAAAATTCCTGAACTTCAAGAAGAAAAAAGATTTAATAGAGCCATGAATATAATGCATAATAGAAAAGGAGAGAATGTTCAGGAAGTCTGCACATTGTCCCACAGGTAATTAAGGATGTGGATACCCCGGGGGACACTTTGGCAGAACAGGGACCTGCTCTGGGATACAGGGTGTGGATGGGACAGTGAGCACAAGGAGGACGAGCAAGGAACATCTGGGAAATGTGGATTATATGGGAAAGTGACAGAATTCACTTTTAGGGATTTTATTTTGGTGACAGCAAAACTAACTGGTTTTGTAGAAAGCTCAGCAGCTGTCAGAGGATGAGCACCCACAGGCAGTGAGGGGGGCTGCAGGAGTGGCACAAGAAGGCCCTGCAGCACTTGGGCACAAAGGCACAGCAGGTGAATGCAAGAAGGGATGAGCAGGAAAAGGCCAAGCTGAAGGCAAAGGCCATGGCAGAGTTCCTACAGCCCCTGAGGGATCAACCCCAGGGCCCAAGGGGGCCCCAGCACCCAGGGGACGCGCTCGGCCACAAGCACCTGGCACAGCCATTGCCCTCCTGGGCAGGGGAGAGCCCACCCAAACAGCCCCTGGGAAGGAATCAGGCTTCCAGCTGCAGGGCACAAGGACACTGCAAGCACAGACAGCAGTACCCTCAGCAGCAGCAAGTGCACCCCTTGATGGACATGGATTGGCAGGGGGGGCACAGCTCCCATCACACCAGGGACCCACCACACTGGAGCCCTTGACAACATTCAGGGGGGGTCTGCATCCAGAGGAGGCCTTTCCTGATGGACACAGGGACCTCTCCATCCACTCTGAATCTCAGATGTAAGGGGGGGGGGGAAATTGTGAAGAAGTTGTTTGATCATGCAGGGGGTAAGTGGGAAAAATGAGCAGGTGTGTTTTCTTCAACCACTGTTAGTGGATGTGGGAGATAGATTTGAAATGCATGGGTTTCTACTTCCTCCTAATTGTGATTATCATTTACTGGGGAGGGATTCCAAGGCTAATGCGCAAATACAGATTTCTATTCTAAAAGGTAAAACAGAGGCTAATGCTGTACCTGTGCTAAAGTGAACCCAGAAGTGTGGCCAGGCCCAGGAAAATACAGTCAATTAGATATGGAGCCTCTCCAAATTACTTGGAAGCAACCAGGACAAGTGGAGTCTAAAAGCAACACCCTGTTCCAAGGGAGGGAGGGAAGGGCTCACAGCCTGCTATTGAGTCCCTGTTAAAGGCAGGGTTTTCGCAGCCAGGAATCTCTCCCTGCAACACCCCTATCCTGCTAGTCAACAAACTGGATGGATGGACACTAGGAGGAAATCACAGAATTTTCAAGTGTTAAAATGAAGATTAACTGAGGCTCCTGCCCTGGGCCTTCCAGACACAGAAAAAGAATTTGGATTGTGTGTGGATATTAAACAGGGTCTTGCCAAAGGAATTCTTCTGCTGAAATCTTTAACCCAGTGGCCAGAGTCGCCTCATTGTCTGCAGAATTGTGCAGACACAGCTTTCATGGGAACTGAGGCTCAAAAACTGATGACAGAAGGAGCATCTCTTATTGTTCAAGTCTGGCATCAAGGTAAAGCTTTGATAACCAAAAGAGCCTCTAAATGGATGAGCAGAGCTTGAGTATGACAGTAGGAAACTTGTTCAGTGGCACAGGAGGATTTAGAACTGAGGACAGGGGAAGGGTTTAACCCAGCCTCCTGTTTGAACAGCCTGGAGAGGGGCTGGCAAGAAACCCAGGACTGCATTCAAGGGACAGAGCTCCAGACCCAGGCTGGGAGAGATAGATTAGGCACACCCACCTTGGCACTTTGCTGCTCCCAACACCCAGCCAGGACATCGGCTCCTGCCTAAGGAGGGCAAAGCAGCAGCACTGGTGGCCAAGTGGCCCATGCCAAGTGTCCCTGAGGCCAGAAACAGCCGCCAGCACAGCTGAACACGGGGGGACCCCTCAGCCTGGGCTCCAGGCTCTGCAGCCCCGGAGATTTGCACTTCCCGCCTGCAGCAGGAGGATGGCAGGCCGCCCCTGAGCCTGCACTCAAGGCAACGCAGCAGCAGCCAGGGCTCCACAGCGGGCCAAGCCCCTGCGCCTGCCCACACATCCTCTGCTGCAATCCTCGGCCTGGCCACCCTCCTCTGCCAGCTCCAGCCACCGGGGCCAATCCTTGCTGCCCCTGCTGCAGCTTCAGCGCTGGCTGGGCCTGCACTCGCCACAGCTGCTGGGGAACACCACGGCACAATTCCACTCTGCCTCTCACCTACACTCACACACTGGGCTGCCTGCGGTTGGATTACACCATGAGAAAGTTTTTTCTTAATAATGCTGCTTTTATATTGTCAGTCAGGTTTGAGACAGGGGTGTGAAAATCAATTTTTATTCTTAGCTGAAAAGTAGGAAAAAATCTTTATGGCTTTGGATTATTTTTGTGCATGTGTTTGTGTGGCTGTTACTGATAGAAAAATTTTGTTGTGGGTTTACCTATAGGCTGCAATTGCAAAACTAAAAGAGATTCAAAGGTGACCCTTTAATGCATAAACAGTTAACAGAATACTGTTAAAAAAATTTTTAGTCTTTGTTGGGGGCCACGAGTGAGTCTCAGAATAGCTTCCCTGGAAGAGAAGCTTCCTTCCAAGCAAGGAGGAAAGCAGCTTTGGAAATGCAAATTAACACTGCTGGGGCAAAGTGTGGACAATGGACCCGAGTCTCTTGCCTGGGGCAGGAATTGGGCTCATTCCCTCTGCCCCTCACCCCAAGCTCTGCCTGCTTCCACTGATGGGATTTGCACAGCTCAAGGCAGAGCCCATGGGGAGGATATCTGACTCTGCAACACAAATGGGTTCAGTTGCAAAGAGAATGAGCAAATGAAGAACGTTGTGAAAACTTCACTAAAAAAAGTCCGGGGGGAATCATCCCTCTGCCCACTGCAACAGGAGCTGTCACTGTCTATGCTGTATAGGATGTATTAGAACACTGGGGTGCTCTTGCTACCACAAGTTCAGCAAAATCAGTTTGGAATCCAAGTATTTGATGTTCAAATTACAGAAAAGCAGACAATTGATGCAGCCCTGGCTGGAAGGAGCACCCAAAAAATGGGGAAAAGATGAACGGCCACCGCAACAAATCCTACAACACCATGGACCAGCCCCTGGGAACCCCAACCAATTCATATCAGGAGCCACAGTACCCATTTATCATTTCAATGGCATCATTAGATTAGAAGCTGTCCTCAAAACAATAACCAACCAGACAGATCCAGCTCCTGACCTTCCTGCTGACCAATCCACTGAAATGAGGAACACATTTCACCAGGGGATGGAATCAGTTTAGCTGTTAGCAGAAAAAGGAGGAGTTGGTGGAAAATTCAATGACTCAAACTGCTGTTTGCAAATAGAAGGCAATGGAAAAGTGGAGAAATAGATAACAAAGGAAATAAGAAAGCACCTCCTGTTACGGCCCAAATGTGGAAAGGATGGGAATGGGACATCATTTCGTGGTTCCCTGGCAGACCACGGGTTAAACGAATGCTCTTTCTCCTTCTATGTGCTACAGCAACTCTCATCTTTTTGCCATGCTGCACACCTTGAGAGTGCAGCTCATTCAGCAGCTGAGCGAGGGGATGCAGGTGGCAGCCAGGCCTCCTGATCCAGAAATGGCTACAAAAGGACAGGGAATGAGGCTCTGAGAATAATCTTTAAAGCAAAGGAGACCCAGTAAGAACAGAGTCAGTGAGTGAGTCTGCCTGGAGATAGGGCCAGTGACTTGTAGATAAGGAAGTAATGGGAGCAAACCATCAGTTCCAGAAAATGTTGTTAATTGATATGGACTGCTGCTCAAAGTCCTGCTAAATTCCTGAACTTCGAGCAGAAGAACAAGGACCTAACAGAGCCATGAATATCGGCTGTTATACAAAAGTGGGGTGCACATGAACGAGGACATGCAGCTGGCGGATCCGGAAGTCGGAACCTGCCAAGCACCTCATCCAGTGGGCAAAGGCAGAGGGAGAAGCGGCCGGGAAAATGAGGATCCAAAGGAGGCTGCGTACTACAGCAATGGCAGAGAGCGCCTGGCCAATGCCCCACGGCCTGTGCCTCTGCCCAGCAAGAAAGTCACTTTTCCAGGACTCCTCGCTCTCCTCGGGCCACAGAAACCTCCGGCCACGGGAATTGGCCCGCACAGCCCCGGCCACGGGGCAGCCACCTCTGTCCTGCCCACAGCAAGCGCGCCGAGCCAGCGCTGCTCCGGCAGCGGCTCCTGCCGAGGCAGCGGCGGCAAGGAGACCGCGGGCAGCCGCTCCCGCAGCGCCCTCAGCCCAGGGCCAACACGGGCCGGGCACGGCACAAGCCACCCGCCCGAGCCCCCTGCCGCCCCCGAGGCCCGCAGCCAGCCCCGAGCCCCCGCACAGCCCAGCGCGGCTCCCACCTGCGCCGGGGCCGCCTCCGAGCTCCGCCGCCGCCTCCCCGGGCTCCGGCCGCTGCCGCCGCTCCCGGGCCCGCACACGCGCTCCGCCAATGCCGCCGCTGCTGCGCCACCGCCGCCCGAGGCCCGCCGCCGGGGCCCGCCTCCGCCCCGCTCCCGCCAATCAGCGCGCCGCACCCGCGACTGACGCCACCGCCGCCCAATCGCAGCCACGGGCGGGCTCTGCACGCGGCACAGCCTCGCCCCGCGCTCTCCGCGCCCCCCGCGCTGCCTGAGGGCAGAGCCGGAGCTGAGGAACAGCCCTGGAACGGGCCCGGGCCCGCGGCGGCATTGAGCTGCCAGCACCAACAAACTGCTCCGCAGCTCCCGCCACGCCTTTCCCAGCCCTGCGCCTGCCGTGCCTCCGCCTCAGCGGGAAGCCCTGCAGCCTCGCTTCTCCTGCCCCTAATCAGGAGCATCTGATCACCATCTGCCTCCGTGCAGGACCAAACAAACCGAACCAATGTGGGGCTCTCTGCCGTCCCAGCTGACTGCTCCAGGCTCCAGGGCAGACCGGGAGCTCTGGGAAGGGGCCCCGGCTCGGGGCGCAGCCCCCGGGGCAGCTCCAAGGCTCCTCCAGCCGGGATGGAACGTGGCAGGGGGAGCAGGGGAAGGGACGGGGCTGCCGGCGCCGGGGGAGCACGAGGGACAGCGGGGGCACTTCACAAGCATTTAATGCAAAAATCATAAGAAAGGCAACAGCAACAGTGTCACCATAGCACAGGGCCACATGAGGACACGTCCCATTGGAGTGGGGTGATGCCCGCCCGATGCTGGGCACCCACCAGAGCCGCTCTCTCACTGCCTTCTACAGCCGGACAGAGGAGACAAAATTTAACCAGGGGTTCAGGAGTTGAGCTAAGGACCAGGAGAGTTCCCTCTTCCAATACCATCACGAGCAAAATTGGAGATATTAATTGAATTTATTACTAACAAGCTCAGGGCAGTAGAATAAGAAGTAGAAGATCCTTAAAAGCACCTTCCTCCCACCCTTCCCTCCTTCCCGCTGCACCTCCTGCCCCGGCAGGGCCGCAGACAGGGAATGGGGCCGTGCTCAGTTCATGCCCGGGGCTTCTCCCTCTGCTCAGGGACAGGAGTCGTTCCCCTGCTGCAGCCTGGGCTCTCTCCCACCGCAGACTTGTGCAGGAACTTCTCCAGCCCGAGTCCATGCCATGGGCACAGCCCCCTCCAGCTGCTGCAGCGTGGGTCACTGTGCCCCGGGCTCAGTCCTGCCAGGACAGGCTGCTCCAGCGGGGCCCCTCTGGCCAGGGGTCTCCCATGGGGTTACAGGCTCCTCTCAGGTATCCCCCTTCTCCAGGGGGCTGCTCCAGGGGCTGCAGGGGGATCTCTGCATCCCCATGGATCTCCAAGGGCCATCAATCTGCAATTCCCACTGTTGGTCTGTGTCCCAGTGGATTTTCCTGCCCCTACATTCATCAAGGTGTTCACAGGGAGCCAGGAAGATGTGGAGCACTCCAGCCAGGTTTCTTCCCAACAGGTATCACCAGGACAACAGATCACCCAGGCTCTGCCGAACAGGGGAACTGGGGATCAGCCAATGCTGAGTCTCCCATGGGGGATGGAGCTGGAGCAGTGCACAAACCTCTTCTTATACTTGGGGCTTTCCTTTACAGGTACCCCATGTGTGTCAGGTTAAAGTTGAGCTCATGGAGAAGGTCTTCCCACACTCAGGACACTCGTAGAGCCTCTCCCCAACGTGGATGTGCTGGTGTACCCTCAGGTGGGAGCTCTGGCTACAGCCCTTTGCACACTCCCCACGCTGGTAGGGGCAGCCTCCTGTGTGGATGTTCTGGTGCTGGATCAGGTGGGAGATGCAACTGAAGCTCTTCCCACATTCCAAGCACTCATAGGGCTCTGACCCTGTGTGGATCCCTGGTGGTCGATCAGGACAAAGAGCTTCCTGAGCTTCTTCCCACACTCCTCTCACTCACAGGGCTTCCACCCAGTGTGGCTCTTGCAGTGATTGATGAGGTCTGGGCTCCATCCAAAACTCTTCCCACATTCCCCATGATATGTCTTCTCCATTTCCTTTCCAGACTGGGAGGATGTGAACACAGCTGCAGTCTTTCAGTGTCTGGGGTGTGGGCATTTAGCACCAGAGACTGTGCCAGACACGGAGCCGCAGGGACACTGGAGGGACATTTACCTGCCCGTCACAGCCTCAGCTGGGCAAGTACAGCCCATGCTGAAAACAGCCACTGGCAGAGATGATTTCTGATTAATCTTGTCTGCCTCCCAGGAACGGTTTGAAAAGAAAAACCTCTCAATTTGCTGAGGCAAAGAAGAGGAAAGGTAGTATTGAATAAAATAAAAAGCAAGGCCTCTTGGGACAATGGTTGTCTTTAAAAAGCCAAAGCCAACAATATTCTGTCTTGGTTGAAAATCTAGCTTTTGATTTCTCTGTTTTTCTTATCTGTTGTCTTCTAGAAAGTTGTGGTAGTGGAGTTTGGTTGGGTTTTTTTTGTTTGGTTGGTTTTGTTTGGTTTTTTTTTGTTTTGTTTTGTTTGGTTTTTGGGGTTTTTTTTTGGTTTTTTTTGTTTGTTTGTTTGGTTGGTTTTTTAAGCAGAGATGCTGAAATACTTATAGGTAAAGAAAATAAATAGGAAATTTTCCCCTTCCCCTAATCAAATTATGTGGTTTGTCAACAGAAGGATTGAGACTGTATGTCCAGCAAGCCTGTGCCATTCCAAAGTGCTTTCCTTTGAAAGGACAGCTGTCTTTTCCTTTGTGGATAGGAACAAATCAAAGCTACCCTGGAAACAGAAACTGTCCCTCCTTTTTTCCCTTCTTACTGGAATACAAATGTGTTTAGTTCTGGTGAATGCTCTCCACGTTGAGGGCAGCCCATCTCCAGACCAAATTCCTCTCTTGCAAGAAAGTCTCTCCCACAGACACAGAGCTTGAGCTGACAGAGAAAAATGGGACCTCACAAGAGAAGCAAAGTCTTCTAAGGAGAACAGAATTGTTCAGGTTGGAAAACAGCTGTGAGCTCATCAAGTCCAACTGTCAACCCAGCACTGCCAAGGCCACCACAACCATGTCCCTGAGTGCCACATCTTCAGGTGCTTGAAATGCCTTCATGGATGTGTCTCACCCTCTGCCCTGCCAGCCTGTTCCAGTGCTTGACCACGCTTTCAGGGAAAAAAATTGTTCCTCTGTTCAATCTAAACCTTCTCTGGCACAACTTGCGGCCATTTCCTCTCATCCCATCGCTTTTCTGTGGGGGAAGAGACCAATTCCCCCCTTGCTCCAGGCCCCTTTTAGGGAATTGTGCCCTGCTGGCTGCTGCTCTCACCCAACAACCCCAGGCCCTTTCCAGCCCCTGTGCCCAGGCGCTGGGCTCTGCAGGGCTCTGTGACCCCAGCGCAGGATCCGACACATGCTGGGCTGGGAGATGGAGCAGAAGAGAGGGGGAAAGGGGCAGTGACTTCCTCCTCACCTGCCTAGCTGTCCTGTATCATCTTCCTCACTACCATGAGGAAGGATCCTCCTCCTCTGTTTGGCCAAGCCTTGGGAATAAGAAGTCTGGTTTTGAGGGAAAAACAAGGGGTGAGCACATTGCCCTGAGGGTTCCTCCTGCCTGAGTCCATCTCTAGAAGTCACCAAGTATCTTGTATGCATGAAAACCACCACAACATCAAGACTCAGAGGAAAAAACCCCTCCCTGGAGTTTCCCCTTGTGGATGCTGCGGTCCTGCATATATTGGAGATCCTTCCTCTGCAGGGTCTCCATCTGCTCCAGGTTTCCCAGGAATCCCTGGGATTCCCCCACGCTGGGGTTCTGGGAGTCCCCCTTTTGTGGGCCGCCGAGGGTGCCATGGGTCCCCCTCTCTGGGGTTGCACTAAGGGATGCTGAGGGTTTTGGGGTCCCAGGGGTCCCTCCTCCCCTGACTCTCTGCTCAGGAGTGCCGGGGGTCTCAGGGGTCCCCTCTCTGGTATCCCAGGGTGTCCCCCACGCCAGGCTCATCCCTTCTCTGGGCTGCCCCTTCTCCAGGCAACCCTCACTCCGGCTGTCGGGGTCTCCCCTCTCCAGGCTCCCATTTCAGGGTCAGGGACTCCCGGGGCTCCCTCTAAGCTTTCCCCCTCTCAAAGCTGCTCCCCTCCCCCGCGCCGGTACCGGGCGATCGCCACGTGGCTCCGGGGCACTCCATCCCCCACCCAGCCCCGGGAAACTCCAAAACAAACACCTCCCAGGAACCCCGCAGGATCCACCCAAAAGGGATTTCCGGCCAGCCTCAGACTCCGGCGAGAGCCAAACATCGCTTCGCCCGCCCTGTCCCGAAAAAAAGAAACAGAAACCGCCAAAGATACTTCGGGTGAGCTCCAAACATCCCTCCCTCCTTCGAAAAAATCCTGCCGGGACCGCCCCAGCTGCTCGGGGCGAGGTGTCCCTCCCCGGTCCCCTGCGGGATGCTGCGGGCGATGCTCCCGGCGCGAAGGGGCTGCAGAGCCAGAGAGCGGTGGCCGCACGTGGTGCCTCCTCTGGCTGCTCCTCCTCTACCCCTCCTCTTCCTCCCGCTCCTCCTCCTCCTCCTCCATCCTCGGCTGCAGGTGAGGAGCTCTGGGGTGAGCGGAGCGGGCACGGGACCCGGTGGAAAGGGGTGGGAGAGGGGGATAGGGGGAGGTGGGACGGGGGGAAAGGCGTTCTCGATGAGGGGCTCACAGTTAACCCCAGGACCCCCAAATCCCCTCCCTGTCCTCCCAGCCCCTCCCGGCGCTGTGGGGGCCGTGCCGTGCCCCAGTGCTGGCTCAGGGGTGCTCCACCTGGCAGCTGCAGGTGACCCCACACTTGGGGCAGTTTCCAGCAGCACCAGGAGCTGGTGGGTCCAGGGGAAGAATCCCTGAGTTTTGGGATTTTTGGGGTGCAGTTTTGGAGAAGGACAGCTCTCTCTGGCTTTCCCCTTCACGCTGTGACCCCTCAGCTGCCCCAGGCACCCTGGGGGTGCTGGGATTTCCCTCCTGGGGACAAGGACGTTCATCCCCTTCCAGGAGCCCAATGCCCGGCTGGGGCTCCAGGTCAGGGGGGCCTTGAGCAGCTGCCCCAGAACCTCCCCCAGGGTCTCCCAGCACAGCCAGAGCCGCTCGGCCTGGGATCCCCAAAGGCCTCAGCAAGCCCCAAGTCCCTCCCAGGAACCCTCAACTCCCTCAAACCCAGCATCCCCCACATCCCCTGCAAGTTCCCCCCATGGCACCGGCCATGGCCATGTCCCCACTTGTCACTGGCCATGTCCCACAATGTCCTCACCCATGGCTGTCTCCCCACCATGTTTCCATCCGTCATTGGCCCCCACATCTCCAGCCATGCCTGAGTCCACCCATGTCCCCTGGTAAAAACATGGGAGCTGCTGTAGCACATAAGAGGAGGAACAGCATTCATTTAACCCATGGTCTGCCAGGGAACCACGAAATCGTGTCCCATTCCCATCCTTTCCACATTTGGGTCATAATAGGAGGTGCTTTCTTATTTCCTTTGTTATCTATTTCTCCACTTTTCCATTGCCATCTATTTGCAAACAGCTGTTTGAGTCATTGAATTTTCCACCAACTCCTCCTTTTTCTGCTAACAGCTAAACTGATTCCATCCCCTGGTGAAATGTTGTGTTCCTCATTTCAGTGGATTGGTCAGCAGGAAAGTCAGAAGCTGGATCTGTCTGGTTGGTTATTGTTTTGAGGACAGCTTCTAATCTAATGATGCCATTGAAATGATAAATGGGTACTGTGGCTCCTGATATGAATTGGTTGGGGTTCCCAGGGGCTGGTCCATGGTGTTGTAGGATTTGTTGCGGTGGCCGTTCATCTTTTCCCCATTTTTTGGGTGCTCCTTCCAGCCAGGGCTGCATCAATTGTCTGCTTTTCTGTAATTTGCACATCAAATACTTGGATTCCAAACTGATTTTGCTGAACTTGTGGTAGCAAGAGAACCCCAGTGTTCTAATACATCCTATACAGCATAGACAGTGACAGCTCCTGTTGCAGTGGGCAGAGGGATGATTCCCCCCGGACTTTTTTAAGTGAAGTTTTCACAACGTTCTTCATTTGCTGTTTCCCTTTGCAGCTGAACCCATTTGTGTTGCAGAGTCAGATATCCTCACCATGGGCTCTGCCTTGAGCTGTGCAAATTCCATCAGTGGAAGCAGGCAGAGCTTGGGGTGAGGGGCAGAGGGAATTCCTCCCCCAGCAGTGTTAATTTGCATTTCTAAAGCTCCTCTCCTGGTTGCCTGGAGTGAAGCTTCTCTTCCAGAGCCATCCTGTGACCTCGCTAAAAGCTACTTTTTTTTTTTTTAAACAATGCAGTATTAACTTTTTACCAGTTTAAGGGTCAACTTTAAAGCTCTTCTAGTTTTTCAAAATGAAGCCTAAAGTTGAATGTCAAAGAAGTCATAACAAAATTTTGCCATCACAACAGCCATACACACACATACACAAACAAATCGACGCCATAAAGACTTTTTTCTACTTCTCCTACGACTGAAAACTGACTCTCACACCCCTGGCCCAACACCCCTAATCTAACTGGCAATATAAAGGTAGCATTATTAAGAAAAAACATTCTAGTCGTGTAATCTTGTCATCAAAACTGCAAGAAGAACCAAAATTCTTCAACAATATTTCTGGTGTTACAGAATCAATGCATTAATTGATTCTGGCCAGGATGAGCAACAGAAATAATTTCATCCACACATAGACTGAGTGTGAAGAGAAAATCATTCCGTGACATGTGGGTTTTACTAGATTTATCCTTAACTTTTAACCGTCCAAAACCTATTGAAATGATTTATTGTTCACTGCTTCCAAGTTGCCGAGTTCTTATTTTGCATTTAGTTTCCTATTGGACCCGGATTTCTTCCCCTCTGCTGTTCATTAGGTCCACACTCGTGGATTTCCTTCTCAGCCTTTTCCAGAGCAGGTGTCTCCAGCTCTGCCGGGGGCAGTGTCTGGGGTAGCTGTTGGTTGCTGTTTGCTGCTGGGCGTTGATGTTTTGCTGCTGGTCGTTATCTCTGTGGGTATCTTTTGGGCGGTTCCCAGTCTGTTGGGATGTTAAACTCTTCTCTGTTCAGTGGTGTGAAATGCCTTAAAAGAAACGTTTAAAATTCCTTTCCCCAAGGCAAAGGCAAACCAAGCCTGAGTAGAGAAAAACTATTTAAAAGAAGAAGTTAATCTTCATTTTAACACTTGAAAATTCTGTGATTTCCTCCTAGTGTCCATCCATCCAGTTTGTTGACTAGCAGGATAGGGGTGTTGCAGGGAGAGATTCCTGGCTGCGAAAACCCTGCCTTTAACAGGGACTCAATAGCAGGCTGTGAGCCCTTCCCTCCCTCCCTTGGAACAGGGTGTTGCTTTTAGACTCCACTTGTCCTGGTTGCTTCGAAGTAATTTGGAGAGGCTCCATATCTAATTGACTGTATTTTCCTGGGCCTGGCCACACTTCTGGGTTCACTTTAGCACAGGTACAGCATTAGCCTCTGTTTTACCTTTTAGAATATAAATCTGTATTTGCGCATTAGCCATGGAATCCCTCCCCAGTAAATGATAATCACAATTAGGAGGAAGTAGGAACCCATGCATTTCAAATCTATCTCCCACATCCGCTAACAGTGGTTGAAGAAAACACACCTGCTCATTTTTCCCACTTACCCCCTGAATGATCAAACAACTTCTTCACAATTCCCCCCCCTTACATCTGAGATTCAGAGTGGATGGAGAGGCCCCTGTGTCCGTCAGGAAAGGCCTCCTCTGGATGCAGACCCCCCCTGAATGTTGTCAAGGGCTCCAGTGTGGTGGGTCCCTGGTGTGATGGGAGCTGTGAGCCCCCTGCCAATCCATGTCCATCAAGGGGTGCACTTGCTCCTCCTGAGGGTGCTGCTGTCTGTGCTTGCAGTGTCCTTGTGCCCTGCAGCTGGAAGCCTGATTCCTTCCAGGGGCAGTTTGGGTGAGCTCTCCCCTGCCCAGGAGGGCAATGCCTGTGCCAGGCGCTTGTGGCCGAGCGCATCCCCTGGGTGCTGGGGCCCCCTTGGGCCCTGGGGTTGATCCCTCAGGGGCTGTAGGAGCTCTGCCATGGCCTTTGCCTTCAGCTTGGCCTTTTCCTGCTCATCCCTTCTTGCATTCACCTGCTGTGCCTTTGTGCCCAAGTGCTGCAGGGCCTTCTTGTGCCACTCCTGCAGCCCCCTCACTGCCTGTGGGTGCTCATCCTCTGACAGCTGCTGCACTTGCTGCAAAATCATTCATTTTTCAGTGACCTTAACAAAATCTCGATCCTTCCCTTATAATCCACATTTCCCACATGTTCCTTTGTCCTCCTCCTTGTGCTCAGGGTCCCCTCCCCAGCCGCATCCCAGAGCCGGTCCCTGTCCTGCCGCAGTGTCCAAAGGCGGCCCCCCCGGCGGGCAGGGCCGGCAGCTCCACGGGGCCGGGCAGCGGCCGGGGCGTCCCGCAGCCTCCTGGGGGCCGGGGGCCACTGCCGGCCCTGCCCGGGGCTGCTGGGGTCAGGCAGCGCCCGGCGCTGAGCCCCGGCTGCCCCACAGCCCCGGCCCGGCCCCGCAGCTCCCCACAGGCCCCCAGCCCGTGCTCCCGGTGCCGCAGCTCTGCGCCCGCTGCTGCCGCTGCCCAGCACAGAGAAACCCCCTGACATCCTCACCTCCTTGTTTGCCTCTCCTGGAAACCGGGGATAGAAAGGACCTGCAGCTGGCCTATTTTGAGCATAAGATGAAGGAAAATGCTGTAAAAACATCCCAATCCTCAGTATTTTTCTCTTCCTCCTCTTTTCCCTCTTCCCTTCTCACACAGATTCCTCCTGCTGCTTCCTGCCTTAACCATATTGCTGCACACTCCCCTTCCCCCAGTCCCTTCCCAGCACATCAACACCATCCATCCCCTGTTGTCCAAATCCCTTCTCCACTTCTGTGTCCCCGTGCATGTCCATGTCCTTCATTACCTCTGGCAGAATATGCAAACTCAACATTCTCCCCAACATTCTCCCCCTTTTGTACAACATAGGATATTTACGGGTCTGTTCAATCTTTTTCTTCTTCACAAAGTTCAGGAATTTAGCAGGATCTTCTTGGCTGAGCAACAGTTCCTGTTGATTAATGACATTTTCTGAAACTGATGGTTTCTCCTGTCACTTCCTTATCTACAAGTCTCTTGCTCTATCTCAAAGGACATTCACACCATTTTATTGTAGACAGTTGCATCTCATTATTTTCAACACAGTGGGAAAGGGGGGGAGAAGCTATAAAAGGGCATTTAGGACACCAAAATTGTGAGGGAGAGGGGAGGGTCAGCCCCAGACTGAGCCAGAGGGAAGCTGGGATTTAGAGGGATGATGGAAAAGGGATAGGAGAGGTGGATAACAGGAGAGGGGCCAGCAGGAAAGGGGTTCCATGGAGGTCACTTTGTGTCCCCATCATTCGATCTCTGGAGCAATTCTCCAGGGCTGTGGGAGGGGATGGAGCCGCACTGGGGGGTTCCCCAAACCCCTTGTCCATCCTTGGGGAGCTCCTTGGGGCGGTTTCCCCACCCAGCCACGGTGCTGTGGCAGCTGTGGGGCAGAGAGGGGTGGGAAAGGGGGATTTGGGGTGGGCACAGAGGAAGAGAGGAGAAGGAAGAGCAGGAAGAGGAGCACAAGTTTCCATCCTGCTGGTGACTAGGGAGGGGGAGCTCAGCCCAAATGTATCAGGGAGTCCTGCAGACGAGTTCTACTGGGGGAAGTGTTTGGAGTTTGCAGATTCCAGAATCAAGACCCAAATATCTTTGTGGTCCCTGGGAGGATTTGTTTTTCTGGGGCAATATTTGGATCTTGAAGGACCCCAAAGCTGAGTCTCAGATCCCCCTTCGGGGGATATTTAGGGGTCCTCATGGCAATCACCAGGTACTGGTGGGGGGAGGACATCACTCATGAGGACCTCTCCAGAAGAGCAGTGGAGTGGAACCTCAAGACCCCTGGAGTGGGAAAAGTTGAGAGGAGAGGGGTGATTCCAGAGTTGGGTGAGATCCAGCAGCCTGAAGGGGGGAGGGAAGGGCCTGGAGTGTGGGGACCCCTGAAATCCTGGAGCAGAGAATCAGGGGAGAAGAGACCCATGGGACCCTCAAAATCCCCTGGGTCATCTGTAAGCAAGACCCCAGAGAGGGGGAACCCCAGGAGCCTCAGGACTCCCATCAGCTCAAGGAAAAGAAACCACCAAACCCCAGATTGGAGAGACAAGAGGGGCTGATATCCTATGAGGGTTATTTTGGGAGCTGAATCATAATGCTTTGCAGATTTTTATGTACCCAGAACCCCTGAAGACTTCCGGAAATATCCTCTGCAGGAGGAACCTGCAGCCCAAGGTTCTCACCCTTTGTTTTTTCCCCAAACCAGGATTTGTTGTTCCCAAGCATTGGGTGGATGGAGAATGAAAAGCCCCAGAGATCCCCCACAAGGAGGGGCTGCAAACCCAGCCCAGGGAGCTGCAGGGAGCAAAGAGCCCCCCTGAGCCAGGAAGGCAGCCAGAGATCCAGGCAGAGCTCAGAGCTGGTGGAGAAGCCTCATGGCAAGGAGAAGCCCCACGAGTGCTTGGAATGTGGGAAGGGTTTCAAGTACAGCTCCCGTCTGAGGGAGCACCAGGTTATCCACACAGGGGAAAAGCCCTACAAGTGTGGGGAATGTGGGAAGGGCTTCAGAAAGAGCTACAACCTCATCAGCCACAGCAAGATCCACACTGGGGAAAGACCCCACACCTGCCTGGAATGTGGGAAGACCTTTGGGCGGAGCTCCAGCCTGAGGGAGCACCAGATGCTGGAGAGAGGGGAGAGGCCCTTCGAGTGTCCTGAGTGTGGGAAGAGGTTCCTGAGGCCATCCCGTCTCCTCCTGCATCAGCGCATTCACACCAAGGAGAGGCCTTTCTGCTGCCCTGACTGCGGGAAGAGCTTCAAGCACAACTCCACCCTCCTGAAGTGGCGTCTCCACAGCGGGCAGAGGCCCTACGAGTGCCCCGAGTGCAGGAAGAGCTTGGTGCGCGGCTCCAGCTCCACCCCACATGGAGGATCCACACTGGATGATCCCCAGTGACCCCCTGGTGATCCCTGTTCTGGGTGATCTCCAGTGGGTGGGAGGAAGTTGTTGGAGAGATTTCTTCTCCTTGTGCTGCTGTGATTTGGTTGGCAATAAATTCACTCCCTGCACCCAGGCTGGGTCTGTTGTGCCCTTGCTGGTGCTCAGGGTGGGATCTCTCCTGTTCCTTCTCAGCTCCTGGGCCTTTCCTTGTGTTTCCTCTCCCTGTGCAGCTGCAGAGGGCAGGGACGGAGCAGTTTTGGTGTCCATTCACGTCCAGGCAAGACCAGCCCAGCCCCGGGAGTTCTGAGGGGCTTGTGGGGCTCCCCCCTGCTGGAGGAGGGTGTCCCCCCTTGCTGCAGCCCCAGCCCTCAGGCAGCGCTCAGCCAAGCAGAGAACAACCTCAGCTGGGGCCTCACTTTGGGAACACCTGAGCCCCTGGACATCTCCATCCCCATTCTGGGGTGCATCTGGGCTCTTGGATATTTGGGACCCTATTTTTTGGGATGTATTGGGTTTGTTTGGATTGGTTATGGTAGTGGGGTGGGCTCTGAGAAGCTGCTGGAAGCGTCCTCAGTGTCCAACAGAGCCAATCCCTGGTGGTTCTAAAGACGGAGGTTCTGGATGCAGAGATCCCCCCACGGTCCCTGGAGCAGCCCCCTGGCACAGGGGGGTGCCTGAGATGAGGCTGTGACCCCATGTGAGCCCCGCGGACAAGGCAGGACTCACCTTGTGGCAGACTGACCTCCGGGGCTGCAGCAGGGTGAGCGGGCTGCTGCTGGTGGGATGGACTCACATCAGAGCCGGGCACTGCTGGGGGTTTGGGTTTCTCTGGGAGTTTTTGTCCCATTTGTCACCCGGAAAGACACCAGGAGCAGCAGGGGGTGACAGCCACGGGTGGCTGAGATGACAATGGGCTGGCTGCTGGCTCTGGCTCAGGCCTGAAATCATTTGGGGGAGGGCAGGGGTGCAGGGCTCGGGCAGTTTGGGGTGTCGGGCGCTTCGCTCCTGGAGTGTCCTGCCCGTGCCCGCTGCTCCTGGGGCACAGAGAGGGACCCGAGCATGTCACCTCAAAACTTCCCTGGGAATCGTCCCAGAGCCCTCAGCCTTCCTTGTGCCCATCCCTGCGGCCTCTTGTCCGTCCCAGTGGCTCCCGTGGCTCTCCCACTCCATTCCCAGTCCATCCCAGTCTCTCCCAGTGCCCTCCGCGTGTCCATCTCAGCCGTGCGTGGTACTGCCGCCCATCAGCCAATCAGAGTGCGGCACTCTGATGACTCATCAGTTGCCAGGCAGACCCGCAGCGCCGAGTGCCCCGCTCCGGGCTCGGCCTCCCAGCGCCGCGCGCGTCATTCCCAGTTCCTCCCAGTGTCCACAAACTCCCTCCCAGTCCCTCTCATCTCATTCCCAGTACACCGCCAGTCCATTCTCAGACCTCATTTCACTTTGAGACCTTCACCCTCGCTCTCAGTGCTCCCCAGTTCTTGCAGCTCACTCCCATTCATTCTGAATGCCACACCACCCCTCCCCTCTCTCTCCCAGTTCCCCCCAGCTGATCCCAGTGTGTCCCTGCTCTCTCCCAGTGCCCATCCCACCGTGTCCATCTCGCTGGTGCCCTCGAGCTCCCAGCCCAGCCCCGGCCGCCTGCTCTGCTCCGTGATGGATTTCTACCCTGCCCACATCCAGCTGAGGTGGTTCCAGGGCCAGCAGGAGCTCTCTGTGCTGGCCACCGATGTGGTTCCCAGTGGGGACTGGAGCCACCAGCTGCTGGTGCTGCTGGAAACTGCCCCCAGTGTGGGGTCACCTGCAGCTGCCAGGTGGAGCACGTCAGCCTGGAGCACCCCTGAGCCAGCACTGGGGCACAGGGGGCGCACTGGGGGGGCTGGGAGGGGGATTGGGGTGTGCTGGGAGTAACTGGGAGGGAGTTTGAGAGGGAGTTTAAGGGAGTTTGAGGGAGACGAAACCTGGCTTAAACTGGGAGAGGGGCTCAGGGGTCTGGAAGGGTTGAGAAGGAGTTTGAAGGATGTTGGGGAGGGTGGGATGGGGTTCCAGGGGTCATGGTGGGAATTGGGAAGGAAGTTTGGGGGGTGTTGAGTGTAACTGGAAGGGATTTGAATGAGCCTGGAGGGGCTAGAATGACATATGGGATGCAAAAGTGGGGTTTGGAATGAGGATGTTTATGCTGGGAAGGAACTGGAAGATGTCCTGGTGGGGCTGGGAAGGGATTGGGAGAGAGTTTGGGAGTCCTGGGGCGGAAGGGGGCAATTGGGAGCGTGCTTGGAGGGGCTTGGGGTGCCTGTGACAGGTTTTGGGGGTGGACGTGGCTGAACGGCTCCTGTGTGGACAGGCACCGGTGAGCACTGGGGGCCAAGGGGGACACCCCACTGTCCCCCGAGGGACGCCCGGGGGTGACTCAGGTTTCAGGTGGACCCCAGGGAGCAACCGGGAGATTGTGGGGCGATCAGTGGCAACAGAATCCTTCCTCAGGACTGCGGCTCGGCTTCGCAGTGGCTCTGTCAGAGAGAAACCCCCAAACTCTGACCTGGGGGCAGGAGAGATGCTCAGGTGGGGATGTGGGGGCCAGGTGGGTGATGCGGGAGCCAGCGGGGGAGGATGTGGGAACTGCTGTCGCTGCACAACAACTTGCACAAATTACGTTTCCTGGCTCTGCTCTCTGCTGCGTTCAAACCACGTCATGAACAAAGAGCAAAACTCCTCCAAATGGGATTTCCTCGGCTGCAAAGCTCGGCGAGGCTGAGCTTTTTTTATCCAAACCAGTCCTTCTCAGTCCTTTCGCTGGAATCCGCCCCAAGGCATCAATCGCGAGATCATCAGCCACCACCTCAGAGCGGGGCTGTAACACGAAATTGGCATCAAAGGCTCCCCGGGGATCGGACACTGCAGGCAGCCCCAGCCTCCTCTTCTTCCTCCTCTTCCTCCGGACGGGATCGAGCCCCCGCTCCTGCCCGGCTCCTTGTGCCGCTCCTGCCCGGCACGAACCCGCCCCGCACCTCAGGGTGAGCCCTGGAGTGACCGCACGGGTGGGGAGGGACCGCTGAACAGGGCAGGGACCGAACCCGTGTGGAGCTGAGCTGTCACCTTGAAACGAGGGAATCCAACGTGGGTGCTGGGACTTCTGTAATCTCAAGGTGTTACTTGGTACTCGACACTTCAGTTTTGGCAATAAGAGGCCCTTCAGCAGCAATGTTTCTCCCAGCCATTGGTTTCTGGCTCGGAACCAGCTTGAAACACGGACAAGAAACCCAAAGTCCCAGCAGAAAAAGTTCTGCTGTTACTTTTTATTTTTCACAATTATATTATGTCATATTATATTATAATTATATATATTTTTTTTATTTTATATCAGATACGTTTAACTTTTTTTTCTTTTTCTATAATCACATGTTCATTCTCTATTTACCCCCTCACCTGCTGCTGCTCCAGTGCCATCAGGCCCTGGCTCAAAGGGAAAGCACAAAACCCTCTGGAAATAAAGCTGGTCTGGGGGAAAACCCTGCAGGGGGGATTGAATCCCACGGACAGTGCTGGCTGAGAGCTGCAGATTCCAAATGCTCCAAGGGGCCAGAGGGAACTGTGCTGGGGCCTCGAGGCCTCCCTGGGGGCACCTCCAAGACTCCCGAGCAGAGCGGCCCCTCCCACCCTCCAAAATCTGCAGGTCTGGGTCAGCTGAGGAAAAGAGCTGGAAAAGGGACTGGAAAGGGGATGGAGCTTGAGAGGACCCCTCAGCCATCACCCAGAAAGAAGGGGCTTTCTGCAGGAAAGCCATAGGGAAATCGTCCAGAAACCAAGACAATAATGATGAATTTTTAAACTCTTTCTACTCCTGTTTCCAGAAGGTCCCAGCCGGGTCCTGCTGGGAGGAGCTGGAGGTGGGGAGGGGGCTCAGAACCAAATCGGGGAGAAAAGTTTAATTGGGGCGAGGGAACTTTTATTGTGGGGAGAAAATGTAAATGGAGGGGATTTGAATGGGAGGGGATGACTTGAATTGGGGAGAGAAAATGAAGTTGGGGCAGGAGCCCCCCAGCCCTCAGCCGTGTCCTGAAGGTGCTGCCAGCGGTTCTGCCCCTGCTGTTCCCCAGGAATGTTACAGGATGGAAACTCCATTCAAGCTTTTATGTTCCCAGTCACTCCCAACAAGATCCCAGTTGCCCCCAACATGGTCCCAGTTTCTCCCAGTCAGGCCCTGTATGGTTCCTTCCAATCTCAGTCCCTCCCAGTAGCAGTCCAGTACGACCCCAGTCACTTCCAGTATGAACCCAGTCACTCCTAGAATGGCATTTTCCCACATTATGGTCCCAGTTACTCCAGTCACGATCCCAGTATGAGTCCAGTCACCCCCAGTATGATCCCAGTAACTTCCAGACACTCCCAGTATGAGTCTGATTTAATCCCAGTATGATCCCAGTCACACACAGATACTCCCAGTATTATTTCTGTCACTCCAGGTACGACACTCTCAGTCCCACTATTACCCCAGCATGGGCCAGTTGCTCCCAGTGTGATTCCAGTTGCTCCTGCATTTTTCCAATTGTGCTTTTCCACCACTACTATAGTTCCAGTCACCCACAGTATGATTCCAGTCAGACCCAGTATGATCCCAGTCATGCCCAGTATATCCCAACAGCAGCCAGTTGCCATCAGCATGCTCCCAGTAGCCTTCAATGCGGTCCCAGTATATCCCAGTACAATCCCTGCTGCCCCAAATCTGATCCCGCTGGGTCCTGGTCCTGGTATATCCTGGTGTCCCAGTCTGCCCAGTCCATCCCAGCCTGTCACATTCCATGGGACCCTCCTGGGCAGCCGTGGCCGTTTCTGGGATCCTGCCATGAGCAGCCACCGAAAGCTGCCCCAAGATGCTGACGGGGATCAGGGCTCCGTGTTGGGGTTCGTTTTCCTGGTGCTGGGGCTCGGCTTCTCCCTGTGCAAGAAGGTGAAGGGGGGGTCCCGGGGGTCGTGTCCCCCCTCTCCTGGAACGTGTGTGCTCCCGCCGGGGCCCCCAGCCCGGTGTCACCCCCTTTTCTCTGCCCGCAGAGCTCCCGAGCCGCTGCCGGCCGCAGCCCCTCCCCGTGGCCTCGGGCCGGCCGGGACCCCCCACTCTGTCCCCAAACTGATTTTGGGGGTCCCGTGTCCCCCCAGCCCCGCTGAGGCGGCGTTAGGAGGAGCGCGAGGACCGGCAGAGAAAGAGACATGGGAAGAGCGGGACAAAGAAGAGGGAGAGAGGAAGAGGAGGAGCAGGAAACGGAAGAGGAAGAGGAAGAGGAAGAGGAAGAGGAAGAGGAAGAGGAAGAGGAAGAGGAAGAGGAAGAGGAAGAGGAAGAGGAAGAGGAAGAGGAAGAGGAAGAGGAAGAGGAAGAGGAGGGAATTCTCGATTCCGGCGCCCGCTGTGTCCGCAGCGCTTCGGCCCCTGGAGCATCTCCCCCAGTCCCCCCGCAGGTGAGCAGGGAGGGGAGGCTCCCCCCAGATATAGCGGGGGTTCCTGGCGGTTTTTCTGGGGTTGTGGGTATTTGGAGCTTGGAGGAGCCCAAAGTGAAACGCAAATGCCCCTTGGTGGATAATGGGGGTTTTTCCTTGGGGAATGGGGAAGGGCGCAGGTGGTTGCTGCCGGCAGAGCGCGGGTTGGGGGCTGTGGGATCCTCGGATCATCCCTAAGCGAGATCCTGGAGAGGGGGACAGCAGGAGCCACAGGACCCTCGTCAGCCCAGGAAGGGGGACTCGCGAAACACCAAAGTGTGAAGATCACAGAGGGGGAACTCCTGGCAGGGTATTTTGGGCTGAATCTTGGTAGTTTGAAGAGTTTTAGAGACACAACATGCCTGATAACTTCCTGAGATGGTCTTTGGTCAGGAGAAACCCCCATCCCAAGGTACTCAGCCCTTGTTTCTCCCCCAAACCAGGATTTGTCCCAAGCTGTGGCTGGATGGAAGAGGAAGAAAAGCCCTGGAGATCCTGCACGAGGAAGGGCTGCAAACCCAGCCCAGGGAGCTGCGGGGAGGAAAGAGCCCTCCTGAGCCAGGAAGGCGGCCAGAAATCCAGCCAGAGCTCAGAGCTGGTGGAGAAGCCTCATGGCAGGGAGAAGCCCCACAAGTGCTTGGAATGTGGGAAGGGCTTCAGCCAGAGCTCCAACCTGATCCGGCACCAGGTGATCCACACTGAGGAATGGCCCTACACCTGCAAGGAATGTGGGAAGAGCTTCAGACAGAGCTCCCACCTGACTCGGCACCAGGTGATCCACAGCGGGCAAAAGCCCTATGAGTGCTTGGAATGTGGGAAGAGCTTCAGGTGGAACTCTGACCTCAACAAGCACCACAAGATCCACACTGGGGAACAGCCCTATGAATGTAGGGAATGTGGGAAAAGCTTCAGCCAGAGCTCCAGACTGGTTCAGCACCAGACAATCCACCCTGGGGAACGGCCCTATGAGTGCTTGGAATGTGGGAAGCGTTTCAATCGCAACTCCCACCTCATCAGGCACCTGCGCTGCCACACTGGGGAGCGGCCCTACAAGTGCTCGGAGTGTGGGAAGAGCTTTAGGCGCAGCTCCAGTCTGAACGTCCACTGGTGCATCCACACCGGGGAGAAGCCCTATGAGTGTCCTGAGTGTGGGAAGAGGTTTCGGAGCACCACAAAACTCCTCCAACATCAGCCAACACACACAGAGGAGAGGCCCTTCCACTGCCCTGACTGTGGGAAGGGCTTCACCCGCAACTCCCACCTTGTCAGCCATCAGCGCACCCACGCCGGGGAGAAGCCCTACAAGTGCTTGGAGTGTGGGAAGGGCTTCAGCACAAGCTCTGACCTGATCCAGCACCAGAACATCCACACTGGGGAACGGCCCTATAAGTGTGAGGAATGTGGGAAGAGCTTCAACCGTATCTCCAACCTCAACACACACCTCAAGATCCATACTGGGGAACAGCCTTACAAATGTGGGGAATGTGGGAAGAACTTCAGGCAGAGCTCCCACCTCATCAGCCACCAGAAGATCCACACTGGCAAACATGAATGGCCATATGAGTGCTCAGAATGTGGGAAGAGCTTCAGCACAAGCTCTGACCTCATTAAGCACCAGAGGATCCACACTGGGGAGCGACTCTGTGAATGTGGGGAGTGTGGGAAGAGCTTCAGCCGGAGCTCCAACCTCATTCGCCACCAAACAACCCACACCCTACAGGTGCTTGGAACGTGGGAAGGGCTTCAACCGCAACTTCCACCGCATCAGGCACCAGCACATCCACACCAGGCAGAGGCCCTGAGTTTGGGAAGAGCTTCTCTGCGAGCTTTCACTTGATCTAACACCAACAGAGGCACCACTAAGGGAAGCCCTGTGAGTGCCCCGAGTGCGGGAAGAGCTTCATGCGCTGCTCCAGCTCCATCCCCCATGGGAGGATCCGCGTTGGATGATCCCCAGTGACCCCCATTGGGCAGAGCCCTGGTGACCCCATTCCGGGTGATCCCTGTTGGGTGAGGTGAAGGTGTTGGAGAAATATCTGCCCCTTCTTCTTGTACTGCCGTGATTTGGTTGGTAACAAATTCCCTCCCTGTGCCCAGGCTGGGTCTCTGATGCCCATGCCACTTTTGATGAGGGATCTCTCCCAGTCTTATCCCAGTCCAGGAACTCTTGGTTAAATTTTCTCTCCCCTGTGCAGCTGCGGGGGGCAGGGACAGAGTGGCTTTGGTGGGTGGCTTACATCAGGGCAGTGTTACCCATGGACACCCCTGAGATCCCACTGTGGTTCTGCATTGCCCCCTCCTTCCCAGGCTGCAGTGTGATCTGAGAAATGTTTGTTAGGTCTTGTCCTTGGAAACAGTACCTGGGTTTTGCTCTTTCCAAGCTTATCAGAAATGATGTCTGCTCCCAGGAATTGCTAAAAGGCTCCTGTTTTCCTTATGGCCATCCTTGGAAAATATTCCTCTTGCCTAAATGGCACAACATTCCTTTCTCACACTTTCAGAGGCAGTGCCAAGCCAAACTGTGGCTGGGATGAAACGTCGTTGTGACTGAAGCCCACTCTCTTCTGACCCTATCATAGTGGTCCAAAAGGAGACCATTTGAGCTCTCCTGGGCCACCACAGGCTGTGACCAGCAATCTCCCTCTGAGGGAGCATCTCTGAGCCATCAAACCCTCGGGTTTGCTCTGCCTGCAGGATCACCAAAACACAGCGTGTCCTGGGCCGATACCCTCACTCCTCAAAGCCCCATCCTTCACCCAGCAGGAGATGCAAAAGCATCTGAAGGGAGGATTTCACCGACCTCTGAGGGGAATTTTTCATAGGTACCTTGCTTGCACTGACAGTTTCTGTCTGTGTGTGTGCCCCTGCACATATCCTATAGGAAGCTGGGAGAAATACTGCTTTCTTAGATGTGTAAGTACCTTGGATATCTAAGTTAGCCTGTAGCAAGGTTCGGTTATAGTTATGAACTTACTTAAATGCTGCCAAGTGTTGTTCTTTTGCTAAGTTGTTAAACATAAGTTAGAAGTTAAGTGTTGTTTTTCTGTTAAGTTGCTAAGTAGAATGTGGAAGTTACAGCTGTAAGTTAGGTTAAATGCTAAGTGTTATTGCTCTGTTGAATTGCTAGCCCTAAGGTATAAGTCAAATTATAAATTAAAGTAGAAATTAAAGTGCTGCTCAGTGTTGTTTTTAGGCTGTGTTCCTTTTAATCCCTGCCTGCACTGTCTTTTCTACCATGCACCTAACACAACACACACCCACTCACTCTCTTAAGAGAGTTCTCAGTGCATTTCTGGTTTGGTTGTCTGGATTTTGTTTGGCTTTTTTGTTGCTTGTTTTCCCTTGTTGTGCCTTAGCTGTCGTATAGGCAGTAGAGTGAATCTTGCCAATGAACTTGTGCTTTGTTGCTAAACATTAAATCTGACTTTTGCTCATGCCCTTGCCACTGATTTTTAAGCAATCTCAAACACTCTCATTCATTACAGCCCCACAATGTCCCACATCACTGAGGGCCCTGACATGGGCCCGTGTCACAAAGTGCCACACCTGGCACCCAACAACAGAGGGACAGAGTGGAATGGGCACGGGGCAGCCCCGGCCTTGTGGCCTTGTAGCCCCTGCAGTGCCCAGAACCCTGGGAGGCTTTGGCCACTGTCACCATTGAGTCAGGAACGGGTAATAAGTGGCACAAACTCTGAGTCAGAAGGCTAATAACAATTTTATTAGGAACCCATTCCTTTTAATACTCTATTCTGACACAGGCAGACCTGATTGGTCCTGTAATCAACAGCTTGGTAGTAAATTCACTCCCTGTACCCTGGCTGGGTCTGTTTTGCCTGTACCAGGGCTCAGGGCGGGACCTCTCCTTTTCCTTCTCTCAGCTCCTGGGCCTCTCCTTTGTGTTTCCTCTCCCTGTGCAGTTGCAGAGGGCAGGGACAAAGCAGTTTTTGTGGCTCCCAGCTCCCAGGCAGAGTCAGCTGAGCCCTGGGTGTTCAAAGGGGTTTGTAGAGCTCCCCTGTTTGTGGGACATCACCACTGAAGGAGCGTGTCCCCCCGTGCTGCAGCCCAAGCCCTCAGGCAGCGCTCAGCCCATCAGAGAACACCCTCAGATGTGGCCTCATTTTTGAGCACACCTGAGCCCCTCAAAATCTTTATCCCCATTTTGGCTTAACCTGAGCTCCTGGACATCTCAGACCCCATTTCTGAAGCTGTTTTGGGTATGCAAGTCCTGGTTTTGTTAGCAGGGAGGGTTCAGGGCTGGGTTTTGAGAGAAACTGCTGGAAGCTTCCTTCATGTCCCACAGAGTCAATCCGTGGTGCCTCCAACCATGGAGATGCTGTGGGGGTCGGAGGTGAGAAAGCCATGTCAGGAATGCCCTGGGAAAGCACCATTGTCTGTCAGGGGAAATTAATTCCTTTCCCATGGTTCAAATGCTGTACTCCCTTTCACATCCAGCTCATCCTGTACCCTTGGTATCTTTCACTAGTTACTGCTGTAAAAACTTTTCCCCTCCTATCCCCTTTGACATGTAGCTGTGCACAAAACCTGTAACTTTTCCCCAAAGACCTGGCACTCGCCCTGGTGTCCTTCCGCTGGTTGTTATCCGTCCCTGCTGTCCCTCAGCCTATCCTCCGTGTTTTCCTATCCCTTTTGGACCCTGCAATAAATCAGCTGAAATTATCCAGGACTCGAGCTGCCCTCCTTCTATCTGGTGAAGAGAAACATCTAGCCAGGGTTGCACAGATGAAAATCCTGACCCCAGCAGTTGGCATCTCGGAACAGGGACTCTGGACTCTGCCTCCTTTGTCCTGGAGAGCGTCTCCTGAAAACCGAAAGTTCTGCAAGCAGCGATTTTTGGGAAATAAGCGCTGTTCCGAGCCAACCCTTTGAGAGTGAAGCTTTGATTGAAGGAAGACATCTCCCCGAGGCCACAGCGATGACCACCAGACATCTGTGAGTTTTCACAGCGACCTGAGACAGCAGGTTTTCCACAAGCTGACAGATCACTGTGCTCCACCAGCTTTTTCTGAGGACTTTTCGCAGGCAGCGTGTTATATTTGTTCCGGTATGGTGAGTTCCCAACAAAGTACAGCATTGGAACCATGGGAAAGGAATTAATTTCTCCTGACTTAGACAATGGTGCTTTCCCAGGGCATTCCTGAGATGGCTTTCTCACCCCCAGCCCCCACAGGGGTGCAGCGTTTGGCCACTCTTGTTGCCGAGGCACTGGCAGCATGGTGGGGGCGGGGCGAGTCGTGAGAACAAAGACCCCCCTCTATGGGATGGGTCTGGGGCACTTGGGCTGCCCCCCCACCTTTGACCCCCCCCCCACCTCGGCCTGGGCCACCACTCCAGGGGACGGGTCTGGTTTCCTTGGCCTGCCCAACAAGGAGTGGCTCAGGGACATAGGAACAGACATAGGAACAGGGGAAGGAGCCAGTGGGGTCTAACAGCTTTTTGAGTGAAGCTTCTTGTGTCTCCTAAAAACCAGGGAATGCTCCCCCAGGGTGTCCACACTGGCAAGTGGAGGTGACCCCACACCAGGGGAGATTTCCAGCAGCACCAGGAGCTGGTGGGTCCAGTCCCCTTTGGGGATCACATTAGGGGCCAGCATGTGCCCCAAGAGCTCCTGCTGGTGCTGGAACCACCTCAGCTGCACCTGTGCAAGGTGAAAATCCATCACAGAGCAGAGTAGGCAGCTGGGGCTGGCCTGGGAGCTTCAGGCATCAGTGAGGTGGGCATGCTGGGGGGCACTGGAAAAGAGCAGGGAGACATGGGGGGTATGAGGAGAAAGAGGGTGTAGGGCTGTTGTGGCACTGAGAGGGACTGGGAATGGAATGGGGTGGCACCAAGAGTGAGTGGAGCAGGCTGGGGAGCACTGAGAGGGCAGGGGCAGATCTAAGTGAACTGAGAAGGAATGAGAATGAACTGGTAAGGGACTGGAAATTTACTGGGAGGGAATCCTAGGGACTGGGAGTGAACTGAGCAGAATAGATGGGGACTTGGATGGTCTGGATGAGAACTGGAAGGGACTGGACAGGGGACAGATGGAGAGCACTGGCAGGGGCAGGGAATGAAGTGAGAAGCGCTGGGAGTGTGAGGATCTCTGCATTCCCATGGATCTCTGTGGAGGGTCAAAAATGGGACATCACACCATGATCAATGTGATCAAATGAAGCAAATTGATTGCTCAAATAGGTTACATTTATATCATGTTCTACTGTTCACGTGCCCTAAACTAATACATGATTGGTTAAGTCTATCTGTGCACACGTCTCAAGCTGTCAGCTAATTGGTTAGTTTTCTTTCTTCATGTGCTCTGCTGTGGCTTTTAGCTCTGTCTTCATGTCCTGCCTTACATCCTGGACTTGTTTACTTCTGAGTAGGCTCTTCCTCTTCCATGTCCTCAAGGCCACTGCAAACTTCTACTCAGTCTTGATGAAGGCTGGCTTGTGCACATGTCCATTGTTCTGCAAGAAACCCTCAAGAGATCTCCAGGGACTTTGGGAGGGATCTCTGCATCCAGCACCTCCATCTTTGGAACCACCAGGGAATTGCTCTACTGGACATGGAGGAAGCTTCTAGTAGCTTCTCTCAGAACCCACCCCTGGAGCACCCCCACTACAAAAAACAGGCTGTGCAAACTCAAAACAGCTTTAAAAATGGGCTTCCAGATATTCAGGAACTCAGGTGAACCCCAAGATGGGTATGAACTTGTCCAGGGGCTCAGGTGTGCCCAGAAATGAGGCCACATCTGAGAGTGTTCTCTGCTTGGCTGAGCGCTGTCTGAGGGCTGGGGCTGCAGCAAGGGGGGACACCCTTCTCCAGCGGGGATGTCCCACAAACAGGAGAGCCCCACAAGCCCCTCGGAACCCCAGAGCTGGGCTGGTCCTGCCTGGAAGCTGGGAGCCACCAAAACTGCTCTGTCCTTGCCCTCTGCAATGGCACAGGGAGAAGAAATACAAGGAAAGGGCCAGGAGTGCAGAGAAAGACTGGGAGAGATCCCACCCTGAGCACCAGCATGGCAAAACAGACCCAGCCAGGGTACAGGGAGTGAATTTACTACCAACCAAATCACAGCAGGACAAGGAGAAGGGAAAGAAATCTCTCTAACACCTTCCCCCCACCCAATGGGGATCATGCAGAACGAGGATCACCAGAGCTCTTCCCAACAGGAGTCACTGGGGATCATCCACTGTGGATCCTCCAGTGGGAGACTGAAGCAGCATGCTTCAACGAGTCCCAGAGAGCAACCTGGGCTTTCAAGGCCCGGGGCACACTTGCTAAAGGAGCTGGTGAAGGAGGGAAGGAAAGGTCTTTCTTTGGAGATCCAAAAGCCCTTTACTGCCAGGAAGAGGGCCAAGCAGGGTCAAGGGTTAAATATGGAACAAGGGGTGGATTTGAAGGTCAAGAACCAATGGAAGCAGGGAAAAGTAGTGCAGAGGAAGGGCAGCAAACGAGGGGAACCAATGGGATAAGAGGAATGGAACACTGCAGCAAACTGGGGCCAATGGGGATCAGGTGAGGGAAGAACATTCTAGGGGGATATAAACATGGTGAAAAGGGGCTGAACAGGGGTAATGTCAACTGGATAAACCAATGAAATTTAACACATTACATGTGTCTACAGAGGCCTGTGAGAGGGAGGGGTGTAACCTCAGAGGGGTGTTTCTCTTTGCTTGTTTCTACCCCTCCAGAGTTGAGGTGTTACAGCCCCACTGGCAGGCGCCCGAGTCTCCAAAGGGGATGTAGTAGGAGCAGTGTATGAAGCCCTTCCTGCACTTGGGCCACTCGCAGGGCTTCCCTTAGTGGTGCCTTCGTTGGTGTTGGGTCAAGGCAGAACTGCTGCAGAAGCTCTTCCCACACTCCCCACACTCGTAGGGCCTCTCCCCAGTGTGGATGCGCCGGTGGATGGTGAGGTGGGAGTTGCGGTTGAAGCCCTTCCCACAGTCGGGGCAGCGGAAGGGCCTCTCGTCTGTGTGAGTCCGCTGATGCAGGAGGACATGGGACTTGCTCCGAAACCTCTTCCCACACTCGGAACACTCGTAGGGCCTCTCGCCAGTGTGGGTCCTCTGGTGCCGGATCAGGTCGGAGTTCCACCCGAAGCTCTTCCCACAATCCAAGCACTCATAGGGCTTTTCCCCAGTGTGGATCCTGTGGTGTGCCATCAAGCTGCAGCTCTGTCTGAAGGTCTTCTTACACAAAAAACACTCATAGGGCCGTTCCCCAGTGTGGATCCTCATGTGCTGGAGCAGGTTGGAGCTGTCTCTGAAGGACTTCCCACATTCCCCACACTTGCAGGGTCGTTCCACCTGTTCCCCAGTGTGGATCATCTGGTGCCGGACCAAGTGCGAGTTCCGGCTGAAGCCCTTCCCACATTCCAAGCACTTGTGAGCCTTCTCCACCAGCTCTGAGCTCCGGCTGGACCTCGGGCCACCTTTCTGGCACAGAGGTGGTCTTTCCTTCTTGCAGCTCTCTGGGCTGGGTTTGCAGCCCCTCCTCGTGCGGCATCTCTGGGGCTCTTCCTTCTCCTCCATTGGCTCAATGCTTGGGAATGACAAATCCTGGTCTGGGAGGAGGAACAATAGGTCAGCACCTTAGGCTGGGGTATCTCCTGCCCAAGTTCCTCTCAGGAAGTGACCAGATATTTTGTGTCCATAAAAATCTCCAAAACGCAAAGGTTCAGCCCCCAAAGAAATCCTTACAGGAGATTTACCTCTCTTGTTTCTCCACTCTGGGTTTTGGGCTTTCCCTTCCCTTGGCTCATGGGGCTCCTGTGGCTCCTCTATTCTGAGGTCTTGCTTACAGATGACCCAGGCTATTTGAGAGTCCCAATGATCCTTTCTGCCCTGACTCCCTATTAGAGGGTTCCGTGCCTCCCAAGGGTCCCCCAACTCCAGAATCTTCTCCTCCACCCTTCAGGATGCTGTGGGTCCAACAGCCATGGGATTGTCCCTCTCCACTTTCACCACTCCATGGGTCTTGCAGTTCCCCTCCACCACTCTCCTGAGGGGCCTCAAGACTGATGTGCTCCTCCCGCCAGTACCTGGTGATAATCTTGTGGATCCCCAAATATCACCCCAAAGTGGAATCTGTGATTCAGCTTTTGAGTCCTGCAAGATCCAAACTTTCCGCCCCCAAAACCACAAGGCCTCCCAGGGACCACAAAGATATTTGGGTCTTGATTCTGGAATCTGCAAACTCCAAACACTTCCCCCAGTAGAACTCGTCTGCAGGACTCCCTGATACATTTGGGCTGAGCTCCCCCTCCCTAGTCACCAGCAGGATGGAAACTTGTGCTTCTCCTTCTGCTCCTCTTCCTGCTCCTCCTTTACTCTCCCCCTCCCCTCCTCCTCTGTGACCAACCCAGATACCCCTTTCCCACCCCCCTCTGCCCCACAGCTAAAGCATCACCGGCTGCTGCGTGGGGAAACCGCCCCAAGGAGCTCCCCAAGGATGGACAAGGGGTTTGGGGAACCCCCCTGTTGTGGTGCACCAGTTTAGTTGTTCTCTTGCACTGGGTGATTGGGAATTTGCACAGAATAGTTTTATATTGCACTGTATAGCTTATGTTACATCATGTGGTTTGTTACCCCTTTTTGCTATCACATGGTGTTTCGCTCACCTGTCCCAGTACCACCTGGTGCTCTCTCCCCTGGGTTACCCCTCCCCTAGCCACTCCTCAATGGTGTCCCATTGGCTGTGGACCTCTCCCTCTGTCCCCATTCCGGGGGGTATAAAAGCTCTCTGCTGCCAGGGAACGCCCTCTTTCCTCCCATGGGTTTGTCCACCTGATGTGTGTCTTGGAATAAAGGACAACGTTTCCCACCTGGAGGAGAATGCTTCCCTAATCTTTTACCTTCGTCTCTGAAGGATCGTGTGGGCAAGGGTCTGTAGCTAGCCGGAGTGGACCCTGACAGTCCAGGAAACACGATTCTTCATCCCCAGTGCGGCTCCATCCCCTCCCACAGCCCTGGAGAATTGCTCCAGGGATCGAATGATGGGGACACAAAGTGACCTCCATGGAACCCCTTTCCTGCTGGCCCCTCTCCTGTTATCCACCTCTCCTATCCCTTTTCCATCATCCCTCTAAATCCCAGCTTCCCTCTGGCTCAGTTTAGGGCTGACCCTCCCCTCTCTCTCACAATTTTGGTGTCCTAAATGCCCTTTTATAGCTTCTCCCCCCCTTTCCCATTGTGTTGAAAATAATGAGATGCAACTGTCTACAAAAAAATGGTGTGAATGTCCTTTGAGATAGAGCAAGAGACTTGTAGATAAGGAAGTGACAGGAGAAACCATCAGTTTCAGAAAATGTTATTATTTGACATGGACTCCTGCTCAGCCAAGGTCCTACTAAATTCCTGACCCTCCAGAAAAAGAACAAAGACTTAACAGAGCCATTATTATCGTATGTGATAAAAAAGTGGATAATATTGAAGTAGTTTGCACAATCTCCCAGAGGTAATGAAGGACATGGACACCCAGGGGGTCAATAAGGGAAGTGGAGAAGGGATTTGGACAACAGGGGATGGATGGAGTTGGTGTGCTGGAAAGGGATTGGGTGAATGTGAGAGTGCAGCAATATGGTTAAGACAAGAAGCAGCAGGAGGGATCTATGTGGTATGAAAAAGGATGGCGGAAAAGAAAAGGAAAAGAATGAATTGCGAGGATTGGGATGTTTTTCAGCACCATCGTATCCTCAAAATTTGCCAGGTGATCCAGGACCAATTACAGGTCCTTTCTATCCCCGGTTTCCAGGAGAGGCAAACAAGGAGGTGAGGATGTCAGGGGGTTTCTCTGTGCTGGGCAGCGGCAGCAGCGGGCGCAGAGCTGCGGCACCGGGAGCACGGGCTGGGGGCCTGTGGGGAGCTGCGGGGCCGGGCCGGGGCTGTGGGGCAGCCGGGGCTCAGCGCCGGGCGCTGCCTGACCCCAGCAGCCCCGGGCAGGGCCGGCAGTGGCCCCCGGCCCCCAGGAGGCTGCGGGACGCCCCGGCCGCTGCCCGGCCCCGTGGAGCTGCCAGCCCTGCCCGCCGGGGGGGCGGCCTTTGGACACTGCGGCAGGACAGGGACCGGCTCTGGGATACGGCTGGGGAGGGGACCCTGAGCACAAGGAGGAGGACAAAGGAACATGTGGGAAATGTGGATTATAAGGGAAGGATCGAGATTTTGTTAAGGTCACTGAAAAATGAATGATTTTGCAGGAAGTGCAGCAGCTGTCAGAGGATGAGCACCCACAGGCAGTGAGGGGGCTGCAGGAGTGGCACAAGAAGGCCCTGCAGCACTTGGGCACAAAGGCACAGCAGGTGAATGCAAGAAGGGATGAGCAGGAAAAGGCCAAGCTGAAGGAAAAGGCAATGGCACAGCTCCTACAGCCCCTGAGGGATCAACCCCAGGGCCCAAGGGGGCCCCAGCACCCAGGGGACGCGCTGGGCCACAAGCACCTGGCACAGGCATTGCCCTCCTGGGCAGGGGAGAGCCCACCCAAACAGCCCCTGGGAAGGAATCAGGCTTCCAGCTGCAGGGCACAAGGACACTGCAAGCACAGACAGCAGCACCCTCACGAGCAGCAAGTGCACCCCTTGATGGACATGGATTGGCAGGGGGGTCACAGCTCCCATCACACCAGGGACCCACCACACTGGAGCCCTTGACAACATTCAGGGGGGGTCTGCATCCAGAGGAGGCCTTTCCTGATGGACACAGGGGCCTCTCCATCCACTCTGGATCTCAGATGTAAGGGGGGGAAATTGACAGGATGTTGTTTGATTATTCAGAGGGTAAGTGGGAAAATGAGCAGGTGTGTTTTTGTCGGAACCCAGGACATCCCTCTGGATGCCCTGGATGTCTCAAAGCCCTGGCAGGGGCTCAGAGACCCTGGCAGGAAGCCAAGGACACCTGGGAATTCGATCTCAACCCATGGAGCAAATTACCAACCTGATATGAAGAATTACAGTCACAAAAGTTTAAGTAGCATAGTAGTAGCAATCACAGGGTGAAGGGAAGAATTTTGGAGCACTGTACAGGGGGGTTTTGAACCTTGTACAGGGGGGTTTGGGATTCTGTACATGGGGGTCAGGGGTTCCAAGATGGAGGGATTTGGGTGTGCCCTGTCCTTCTTCTTTCTTCTCCCTGGCATCCATGTTCAGGGTGATGTTGGCATTCACAGATTGGTTTAGAGTAGAAAGTCACTGTCTAACATAGGTGATAGGTATTGGAACATAATTATAAACATAGTATACGTAGTTTTTAGTATAAAAGATAGCACCAGCCAGAGAGGCGGGGAGCGTGCCTCAGACCAACCTGCAGAACAGACCTTGGCAGGCCAGACAGAAAATGTTTGAGTTAAAGAAATAATAAACAACCTTGAGAACGTGAACCAAAGACTTCTCAACTCCTTCTTCGGCTGACGGGTTGGGGAAAAGAGACTTTTAACAAAGACACACCTCAGGATCTTCCCAACCACACCAGACCAGAGGAGATCCCGAGAACTGGTGTCCCTGGGTGGGCTCCCCACCAGGAGAAAATCCTGAGAACTGGCAACCCAGGTGGCACGAAGGGGCGACCCGAGAGGTGAGCCGATGGCAAGCAGCCAAACCACCAGACGCTGGAATCCAACCCACGAAGAAGCACACCACCAGACAGAAAAATCCAGGGAAGAGCAACCTGACCCTTGCCAAAACAAATCACCTTGAGCACAGCACGGACGAGAGGAGGACCAAGGCACCTGGGAATCCTCACCTGTGATCTGCTGGCCAGAGACCAGGACAACCTCCGGACCGACCTCGTGGTGCTTCAGCTTTTGGTGAGACAGGTCAAAATTAAGAACACTGAGAACACAGGGAAAGCTTATTCCCAGGAACAACTCAGGGAGATGAACGGGCACATTTATCATTTAGCAACAGGGAAAGATAAAACGGCCTTGAGGCTTTTGGCTCAGGCAGGAACAATGCTGGAGAGGATTCCGCGGAATGCCGCGGGGCTCCCTGCCATCAGCAGGCAGCAGCAGTGACTCCCACCAGTCAGGGGCAGGGGTACCGCCCTGCTACCCGCAGGCGGGGGTTACTCTCAGCAAGTCAGGAAGAGCACAAACGACTTCCACCAAAAAGGTGTGGCGGGGGGGGGGGGGTCGTCATCACCCTTAGGGTCTCCACGGGCGCCTCTACCGGTCCCAGGAAAGCTGTCGGTGCGGGGGGCGGAGGAGGAGCAAGCCCTGAGGGGGAGCTGCCTTCCGACCATGCCGAGGCAGTGATGGGCCGGCAGCTGCTGCCCAGGGAGGGAATTCCTCCCACTGAAAAGGAACAGGACGATTTAACATCATGTCAGGGTTCCCTGGGGTCCCTTGAGTCTTCAGAATCCCCAGAACCCCTAGAATCTCCAGGGTCCTCTGATGCAGACATCCCTCAACCAGTCCCAGGAAAGCTGAAACTAACCCGTTCCCTCGGTGAGGAGGAAAAGAGCGGTGTCGTCTATGAACGGGCTTGTAGTCCCAGATCGAGTACACTCAGGCAGGGGGGGAGGCGGCAGTGAGAGACTGATGGGGGAGGGTGCAGAGATTGCAGAGGTGAGGGTGACCGAGAGGTGAGGCGGGGCAGCCTCTGGCAGCGGCGCTGGGCAGCACACAGCAGCCGGGGGCAGCAGCAGAGGTAGCGGGGGTGACCATGAGGGCGACAGGGGCCGCGACAGTGGCCGGGGCAGCCGCGGAAGCGGCAGCGGCGGGCGGCCAGCGGCCGTCCGGGGGATGCTCGGCGGCTGCAGGAGCGGGGCCGAGCGGGGCCAGGCCGGGCGGAACAGAGCACACGGGGTGGCAGCGGCATGCTCGGTGCCGGCGGCGGTCACGGACAGTGCGGGTCCAGTGGTGCTCACGGTGACAAAAGCCAGCCGCAGCTGTCCGGGGAAAGCGCACGGGTGGCGAGGGCTGAGCCAGCCAGGGCCGGGCCAGCCCAGGCGAGGCGCGGGGGCCGAGTACCCAGCGGCGCAGCAGAGACGCGAAACCCGGGAGCCGCAGCTGGGAGGGCTTTGCCACGTTCCGCCAGCGCGGCGGGGACACCGGCGGGGCGGGACATGCTCCCGCTGGCCGCGGGGGCGGGCGCAGGGCCAGGGGAACCAGCCCGAGCGGAGATCCCGGCGGAGCGGAGCCCAAACGAGACCGGGGCTGCGCGGGCCCGGGCGGATCCCGAACGGGCCCCGGCAGCGCGGGTGCCGATCCCGGGCAGGGGGGAGCGCTCCCAGGGCGCGGCTGCTCCAGAGCCGCTGCAGGCGGCGCGGCCGGCCCGGGCGTTCCTCTCCGCACCCCCGGGACGGCGCTGAAGGCTGAGGCTGGGCCCGGGCAGGCGGAGACGGGCGCGGGCAGACATTCCTCAAGGCACCGCCCGGTCACAGCTGCAGGCAGCCACAGCAGCCAGCCCATCGCAGCAATCCAAACAGGCGTATGGGAAAAAACAGGTCAGGGAACTTCTTCAAGAGCAGGATGGAGAACTTCTGAGAATTCTCACCAGTTTTTTAACAGGGCAACTCCATAGAAAATGCAGCAGATGTTATATGGGGCACTTCATATACCCAACTGTTCCACAGACCAGTTCCACAGAATCTGTTTTCTTCAACCACTATTAGTGCATGTACGGGTTCAAAAAGTATGACATTTTATTACTCCTAATTGTGATTATAATTTCTGGGGAGGGATTTAATGGCAAATGTGTGACTGCAAAATAATATTGCAAAACTTAATGAATTACTTTAACAATTCCCTATTCCAAGAAAGCTTAGGAAAGGCTTACACAGCCAGTTATTGAGTCTCTGCTAAAGGCAGGGCTTTTGGAGCCAGAGATGTCTCCCTACAACCCTCCTATCTTGCCAGTCAGGAAACCAGAAGGATGGAAAGCTGAAGAAAAGCAGAATTTTCAAATGTTAAAAAGCAGATAAATTGAGGCTCCCTCCATGGCCCTCCTAGACAGGGAAAATAAAATGTAAATGAATGTTAAACAGGGCTGAGCCAAAGGAATTCTTGTGCTAAAATGTTCAACCTAGTGGCCAGAGAGTGGCCTCACTGTCTGCAGAATTGTGCAGACACAGTTTTCATGGGAACTGAGGCTTGAAAAACTGATGACAACAGGAGGATCTCCTATACTTCAAGTCTGGCATCAAGTTAAAGCTTTGACAACCAAAAGAGCCTCTAAATGGATGAGCAGCGCTCGGGTATTACAGTAGGAAACTTGTTCAGTGGCACAGGAGGATTTAGAACTGAGGACAGGGGAAGGGTTTAACCCAGCCCCCTGTTTGAACAGCCTGGAGAGGGGCTGGCAAGAAACCCAGGACTGCATTCAAGGGACAGAGCTCCAGACCCAGGCTGGGAGAGATTGATGACACATTCCCTGGCCTGAGGGAGAAAATGTGTTTATGGATGGCTCTTCAAGGGCAGCAGAAGGGAAAAGAGTTACAAGACACGCTCTTATTAAGGAAAGGGAATCAGACAAAGCGCAGGTTACCCCCCATGGTCAGCTCAACCATCAGAGCTGTGTGTGCTTGTGAGAGCCCAGCACTGAAATGCCCTGAGCAGGAAGGCTCAAATATCTTCTGGAGACACCATGTCTCCTAACAGGGGGCAAAAGCAATTCTGACTGCTTCAGCAATCATTGTGTCATTTATTAACATATTTTTAAAAGGAATATTTTCAAGTTTAATTTAAAAAAAAACTTCTCTACTCATGCTTAATTTGCTTTGGCCTTGGGGAAAGGAGTTTTAAAGTCTTTTTTTAGACAGTGTTATACCACTCAACAGAGATGACTTCAACAGCTCAACAGACTGGGAATAGCCCAAAAGATACGCACAGAGATAACGACCAGCAACATCAACGCCCAGTGGGCAGAGGGAGACACTGATGGGGAAATATAGACAAAAAGGAACCTGCTTTTAAGACAAACCCGAAGGAAACGACCCACGGCCTGTGCCTCTGCCCAGCAAGAAAGTCACTTTTCCAGGACTCCTCGCTCTCCTCGGGCCACAGAAACCTCCGGCCACGGGAATTGCCCCGCACAGCCCCGGCCACGGGGCAGCCACCTCTGTCCGAGCCACAGCAAGCGCGCCGAGCCAGCGCCGCTCCGGCAGCGGCTCCTGCCGAGGCAGCGGCGGCAAGGAGACCGCGGGCAGCCGCTCCCGCAGCGCCCTCAGCCCAGGGCCAACACGGGCCGGGCACGGCACAAGCCACCCGCCCCAGCCCCCTGCCGCCCCCGAGGCCCGCAGCCAGCCCCGAGCCCCCGCACAGCCCAGCGCGGCTCCCACCTGCGCCGGGGCCGCCTCCGAGCTCCGCCGCCGCCTCCCCGGGCTCCGGCCGCTGCCGCCGCTCCCGGGCCCGCACACGCGCTCCGCCAATGCCGCCGCTGCTGCGCCACCGCCGCCCGAGGCCCGCCGCCGGGGCCCGCCTCCGCCCCGCTCCCGCCAATCAGCGCGCCGCACCCGCGACTGACGCCACCGCCGCCCAATCGCAGCCACGGGCGGGCTCTGCACGCGGCACAGCCTCGCCCCGCGCTCTCCGCGCCCCCCGCGCTGCCTGAGGGCAGAGCCGGAGCTGAGGAACAGCCCTGGAACGGGCCCGGGCCCGCGGCGGCATTGAGCTGCCAGCACCAACAAACTGCTCCGCAGCTCCCGCCACGCCTTTCCCAGCCCTGCGCCTGCCGTGCCTCCGCCTCAGCGGGAAGCCCTGCAGCCTCGCTTCTCCTGCCCCTAATCAGGAGCATCCGTGCATCGCTTTGATTTCCCCCAGAAAGGGAAAACCGTCCCAAACCCTGTACATGAGTGGGGGACGGGAGAGATTTCTGGCAGAAAACTCCAAAACCTCAGAGCAGGATAATGAGAAGTAAGTGAAGACCCTTAAATCCATCTTTCCCCACGGCTCCCTCCTTCCCGCTGCACCTCCTGCCCCGGCAGGGCCGCAGACAGGGAATGGGGCCGTGCTCAGTTCATGCCCGGGGCTTCTCCCTCTGCTCAGGGACAGGAGTCGTTCCCCTGCTGCAGCCTGGGCTCTCTCCCACCGCAGACTTGTGCAGGAACTTCTCCAGCCCGAGTCCATGCCATGGGCACAGCCCCCTCCAGCTGCTGCAGCGTGGGTCACTGTGCCCCGGGCTCAGTCCTGCCAGGACAGGCTGCTCCAGCGGGGCCCCTCTGGCCACGGGGCCACAGCCTCCTCTCAGGCACCGCCCTGCTCCAGCGTGGCTCCTGCGGGGGCCTGGAGAGATCTCTGCATCCCCATGGATCTCTGCATCCAGCTGTCTTTGAATGCACCAGGAATAGCATGACCTCCACCTGAAGCCCTTCCCACATTCCAAGCATTCGTGGGGCTTCTCCCTGGCCTGAGGCTGCTTCATCAGCTCCAAGACATGGCCAGATCTCCATCCACCTTTCCGGCACAGGGAGGGTTTTACCTCCTCACAGCTCCCTGGGCTGGCTGTGCAGCCCCTCCTCGTGTGGGATCTCTGGGGCTTTTCCTCCCCATTGGATTCCTGTGCCCTGGAGCCGTTCCAAATGGCCTCTTCCACGAGGTTCTGTGGCAAGGATTTGTTCTCCCTGGTCTCGGTCTGCAGCTCAGTGCCTGGGGGAGGAAGGACAAGGAGAGGAAGAGACAGGGAGAAGGGAAAAGGAAAAGGCAGGAGAGGAAGGAACAAGAAGGAACAAGGGAGGAATGAGAAGGGAAAGGAATGTGGATGGATGAAGGACAGAATGGGGAGAGGAAGGAAGGTGGACATGGAGAGGATGGGCTTTGCCTCCATGCCAGAGAGAAGGGCAAGGAGATTCCCCCAGTCCATCCCTGGCAGGACAGCATTGGTAGTGAGGCTGTCCTGCAACCCGGGACCATGCTGGGCTGGGAGATGGGGCTGGAGAGAGGGTGAAAGGGCAGTGACTTCCTCTTCACCCACCTCAGTGTCCCAGGTCATCTTCCTCCTTCTTACACCCTCCTCCACCTCCATCCAGACAAAGTTTGGAATTGACAAATCCTCGCTTGAGAGAAAAACAACGTGTTAGCACCTTGGGTTTGATGGTCCCACTGCCCAAATCCGGCTCCACAAGTCCCCACCGCATTCACCACTGGATTGGCCCAGACCCTGCTCATCTTCAGCCTCCCCTACCCCTCTGGGCTGTCAGGGGACCCCAGGTCCGGGATTGCTCCTTGCAGCTCTCCTCACTCCCAGTGAGCTCCAAAACCAATGTCACTGTCACACCCACCCCCCGTACCAGGCGATCACCATGTGGATTCTTTAAGATCCCCACAAGGGGCATTTGTGGCTCGGTTTTCAGGACCTGTGAGATGCAAACATCCTCTCCCTTGCAAAAAGCCCTCCTGGACACTCCCTGAGAGATGTGGGATGAGCTCCCTGTCCCTGCTTACCTGCAGGATGTGGGCAGGGATCCATGCTGCTGGGATCAGGGGGAGCTGAGGACTCAGTGGGCAGACGGGGGAACTGCGTGGTTCTCCTGCTGCTCCTCCTCTTCCTAGACCTGTTCCTGCTCCTCCTTTTCCCCTCCTGGTCCTCTCTCCCTCTTCTTCAACTCGCTCCTTCTCCCTGCCCACCCCAGACATCCCTTTCCCACCCTCCTTTGCCCCACAGACACCACAGGACTGGCTTTTGGTTGGGGAGAATCCCCCATGAGCCCTGTTGGGATGGGCAGGGGGCATTGTGTGGAACTCCACCATGGCCCCTGAGAGCCCTAGGGAATCACTCCAGGGATTGAGGGATGGGGACACAAAGAGATCCCCAAGAAACTACCCTTTTTCTGTCCCATGCCAAATTTCCCTCCGATCTCCCCTCATTCCCCACACCCACAGACCCCTCCAACTCAATTTGGGGACCCCATCCCTCTCCCACTCACGTTGGGATTCCAAGACCCCTCCTTTCTCCCACCCTTCTGCCCCTACCCCATCATTTCCCCAACCCCACCACATCCCCTGTGCTTGGTTTTGAGGGTTCCAGGTCTCTCCTGCTCAGTCTGGGGGTCACATTCCCCCTTTCCCTCAATTCAGCCCCTTCCTGGAAGCTTTTTCCTGGGAGGAATCCCTGAGTTTTGGGATTTCAGGGGTGCAGTTTTGGAGGGGGACAGCTCTGTCTGGCTTTCCCCTCTCTGCTGTGGCCTCTCAGCTGCCCCTGACACCCTGGGGTTGCTGGGATTTCCCTCCTGGGGACAAGGACGTTCATCCCCTTCCAGAAGCCCAATGCCCGGCTGGGGCTCCAGGTCAGGGGGTCCTTGAGCAGCTGCCCCAGAACCTCCCCCAGGGTCTCCCAGCACAGCCAGAGCCGCTCAGCCTGGGATCCCCAAAGGCCTCAGCAAGCCCCAAGTCCCTCCCAGGAACCCTCAACTCCCTCAAACCCAGCATCCCCCACATCCCCTGCAAGTTCCCCCCATGGCACCGGCCATGGCCATGTCCCCACTTGTCACTGGCCATGTCCCACAATGTCCTCACCCATGGCTGGCTTCCCACCATGTTTCCATCCCTGTCATTGGCCCCCACATCTCCATCTGTGCCTGTGTCCCCCATGTCCCTACAAATGGCCCCATCCCCCTCCATGTCCATGTGTCCTCAATGTTTACATCCCCCCATGTCCCCCAACCATGTCTTAGTTCAATGTCTTTATTTTTACCCCAATATTGGATATTTTAAAGGGACGAAGATAAATGAAAACGAAATCAAGGCCAAAAGAAAAGTATTTATGTGTCCATGCCAGCTGAGGATCCAAGAACTTGGGTGGGAGGGAAGAACCTTTTTTGGTGGTTTCCATACCAGAGTCTCCAAAATCTTGGTCTTTTCCCCAGTTCATCACTGTTTGGCTGTGGAAGTTGCCCTTGGGACACAGGAAATCAAACTCTTGGAATGCCTGAGGTTGGAAAAGATCTCCAAGACCATTCAGCATTCATTGATGCCAGAAGATAGGATTGAACGCAAAAGATTTCCTGGGGTTGAAAGTCAACAAATCAAATTGTCCCCAAGGAATTCCCGCTGTTGGTCTGTGTCCTGATGGATGCTCCTGCTCCTGCATTCATACAGGTGCCCACAGAGAACCAGGAAGATGTGGAGCCACCTAGGATGTTCTCATCCCAACAGAGATCACCAGGACCACAGATCACCAGGACCACAGATCACCAGGGCTCTGCCCAACGGGGGTCACTGGGGATCATCCAACGCGGATCCTCCCATGGGGATGGAGCTGGAGCAGCGCACGAAGCTCTTCCCGCACTCGGGGCACTCACAGGGCTTCCCTTAGTGGCGCCTCCATTGATGTTGGGTCAAGTTAGAGCTCCTGGAGAAGCTCTTCCCACACTCCCCACACTCGTAGGGCCTCTCCCCGGTGTGGATGCGCCGGTGCAAGGTGAGGGAGGAGTTGTGCTTGAAGCCCTTCCCACAGTCGGGGCAGCGGAAGGGCCTCTCCTCTGTGTGAATCCGCCCATGTTCTAGGACATGGGAGCTGGTCTGAAACCTCTTCCCACACTGGGGACATTTGTAGGGTTTCTCCCCAGTGTGGATGAGCTGGTGGTGTTTTCTCAGGGCAGAGCTCCACCCATAGCTCTTCCCACATTCCAAGCAGGTGTAGGGCCGTTCCCCTGTGTGGATCACCTGGTGCTGGATCAGACCAGATATCCATCAGAAGCTCTTCCCACATTCCCCACACTCATAGGGCTTTTCCACAGTATGCATGTGCTGGTGTTCCCTGAGCTGGGAGCTCCGGCTGAAGCTCTTCCCACATTTCTCACACTCATAGGGTTTTTCTCCACTGTGGATCATCTGGTGCTGGATCAGGCTGGAGCTATGGCTGAAGCTCTTCCCACATTCCAAGCACTTGTGGGGCTTCTCCTTGCCATGAGGCTTCTCCACCAGCTCTGAGCTCTGCCTGGATCTCCGGCCGCCTTCCTGGCTCAGGGGGGCTCTTTCCTCCCCGCAGCTCCCTGGGCTGGGTTTGCAGCCCCTCCTCATGCAGGATGTCCAAGGATTTTCCTTCTCCTCCATCTGGCTATGCCCTGGGAATGGAAAATACTGATGCGCAGGGGGAAAAATCAAAAAGAGAGCACCTTGGGCTGCAGGTTCCTCCTTGTCCCAGATCATCTCAGGAAGTCATTGGGCATCTTGTGTCTCTAAGTACCTCCAAAACACCAAGCTTCAACCCAAGAATCCTCCAAACATCGACACAGATCAAAAATTCCCAAAACAACAAGTTTCAGCCAAAACAGCCTCCAAAATACAAAGATTCAGAACCTACAAAAAACCGAAGCACCAACACTTAGCTCAGTGAAGCTCAGAAACACCAAGATTCAGCCCAGTGAAAATGATGGATCCCTCTCCCCAGTCACCTGCTGCATATGGGGTGGAGCTCCTGCTGCAATGCTTTTGGAGCTAGGTGAGAGGCTGCAGATACAGGGAGAAGTGGACCGTTGTGGTGCCTCCTAATTCTGCTTATCCTGTGTCCCAGTCCTTCCTCACACTCCCCTTCCTCCTGCTATTCCTCCTTCTCCTGCACAATCCCACCTTCTCCTCCCACGTGCAGCGTTTGACCATTTTGTTCCTCAACCCTGCTTCTCCTTCCCTTCTCCTCCTGCCCCAGGCCCAGCACCCACTGCCGGCTCCCTCTTCCCCCCAAAGCCACAGCATCCCAGCGCAGGGGCAGGGATGGAGCTGGGGCAGGTCGGGCTGGGGCAGCGCTGGGCTCTCGGCCGCTCCCGCCCGCACTCGGTCCCCACTGCAGCCGCTCCCGCCAGGACAGCGCGGGGGGCCCGGCCTTGGCGCTGCCCCACTCCCACCTCCCCAAATTCCCCTCCCGGGGGGCGCTGGGGCCGAGGGGGGTCCAGGTGGGGAACGCTGGGAGCTGCGGGTCTGCCTGGACACTGCTGAGTCATCAGCGCTGCACGCTCTGATTGGCTGAGCGCTGCCTGAGGGTGGGGCTGCAGCAAGGGGGGACACCCTGCTCCAGGGGGATTGTCCCGAAAACGGGGGACCCCCATGAAAGGAACAAGAGGAAAATGTCTTTACAAAAGATGCTGTAAATCTGATCAGAGATAGGTCCAGGGAATTGGACATAAGGAAGTAACAGGAGAAGCCATCAGTTTCAGAAAATGTTATTAATTGATGACACAGACTGCTGCTCAGCCAAGGTCCTGCTCAATTCATGAACTTGGAGAAGAACAACAAAGACTTGACAGAGCCATGAATATCGTTTGCTATAGAAAATGGGGAGCATATTAAGGGGGTGTGTAGTAGGTGAATTGGGATGTCTGTAGCTCTCAAGTGCTTCAGCCCATGGGGAAAGGGAGAGGGAGATGTGGACAGGAAAATTAGGATGAAAAGGAAGCTGTGTCCTCCAACAACTGAAGAGACCCATGGGGAGTATCCCATGTTTATGGATGACTCTTCAAGGGCAGCAGAAGGGAAAAGAGTTACAAAACACGCTCTTATTAAGGAAAGGGAATCAGACAAAGCGCAGGTTACCCCCCATGGTCAGCTCAGCAGGCAGAGCTGTGTGTGCTTGTGAGAGCCTGGCACTGAAATGCCCTGAGCAGGAAGGCTCCAATATCTTCTGCTGACACCATGTCACCTAACGGGGGAGTAGAAACAATTCTGACTGCTTCAGAGACTACTGGATCACATATGAAGGTATTTCTAAAACAAATAATGCCAAGTGAAGGGATTGTGCCAGCAATTGACTGAGATGGGGAGATCATTTTACAGGAAAGATCCTTCAGGGGGTTATGGCAGCTTTAGGAATACAATGGGACTTCCATAATCCCTGGCACCCTCAGAGCTCTGGTCAGGTAGAAAGAATGAATGGGGAAAGAAAGAAACACCTTTGGAAGCTGCTGATAGAAACCAAGATGCCATGGGAATGGCTTTTGCCATTGGCTTTGGCAAGAAGAAGAGACAGACCCAGGGCAGATATTCAATTATCTCAATTGTAATTCAAGTCTGGAATTCCTTACCCTGGCAATTCTCCACCTAGTGCAGGGTGGAGGTAAGGGATGTACATTTAAGGCAGATTGTGGCCAGAATCCTGCCTCCTGTGAAATCTCTCCCACGGGAAGCTGGGCTGGCACAGAGCCTGCCTTGGCACTTTGCTGCTCCCAACACCCAGCCAGGACATCGGCTCCTGCCTAAGGAGGGCAAAGCAGCAGCACTGGTGGCCAAGTGGCCCATGCCAAGTGTCCCTGAGGCCAGAAACAGCCGCCAGCACAGCTGAACACGGGGGGACCCCTCAGCCTGGGCTCCAGGCTCTGCAGCCCCGGAGATTTGCACTTCCCGCCTGCAGCAGGAGGATGGCAGGCCGCCCCTGAGCCTGCACTCAAGGCAACGCAGCAGCAGCCAGGGCTCCACAGCGGGCCAAGCCCCTGCGCCTGCCCACACATCCTCTGCTGCAATCCTCGGCCTGGCCACCCTCCTCTGCCAGCTCCAGCCACCGGGGCCAATCCTTGCTGCCCCTGCTGCAGCTTCAGCGCTGGCTGGGCCTGCACTCGCCACAGCTGCTGGGGAACACCACGGCACAATTCCACTCTGCCTCTCACCTACACTCACACACTGGGCTGCCTGCCGTGGCATTGATGGAAAATACACCAAGGTTATTTCTTTTAAAGCTTCTTTCTCTACTCAGGCTTGGTTTGCCTTTGCCTTGGGGAAAGGAATTTTAAAGGTTTCTTTTAAGGGATGTTTCACCACTGAACAGAGATGAGTTTAACATCCCAACAGACTGGGAACAGACCAAAAGATACCCACAGAGATAACGACCAGCAGCAAAACATCAACGCCCAGCAGCAAACAGCAACCAACAGCTACCCCAGACACTGCCCCCGGCAGAGCTGGAGACACCTGCTCTGGAAAAGGCTGAGAAGGAAATCCACGAGTGTGGACCTAATGAACAGCAGAGGGGAAGAAATCCGGGTCCAATAGGGAACCAAATACCAAAACCTACACAACTTGGAAGCAGTGAACATTAAACCATTGGATTTAGATTGGTTCAGACTGTAAAAAGTTTAGGAAAAATCTAGTAAAACTCTCGTCATGGAATGATTTTCTCTGCACACCTGGGCTGTGTGTAGACGAAATGATTTCCGTTGCACATCCTGGCTAGAATCACATAATACCTTGCGTCCCTAACACCAGAAATGCTGGAGAGTTTTGGTGAAAACTTTATAACATAAAGACTTTCTTTTTCTAAATACTCATACTTTTATATGGTCAATAAGGTTTGGGCCAGGGGTGTCATAATCAATTTTTATTCTTAAGAGAAGTAGAGGCTCTTTAGGTATGTGTGTGCGTGTCTTTAGTGATAGCACAATTTTGATCTGGGTTTCTCGACGCTCAATTTAAAGTTGTATTTTTAAAAAGTAGAAGAGGTTTAAAGGGGACCCTTTAACTCATAAACAGTTAACGGAATAGTGTTAAAAAAAAATCCCAAAAAACAAAAGCTACCAAAAAAAAGCAATGGGAGGTGGGTGGGGAAGGAACAGGAGTCTCCAGATTACTGCCCTGAAAGAGAAGCTTCGGTTCTAGTCAGCCAGGAGAGGAGCTTTAGAAATGCAAATTAACACTGCTGGGGCAAAGTGTGGACAATGGACCCGGGTCTCTTGCCTGGGGCAGGAATTGGGCTGATTCCCTCTGCCCCTCACCCCAAGGTCTGCCTGCTTCCACTGATGGAATTTGCACAGCTCAAGGCAGAGCCCATGGGGAGGATATCTGACTCTGCAACAGAAAGGGGTTCAGCTGCAAAGGGAAGCAGCAAACGGAGAATGCTGAGAAAACTTCACTAAAATAATCGGGGGGGAATCATCCCTCTGCCCACTCCACCATGTGCTCTCAATGTCAGTGTTATATCCTGTGCATTACGGCACTGGAGTTTTCAGCGACCACAAGTTCAGGAAATCAGTTGGGAATCCAAGTATGCGATGATTTATTTAGAGTCCTCAGTTGATGCAGCCCTGGCTGTAGGAAGCACCCAAAAATGTCAGAAACATGAATGGTCAGCAGAACAATTCCTACAACACCATGGACCAGCCCCTGGGAAGCCCAACCATGAGGATCCAAAGGAGGCTGCGTACTACAGCAATGGCAGAGAGCGCCGGGCCAATGCCCCACGGCCTGTGCCTCTGCCCAGCAAGAAAGCCACTTTTCCAGGACTCCTCGCTCTCCTCGGGCCACAGAAACCTCCGGCCACGGGAATTGGCCCGCACAGCCCCGGCCACGGGGCAGCCACCTCTGTCCGAGCCACAGCAAGCGCGCCGAGCCAGCGCTGCTCCGGCAGCGGCTCCTGCCGAGGCAGCGGCGGCAAGGAGACCGCGGGCAGCCGCTCCCGCAGCGCCCTCAGCCCAGGGCCAACACGGGCCGGGCACGGCACAAGCCACCCGCCCGAGCCCCCTGCCGCCCCCGAGGCCCGCAGCCAGCCCCGAGCCCCCGCACAGCCCAGCGCGGCTCCCACCTGCGCCGGGGCCGCCTCCGAGCTCCGCCGCCGCCCCTCCGGTGGTTCTCGGTCACCCCCTGGATGATCCCGGTCACTCCCAGTATGCTCCAAATCACTCCCGGTAGGATCCAGCTGCCCCCGACATGGTCCCAGTGGCTCCCAGTCATCCCCTGTACGGTTCCTTCCCTCGCAGTCCCTCTCTGTAAGAGTCCAGTGTGGCCCCAGTCACTTCCAGTATGAACCCAGTCACACCTTACACGATGCCATTTGCCCCTGCTCTGGTCCCAGTTGCTCCCAGTATAAGTCCAGTCACCTCCCGTACAATCCCAGTAACTCCCAAACACTCCCAGTGTGAGTCTGGTTTGATGCCAGTCACCTCCAGTATGGTCCCAGTAGCTCCCAGACACTCCCAGTACTGTGCCAGGCACTCCAAGTGTAACCCCATCAATGCCATTATGATCCCAGTATGACACCAGCATGGGCCAGCTGCTCCCAGTATGATCCCAGTTGCCCCTGCATTATTCCAGTTTCTCTAATTCACCCCTACTACAGATCTGGTCACTCCCAGTATGATTCCAGTCAGTCCCAGGATGATCCAAAACATTTCCAGGCTCTCCCAGTACATCTCACTTGTGCCCTGCGTGCTCCCAGTTGCTCCCAGTAGCCCTCAGTGTGGTCCCAGTATATCCCAGTACGATCCCTGGTGCCCCAGTTCTGCTCCCAGTGGGTTCTTTTCCCAGTCTGTCCCAGTCCATCCCAGCCTGTCTCTCTCTGTCCCAGTCCCTCCCCAGCAGCTGCTGTTGTTTCCCAGATTCTGCCCCCCCACCCCATTCCCGGGCACTGGGACCCGGATGGATCCCCGAGGGTTCCCGAGGGGTGCCAGGAGGGGATCAGGTGAATCCCCCGGAATTCCCCCTTTCCCCTCCTCCTTTCCCTCCCCCCGCGCTCCCCGGGCACTTTCGCTTTCGCGTCTCCCGAGCTGCGCCACGGCCGCGATCGGGGACGGCTGCGATGGCTGCAGCGCTGGGGCTGGGGCTGCTCTGGGGGCTCCTGGGGCTCCTGGGGAACCCGGGGGGCGCGACCAAAGGTGAGTGGGACCCCCGAAACCGGGACCCCCTGAACCGCAATTCCCGGGCACCGGGACCCCCGGAACTTACATTTCCGGGCACCGGGAACCCCCCTGAACCCCCACTTTGGGTCCTGTGACCCCCCTCAATCCCCTTCCCCAGCACCATGACTCCCCTGTACCCCCTCACCTGGCATCGGGACCCCCCTGAACCCCCATTTCCGGCCACCCCGACCCCCCTGTACCCCCTTATGTGGCACAGGGACCCCCCCCGAACCCCGAATTCCGGGAGGGAAACTCCCCTTGAACCCGCATTCCCCGTCACGGGAACCCCCTGAACCCCCCTTCTTGGGCACTGGGACTCCCCTGCCCCCCCATATCCGGGGCTGGGGTCCCCCCGCACCCCGTCAGTGCTCTGGGACCCCCTGCACCCCCATTCCCGGCCATCCCGCCCTTCCCAGACCCCAGACCCGCCCTTTTCCTCGGCTCTTGGACCCCCAGATCTCCCAAATTTCTGCGTTCTCCCAGTTCTCCATTCCCGGCGCTTCCTGGAAGGGGTTCCAGGCGGTCCCGGAGGGTCCCTCGAGGTCCCAGGGGGTCTCAGCGAGGATCCAGTGGGATCCAGATGAATTCCCTGCAGTTCCCCTTTTCCCCGTCTCGCTTTCACGTCTCCCAAGCTGCGTCCCCGGGACCCGCCCGCCTCTCCCAGCCCCAGCCCCCCCTTTCCGTCATCCAGGGACCCCCTGGAGCCCCATTCCTGCCTTTCCCAGCTCCCAGACCCCACTTGCCTCAACAGCGGGGACCCCTGGACCCGCTTTGATGGGCACAGGGACCCCCTGGATCCCCCATCCCGCCTCTCCCAGTCCCGTCCTTGAACCTTGGACCCTTCCCGGCTCTCCCCGTTCCCTTCCCGAGCCTTGGACGCCCCCAGACCCCCCAGTCTCTGCATCCCCCCAGCTCTCCACCCCCTGCGGGGGGTCCTGGCAGGTCCCGGGGGGGTTCAGGGGCATTCCCAGGGTTTCCTCTGTCCGCTCCCCCTCCCCGCACTGCCCCGGTCACTTTGGCGTCTCCCAAGCTGCGGCACCGGGATCCGCCCGGGGACCGGGGACTGCCCCGGCTCCGGGACCCCCCTGAGCCGCAATTCCCGGGGCACAGGGACACCCCCAAACTTCCATTTCCAGGCGGATCCCCCTTCCTGGGCACAGAGACCCCCGTGAACGTTCATTTCGGGGCACAGGAGCCCCCCTGTGCCCCCTTCCCCAGCCCCGATAACCCCTGCACCCCTTATCTGGAGCCTGGAACCCCCTGCACCCCCATTCCTGGGCACGGAAAACCCCCTGAACCCCAATTTCTGGGCACCGGGACGCCCCCTGAACCCTCATTCCCAGGCATGGGACCCCCCTGATCCCCATTTCTGAGCACCGGGACCCACTGCGTCCCCTTACCCAGCACAGGGACCCCCTAAACCTCAATTTCTGGGCACTGGGACTCCCTGAACCTCAGTTTTCAGGCACCAGGACCCCTTGAACCCCAGAGCCCAGGAAGGGAACCCCCTGAACCCCATTTCCTGGGAACCAGGACCCCAGTGCATCCCACTATCAGGCACCGGGACCCCCTGAACCCCCATTCTGCTGCACCAGGAACCCCCCAAGTCCCCCATTCCTGTGAACAGGGACCCCCTGCACCCCCTTCCCCAGCACCGGATCCCAGCCAGGCCATTCTCTGGCACTAGGACACCCCTAAATCTCGATTCCTGGGAAGGGACTCCCCCTGAACTCCAGTTCTGGGGCACCGGGACCCCACTGCATCCCCTTATGCAGCACCGGGACCCCTGAACCCCCGTTCCGCTGCACCAGGACCCCCCTGAACCCCCCTATCCAGGACTGGAGCCCTCCCAAACCCTCCATTCTCATGCACCAGGACCCCTCTGCACCCCTTATCCAGCACAGGGATCCCCCTGCACCCCTCATCCAGCACCAATGCCCCCCTGCACCCCTTTCCCGGCCCTCCCCCTCTCAGAGACCCCAGTCCCCCCTTTTCCTTGACCCCGGCCCCCCCTGGGCCCCCACTCCTGCCTTCCCCAGCCCGCACCCACCACCTTCCTCACCACCGGGGCCCCGTGCACCCCCTTTCCTGGGCACAGGGACCCCCTGACCCCCCATTGCCCTCACCCCCCTTTCCTGGGCACAGGGACCCCCTCACCCCCCATTGCCCTCACCCCCCTTTCCTGGGCACAGGGACCCCCTGAGTCTCCGTTCCTGGGCATGGGGACCCCTCTGCACCCCCTTATCCGGGACTGGGAGCCCCTCCTGGACCCCTTGAGGTGTTCTGGGACCCCCTGCCCCCCTCCCCCCCCCCTCCCCCCCTTCCCAGATGCCAGACCCACTCTTTTCCTTCATCTTTGCACCCCCAGATCTCCCAAATTTCCCTGTACCCCCTCATCTGACACCGGGACTCCCCAGAACCCCATTCCTGGCAGGGAACCTCCCTGAACCCCCATTCCTGGGCAGGAGATCCCCCTGAACCACCATTCTCAGACATCAGAATCCACTGAGCCCCCATTCCTGAGCACGGGCACCCCCTTGAGCACCCATTTCTGGGCACTGGGTGTGTACTCCCTTATCTGGCACCTGGACCCCCCTGAACCGCCATTGCCGAGCACCAGAACCCACTTGAATCCCGAATTTTGGAAAGAGAACCCCCTGAACCCCCATTCCTGAGCAGGGAAACCCCCCTGCAACCCCATTCCTGGACATGGGGACCCCCATGAAGATTCATTTTCTGGCACCGGGACCCCCCTGCAACCCCTTATCTGGCACCAGGACCCACTGGATCTCCCATTCCTGGGGGTCAAGATCCCTTTGAACCCCAAATCATGGCACAGGAACCCCGTGAACTCCCTTATCCCAGACTGGGACCCCCGCACACCCCTGTCAGTGCTCTGGGACCCCCTGCCCCCCCTTTTCGAGCATCCCTCATTTCACAGACCCTTTGGACCTTTTCCTTGACCTTTGGACCCCTCAGATCTCCCAATTCTCTGTGTCCTTCCATTTCCACTCCCGCCCCTTCCCAAAATGGGTTCCCAGAGGGTCCAAGGGGTCTCAGGGGGGTCGCAGCGGGGCCCCTCCTTTCCTCTGCATCAAGGACCCCCAAGACTCCCATTCCCAGGTCTGCCCACCTTGTGACCCCTTTCCTTGGCACTGGGGACTCCTGGACTCCCTTTCCTGGGCACAGGGATCCCCTGGAACCCCCATTCCAACTCTCCCAGTCCCTGAACCCCCCCTTCCATAACCCTGGAACCCCCTGAGCCCCCATTCCTGGACACCAGGACCCCCTGCAGGCCCTTTCCTGTCCATCCCACCCTGCACGCCCTTTCCTTGGCCCCAGGATCCCCAAACCCCTTCCCAGCTCTCCCAGTTCCCCTTTCATTGATCCATGACCCCCTCAACCCCCCCAAATCTCCGTGTCCCCCCAGTTCTCCACTCCCTGCGTTACCTGTACGTGGCAGTGTCAGAGCCCAGCCCGGGGATCCCCCAGTTCATGTCCACTGGGTACCTGGATGGGATCCCCTTCATGCGCTACGACAGCGAGCGGGGCCGCATGGAGCCGCTGACGCAGTGGATAAAGGATGGAGTCGAGCAGGAATATTGGGAGAAGCAGACCCAGATCTGTGAGAAGAATCAGCATGTGGCTGCCAGGAACCTGGATACACTGCAGGAACGGTACAACCAGAGCGGGGGTGAGTGGGGGGAGCTGGGGCCAGAATGGGATCTGTGGGGCTGGGATGGGATCTGTGGGGCTGGAATGGGAACTGTAGGTCTCAGATACGGATTCACAGCGCTCCAAGGAAGTGAAATGGGAATCCATTAAGCTGGGATGGGATAGCTTGTGATCCATGGGTCTGGAATTGGATCCATGGTGTTGGGATAGCATCTGTGGGGCTGGGTTGGGATCCATGGGGTTGGCATGTGGATTCATGTGTCAGTGTCGAGGTGGTCACGACACAAAGCAGAGACCACAAGCAGTCTCAGATGGCAACTCTTTATTATTGAACATGGCTGACCTTTTATACACTTTCTAATTGTTTATACTTTTTCTACCCCAACTATTGGCCACAATAAATCAACATAACACCATTGGTGAAAAGTTACAGTGACTTAACTAACTTTCTAAAAATACTATGTCCAGCAGAGTTCTCTTCTTATCTTTATTCAATTCCACACTCCTCCTGGTCTCCTTGGTTGCAGCCTTGGAGAGAGCTCCTTCTCAGCTGCTTCTTGCTTCTCAGCTTCTGCTCGCTCCTTTAGCTAACAGGCCTGCTGTTAGCCCCTTCCACAATTCCCCTTTTTGATTTTGAACTGTCAACACAGCTGCTATGGATTTTTGCAGGGCCCTTTGCAAAAATCCAAGCAGACGGGGGAAACAAAAAACATCAATCACAACCATCAACAAAATTAACATTCCCATTCTTAATACAATCATTCCCATCGTTCATCCATCTATAAGTGCTTTTCAATTTCTTAACTACTCTGTCCTGTAAAGTTATATGTCTAATACTCAAACCTTAAACTATAACTGCCCCAAGTGCTCAAAAAGAGATGCAGGAATACTAGAACTAAAGGTTCCAAAAACCTGCATTGTCTTGATCGGTGCAAACCAAAACCACACTCTTTAATTACTATGAAGGCACATAAAAATTTGTGAGGTACATATCCTGTTATGGGGCCTTAGCCAGTGTTATCTGTGCGTTCTGCTTCAGCTGCAGAACCATCCATGCTGTCCCTGCCTGCACGCTCCAGATAGGGTTTAACACAGCGAGCAGGAACCCATCGAGGACCATTATCTGTCAAAACACAAGCATAGCCCCATCCCCAGGTTATTAGCTCCACTGGACCAGACCACATACCAGTAAGTAAATCCTTGACCCATACCTTGACATTTCTACGGAAATCTGGTTGCTTAGAATTCAAAGAGAAAAAATGGTAAAAAATTGGAGATAACTGTGAGTCAGGTAGGGGACACATAAAGTTTAGCACATGAACAGCTTCATCTAATCTCACTTGAGGTCATTCCTGTTGCATTCCCCCTTTTTGTTTTTGAACCTGATGTTTAAGAAGACCATGAGCCCTTTCAATGATTGCTTAGCCTGTGGGGACATGTGGAATACTTGTTGAATGCTCAATGCCCCAAGCACAAAAGAGTGCTTGCATTTTCTGCAAAGCACATGCTGGCCCATTATCCATTTTTATGTCACACGGACCACCTAGGATAGAAAAAGCAGGATAAAAATGATGAATGGCATCACGAGTTTTGTCTCCTGTAAATGCTGAAGCAATCATTGCATGAGAAAACTGTATCAACTATAACATGAACATACTTAAAGTGACCAAATTCTGGGATTTTTGTAACATCAGTTTGCCATTCCTCTAAGGTGGAAAGACCCCTAGGGTTGGTACCATAATATTGACATGAGTCATGTGACAGTCAGGACAAGAAGAAAGAATTGATCTTGCTTCACCAGGAGACAATTTAAATTGCTGCTGTAAAGCTTGAGCACTCTGATGAAAAAAATGGATGAGATAAAATTGCCTGCTGCAACACATTAGGTACAGTTTTGATTGCAGCAGCAGCCACTAGAGAATCTACATAGGCATTGCCTTCAACAAAAATTCCAGGTAATGATGTGTGGCTGAGAATAAGCACAATGATGAAAGGATGTTTTCAAGGACCAATGAATGTCCATAACTTCACTAACATAGTGAACAGTGGTTTCTCTTGAATATTATAAAACACTGCTTGATCTAAATGCTTAACCAAATTGGCAATATAGATAGAATCAGTAACTATATTTAGAGAATCAGGAAATAAGGTGAAAGCCAAAAGAACAGCACAAAGTTCAACCAATTGAGGCGTTCCCTGCTGAATCATTGTCTCATATTGCCAGTGATCATCCTTTCTGCAAGCCACGGCTGCTTTTCCAGTTTTCCCTGATCCATCTGTAAAAACTGTTATACCTTCCACTGGAACAGGAGAACAAATTTGTTTCTCTTCAAAAGGAATCTCTTTGGTCAGTTTTAGAACAGGATGAGAAGGCAAATGGTATTTTATTTGGCCTGTTAAACAAGATAAGGTAGATTGTAACTCATGATTGTTTTGAAAGCACCATTCAAAACACCACTGTTGTACAGGTATCACAATGATCACAGGGTTGTGTCCCAAAATCTCATGACAGTGCCTGTGGCCTTGGATGGTAATACCTGCAAAAAACTCATGAAGTCCTGGTGCTGTTTTCCGATATCTGAAAGATAAAATTCCAAAATATGCAGTTGTTCTTCCCAATTATCACTCCATTGACACAGTATTCCACATGGTATTTCATGGTCTTTGAAAATAAACAATTGAACACCAACAGAGGTATCTATTCTGATAACAAATTTGTGTGCTAAGGCAAATTCAATTTCTTCTAGGGTCTTTTTTGCTGCTGGGGTCAATTGCCTCTCATCAGTAGAGGAAGTGATACCTGAGAGCAAATCAAACAATGATTGCATCTGACGATTGGTTATGCCTAAATATGATCGAATCCAACCTATTAAACCAACAAATTTCTGTACATTGGTAACAGTTATAACATCAACGTCTAGATTTCACAGGTTGAGGTGTAACTTGCGTGTTAGTCACCAACATACCTAGATATTTCCAAGGTATATGTTCCGATCAGACCAAAAGCTTTCAAATTTGTCACAGCACATTGTTTAAGAGCTGACAACTGTTGTTTGTTGTCAGATGCTAACAAGATATCATCCACGTAATGATAACAGTAGCAGTTATTAAATTGCTCCCACACTTTTGACAAGGCCTGTGCCACAAACCATTGACAAATAGTTGGTGAATTTCCACGCCTTGGGGAAGTACCCGCCATTGATATCTTTTATTGGGTTCAGCATGATTTGTGGAAGGCACAGTAAGAGCAAATTTTTCTTTGTCTTGCTCAGCCAATGGAATAGTGAAGAAACAATCTTACATATCAGTGACAACTATCTGCCATTCCTGTGGAATCATTGTAGGTGTAGGAAGGCCTGGTTGTAAAGCTCCCATTGTTGCCATTACAGCATTTATCTGTCATAAATCATGTAAAAGTCTCCATTTTCCTGATTTCTTTTTTATTACAAAAACAGGGGTATTCCAGGGGCTGAATGATCCTTCAATATGTCCTGCTTGCAATTGTTCTATGACCAGTTCTTGCAGGGCAGTAAGCTTTTCAGTAGTAAGGGGCCACTGGTCAAATCAGACAGGTTTATCTGTCAACCATGTCAAGGCTACAACTGGATGTTCATTGCCCTGCATCACAGTGCCCCTATTAAAAATCCGTAGTAATTTTGTCACCCCATTGAGATAAGCAATCTTGTTCCCATAAACTTTGAGGAGCATCAGCAACATAGGGTCTGATGTTAGCTTGCTGGCCATGAGGATGTTTCACATTAATTACAATGGCTGACAAACCACCTGTTGTAGCACCACCCAACCCCAAAAGTCCAAACCATGCATGAATGAGAGGCCATGATTGAGGCCAGCAAAGTCATGAGAATATTGTGGCATCTGCTCCAGTGTCAATCAAACCTGTTACTGATATGGTTCCTGGATGACATCCACTGGCTGTGAGTATGCATGTCTTTTCTGGACGATCCTCTGTTACTTTCTCAGTCCAGACCATTTGAGGTACCCCTGTTGATCCAAAACTTCCTGTGCTGCGATTTTGGTCCACTGTATTTGGAACAGAACTCACAAAAAGTACAAGTTGATCAATGCAAGATCCTTTCTGAATTGTGACAGGGGGGTCATCACTTGATACCATAGCATGAATCTGTCCTAAATAATCAACATCAATAAGTCCTAAATGCACATGAATACCTCTAAGTGTAGTACTTGATCTCCCTATCAAAAATGCACTCAACCCCCGTCCTATTGGACCATAGGCATTGAGGGGCACTTTGCGTATTCCTTTTGCCAAAATGGTTTCTGTGTCGGCGGTGGGTATATCAATCCCTGCGGACCCACTTGTTGCCCCTGAGTATTGTTCGCAAATGGGCAGCTTTGCAGTGCTGGGAAGGCCATAATTGCTGCTGTGGTTGTTGGGGTATTTGTGTTCCCACGCACCCCTTCGCGCTCTTCCTCCCATTTCCCTGCAGCAGCTGACCATTTGCATGATATTTACTCCTGCATTGTTTAGCATAGTGCCCAAATGTAGCACAATGATTTCACACAACATCACTGCTTGCAGTTGACTTAGATGTTATTTTCTGGGTATTACACTGTGCCCTTACGTGCCCTTGCAGTCCACAACTATAGCATTTTGATGGAGGTCTTAGAACCGCAGCAAGAGCTGCCATTTTATGCTCCACTGAACCAACTTTCGAGCAAGCCATAATCATTTCAGGCAGTGTGGGTTCCCCAGGTAAGATGTCAATAATTTTTCTACAGTCTGGGTTTGTGTTTTCTTTAGCCAATTGTATACACAATCTGTGTTGCAAAGGTTCATCATCTACCTGTTTTTCAAGAGCTGCAGCAAGCTTTTCCACAAATTGCCAAAATGGTTCTCTCATCCCTTGTTGTATAGTAACAGATCTCTGTTTTGGAGGTGCCATTTCCATTGTTTTAATTAAAGCACTCATGCCAATTTGCTGAACTTGTGCCAAAATTGAAGGATCCCACCTTGCCTGTAAATCTGGGTTAGCAAAAGGCCCAGTGCCCAATAAGGCATCAACACCCACAGCATGACGAGGGGTGTGTTGAGGCAGCTGCATATTTGTTGAAGCTGTGCGCTCAGCCATTCGCATCCAAGTATCTCGAAATACACTGTATTGTACTGGTTGGAACAAAATTATAGCAAGAAGCATGATGTCATAAGGTAAAAGCATATCTGCATTAATTACACATATTAATTGCATTACCTCAGGGGAATTAATACCATACTGAGCCACTTTCAATTGGAGATCTTGCACAACCTTCCAGGCAAAGACGTGATGACTATCATCCTGCCCTGTTCCAAGAGCTGCTTTAAAAACTGGAAAAGCCATTGGGTTATCACAGGCAACATTTGCATTAATACTCTGCTCCTGAGGTACTCTTGGAGCACCTAATTTTTCTATCATGTCCCAATTCTTTTCTTCAGCTGCTTTCTTCCTAACAAATTCCCAAAACCCCTGAGGCTGTCAAGGAAGCACAGTGACTTGAGATGGAGGCAAAGTCCATGGGGCAGTAGGGCTAGAGCTATTAGAAGGTGAACTGTCAACAGTTCCTTGCCCCAATCTGGTGTTACTCTTTACTTGATTCGCTGTCACTGTCAGGTAGCAGAGGGTACGACCTTGCAGATTGTTCACGCAGCTCAGAGGGGAGCCGGGGGCAGACGGCTGGGCTAGAGCAGACGGAAGCAGAGGGGCAGAGGGCTGGGTTTCTCTCTGCTAAAGACATTTCAGCTAACTGGTGTAGTGGTGTAGTGTATACAGTCGCCATTCCGAGCTGCTGTTGCAGATATGAGATAAAGAGGTTTAGGAGTCTGATAAGGAGACACTATGGCAGCTTTCCCAGAAGTCTAGGAAGCTTTCTCAGAAGCTTTGGCAGCTTTCCCAGAAGCTGTAGTATCCAGCCCAGAAGCTCTGGCAGCTTTCCCAGAATCTTTGGCAGCCGGCCTGGTAACTTCCATGGCACCTGCACCTTCTTCAAGGATGGATTCAACAAGTTCCCCATCAGAGGCCCCGTCTGCCTCATCCCCCCTGTCAGTTTTTGTTATCAACCCCGATTCTTCGTCCGCATCCCGCTCTGCTTGTTCTCGCTCTGTTTTCCATTCCTTTAATGCCTCAAAAAGTGATCCCCAAGTAACAGCTAAATCGACAACAGTTTTATCTCCTGCTCGGATGACTTCCCACAGTCTGTCCCTGACTCTTTTCTATGCTTTAACACTAAATACTGTATCAGGATCAGTGCCAAAACCCTGTGATTTAGCCCACAGCAATATACTACGAAGGGCATAGTCTGAAATCCTAATTCCCTTTTTCCTTAACAAAACTTTCCATGTAGCCAAAACAGTCTCTTCCTCTTTAGATAAAGTATTCCCATTATTACTAGTTGGTGGCTCACCTGCTTCCAGGCATCTTGATAGGAGGAAATCAGGTCCAGACCCCCCTGTGGCTTCAACCCGCCACTCTCAGCTGCACCAACGCCGCCTCCCCCTCTACATCCCAGTGGGTCACGGTTTCCAGTCGCTAGGACCCGTATGGGTCCATGTAGTAGTTTGTTTTGGGGGGGCACCGAGGTGTCCTCGGAGGGTCCCCTAGGCTGTGAGTTCGTTGCAGCAGCAGGCAGGCAAGGAGACTCCACACGGCTTTTGAGGGTGCTAATTAGAAGAGGGTTTATTGGGGGTCCCGTCCCTGGGAGCATGGTGGTTACTGAGGGGGAAGGGGAAAGGGGGAGGGAGCGGGAGAGGGAAAAGGAGAGCCTAGGGAAGGGCCAAGAGGGGAGAAAAAGGGGCTAAGGGAGGAGAAAGGCTAAGAGAACGCCTGATCTCACTTCCATGGTTTAAGAGGGAGAATGAAAATGGGCGTGGAATCAGACTTGTGCCAATGGGATTACAGATACATGATGGTTCAGGGCAGGACCACAGGCTTGGGATATACCATACATTTTGGAGGGGTGAGACAGAGCATATCACTTAAATAAAATGCAATACTACAGGTCCAGACCAAGTGTGTTGTTCAGTTATTGTTTCACTCGCTGGCCACCGGATGTCATAGAGGTGGTCACAACACAAAGCAGAGACCACAAGCAGTCTCAGATGGCAACTCTTTATTATTGAACATGGCTGATCTTTTATACACTTCCTAATTGTTTATACTACTTGTACCCTAACTGTTGGCCACAATAAATCAACATATCACCATTGGTGAAAGTTACAGTGACTTCAGCTAACTTTCTAAAAATATTTCATCCAGCTGCAGAGTTCTCTTCTTATCTTTATTCATTTCCTCACTTCTCTTGGTCTCCTTGGTTGCAGTCTTGGAGAGAGCTCCTTCTCAGCTTCTTCTTGCTTCTCAGCTTCTCACTCCTTTAGCTAACAGGCCCGCTGTTAGCCCCTTCCAATCCATGGGTCTCCAAGGGGCTGGAATGAGGCCCTGTGGGTGTCCATCAGACTCTGGGCTTCCATGGGGCTGGAATGGGGCTCTGTGGGGCTGGGACACAATTCCATGGGTCTCTGTGGGTGCAATCCCCCCAGGTCTCCACACGAGGTTGCGAGTTTATGGCTGTGACCTGCTGTCCGATGGGAGCGTCCGTGGATTCAGTCAGGATGGCTACGACGGGCGGGATTTCATCTCCTTTGACCTGGAATCCGGGAGATTCGTGGCAGCCGACAGTGGTGCTGAGATCACCAGGAGACACTGGGAGGGGACCGTGGCTGAGGCACGGATGAATTACCTGAAGCATACCTGCCCAGAATGGCTCCGGAAATATGTCAGATGTGGGCAGAAGGAGCTGGAGCGCAAAGGTGGGAGCAGAAGTCTGTGGGTAAATGGGAATGGAGGACTTGGGAACACTAATTCCAGTGGGAATTCCATGGGCAGAGCTCACTCCAATCCCATTCCAGTGGGAATTCCATGGGCAGAGCTCACCCTAATCATATTCTTGGGGAATTTCATGGGCAGATCTCACCCCAGTCCCATTCCCATGGAACTCTATGCGTGAATTCCACCATTATCCCATTCCAGAGCCCCCTGATGTCCATGTGTCTGGAAAAGAGGAACACGGGACGCTGATCCTGTCCTGTCACGCGTACGGATTCTACCCCAGCACCATCGCAGTCAGCTGGATGAAGGGGGATGATACCTTGGATCAGGGGCCGGAGTGGGGCGGGATCGTTCCCAACAGCGACGGCACCTTCCACACCTGGGCCAGGATCGAGGCGCTGCCGGAGGAGCGGGAGCTGTACCGGTGCAGGGTGGATCATCCTGGAATGCTGGAGCCCGGGATCTTCGCATGGGGTGAGGCTGGGAGTGTGGGAATTAGGAATTCCCAAATGGGGATTCCTCTCCCCCTCCTCACTGTCCCGTGTTTCCAGAGCCGACATCTGGTGGGAATCTCACCGTGGTGGTCGCTGTGTCCGTCATCGCTGCCATCCTCATCCTCACCGTCCTCATCGGATTCGCTGTCTGGAGGCTCCAGTCTGGTAACACACGGGATGGGGGTCGGGAAGGGGCACGGATCCACCCGGTGCCATTCTGGGAATCCTGTGCCACCGACGCTGATCCCACTTTGTTTCCACAGGGAGGAGGGACAGGAAAGGATACAGCCCGGCAGCCGGTGAGTTCAGTGGTGGATCCAGCTCTGGATCCCCTCTGTGCAGATTCCAGGATGGATCCTGGGGTTAATCCCTGTGTGTGATCTGCGCTGGAATCTCATGGATTTTCTCTTTCTGCAGGAAAGGACGTGGGAACCAACGGCTTGACCACAGGTAGGGAGCAGGATCGGGGTGGGATTCCAGAGGGGGATCAGGGCAGGATGGATGGACTGGGATCAGGGAGGGATTCCAGATCAGAGCAGGGTCCAGAGCAGGATCAGGTGGAATTGTAGAGTGGGATTGGGGCTGGATTCTGGAGCGGGATCAGGAGGGATGGATGGAGCAGGATTGGTGTGGGATGGATGGAGTGGGATCAGGGAGGGATTCCAGACAAGAATCTGGTGGGAGGGGATGGAGTGTGATCAGGAAGGGATTCCAGACAAGAATCAGGTGGGATGAAATGGAGCAGGATCAGTTGGGTCTCCAGAGAAGAATTGGGGCAGGATGGATGGGGTGAAATAGGTTGGGATGGATGGATCAGGGTTGGGGCAGAGTGGGTGGAGTGGGATCAGGTGGGATGGATGGAGCAGGATTGCAGCAGGATTGGGGTGCGGTCAGGAGAGCAGCTCCTCCTCTCCATGGGCTTCAGCCAGGTTCATCCTGTGGAATGGGGACAGGGACAGGGTGACACTGTGACCCTCTCTCATCCCGACAGGAATCACCGCCTGAGCAATCCACAGAGCTGGATCTAGCCCCTTCCCTCTTCCCAGGAAAGCTGAGAGCTGCCAGCAGAGCTCATCCCGCTGCTCTCACCCACAGCTCTTGCTAATGGATCAGAGCTCATCCCACTGCTCCCACCCACCCCACAGCTCTTGCTAACGGATCAGTTTCCTGTTTTCCAGTGTTTTGAAGGCAAGAACCACAAATATTCCCAATGCTTCACTTCTGGTGTGAAATTATCCTGCTTTGGGCAATAAATTCAGGTTCCCTCCTCCAGTGTCTGGCAGTTCATCTCTGGGAGCCAGGAATGGGAATGGTGTCACTGGGAGCAGGGATGGGGACACCAGGACTGGGATGGGAACACCAGGACTGGGATGGGGACACCAGGACTGGGATGGGAACACCAGGAGCAGGATGAGAACACCAGGACTGGGATGGGAACACCAGGAGCAGAATGGGGACTTGCCAGCCACACCCTGCTCCTCCCCTGGGATTAATTTCCCGCTCCGTGCCCCATGTCCGAGGTGTCCCCAGGAGGGTTTGGCTGTGTTGGGCTCCTGGAGGGGAAGTGCGATGGGGGGAGGGGTCAGGCCAGGCCTTGTTGTCCCCAGTGGTCCTTGAGTGTCCCAAAATCAGGGCTCGAGATCTCGGAGGGGCTCCCTGGCCATGACACGAGGACAAAATGGCCATGAGAGTGACCATGAGTGACACAACCCTGAGATGACTATGACCATGGGATGACCACAACTGTGACCATGACCATGAGATGACCATGACACAACCACAACCCAGACCATGAGATGGTTTGGACCAAGAGATGACTATGGGTTGGCCATAGCACAACCACGGCCTTGAGGTGACCCTGATGTGATCGTGGCCATGAGATGACCGTAAAGTGACAATGACATGACCGTGAGATGACCATTACAGTGAGACGACCCTGAGCATAAGATGATGGTGATCCGGAAATGACCATGACATGACCATGACCATGTGATGACCATAAGGTGATCATGACAGGGATGACCATGAGATTACCATGACACCACCATGGCCATGAAATGATGAAGGCCTTGAGATGACCATGACTGTGACCATGACATGATCTTGACCAAGAGGTGACCATGAGATGACCGCAATCGTCTCACACCATGGCTACATGGTGATCAAGACCATGACGTGATCATGACCATGAGATGATCATGGCACAACCATGGCTGTGAGACAATTGTGACCATGAGGTGACTGTGAGATGACCATGACCATAAGGTGATGGTGATGACCACAACTGTGGGAAATAAGCCTTACAGAACAAGGACCTTTCCCCCCCTTTGTTCAATCCTGTTCACTTCTGTTCACTCTAGGAAGGTTCAGCTGTGTTTGGATGGCCAGAGAGTGGGTTGGTGGTCACCTTGTGTGTGAGACAATGATTGGTTGGGGAGATGCATGAACCACATGATCAGAGAGCTGATTGTGTCAAGGAACGTGTCAACAGCAACACCGCAGTAACAGGCAGCCACTGCGTGCTAATTTTGTTTAAGTTTGGGTTAAACTTGCTTAAGTTTGGGTTAAGTTTTATCATTGTGACCACTAGAAATAAAGGGATGGGACTATTTTCAAGCTAAGAACGATTTATTGCTCAGATAAATATCAGCCTCGGAGGCTGTGACATTTTAGAGGAGCAAGCTTTCAGCCATAGCTCAAGAGTAATCACAAGTTTCTTTGTTACAAGGCAATATATAACTTTTTTAACCAATAGACAGTTGCCACAGGGTTTATTTTACTTTTCTAACCTATCACCTTTACTTACTTCTGCTGCACTGCAGATACTTTTATCCAATGGGCTTCTAACTCACAGGCACACATATGCTTTGTCACAACTTTTTTAAACTCTTGGCTTTTTCCATACAATCACACCCCCACATTATAAACCCTTCACTGTCTTACCCAATACAGTTTCTTACTTACTTAAGGCATATTCTCACCTATAACTATAGAAATACAAGTTTATGATTTTTCTGCTTAATATCTGTGTATTGTATTTTTACATCAATCTAAGCTTCTTCTGAGGCTGCAGATCAAATCTTTCAGTGTCTTTGGAAGTTTCTGTTTTTCCAATTTCCACAAAGTTTCAAGTATAAAAAGGCTCAGTTTGTTACAATAAATGATCTTCGGAGCAAGCAAGGAGGTTCATGTGTCTTCATTGACCATTGGTACACATGACCATGAGATGGCCATGACGATGACTCAGCTATGATCCTGACCTGGCCATGAGATGACCGTGTGATGACCATGACAGTGACCATGCCCATTAGGTGATCATGACCATGAGCATGACAATGAGCATGAGATGGTGACCATGAGACGACCATGACCATGAGCATGAGATGATTGTGATCAAGGACGACCATGAACATGAGATGATGGTGATCAGGAGATGACCGTGACCATGACATGACTGTGGCCATGAGCTGACCACAAGATGATCATGACCATTTCACGACTGTGAGCATTTCATGACCATGATACAGCTGTGAGGTGATCAAGGTCATGAGGCAACCATGACTTAACCATGGCCATGGGGCCATAAAGACCATGAGATGAGCAAGAGATGACCATGGCCATGATACAGTAATGACCATGAGATGACCATAACAATGAGACAACCATGAGCACGAGATGATTGTGACCAAGAGATGGCCATGAGATGACCACAACACAATCATGGCCACAAGACCATTGTGACCATGACATGATCATGAGATGACCATGACCATGTGTTGACCATGACTGAGATAACCTCAACATGACCATGAGAGGATCAAGACCATGACATGAAAGTGACCATGAGATGGCCACAAGATGATTATGAGATGACCATGACCATGCAATGAGCATAACACAACCATAACCTTGAGATGACCGTGACCGTAATATCAACTTGACAGAACTATGACCATGACCATGACCATGACATGACCATGACACGATCATGACCATGAAATGATGGTGATCAGGAAATGACCATGACCATGAAGTGACCATGAGATGAGTGTGACCAAGAGATGACCATGAGATGACCACAACACACCACAGCCATGTGTGCTCATGCTCATGACATGACTATGAGATGACCATTACAGTGACATGACCAAAACCAGAACCATGGCCACGATATGACCATGACATGACCACAACATGACCATGGCTGTGAGACAATCATGACCATGAGGTGACCATGAGCATCAGATTATGGTGATCAAGAAATGGCTGTGATCATGAGATAACCACAACCATGGCCCAACCACAGCTGAGAGATGACCATGATAAGACTGTGGCAAATGAGTTGAAGATGACATGATCATAAAATGATCATGACCATGGAATGACCATGACCATGACACAACCATGACCATGGGGTGACCATTACAATGAGATAACCATGACTGTGAGATGACCAAGAGCATGTAATAATTGTGACCAAGAGAAAACCATGAGACGATCACAACACACCATGGCCACGTGTGATCATGATCATAACATGACTGTGAGATGACCATTACAGTGAGATATCCATGAGAATAAGATGATGGTCATCAGAAAATGACCATCACCATGAGATGGCCATGAGGTGAACAAAACCATGAGATGGTCATGACCATGACACAACCATGACCATAGGATGACCATTACAGTGAGATGACCATGAATGTGACCATGACAGGACCGTAACCATGAGATGACCATAAGCATGAGATAATTGTGACCAAGACATGACCACAATACAACCATGGCCATGTGATGAGATGATGCCTTAAGTTTTAGCTTTCATATTTTCCAGATTTTGTACTGCATTAGTATATAACTCTGAACTTCATATAAAGTGTTAGCAAGATCTCTTGTGAGTGACAGCGGGACTGGGGGGACACATGCCCCCCCCAAAATCAGCTTGGGGACAGAGCGGGGGGTCCCAGCTGGGCCCGAGGCCACGGGGAGAGGCTGCAGCCGGCGGCGGCTCAGGAGCTCTGTGGGCAGAGAAAAGGGGGTGAGCCCGGGCTATGGGCCCCGGGGGGAGCACACACGCTCCAGGGGAGGGCGAACAGGACACCCAGGACCCCCCCTCACCTTTTTGCACAGGTAGAAGCTGAGCCCCAGTGCCAGGAACATGAAGCCCAACACGGAGCCCCCAATCCCAGTCAGCATCTCGCTGTGGGTGGTGTCCAGCGGCACCTCTTGGCGGTGTGCAGGGGTCAGGACCCTCCAAAACTTCTCACAGACACCCCAAGCACCCTCCAAGCATCCTCCCAGTCACCCCCGGCCCACCCAGCACCCCCTGAAACCTCCCCTCAGTCCCTCCCCAGCCTCCCGAGGACCCACCAAAGCCCATTCTGTCCCTCTCAGGATCCCACAACACCCTCCCTGTTGCCCTCCACAGCGCCAGATTCCAAAACCCTCTCCCAGTCCCTTCCCAGCCTCACCAGGACTCACCCAGAACCCTCCCAGTCACTTCTCAGCACAACCAACCTCAACCCAACCCCGGCTTTGCCATTCCTGATCTTCTTCCAGCCCCTCCAGGCTCACTCAAACTCCCTCCCAGTTACACCCAGCACCCCCAAACTCTCTCCCAGTGCCCATCAGGACCCCCCCCCAACCCCATCCCACCCTCCCCAGCATCCTTCAAACCTTTTCTCAGCCCTTCCAGACCCACGAGCAACTCTCCCAGTTGAAACCAGGCTCTCTCCAACTCTCTCCCAGTTGCTCCCAGCACATCCCAGTGCCTCTCCCAGCACCCCCAGTGCTTGCCCCGTGCCCCAATGCTGGTTCAGGGGTGCTCCAGGCTGACGTGCTCCACCTGGCAGCTGCAGGTGACCCCACACTGGGGGCAGTTTCCAGCAGCACCAGCAGCTGGTGGCTCCAGTCCCCACTGGGAACCACATCGGTGGCCAGCACAGAGAGCTCCTGCTGGCCCTGGAACCACCTCAGCTGGATGTGGGCAGGGTAGAAATCCATCACGGAGCAGAGCAGGCGGCCGGGGCCGGGCTGGGAGCTCGAGGGCACCAGCGAGATGGACACGGTGGGATGGGCACTGGGAGAGAGCAGGGACACACTGGGATCAGGTGGGGGGAACTGGGAGAGAGAGGGGATATCGCTTGCTGGGAGTCTATGTACAAATCACGAACAAGACGGGACCGCTAGGAACGCGTCTTGAGCTGTTTTATTTTCCAGCATCAGTCTCATTACATGGTTATGACAATGGGAAGATGCCAGCAGCTCATATCCCAGGCAGCAGACCAAGAACTTAATGTTACAACTTACTTTATAAGTTTTTTGACCAATCACACAAAGCAGAAGCATATTGACAGTAGTTCTATCCAACCACTATAAGCACATGTACTTTTGGTTAAAACAATGCTTGCTTATTTCGAATGCAATACCTGTTTGTAAGCCTTAAAACACAATGCACAGAGCTCCATTATTAAGCTTAGAACTTCCTAATATCTTGCTAGATATACTTTTTTGCAGATTAGGGAGTTATTCTAGACAAGTGTTATACACAGACCATTGTTCCTTTGTCCTTACGTTTCTACTTTTTACATAATTTTTCTGCTAACTTATTTTATGGCCACTGCTCAGCTCTAATCACAGTTCTGCTGTCTCTGAGGCCTGCCTTTCACAGCTTTCCCAAAACCCTCTGATTTTATGAATTCTCACAATTCCCCCTCTTGGTTCACCTAAAGAGAAACCTTCATAACCGTGTCATTTATTAACTACTTTGCGTTTCGTAGCTCTACTATAACATATCAGCTTATTACTTACTTAACGCGTCTTTTTGCTTGCACCAAGCATTGCTATCTTACAACACAACAATTTTAATGCTGTGGAAGTCCAGTCAGTTCAAAGGGCATGTGTGATAACAATTATAAGTTATTGTTAGAAAAAAATCTCGTCTTAATTCAAAACCTTCCTTCATGTCTACACCTTCATCCATCATCTCTGTGAGATTTCGAGAACTCTCTGTGAATCCATTTCCTACCTCTGTCTCTTGTATGATAAAAACTTCTTTGGTAGTTTTGTCCATCATTCGTCGCACACACCAGAGTATGCAAGGTATTACTACAGTATCACCACCAAAACACCCAACACATATAGACCTATTTTACAGAGTTCCCTTAGCCAAGGTGCAAAGCTCCTTGGAACAAATCATCTAACCAGGACCCACCATCTTCTTTAATTTGAGCTGTCAAATCTTTCAGCTTTTGTATACTTTTGTGGATGGATTCAGAATGATCAGACAGGTTCATACAACACAATCCTTCAAATTCCTCACAACCATGTCCATGTGCCAGTAAAAGAAAATCAACTGCTGCTCTATTTTGAAGGGTAGCATGTCTAACACTATGAACATCTGTCATCACATCACTGATTGCAGTGGATGTGGCATTAGTTTGTTTACTCAGCCAACATCCAACACAATCTAATTGTTTAAATGCCATTGCTGAAGCCAGATGGGGTAAAAACAAACCTGCTGAAACCCTTTTGGCAGCATTCCAAGGCATGAAATCACTCTTACAAGTCTTATCATAATGATGAGCAGTTCTCGTTCCCTTATGTTTTTCTTAATGACTGCTTTAGCAGTAGGGGCTATCCCAGTGAGGATCCCAATGCTACATGGGCCACCTTCAAGGCGTGATGGAATGCCTTGCCAAGCCAAATTTCCATAAAGGAACCAATATCCTTTTGGCAATTGTCGTGGATATTGGTCAGCCTCGGAAAGCACATCCCAACTGTTTGAATAATTACACCAAAAACTTAAATTTCTGTATGCAAAATAATGAGGAGTAACATTATACTTTGGAGGATCACCTTCTTGCCAATCATTAGCTGTAAATGTAAGGCAAAAATCCATTTTTAAAGAACCAAGGCTTTCTAATTCCTGGGGTTCAGAGACTGCTTTGGAAAGTTCTTTGGCCCAAATGTTCAAATTCAATACAGGACTGCTCCCATTGTCAATTTCACCAGGATTACTATTAGATTGCTTTTTGATCAAAGGAAAATCCTTTACTGGCACACCAACTAGACATGTTGAGAAAGGCTTTTCTGGTTCCAACATATGGTATCTGAGCCTGCAGCCTTGGCTAAGGTCACCCAAACATTTGTTTTTGGTTGTTCCACAGGAAATTTGCATTACAAGAAGCAATCAAAACCAACCAACACCAGCATAGCTTTCGATTTTGCTCCATCCTTCTCATGAGCTAATCTTTGGCAAAAAATGTTCCCATATGTATCAATTTGAAAACCTTGCTTTTGACCTAAAAATAAAATTTCACCTTTGAAAGTCCAATAGAGGGGATCTATGACGTAACAAAGCAAAAACCACGCTTTTGCCAAAAATCAGCTCTATGAAACCAACAACTGACACATTTAAAAATAGTACAAAATCAGAGTTTGCAGGTTCCAACGATGAACAAGGCATGTCAGGTGTGACCTGTGATCCCTCTGTTGGGCTCACGTCTGCGTACTTGCTTCTGTGGTCTTGGACTCGTCAACACATTCTGGGGTGTGATACGGTTTGACGTTTTTGGCTGGGACCCACTTAATTCCTGCACTTGTAGAGACAGAAGCATACCCTTTGCCCCAAGTGATTAATCAAAAAGGACCTTCAATTTGCCCAGTATCAGGGTTTCTAATTAAAACAGGGGGATTTTCTTTCAGTTTTGCCTGTGTGTTATTTGAAAAATGTCTAAAAATTGGTGGGTTGGGTTCTGCAACAGAACTGTTTAAAAAATTAGAAACATACAAAGCTTTGTTCAACCTCATCTGTGGTGTGACCTCTAGTCCCCCCTTCTGTTGATCAAGAATGTGTTTTTATGTTTGATGTACTCTCTCAATAATTGCTTGACTCGTGAGAGAGTGAGGAATACCAAAGATGTGATAAACACCCCATTCTTTTAAAAATGTGGTCAATTTTTGAGATATACATATGGGACCATTGTCAGTTTTTACTTCTTGGGGCACACCCAATGAAGCAAAACTTGCAAGAAATGGTGATAGGCATGACTACCTGTTTCACCTGTGTGAAGAGAAGCAAAAACTGCACCAGAGAACGTGTCTACTGAGACATGAATATTTTTAAATTTACCAAAGGAAAGGTATTTAGTGACATCTGTTTGCCATAACTGCAGGCTTTGCAAGCCTCATGGGTTGACCGCTCCTGTGGAAACAGGAGGCTGCACAAGCTGGCAGTCAGGGCAAGTATTGATGATGGCTTTAGCTTGACTTTTGGAAATTTGAAACATTCGCACAAGTGCTTGTGCATTTTGGTGAAAAAAGGCATGACTCAGTTTTGCTTGTTCAAAAATGTTTGGCAAAGTGTTTGAGATAACCATTGTCAGTTTGTCTGCTCTCGTGTTTCCTTCCACTAAAAATCCAGGAAGCGAAGAATGAGCCTGATGTGAGAAACAAAATATGGATTAGTTCTGTATTGCAAAGTTGTATAAAGACATGAAAGCCAACAATATAGAGTCTCATTACTAACAGCCTTCAAAACTCATCCTTCTATTCTTTTAACTACATTAGCAACATAAGCAGAATCTGTAATTAAATTAAAAGGTTGTGGAAAGAGCTGAAAAGCCCGAACCACAGCTGCAAGTTCAACAATCTGAGGAGATCCTTCTACTGTTTGAATATCTGACTCCCAAGCATTAGTTTTTTGGTTCAACAAAGTTATGACTGATTTGTGACTTTTGCCAGATCCATCAGTAAAGAGTTATTGCATTTAAAGGTTCTTCACTTAACATAGGTTTGTCTCTAAAACTCAATTTTGCTTGCAATAATTTGTGAGCTGGGTAATGAACAGAACAAACACCTGGGAAGTTCAACAATGCATACTGCAAATCATCATAATTTTGCATTGCCCAATCAAGATAATATTTTTTCAATGGAAAATAGATAACTGCAAATTCTTGACCTGCTAAACTTAACAATCTTGTTCTGGCCTTAATTACAATTTGTGCCATCATCTCTAAAACTGTAAAAATAGTCTTTGGAAACCTATAGGGAAGAAAAATCCATTCTATTATCAACACAGGATCTCTCTCAGAAGGGTCCCACTGAAAAATGAGACCACAAAGTTGCATTTTTTTCTCCTAAAATTGCAAAAAAGAAAGGCTTTTCTGGAACACAGCGATGAGCCTGTCGTCTTTGGAGAGCTTCCATGACCTTGTCAAGGGCTGCACGAGCTTCAGGTGTAAGAGTTCTAGGAGAGTTGATGTCACAGCTTCCTCTCAGTAAATTGAAAAGTGGACCCAGTTCATCGTTGGTAATTCTCAATGTTATGAATAGAAAGTTGTATTTTTTTTTAAGTTTCAGAGTTAAAAAACCACGTCAGACCGGGTCAGACTCCTTTGGTTTCGTTGCCAAAGAAAAAGTTTCTAATTACCCGTTAATGGCTGATGATTAACTATTGTTCCTCTGATGCTGGCCGTTTGCCAAAAAGATACCAAGGGAAGCCCTCCAGGGTAAAGAGAATGGGCAGTGACACCAGAGACAACATGCAAATGAGAAATGCATTGCACCCTGGGTTTTTACAGTTTTGCAGTTTTTACAAGAAAAAACCCTAAAATCACGAGCCAACAAGTGACTTAAGTGACATCTAAGGATGGGAGCATTGTCCCGTACCTGCTTGGACCTTTTTGTTTCTCACCCTAACCTGAAAAGAAACTGATTAAAGAAACCCCCCGGGTTTTTAAACAAACAAGCTGTCCTGGCTTGTAAAATAAGCATGTATTCTATTTTTGCCATCTGTTGGGGGTTAGGCAGTTTTTCTTATCTCTTTCAAGCACAATGACACTGCCAGGAAGATAATCTCCTGCTAATGGGCTATTGAATTACTCACTGTGGCTGGTAAGATTAGTTACATCATCCCATTGGGAGATGCTCCACCCAGAGGGAGGAGCCAAGCATCCCTGCCACCATAAAACAAGCATTTCTGAGACCACAGACAGCCTTCTTCGCTGGATTTCCCAGAGGAATCAGGAACCAAGGCCCAGCTGCTCCTTCGCCGCATTTTCAGAAAGGAACTACACCCTTCTGCAGATCGCCGCTCCAGGAGGAGCAGCCACTATCTGGCTGGACTACTATCAACACCCAGACTTCTCAGGGTGTCAGGTTTTTCTCACTCTGCCAGTGGTTTTTTGCTTGTGCTAAATTACATTGTTATTTAGTTTTTTTCCTTCCTAGTAAAAAACTGTTATTCCCATATCTTTGCCTGAGAGCCCTTTTAATTCTGAAATTGTGATAATTCGGAAGGAGGGGGTTTACCTTTTCCATTTCACAGAAGGTTTTTTGCCTTCCTTCACAGACTTCTGTCTTTTCAAACCAAGACACAAGCCAAGGACTCCACGACTCTCCCGTGAGGACAGAGTCCCCAGCTCTGTCTACAGACCAGCGGACAAAGCTGCATCATCCTCCTTCTTCGTGCCATGCCTGGGAGCAACGGCGGTGTGGGCGCAACCCATCGATTTCTCCCCACCTGAGCTGATTCTTCTTAATAAAGGCATTAAAAAAGGAGAAAGGTCTCCTGCCCATTTATTTCACTCAAAACAGGTCTGACCAAATTGATTTCTCCTAGAAGCTGTTGTAAATCTTGTAGATTGTTGACATTGGTCCAGAGCTGTTGTATCTTCCGTGGTATAATTTGTTTTTTCAGTCATCTTCCATCCTAGATACTTCCAGGGTGGAACTTCTTGGATTTTTGTTGTAGAAATTTCAAGTCCAGCATTTCGGATTTCAGTAACAACACTGGCATGGGTTTGCTCCATCTCCGTCTGCATTGGAGCTGCGATGAGCAAATCATCCATGTAGTGTAGAATCATTGCACCCAAAAGACCTCAGGACCTGAGGTACCAAATGGCACAGACATAAATGAATTGTTTGGAAAGTTGTTTTGCTTGGGTGTATTCATGGATAGAAGAAATGCAATAGCTATAGGTGTTTTTAGTGGAATTACCACAGGAACACTAAATGCAAGAGCTAAAATTACTAGCTCTTCATTACAATTTACTGAAACAATGGCAGGAAGGATTGAAAGGCCAAGAATTTTGGCCTTTGCTAGCTTTGCCTAGAATCAAAAAATCTTGTCTTTGTTGAAAAAGATTGACAATTCCAGTAGGAATGCTTTCATAACAAAAATTATTTAAAAGGTGTATCAATTTTGAGGAGGCCAATTCAAACCTTGTATTTGAGGGTATTGAGCTGGAACCATTTGCGGAATGGTTGACTGTGGGATAAATGATTGAGGTACCAATGCCACTTGGCTGGGTAATTGCTGTAAGGAGGTACCACTGCTTGTGTCGAGGCACGGTGCTAATCCACGCTCTTTTTTGAGTTTAATGACAAAGGTTTGCCATCGATGTCAAATTGAGAGTGACAATGCTTAGCAAGATGCTTCCCTTTCCGACATCGAGGGCAAATAGAAAGTTGTTTAGGTTGAATTGTTTTTGCAGGGCAATCCTTTTTGATGTGTTCTGGCTTACCACAAGCAAAGCAACAAGCCTTTTTACCAGAGTCCAACGGTACAGTACCAACAGATTTTTCCAAAGTTTTTGTTTGTGCTTCTAGGGCCTTTTCAAATTTTTCCATTTGTTGTGCTAAATTATTTCCCAATGTTTTTCCTAACTTTTCCTGACATTCTGCAATTTGCTTTCCAAAAGCATTGACTTGCACGTTAGCAAGATGTTGTGAAGAGGTGAGCTTACTGCAAGCTGTGAGCATATGTGTTACAGTTGGAGGCTGATCAGGTAAAGTTAAAATAATCTTTCTACATTCTTCATTAGCATTTACAAAAGCAAGGTTTTGAATAATATAGGAATGAGCTTGTTCATCTGGACATTGTTTTTCGACTGCTTGGGTTAATCTATCTAGGAAAGAACCAAAGGACTCGGTTTCACCTTGTCTGATAGTAGTATAAGTATTTACATGGGTACCAGCTGGCTCAACTGAAAATAAAGCTTTTCTAGCAGCATCTTTAATATCTGTTAGTACATCCCAAGGCAATTCCACCGCTTGATTTTCTGGTTTATGGAAAGGTGGATCACCTGCTAGTTGGGTAATATCTATATTCTCATAGCGAGTATTTTCATAGCTTTCAACCAATTTATTAAGAAGTTTTTCCACTGTAATTCCCATAAAAGATATTGTGAATTGGTTAAAATCACGGAAGCCACATTTCAACAATCAGCAGGGACTAAGTCATAAGAATTAAATACACTTTTCAACACATTATTAAAATAAGGAGAAGAGAACCCACTTTCTTTCAAAGCTTGATGGAGCTCTTTTGTATCATGGTGAGACAGAGTTGCATATCATGGATTTACATCATTACGACCATATCTTACAGATAAGGCAAGGAATTGTTTCTTTGAATCCAAATATTTTTCTAAATTTTGATTAATATTAGACCAATTAGGTAGTTGCAATGGAAGGTTTACCTCTGATTTAGATTGTGTTTTGTTTTTCCCTCTCATCACTCCTGTTTCTGTTACAGAAGAACAGGTAGTGTTGTCACAGTCATCAGCTGTCCCAGGAACTCTGCCAAGAAGCTCCAAGTTCTTTTTGGCAGAGGTGTGGCTGCAGCAACAAACTTTTCTGGGAGCCCTGCCAGGAAGGGACGGGGAGCAAAGTTCCAAGGTCTTGGCAGCAGCGCTGCCTGAGCAACACGCCTCCCCGGGAGCCCTGCCAGGAAGGGCAGAGCAGAGCTCCACAATCCCAGCAATGCCCCCCCTATGGAGGTAGCGGCCAAGGAATGTGTTTTATTGGTTAAAGAAAGAGAACCAGAGTCTGATATATCAGGCCTCAATTCAGTAAATTGCGTTTCATTAGAATCATACGAATCGGGCTGCTCTCAAACTGCAGGTCCCGAATTTGTATTTGTAACACTTACCAGTGGGCTGTTAAAGGTTCCACACCCTATCCCCACACGTGGGTATACAGCTGGAAAACTCTCAGCTCCAAGCTGCAGTCTCAACATGCTGTTTTCCCCCCCTCGCTCTTCCTCCTCCGGGCAGAGTCATCCTGGCCCTGCTCGGCCCTTGGCTGCCGCCCGCCGCCTCTGTCCTCCCCATTGCCCCTCCTCTGCAGGCAAAGACAAATCCAAAGCCTCCCCACCACCTGCAACCAGAGGCTGGGGAACCAAAAGCAATGAAAACCCTGGAAGAGGCTTGGGGGAGGAAGCTATACAAAAAGAATTCTCAGAACTACAAAGCAATCTGCCTGCCTGAGCCTGATCTGAGGGGATGGCTTCCCGGGAAGGGGAAACAGTGGCAGGAGTGACCTCCACAGCCCCTGGCCAGGCAGAGCAGATTTGGAATCCCCCACGGCAGACTCCCCCTGCACAACTTCAGAACAAGATCCGGCCGCAACTTGTTTGGAAGAGGAACAGGGCACAGAAACAGCAGCTCCTGTTTTGCAAAGCCTCCCCAAACTTTCATCTCCTGGACCCGCTCGACTCCCAACCTCCCCAGAACACGACCCCTGATCCCCCGAATTCTTGGAACATAACGAAAATCCTGAACGCTTTCCCGGGAAATCTGGGGATGGACTACTCCATGGAGGAATGGAGGACGCCTGGTTGCAGCATCTGTGACACAGGGAATAATGGAAGAAACAGAGAACACGACAGAAGCTAGAAGCTGATCTGATTCCCCCTTCCCGGGGATTGGGGTGCTGTCCACATTGCCTGGAGAAACCCTGGACACACCCGAAAGGAAGGAACCCCGAACAAAACCCGAAATCCCCCCAGAGGAGGACAAAGACCCAGCACAACTTGGAATTAAAGTCTCAGAAGCAGATGTTCTGTTTTGGTGGTCGAGAAAGTCTCTATTACGATCATACTGTTTAAAACTCTCCATTAAAGTTCTGGAGACAGGCATTAGTTTGACCAAAGTCTCTTCCTTTTTCAGAGAGACTAGATTATAAATTTTCCAGTTCATCTGATCCCAAAAATCAAAGGCAAAAGCAGACTTCAAGTCTATATTTTCAGTATTCGCTTTTACCCAGATTAATGTCTTTCAGTTCATGTTTTGAGATGTCTGAACGTCCTTCATCCTGTAAAATTGTCTCAAGCCGGTAAAAAACATTCCATTCTGTTTTAGATAAATAATTTCCCATCTCGTTGCCCAAAGATCCCCCCATGAAGCTCAGCTCTGCGATCCTGCAAGATCCAAACCTACACACACAGAGAATAAAACCTCCCAGAGACACCAGACGATATTTGGGGCTCAATTCCACAATCTGTGAGCTCCAAACATACCCCAGTATAAAACCCTCTCAGGGACCCCCTGATAGATTTGGGACGAGCTCCCCCTCCCTGCTCACCTGCAGCACGAGGGGGGGGCGATGGTCCAGTGGCTGCGGCCACAGGGGGCACTGGAACCTCCTGCTTCTCCTTCGTTTCCTGCTCCTGATCCTCCCCTTTCTGCTCCTCCTTTTCCTCTCTCCCTCCTCCTCCTCTCTCCCAATCCCACCTCCTCCCCAGTTCCTGCCTTCTGTGTATTTAGACTGAAGAACCATGCTTGTTTTTAGAACTAGAACAAAGATCCCAGGTGGAACAAGGCTTGCTGCTTTTAGTCAGAAGTATCAGTGACTAAAGGTCACGATTCCTTTGGTTTGGTGCTGTCCTTGTTCCTCCTCAGTGTTCAGGCTGGGCTATGGGGTGTCCTTGTTTGCTGCATTTCCCGAGTTCCTCTTGGATCCTTTGGGCAAGAGGATGTGCCCTGGGAGGGTTCTTTGTGCTCCTTTGTGACACAGGAGAAGCTTCCAGGCGGTTTCCGCGTCAGCTGCTGCTGTGCTGTCACAGGAACACTGCCACGTCCCCGTGGTGTTCCCGTTGCTGTGGGACACGGAGGCCTCAGTGTCCAGAGTGGCTCTGGGCTCCTTGCCGGAGGATCCTCCTGCCCGAGGCATTCTCAGCAGCCAGCCCAGCCTGACGGGTGTCCTTCTGTGCTTGCAGGGCTACAGGCTGCAGACGTGTGCAGCGCAGCCAAAATGATCCAGCACGTGCTTGCTGCAGTTGGCACCCTGTACACTGTGGCTTATTCGGGGTATTTTTTAACCCACTTGGCACGTAAGTCCAGGTTTTGCCTCGGTGCAGCATCTGTGCCTTTGGCCTTGCTGTGTGCTTTCTGTTCCCCCTCTGGAGCTGAGCAGACTTGGGAACCAAATTGCCATGAAGACACCATTGCTTTGGGAGAGCTCCTGCCAGCAGCTGTAGCTGAAAAAGCGGGTGTCTGCAGCCAGCAGGGCGTGCACAGCATTTGCAAGGAGCCCTGGGGGGTTCTGTTCCCTCAAGCGGGGACTCTGTGCCAGCAGAGCCTGGAACTCCCTCCCTTTGCTGCTCCAGCCAAGAACTGACCCAGCCCAGTATTTTGTGCTGTTCTCTTGCTTGCTGTGGGAAGGGCCTGTGGCTCCTGCAGGGATGCTGTGAAAGCAAAATGCTCTCTCGGGGTTGCCTTGCTCCGTGGCATTTCCCACCACAGGCAGTTTATCTCCTAACAGCTTCTGGTTCATGTTCCCTCTCCCATTGCAGGGCACCTCATGTCTGGATCCCGAGCAGCTCTTCCTCCTTTGGTGAGTGGGAAAGGAACCTCTGGTGTTTGGAATTGTGCAGCAAGTTGTGAGCTCGGCATGTGGCACTTGGGTACCAGCCTGGGAGGCTGAAGGAAAGTTCCTGTCAGTGTCTTTGCAGCAGCAGCAGCAGCAAAGGGATGCCCAGCAGTTTTCTCCTTTTCTGCTGAAGAGCTTTTGAAGAGCTGCAGGTCTGCTTTTGCAGGCAGAGGATTGCTTGCTGGCTTTAGCCATGCTGGAATATCAAATTCCCAACAATAAGTGGCAATGTTGACTTTAGCCCATTGTTACTTTGAACAGCTCCAAACCCAATTTCTGCTTAGTGCAGCTGGATGTGCAGCTGAGGATAAATAAGGTGATAACTGAGATAGAACTTCCCGTCCCTCACACTGCCCTCTGTCCACAGGGCACAAAAGCAGCACCAGCACCTCCTGTGGCTCCCTCTGCTTCCAAAGAGGAGGCCAAAGAGGAGGGAGACAGCAGTGAGCTTCCTGCTGCTCTGGGGGACGATGGTGACCTTCCCTCAGTGCCGGGAGATGACAGTGAACTTCCCGCTGCTCTGGGAGACGAGGGCGAACATCCCGCGGTGCGGGAATACAACGGCGAGGCTCCCGCGGTGTGGGACAAGGACAGTGGACATCTCCCGGTGTGGGACGAGGACGGTGGATGTCCCCTGGTGTGGGACCAGAATGGCCCAGCTCCCACGGTGTGGGATGAGGACGATGGACATCTCCCAGTGTGGGATGAGGACGGAGGACATCTCCCAGTGTGGGATGAGGACGGAGGACATCCTGTGGCTTGGGAAGAGGAGCATGAACATATCCCAGAATGAGAAGTGGATAGTGAACGTCCCCTGGCTTGGAAAGAAGATGGCAAACCTGCAGCGTTTTGGGAAGAGGATGGAGAAGCTGCAGAATTTTGGGAAGAAGATGGAGAAGCTGCAGCCTTTTGGGAAGAGGATGGAGAACCTCCCTCTGCTTGGGAAGAGGACACTGAACCTCCCTCTGCTGTGGGATCCTGGGCTGAACATTCTGACAGCAGCACAGCCCTGCAGGCAGAGGAGAGAGGGGAGTGGTGCCTGATGCAGCTGAGTACGTCTGCTCTGTTTCTGGGTGCCCGAGCAGGGTGCTGTGTGTGTGACTCGGCATCAGCTGCACCCAGTGCTGCTCTGCAGCTGAATGTCCCCGAGTCATTTATTGTCCTACCCCAGCTGAGACCAAGGGGCTCACGGCCCCAGGGAGTGGGGCTGCCTTCTGGCTCTGCTGCAGGGCAGCTCTCACTCTGGGAGGGAGCGTCTTCCATGTGGTTTCTTTCAGGGAACATCGTGAGCGAGGCGCAGCCTGCCCAGAAATACCTGGAAGTGGAGCAGATTGGCCAAGGGTAAGTGCACGGCAGCTACTTCTGCACAAGCAGGGCCAGGTGTTGTGCTGGTGCAGGATCAAGTGACAAGTCAGGAGAGCTCCAAACACCTGCAGACACTGGGCTGCCATCCTGCTGTCTCTCAGTCCTGATCAGAATTGATAGCTGTGGGCAGAAGGCCCCTGAGGCTGGCAGTGTCCTGCCTGCAGCACAGAGCAGGACCTGGAAGATCTTCTGTCCCTGGAACTGGACTGCCTAAAAGAGCAACTCACCATCTGGTGACTGTCAGAACACAGTTCTCAAGAAGATTTCTTTCAAATATTTTGCTTCAAAAAGTATCCACCAGTCAGGATTATTTACCTAATGGTTTAGAAACAGAAACCAGAGATGAACTAATAAGTGCTCTAATCTAGCAGATGTAGTAGAACCCAGACATTCAGTAACAGACACAGAGCTGATGCACTCTGGGGGAAAATGCATCACCTGCCTGATGGCAGGGCCCCTGTGGAACCTGCAGGTCTTAGGCAGAAAATGGAAAAGGATGAAATGCATTCTTTTCCAGTTCTTTAGACACTCATTTCTCACCTCAGGTTTTGAACTAAAGCAATTCAGGGTGGACATTTGGGATTTGCTGCAGCCCAATTCCTTCATGTTGGGTCTCAGTTTTCCCTTGCACACCTTGCCTGGCACAGGGCTGGTGGCTGCTGCGCTGTTGTTGGAAGGGTCGATGCCCCCAGGTGTTTGTGAACGCTGCAGGCAGCAGAGATCTCCTGTCTGGGCTGGCTTTCCCTGCCAGGGCCTAAAGCACTGCTTCTTTCTTCTCTGCTGTTTTGTCTCCAGGGCTTTTGGAGCCGTTTCTAAAGGACTCGACAGGGCCACTGGAGGAGAGGTCAGTGCCAACACGCCCAGCACGTCTGGCAGCTCTCCAGGGCTTTCCCCTCTGCTGGCAGCTGTGGCTGGAGCTTGGGGGCCAGCAGAGCTCTCCTGCACAGGCTGCTCCTCTGAAGGCAGAGCAGTGTCAGCCTGCAGAGCACAGCTGGGACACACTTGGTCCTTCTGAAGTGCCCAAAGGAATGCAAGGAGGGCAGCGGTGTCTGTCAGAGCAGGACACGCTGGCTTGGTCTTGATATCTAAAAGTGGGATTGCATCAGCTGCTGGAGACTGAGGCCAAATTTATCTTCACCCCTACCTCAGAGGGGAACAATATTTAGCAATTTTTCCATCCTGCCTTTCATCTTCAAAGGGTACCTCATGGCCTAATTAGGGAGAGATCCTGCTCGGGCCCAGATTGGAGTTTTAGTCCTACTTCAGCTGTTCGCAGAAGGAGAGGGAGAGAAATGAGAAGATGGATGTCCAGAGCCAAGCTCTCTCCTAAACCCTGCAGTTGTGTTTGGCTCTGGTGTCAGTGACAGCCTGTGACAGGGATCACCTGAGCAATGGATGTGCCTGTTTGCTTTGTTGTACAATCCCAAACAGAGCAGCTGCATCTGGAATCATGACCAAATCCCATAGAATTGCTAAAGGGTTCCCAGCTGTTTTGCTCTGCTGTCACAGAACCAGAATTACCTCCTGGCTGCAAAATGTGTTTGAATAATAGTAGGAGTGTTGCAGCCATTTGAGAAGACTGTAGGTGCAGAGAATGTTGTTAGAGGCTGACAGCTGGGGGACCATTTCTGCAGAGCTTGCAAGGCCCAATGTCTCTGGCCATGTGTCCTTTAAGCAGCCCCCAGCCAGCAGAGCAATGGGCTGTGGGAATGGCACTTGCTGAGCTCTGGTGTCCCATCCCAAGGCAGTTTGGCACAGCCCGGCTCCGTCGCTCCAAAAAGACTCGCTCCGTGTTTGCTGTGGCCTCCTGCCACAGACTCCTCCAGTTCCAGGTCTGCCATGTCCCTCCAGGTGGCCATCAAGAAAATGAGTCTCACAGGGCAGAACAGGCAACGAGCTGTGAATGAGATCCTGCTCCTGAAGGACAAGAAGCACCGCAACATTGTCAACTTTTTGGACAGGTGAATGCTTCAGCTCTTATCCCATGCACAGGCCCTGCGTTACCCTTTCCTGGCATCCGTAGTCTGTAGCCTGTTTTGAAAATGCCTGACCCAGCCATATCTCCCCAAAACAACAGCCTGGCAGTTCACACCCTCCTTGTGCTTTTGTTGCTTTGGTTTGGTTTTTCCTTCATGTTGACCCCATTTGCTGTGTCTCACAACAAGTGCTGATAAACCACAGCAGAAATTATTTTCCTTGGCTTCTTCTTCCCAGCCCTTTCCCATTTCTGCAGAGGCCAGGAAGACCAGGTTCTTCTTTCCAGAAATGCCTCATTTGCCCATTTTTCCTGGCCTTGCCTGTTTCTGAAGGGACTTTCTGAAAGGTTTCCAGACTGCTTTTGTCCCAAGTGCTGCACGGCCTCCTCCCCTGGATAACCCTGGCAGTTCTGTTGCCTTGCTCTGGAGGGAATGGTGGAACTGATGAGTTCAGAAGCTGAACCAGCTGGGGCCAAGTGTTGTGGTTCCACATTGATCTGGGCAGTTGCTAAACTGCAATTTTCCCCTGCTTGCCATCTAAGGCCTCTCCTTTCTCACAGGTGTCTCCTTCTCCTTCAGACTGTGCAGATTCCAAGGGCTGGGCAGCCTGGCAGGAATGTCTCTCCATCTGATTCTGTCCTCACTGACAAGTGACCTGGAAACAAAACTGCACTCCAGGCTTTTCCATGGGGGAATGGAGCACTGCACATTCATCTCCATGCCATTGTTTTCCTCTCCCAGCTTCCTTGTTGATGGAGATCTCTGGCTGGTGATGGAATACATGGATGGAGGAACTTTGCAGGACGTTGTCAGACAGACACGCATGGCTGAAGGAGAGATGGCAGCTGTCAGTCGGGAGGTGAGGGATCCTGCTTGTCACTCCCATGCCTTGGACACGATGGTCCTTCCAAACAGGGCGTGAGAACAGGAGTGGCTCCATGCTCAGGGCTTTGTTTCTCTGTTGTTTTGATGAGCTGGAGAAGAAAGAGCCTCGGCAGTGAACGTCCTGCCAGCATCACTGCACATCTACTCTGTTCTTGCTCTCTCTCCTGCTGTTGTGGTACTCTCTGTCTTTTTTGGATTTGATTTGCTGTTCTCAGCTTTGCCTTGAACCGTTTGCCTGGAGCTTGTGTGCACTGCGCTCCTGGCCTGTCACAGCAAAGCTGCTGCTGGCAGAATTCTAAACTGTCCTTTCTTGTGTGATTTATTCCGGCCACTGGTTTTTGCCCTCATGTTTCTTGTTCTCTCTCAGTGTCTGCAGGGCCTGGATTTCCTCCATTCCAAGCGGGTGATCCACAGGGATGTGAAGAGCTCCAACATCCTTCTGGGAATGGACGGCTCTGTCAGGCTGGGTGGGTGTTCCTGGCCAGGCACGGCGCTCCCGGGCTGCGGGTGTGGGGCTGCTTCCCAGTGACGGCCAGAGCCCCACAAGGGCTGCTGGGGGCACTGCCCGGCCCCTGCTGCCAGCTGAGAGCGGCTGCCCGAGCACAGAGCTCAGCAGAGGAGCAGGGCATCAGCAGTGCCTTTGCTCTGGCTGTGGCCCTTCCAGAGGGGCAGCACTGGGAATCCAAAGCTTCAAGGGAATCAGTAACAGCCACTGCATGAAAGCTCAGGCTTTCTTGAAGGGTCCAGTTCCATCTTTCCTTTGTTGGGCTTGTCCAGCTGACTTCACTACTGCATTCTCAGGTTGAAGGTGGGGAATCTTTGTGCTTGGTTTCCTCATTCCAGTGCCTTTGACATTGTTTGTTTCTGTCCTCAGCTGATTTTGGCCTCTGTGCTCAGCTCAGCCCTGAGCAGGACCAGCGCAGCTCCATGGTGGGCACTGCTCACTGGATGGCCCCAGAGGTTGTGACCAGATCTCCTTATGGCCCCAAGGTGGACATCTGGTCCTTTGGTATCGTGACCATCGAGATGGTGGAAGGAGAACCTCCTTACTTCAGGGAAACGGCGGCCATGGTAAGAGGCAAATTCTCCAGGGGCTGCAGGGGCCTGTGAGCACAGGGTGACCCTGCACTGGGAGCAGCAGCTGGAGGTTCCTGCACATGGGGAAGGGAATTCCCACAGGACTCCAGCCTCAACACAGAGGAATATTCTGCAGTCTGCAGAAACAATTTGCTTTGGGATTTACGTTCTTGGAGCTCTTCTGGCTGTGAGGGTGACCTGAAAATGTGAAGCAAGTGCATCAGCTGTAATGTTATCTTGCAAGAAAACCCCAAACCAACCCCAAATCCCACCCCCAAACCCAACAAGTTTTCTGCAGGAGTTTCTAAAAGAGGTTTGGCGTGATGATCTCCACCTGATTCTTTTCACTGGGAAACTTGTTGAAAACATGAAGATGATGGTTTAACATCCCCCAAGTCTAACATATTTCTTTCCTAATCCAAGCTACTTTGGCCAGGTCACCAAGCCTAAGCTTTCTTCATCACAAACCTCCTGTTTCTTGACTGGCTGCTTCTGGGATGGGGCATCAGGAATGCATTTACTTGGGTGTCAGTGGCACTGCAGAGATGCACTTGATCTAAGAATCCTCTGAAATAACACAGGCAGACCACTCTGACTCTTGAAAATGGCCTGTTAACCTGGTGTCCACATTTGGAGAATCAAAATGTGCTATTTCTGATGGAGGTTCCTACTAAAAAAGCCAGCCAACGAAACTGGCTCTCAAGGCGAGATCATTTGGATGTTGCGATGGCTGTGGCAGCACCAGGGTTTGGTTTTGGGTTGGCATAGAGAAATGAGCTCTGAGCAGCATCTCTGCCAGGGAGGCAAGTGCCCCTGGAGCTGGGGCTGAGGGCCCGGGGTCGATGTGAGCACGTGTGGCTGTGAAGGAAGCTGGCAGAGCGCTGAGTTTGCTTTCCCTGCAGGCTCGCGCTCTGATCCGGCAGAACGGGACCCCGCAGCTGCAGGAGCCCCGGCGCCTGTCGGCTCTGCTGCGGGACTTCCTCGAGTGCAGCCTGGAGCCGGACGAGGAGCGGCGCTGGGCTGCCCAGGAGCTGCTGCAGGTGGATGCCAAGGGCTGCAGGGGAAGCAGCAGCGCCAGGGAGGGGTTTTCTTGGGGGGCCCCCTCCCATCGTCTCCAGTCTCGCTGCTTTCCACACGCAAAGCAAGCAGAATCTTCGCCTGCTCTGCCTTGGCAGGCTCCTTTCCAGCTCACCTGGACCTGCTGCCCCACAACGAGCAGGGACATCTTCCAGCAGCTCAGGGGGCTCAGAGCCCTGCCTGACCTGAGCTTGGATGTTCCCAGGGAGGAGGCACCTCCCACATCTCTGGGCACCTTCTGTCACTGTTTCCCCACTCTCCTGGTTAAAAAATTCTTCCTTAGATCTAATCTGAGCCTGCTTCCCTCTCCTGAGTTTCAAACCATTTCCCTTTGTCCTGTTGCAACAGAGCCTGTGAGGAACTTGACTCTGGAAAGTAACAGTTCATTTCCCTTTTTTTTTATTCTTTTGGCAGCACCCATTTTTAGCATCAGCCAAGCCTCTCTCCAGCCTGACCCCTCTGATCACTGCAGCAAAGCAACTGAGGGAGCAGCGGAGGAGATGAAGCACTTGAGGACAGCTTCTTGTTACAGTAGTTAGGACAACTAGTTAGTTATGGTAGTTAGCACTGCTAGTTGGTTATGGTAGTTAGGACAGTGTGTTTGTTATGGTTCTTATGTTAGCCTGTTTGTTATGGCAGTTGTTTGAATAAAAACTCTCGTAAACCTCAAGTCCCTTGACGTGTCCCTTCCTTCTCCCCCTGTGGCTCAGCTGCCCGCAGCAATGTGAGGGGAGAGCGGGCCCAGCCTGGCCCAGAGCTGAGCCCAGCAGAGCCCTAGCAGAGCCCAGAGCAGCCTCGGCATCTGCAGAGTCAGCCTGGAAGGAGGCGCTTGGAGCCTCCTGGGCTGCACCCGACTCTTGGTTACAAACTGTGTGTGCTGGAAAATGCCACCGGCTCTGCAGGAGGGCACAAGGGGCCCGGGGAAGGCCCAAGTGCTCCATGCAAGGGGAAAACCTGCCCTGGCCTTGTTATAAATACCTATGGAGTTGTTGGCTTTACTATTATGTATTGACTTCTGTAAATTATTCTTAATCACAACGATTTTGATATAGTACAGTTTGTAATCACTTTTAACTGCTTTTGCTATAGTTTAATTTGTTCAGATTTTTGTGGCCAGTGCCCTGGCCCCTGTGTAGCTTGTATCCTCAGGACATCATTTATGGATGATATTTTAGTTTGTGGACAGTGTGAAAACATACATTATAGTTTTGGCTTTTGGAAAACATTAAAATGGATGATCTATGTTGAACATAATAATGTTAATTGCAGGAGTAGCTGTAGTTGTGAAATAATAACTAATGCTTTTATTTTTGTAACTAACTGGCAATAATCACTCAGAGATATTTGTGAAATAGCTCATGTTGATTGAAAGTACTTGTGGAAATAGCTAAAACCATCTGCATGGTCAGATAACATTTAAGGAAGGGATGTGATGAGGACCCCTGCCACTGAGCCTTCCACTGTCAATAACTGTCACCTGCTGAAACCACAGAACAGGGGCCCTTGTGAGGAAGCGACACACAACCCTCACAACAACAATCCACGATTCCTGCACGTTCTCTAAAAAGGCGGGACAGGGGTCAAACCAACTTAAAGAATTTCTGGAACATGTAAATGAGTTCAAGCAAATCTTTGAACATGTATAATCATGATGGATGTGTATTTGACCAATGCAGTGGAAAAAGTCTGTGAGTTGCTGTGGTTAACCAGTGTGCCTCTGGCCATTGCCAAGCACCCAGCGCTCTTGATGATTTAGTCTCTTACTGCACCTTATTGATCTTTTAAACATTCCAAAGAGTGAGGCTCATTTCTCACAAAACCTAAGGTGCTCACCCCTTGTTGTTCTCCCAAGCCAGGATTTGTCAATCTTAAACTTTGTGTGGATGGAGGAAAATGAGACTGCAAAGAAAAGTGTAATGCACTGATGTGGAGGCCCAGGGGCTTAACATCAGAGTCTGAATTCTGCAGCTGTGAAGGACTGGTCCCAAATAAGAGGAATAGATTTCTAGGTTATGGTGAGAAGCTTGCTTCTCCCACAGATCTTTGCAGGCACATGCTGATTCATGTAAAATTATGTTACCCCGGGGATGAACTGAGCACGGCCCCATTCCCTGTCTGCGGCCCTGCCGGGGCAGGAGGTGCAGCGGGAAGGAGGGAGCCGTACGGAAAGCTGGATTTAAGCGTCTTCACTTACTTCTCATTATCCTGCTCTGAGATTTTGGAGTTCTCTGACAGAAATCTCTCCCCTCCCCCACTCATGTACGGGGTTTTGGGGCGGTTTTCCCTTTTTGAGGGAGATCAAAGCGATGCACGGATGCTCCTGATTAGGGGTAGGAGCAGCGAGGCTGCAGGGCTTCCCGCTGAGGCGGAGGCACGGCAGGCGCAGGGCTGGGAAAGGCGTGGCGGGAGCTGCGGAGCAGTTTGTTGGTGCTGGCAGCTCAATGCCGCCGCGGGCCCGGGCCCGTTCCAGGGCTGTTCCTCAGCTCCGGCTCTGCCCTCAGGCAGCGCGGGGGGCGCGGAGAGCGCGGGGCGAGGCTGTGCCGCGTGCAGAGCCCGCCCGTGGCTGCGATTGGGCGGCGGTGGCGTCAGTCGTGGGTGCGGCGCGCTGATTGGCGGGAGCGGGGCGGAGGCGGGCCCCGGCGGCGGGCCTCGGGCGGCGGTGGCGCAGCAGCGGCGGCATTGGCGGAGCGCGTGTGCGGGCCCGGGAGCGGCGGCAGCGGCCGGAGCCCGGGGAGGCGGCGGCGGAGCTCGGAGGCGGCCCCGGCGCAGGTGGGAGCCGCGCTGGGCTGTGCGGGGGCTCGGGGCTGGCTGCGGGCCTCGGGGGCGGCAGGGGGCTGGGGCGGGTGGCTTGTGCCGTGCCCGGCCCGTGTTGGCCCTGGGCTGAGGGCGCTGCGGGAGCGGCTGCCCGCGGTCTCCTTGCCGCCGCTGCCTCGGCAGGAGCCGCTGCCGGAGCAGCGCTGGCTCGGCGCGCTTGCTGTGGCTCGGACAGAGGTGGCTGCCCCGTGGCCGGGGCTGTGCGGGGCAATTCCCGTGGCCGGAGGTTTCTGTGGCCCGAGGAGAGCGAGGAGTCCTGGAAAAGTGACTTTCTTGCTGGGCAGAGGCACAGGCCGTGGGGCATTGGCCCGGCGCTCTCTGCCATTGCTGTAGTACGCAGCCTCCTTTGGATCCTCATGGTTTGGGTTCCCAGGGGCTGGTCCATGGTGTTGTAGGAATTGTTCTGGTGGCCATTCATGTTTCTGACATTTTTGGGTGCTCCCTACAGCCAGGGCTGCATCAACTGAGGACTTTTCTCTAATTAAATCATCACATTCTTGGATTCCCAACTGATTTCCTGAACTTGTAATCGCTGAAAACTCCAGTGTCGTAATGCACACGATATAACACAGACATTGAGAGCACATGGTGGAGTGGGCAGAGGGATGCTTCTCCCCCAATTATTTTAGTGAAGTTTTCTCAGCATTCTCCATTTGCTGCTTCCCTTTGCAGCTGAACCCATTTCTGTTGCAGAGTCAGATATCCTCACCATGGGCTCTGCCTTGAGCTGTGCAAATGCCATCAGTGGAAGCAGGCAGAGCTTGGGGTGAGGGGCAGAGGGAATCAGCCCAATTCCTGCCCCAGGCAAGAGACCCGGGTCCATTGTCCACACTTTGCCCCAGCAGTGTTAATTTGCATTTCTAAAGCTCCTCTCCTGGCTGACTAGAACCGAAGCTTGCCTTTCAGGACAATAATGTGGTGACTCCCATGTTCCTTCCCCCCCACCTCCCATTGCTTGTTTTTGGTAACTTTTTTTTCTTTTTTTTTTGAACACTACTCTGTTTAAGTGTTTCGGAATTAAAGGGTCGCCTTTAAACTTCTTCTACTTTTTAAAAATGCAACTTTAAATTGAGCATCTAGAAACCCAGATCAAATTTTGCTATCACTAAAGACACTCACACAGATACCTAAAGAACCTCTGGTTGTCTTAAGAAAAAAAAAATAGATTCTGACACCCCTGGCCCAAACCTTATTGACTGTACAAAAGTATGATTATTTAGAAACAAAAAAGTCTTTATGTTATAAACTTATCACCGAAACTCTCCAGCATTTCTAGTATTAGAGACTCAAGGCATTATGTGATTCTGGCCAGGATGTGCAACAGAAATAATTTCATCCACACACAGTCCAGGTGTGCAGAGAACATCATTCCATGAGACACGGCTTTTACTAATTTTTCCCTAAACTTTATACCATCCAAAAGTCATAGAAATGCACTGGTTTAACATTCATTGATTCCAAGTTGTGTAGTTTTTGGTATTTGGTTTCCTATTGGACCCAGATTTCTTTGCCTCTGCTGTTCATTAGGTCCACACTCGTGGATTTCCTTCTCAGCCTTTTCCAGAGCAGGTGTCTCCAGCTCTGCCGGGGGCAGTGTCTGGGGTAGCTGTTGGTTGCTGTTTGCTGCTGGGCGTTGATGTTTTGTTGCTGGTCGTTATCTCTGTGCGTATCTTTTGGTCTGTTGCCAGTCTGTTGAGATGTTAAACTCATCTCTGTTCAGTGGTGAAACATCCCTTAAAAGAAACCTTTTAAATTCCTTTCCCCAAGGCAAAGGCAAACCAAGCCTGAGTAGAGAAAGAAGCTTTAAAAGAAATAACCTTGGTGTATTTTCCATCAATGCCACGGCAGGCAGCCCAGTGTGTGAGTGTAGGTGAGAGGCAGAGTGGAATTGTGCCGTGGTGTTCCCCAGCAGCTGTGGCGAGTGCAGGCCCAGCCAGCGCTGAAGCTGCAGCAGTGGCAGCAAGGATTGGCCCCGGTGGCTGGAGCTGGCAGAGGAGGGTGGCCAGGCCGAGGATTGCAGCAGAGGATGTGTGGGCAGGCGCAGGGGCTTGGCCCGCTGTGGAGCCCTGGCTGCTGCTGCGTTGCCTTGAGTGCAGGCTCAGGGGCGGCCTGCCATCCTCCTGCTGCAGGCGGGAAGTGCAAATCTCCGGGGCTGCAGAGCCTGGAGCCCAGGCTGAGGGGTCCCCCCATGTTGAGCTGTGCTGGCGGCTGTTTCTGGCCTCAGGGACACTTGGCATGGGCCACTTGGCCACCAGTGCTGCTGCTTTGCCCTCCTTAGGCAGGAGCCGATGTCCTGGGCGGGTGTTGGGAGCAGCAAAGTGCCAAGGCAGGCTCTGTGCCAGCCCAGCTTCCTGTGGGAGAGATTTCACAGGAGGCAGGATTCTGGCCGCAGCCTGCCTTAAATGTACATCCCTTATCTGCACCCTGCACTAGGTGGAGAATTGCCAGGGTAAGGAATTCCAGGCACGAAATGCAAGGGAGATAATTGAATATCTGCCCTGGGTCTGTCTCTTCTTCTTGCCAAAGCCAATGGGAAAACCTGCACCCATGGCATCCTGGTTTCTGTCACCAGTTTCCAAAGGTGTTTCTTTAGTTCCCCATTCATTCTTTCTACCTGACCAGAGCTCTGAGGGTGCCAGGGATTATGGAACTCCTATTGCATTCCTAAAGCTGCCATAACCCCCGAATGATCTTTTCTGTAAAATGAGTTCCCCTGTCTGAATCTATTGCTGCCACAATTCCTTCACTTGGAATTCCTTTAGAAATAGCTTAATAGGTGATCCAGTGGATGCTGAAGCAGTCAGAATTGTTTCTGCCCCCCTGTTAGGTGGCATGTTGTCAGCAGAAGATATTGGAGCCTTCCTGCTCAGGGCATTTCAGTGCCAGGCTCTCAGAAGCACACACAGCTCTGCCTGTTGAGCTGACCATGAGGGGAAACGTGTGCTCTGTCTGATTCCTTTTCCTTAATAAGAGTGTGTCTTTTAACTCTTTTCCCTTCTGCTGCCCTTGCAGAGCCATCCATAAACACATTTTCTCCCTCAGGCCAGGGAATGTGTCATCAATCTCTCCCAGCCTGGGTCTGGAGTTCTGTCCCTTGAATGCAGTCCTGGGTTTCTTGCCAGCCCCTCTCCAGGCTTTTCAAACAGGAGGCTGGGTTAAACCCTTCCCCTGTCCTCAGTTCTAAATCCTCCTGTGCCACTGAACAAGTTTCATCCTGTAATACCCGAGCGCTGCTCCTCCATTTAGAGGCTCTTTTGGTTGTCAAAGCTTTAACTTGATGCCAGGCTTGAACAGAAAGAGATCCCTCTGCCATCAGTTTTTGGGCCTCAGTTCCCACGAAAGCTGTGTCTGCACAATTCTAAGACAATGAGGCCACTTGTTGGGTTAACCATTTTAGCCCAATAATTCCTTTGGCATGGCCCTGTTGAACATCCACCTATCACTGAAATTCTTTTTCCTTGTCTAGGAGGGCCAGGTCAGGAGCCTCAGTTATTCTGCTTTTTAACACTTGAAAATTCTGTGTTTCCTCCTGGTGTCCATCCATCCAGTGTTCTTGACTGCGGTGTTTGGAGAGATGCCTCTGTTGTAGCCTTGCTGCAGCCCCACCCTCAGGCAGCGCTTAGCTAATCAGAGCGTGTGGGTGTTCATCCCTGGTGTTGGGCCCCTCAGGGGCTTCCTGGATGGGGGAAACCCTCCGGAGACAGTTCTGTGCCAGGAAAAGGAGATGCACAGGACTCTTTCGGTCTCAGCTTCTGGTTTATTGTTATCTTTTCTGAAGTTTTGCCTGCTGTCCACACCAGACTCAGCTCCCAAGAAAGGCACAACAAAATGGCTACAAGATGTACAGATTCAAGGTCTTTTAAAGTTGCTTTATCGAATAACTCTTAAAACGTCCTTTATTTCTATTTATCCACCAATAACTCATCCCTTGACTTTCCACGTAACCTCTGCATTGCAGCTTTATTCACGAATTATTTTGTGCCACCCACACTGCAGAAAATGGAGCAGAGGAAGAAGAAGAAGAAGAAGAAGAAGACAGGGACTATGCCCAAAATCCTCCATCTTGCTTCAGGCTATGTCCATAGTAAAAAATCCGGGAAGCTGAATTTCTCACCCAGTGACATACTATACTACACTGTATTATCTGTTTCGCACTTTGGTAGACTCTAGTCTATCTCGAAGTCCTGGAAGCTTTCTCCACGGGCAAAGGTCAAAGGCAGTGTTTCACTGGGGGTCAGAACCCCTCAGAGCAGACAGAGAAATACTCCCTGTGCCCTGGGTTCCCACAGGAACGCGCGGCGCTGATGACTCAGCAGTGTCCAGGCAGCTCCCAGCGTTCCCCACCTGGACCCCCCTCGGCCCCAGCGCCCCCCGGGAGGGGAATTTGGGGAGGTGGGAGTGGGGCAGCGCCAAGGCCGGGCCCCCCGCGCTGTCCTGGCGGGAGCGGCTGCAGTGGGGACCGAGTGCGGGCGGGAGCGGCCGAGAGCCCAGCGCTGCCCCAGCCCGACCTGCCCCAGCTCCATCCCTGCCCCTGCGCTGGGATGCTGTGGCTTTGGGGGGAAGAGGGAGCCGGCAGTGGGTGCTGGGCCTGGGGCAGGAGGAGAAGGGAAGGAGAAGCAGGGTTGAGGAACAAAATGGTCAAACGCTGCACGTGGGAGGAGAAGGTGGGATTGTGCAGGAGAAGGAGGAATAGCAGGAGGAAGAAGAGTGTGAGGAAGAGTAGGGACACAGGAGGAGGAGTAGGAGCAGAAACGGGAATCACACAAGGTTCCACCTCTCCCTGTGTCTGCAAGCTCCCTCCTGCCCCAGGCATGTTTTGCCCCCTCACCCTGGCATGCAGCAGGTGACCAGGGAGGTGGTTCCCCAATTTTCATTGGGGTGAATCTTGGTGTTTCTGAGCTTTTGTGGGTTAAATGTGGGTGCTTTGGATTCTTGTGGGGGCTAAATCTTTATGTTTTGGAAGGGTTTTTTACTGAATCCTGATGCTGAATGATGTTTGTGGAATTTTTGATCTCTGTCTTGATGTTTAGAGGATTTTTCAGCTCAGTCTTAGTATTTTGGTGATTCTTACAGACACAAGATGCCCAAGGACTTCATGAGATAAAGTGCAGCAAGGAGCCCGAGGCCCTCTCATCTCGTATTTTCCCCCAAACCAGGATTTTTCATTCCCATGGTGTGCCTGGATGGAGGAGGAAAAGCTCTGGAGATTCTGCACGAGGAGGGGCTGCAAACCCAGCCCAGGGAGCTGCGGGGAGCAAAGAGCCCCCCTGAGCCAGGAAGGCGGCCAGAGATCCAGGCAGAGCTCAGAGCTGGTGGAGAAGCCTCATGGCAAGGAGAAGCCCCACGAGTGTTTGGAATGTGGGAAGGGTTTCAGCCGGCGCATTGACCTGATCCAGCACCAGGTGATCCACACTGGGGAACGGCCCTACGAGTGTGGGAAATGTGGGAAGAGCTTCAGCTACAAGCGCAACCTGATCCAACACCAGAGGATCCACACTGGGGAAAAGCCCTTTGAGTGTGGGGAATGTGGGAAGAGCTTCAGCCAGGGGGGCGGCCTGATGCAACACCAGAGGATCCACACCGGGGACCGGCCCTACAAGTGTGGGGAATGTGGGATGGGATTCAAGCAGAAGGGCACGATGCTGCAACACCAGAGGATCCACACTGGGGAAAAGCCCTATGAATGTGGGGAATGTGGGAAGAGCTTCAGGTGCAGCTCTGTCCTGAGGCAACATGAGAGGATCCACACTGGGGAAAAGCCCTATGAGTGTGGGGAATGTGGGAAGAGCTTCAGGCGCAGCTCTGTCCTGAGCAATCATGAGAGGATCCACTCTGGCGAAAAGCCCTACAAGTGTGGGGAGTGTGGGAAGAGCTTCAGAGAAAGCAGGGCCCTGATTCGGCACCAAGTGAGCCACACGGGGGACCGGCCCTACACCTGCTTGGAATGTGGGAAGAGCTATGGGTGGCACTCCGACCTGAGAAATCACCAGCTCCTCCACACTGGGGAGAAACCCTATGAGTGTCCCCAGTGTGGGAAGAGGTTTCATATCAGCTCCAGTCTCCTCGTACATGAGCGGATTCACACAGAGGAGAGGCCCTTCCGCTGCCCCGACTGCGGGAAGGGCTTCAAGCGAAACTCCACCCTCACCATGCACCGGCGCATCCACACCGGGGAGAGGCCCTACGAGTGTGGGGAGTGTGGGAAGGGCTTATCACAGAGCTCTAACTTGACCCAACATCAACGGAGGTGCCACTAAGGGAAGCCCTGTGAGTGCCCCGAGTGCGGGAAGAGCTTCGTGCGCTGCTCCAGCTCCATCCCCCATGGGAGGATCCGCGTTGGGTGATCCCCAGTGACTCCCAATGGGCAGACTCCTGGGATCTGTGGTCCTGGTGATGCGTGTTGGGAAGACACCTGGCTTGGAGGCTCCACATCTTCCTGGTTCCCTGGGGGCACCTAGATAAACCCAGCAGCAGGAACATCCATTGGGACACAGACCAAGAGTGGGAATTCCTTGGGGAGAGCAGATTTGTCAACTTGCAACCCCATAAACTTGCATTCAATCCTATCTTCTGCTGGCATCAGGGAGTACTGGATCATCCTAGAGGTATGTCTTGGGTTGACTATATGATGCTTGTGTCCCCAGTCGTCTGTACTGTTTATGCTGAATAATAAGTTTTGCACCTTTAGACTTGTCCTGAGAGTGAAGTGGGGAGAGAAGTGCAGAGTTTGTTTACAGAAACTGCACTGACTCCTCTACTTTCCTGCTACTGCGCTGTGCTGCCTGTGGATGCCGAGACAGCGGGACAGAGCTCTCCTTGGCTTTTAGTTAGTTTTAGCTAGCTGAGGCAAAGCAGTTCCCTGGACTGTGGGGTTTTTCCCTTTTCTTTGGACCTGTTTGAACCTGCTCTGGCCTGAACACCAGAAGAGCGCTGGCAGCTCACACCTGTGGCCACCGGGCTGGGCCTGGGCCGTGGCATTTCCGGCACCGGAGGGACTGACGAGAGACTGAGTGAGCCAAGCTACAGCCCATGGAAGGGACTTTGTGAGTTTGTCTCTCTTTTAGGAGTGGCAAGAGGTTTTATTGTTTAATATTGTTTAGGTTTTATTGTTTAATAAACAGTTTTTTCTACTTTTATCCAAGGAGGTATTTTATTTTTCCTGAACCGGTGTGGGGAGTAGCCAATTGAATCTGCTTTCTAGAGGAACCCCTTTGGGGGTTCTCTCCCAAATTTGCCCTGAACCAGGACAAGGTCTTCTCCAACTTCATGGATTCCATTATTTTGATTTCCTATTACACAAGGGAGTCTTCCACAGCCAAATGGTGAAAAACTGCAGAAAAGACCAAGATTTTGGAGACAGTGGGGTAGAAACTCCACCAGAAAAGGTTCTTCTCTTCCACCCAATCATGTGGATCCTCAGCCAGCATGGACACTGAAATCCTTTTCTCTTGGCCTTGATTTTTTTTTTTCATTTCTCTTAATCCCTTTCAAATACGCAATCTTAGGGTAAAAATAGACATTGAACTAAGACATGGGTGTAGTCATGGTAGGACAGAGATGTGGTGGGACACAGACATGGAGAGTGACATGGGCACACATGGACATGGAGTGGGACATAGGCATTCATGGGGACATGGGTGGACTCAGGCATGGCTGGAGATGTGGGGGCCAATGACGGATGGAAACATGGTGGGGAGACAGCCATGGGTGAGGACATTGTGGGACATGGCCAGTGACAAGTGGGGACATGGCCATGGCCAGTGCCATGGGGGGAACTTGCAGGGGATGTGGGGGATGCTGGGTTTGAGGGAGTTGAGGGTTCCTGGGAGGGACTTGGGGCTTGCTGAGGCCTTTGGGGATCCCAGGCTGAGCGGCTCTGGCTGTGCTGGGAGACCCTGGGGGAGGTTCTGGGGCAGCTGCTCAAGGACCCCCTGACCTGGAGCCCCAGCCAGGCATTGGGCTTCTGGAAGGGGATGAACGTCCTTGTCCCCAGGAGGGAAATCCCAGCACCCCCAGGGTGCTGGGGGCAGCTGAGGGGTCACAACAGAGAGGGGAAAGCCAGAGAGAGCTGTCACACTCTTAAAGTACACCCCAATAGTCCCAAAACTCAGGGATTGCTCGCAGGAAAAAGCTGCCAGGAGCTGCCTGAATTGAGGGAAAGGTGGGATGTGACCCCCCCAGACTGAGCAGGAGAGACCTGGATCCCCCACAACCAAGCACAGGGACGAGAGGTGTAGCTAGAAGCATGATGGGAAAGGGGTGGGAGAGCAGGGAAAAAGAGGATTCAGAGCGGGAGAGGGATGGGACCCCCAAATTGAGTTGGGAGTGGTCCTTGGGTTGGGGGAACCATGGGAGATGGGAGGGAAAGGTGGAGATGGGATGAAAAAAAGGGCTGTTCCATGGGTATCCCTTAGTGTCCCTATGGCTTGATCCCTGGAGTGCTTCCCTGGGGATCTGGGGGGGAATGGATCTGCACTGGCCGGGTCTCCAAGCTCCCTGCCCATCCCTGGGGGGCTCATGGGAGGTTCCCTTGGTCCCTTCCCCCAAAAGCTGGTGGTGCTGCACCTGTGTGGGAGAGGTGAGTGTGAAAGGAGGATCTGGGGTGGGCAGGGAGGAGGAGCAATAGGAAGCGGAGGGAGAGAGGAGGCGTGGATGGGAAAAGGAGGAGCAGGAAGAGGAAGAGGAGGAGCTGCAGCAGAACCACAGGGTTTTATCACCCACCTGCTGAGTCTGCAGCTCCCCTGGCCCTGGCAGCATCGACACCCCCCAGATCCCACAGGTGAGCGGGGAGGGGGAGCTCACCCCAAAACCATCGAGGGGTCTCTGGGAGGGTTTTTTTTTTTCAGGGGAGGGGATGTTTGGATCATGTGGGGCCCCAAAGGTGAGATGCAGCTGCCCCTTTGGAGAATTGTGGAGGATTCCTGTGGCAAACTGTCTGTACCAGCTGGGGCCGTGGTAACAGTTGTGGGGGGACATTGGTTTTGGGGCTCTGATTGGCATTGGAGTGGGGAGAGCAGCAGGGGCCAATCCCAGAGCTGGGGGATCCCGGCAGCCTGGAGAGGTGGGGGAGGCTGGAGATGAGCAGGGTCTGGGCCCATCCGACCCTGAACAGGGCGGTTACTTCTCGAGTTGGACTTGGGCAGCAGCCCCAAGGTGCTCACCTGCTGTTTTTCTCTCAGGCCAGGATTTGTCAATCCCAGCCTTTATCTGGATGGAGCTGGAGGAGGCTGCAAGGAAAAGGAAGGTGGTGTGGGACATTTGAGGCAGGTGAGGAGGAAGTCACTGCCCATTTCCCTTTACTTGTATGGTACTTATATAGGGCTCTATTTTTGGTAACAATTTCCCATTGGTTACAAATTCTTCATGACATCACATCACCTGGTAACATTATCTAATTACAAAGTCTCTCAATATGTTTCTTGGTCACTTCTTGCCCAGGGAGCCTTGATCTGTGTCTGTCTTTTCCATGGTTTATGCTCAATCAGGTCTCAGATATCAGGCCCCTTTATCAGTTACACTGTGCTCTGTGTTTTATTCCCCATACCTCTCCCTATCTATTCAAACAAAAATACACTCTTAAGTGACTTGTCTTAATTTTTTCACACACTGTAAAATACAAGAAATAAGCATAACAATACATAATACAATGCCTAATACATAGAAGCCTATTTTGATGACATTTCTTATCCATCCACCAAGTCTCCAATCCCCCAGAAGTTGACCAAGTCCTGTAAACCCTGATACTGGGGGGTAATATTAACCATTTTCCCAAGGGCAAAAGTCTGTTAGAGGTTAAACAGGTGCTGATGTGGTGGCGAGGTCCCGTTCACAAGGGTTCTCTGTGGATGTTGGTGTTCAAGGTGAATCTTCAGGTAATGCAGTCAAAGATTCTCAGAACAGCTTCACATTCTTTGCTGCAGTACATTTGGGACCATTCTTTGTGGAGACACAAGCAAAACCTCTAATCCAGGTGACCTAAGAGTAAGGTCCCAATATCTTACCTGATTCTGGATCCTTCACTAAAGCAGGGTTTTTTTCCTTTTGTTGCCATTGTGAATTACAGTTAAAATGTCAATCAGTGGGTCGGGGTCCATCAAAGAACAATTCAAAAAGTTGAAAACATAAAGGGCTTTCTGCAGTCTCTTGGCAGGGATGCCATCTCTGGCTCCCCATTTCTCTAGTACCAAGAGATGCCTGAGGGAGCCATGAGCCCGTCCAGTGACAGACTGGCCTGTTGGGGAATGAGGAATACCATTTTTGTGTGTAATTCCCCATAAGGCAAATGTGGTAGCAACTCGATGGGAAGTATAAGCTGGGCCTTTGTCTGTCTTCACTTCAGATGGTATACCAAGAGTGGCAAAAACAGCAGTGAAGTGTGTAGAGACATCTTTATCTGTTTTCCCTGAATGGGCAGATGCAAAAAGAGCACCAGAAAAGGTATCAATAGAGGAATGAATGTATTTTAAACAGCAGATTCAGAAAAATGGGTAACGTCTGACTGCCAGACTTGAAGGGTCTGACACCCTCTAGGATTAACACCTCCTGCAACAGAGGGAAAAAAACACCTTTGGCAATCAGGATAAACAGCAATAATTCCTACAAGTTGGGCTTTACTAATGCCAAAGTGCCAAATCAAAGTGACACCATTTTGGTGAAAAAACAAAGGCTCAATTTAGCCTGTTCTATCTTATTAGGAAGAACGGATTGTTGTACAGGCATTGTTTGGTCAGCTTGCCTGTTCCCTTCAGCTAAAAATCTGGGAAGGTCTGTATGTGATCAAATATGCATAACAAATTAAGGAGATGTTCTATTTTCTAAAGAAAAAACACGGAGCTGCAAGCAATAGAAATGTTGTGAATTTGCAACCTCTTTCAAAACTGATGCTTCAGCTCTCATCAAGATTCTTGCAATATAAGCTGAATCTGTAACCAGATTAAAAGGAACAGAAAATTTTTAAAAAGCTCTGACAACAGCAGCAAGTTCAAGAATTTGGGGGGGACCCTTTATCTGCAAATACATCTGCTCTCCAGACACTAGAAGAGAGGTCTCTCCATACTAACACTGATTTCTGAGAGTGACCAGAACCATCTGTGAATACTGTTAAGGCTTGAAGGGGAACCTCACTCCTCTTTGGGTTTCTCTGTCAATTGAAATAAAGGTGTTAAAAGCTTGTGTTTTGGAGGATGTATTGAGACTGGTCCACTGAATTCAACAAAGGCCATCTGAACAGCCTCTGATTCCTGAAATATCCAATTCAAATACAAGGTGGTAAAAGGTAGAAAAAGAGTGAAAAATTTCTCTCCTGCAAGAGAAATGAGTCTCTTTCAGGCCTTAACAACCAGCTGGGCCATCATTTCATGTTGGGTGTTGCCATCTTGTTGCAAAGGTTTCATGCCTTCTTGGTGATTTCTCATGGGCAGCTCCTCACAGCACTGACTCCTTCTTCTCCTCCTCTGCACAGCCAACAAACTCCATCTTACATCTCAACCAGCCAACCTACTCTTTTACAATACCCCTCCTAACTGGATCCAGCTGTGGCCTATTAAGCTGTGGTAATCGGCGGAAGAAATGCGGCACTCAATATGAGTGATCAGCAAATCTCGGAACTTTATTGATAGGCATATACATTTATATTGGTGTTAATGAGGCTAATACATATTGCAAAAGGCCAGCTCATTATTGGTTAGTTACTTATCAGGTAACTACGCCTACCTTAGCATTCTTGTGGCTACTATGTTGTAGCTGTTCTCATCTTTTCTTCATATTTCTAGCTAACGATTCTCTCCCCCATCCTGATGTTGCACCAAGGGCACAGTGCCCTTGCCAGGTTTGGACGCTGACTGCTGACTCCTATCCTCATCTCCTTCTTGCTTAACTAATGGTATTATATCAGTGTGACCTTTGTCAGCTAGCTAACTGTCCACAAAATCCTCCACATTAAGCCAGGCTTGTTCTTCATTCTTGATAATTAGCACAGCTGTAACTCCTCCTTAGGGGTGAGATTACCTTCACCACTATCTCTATTCTCCTACATTCTATCTATCCACAATTTGGTACTGATGGTTTTGTTCATTCAGTGTGGTAAAAAATCCATTCAATGATAAGCAAAGAGTCTGGTGTCTTGGAGTCCCATTGAAACATCAAGGCATGGGGCTGTTTTGCTGGATGCAAGATTATTAAAAAGATGATTAAAGCTCAGGTGCCCAGGGTGCAGCTTGTTGGTTTACTATGGCATCAGTTACACATTGCACCATCTGCTGAACTTGGAATGTAAGTTGTCTAGGTGATAAAAGGTCTGAATCTCCATTTAACCGTTCAAATGAAGGCCTTTTAGCTCTGCATTTGAAATCCCTAAAAAGGAGCACCCATAGTTGCTTGTTCCCAAAAGTTTTTGCACATCATGTAAGGTGTAAATATTTGTCTGAATTTGCAGAGCTTGGGGAGAAATTGAAGAGACTCCAATGCACCACCCCAGATACCTCCACAGAGGATGTTTTTGTACCTTTTCAGGAGCTATGCAAAGCCCTGCCTGATTTACAGCTTGGGTGACAAAGGCTACCTAAGGCTTTCTCCATGAGTTCCTGTTGTTCAGCTGCTACAAGAATATCATCCATAGAATGGTACAAAAGAACACTGGGCATTTGTTGATGAACAGAACTGAGGACCTAGCAATATACCTCTGGCAAATAGTACAGCTGTTTTTCATGCTCTCAGGTAAAACTATCCAGTGATATCGCTGTAAGGGCACCTGCATGTTTGTGCTTGGAACTGAAAAGGAAAATTTAGGAGCATCATCGGGAGGTAAAGGAACATCAAAAACCCAATCTTTTAAATCAATAACAGTCAAGTCCCAATTTCAGGGGAATCACGGTAGGAGATGGGAGACCAGGCTGTAAGAGTCTTGTGTCCCCCTTAGCTGCACTGATTTTTTGAAGATCATGGAGTAAATGCCATTTGCCAGTTTGTTTTTTGACAACAAGGATGGGTAGAAGGGACAATATGCCCTTTCTGGAGTTGTTGTTGGAACAACTCTGTTAATGAACGAAGCTTTTGCAATGGTTGGGGCCATTGATCCACCCAAACTGGATCCTCTGTTTTCCAGGTTAGTTTTAAAGTGTCACAGTTCAATGGCCCACATTAAAAATCTGATTGAATTCCAAAGCCCCATTGGGAGAGAACATCCCCCACCACAGTACCATTGGCACTGGTAATACAAACAGTCTGACTGAGGCCAGGTGTCCCTCGGGGCCTTTGATCCATATCAAGTGGTGGCTTTGACAGCTGCAGCTGCTTCCTCCAGTGCCTGAAAATGCCTGGAGCACTTCAGCAAGGGACCAATGCGGGGGCCATTTGGCTTGAGAGAGAACTGTAACATCAGCCCCTGTGTCTATGGGGCTGTCAGGTGTTATCTTTTGTCCTTTTAATGTCAGGGTACACCAGCATGTGGGGCATTGTTCTAATATAGGTTTCACCCAGCATACTTGGGGTGTTCCAGCAGACCCAAATCCGCCTTTCACATTACGTCTGTGAAAGGTATGCTCATGGTTTGGGGAAATAAAATCAATTGAGCTATTCAAGTTCCTTGGGGAACAGTGAAAGGCAGTCGGGGTGTCCAGGCCATGATCATAATCTCATTATCAGAGTCAATAACCTCAGAGAGAACAAAATGTCCCATCAAAGAGGTGGACAACCGACCTAAAAACAATGCATGCATACGCAGCCCGGGAGGTCTGAAAACTCCTGAGGGAAGCAAATGAACGGATGACTCAAGTAAGGTTACTGTGATGGAGGCTGCCAGGTCCAGCCTGGCGCTCCCTGGTGTGGATGGTTGTAAATTGGAGATGGTGAAGGCTGCTTGTGGCAGCTGGGCTGGGGCTTGCTGCGCTCTGCTCGGGGGCACCGGCTGGGGCATTTGTGTCTGTGCACGGTACTGCCCCACAATTCAACTCCTGTTTCCCAATATCAAATTCTTTTCAAAATCCACAACTTGGAATGTTGTCGATTAGCATAATGCCTTCCTTTACAGCAACAAGGGCAAATACCGTGAGCTTTAGACGTGGCTTCTCTCTTTCCAAAACACTCCTTTTTCAATTGCCCAGATTTCTGACCCTGAAGCACTTTCGAGGCCCCCCTGGCAGAGTGTTCAAAGCTGCAAAGGCATTAGCTCTACCAGCCCCACAGCTTTATGAGTAACTGCTGCTGTATGCTGAAGGTACACAGGCGCTTACATGCCTCTATCATTTCCAGCAGGGTGTGTTCCTCCTTATGCAAGGACTTAAGAAGTTTTTTACAATTCTCATTAGCATTTTCAACAGCTACTATTAAAACCAACACCTCTCTGGCAATGTCATTCTCAGTTTGTCTTTTAAGAGCTTGTTTCAAGCAGCCAATGAATTGCATATAAGGCTCAGACAGTCCTTGCTTTACATTAGCAAATACTTTTGGGGGGATCACAGCATCAGGAACCTTTCAAAATGTGATATGCACAGCTTCAGTAATACCCTCAAGGGCCTCTCTGGGAATGTGAGCTTGACCAAAGGGTCTGAGTGGGCTCCTTTTCTGGCCAGATAGTCAGTCGTGAGGAGTGTGATATTCTGGTTTCCATGCCCCACAGATTTCACCAGCCTTTTTCCACTGAGCATCTGTGGAGGATGCTGGGCCTACAGAACAAAGGTCCATTATAGTCCTTTGGACAGACAGACAGACCCTAAGTTGGAGAAATCTCACCTGTTCAGAGCAACTGAGCAGAGCCTCTCCCAGGATGCTTTGTTGTATATGCAAATATACCCACTTCTACCTCCCTGGTTGGCCTGTTGGCCTCTCCACCCCTTTTTCCTTATATGTATATAACCTAGAATGTTCTCCCTTCCCTGCTTACCCATTGGCCCCATATTGCTGCAGTGTCCCGCCCCCATTACCTATTGGCTGCCACCCCTTGTCCCCCCTCTGTACCGCCCTGAGCCCTCAGCCCATTGGCCCTGATGCTCTGCTCTGCCCCCCTGGTCCCCTGTATTCAAACCTGCACCCTGCACTGTTCTTTTTGTCTCTGTCCCTGGTCCCCTTCGAGCATGGCTGGAATAAACCTCCTCCTCTGACCTCCATCCAAAGACCCTTCCCACTCCTTTGCATTGGTGATTCTACAAGAGAAGTGTGTGCTGCAGTGATTGTGTGTGTGTTCCTGTGCCACTGAGCAGCTTCATCACTGGAGACACTTCTGGAAGGTCGTGGCACCGCTGCCTCTCGCTCCACCACCAACGGGCTAGCGGCTTGTGACAGCTGACAGCCTGAGCAGGGACCTCTTTGGAGCATTCCTGGAAGCGTCTCCAGTAGCTTTTTTGCTACTGGAATTAAGTCGTGTTCAGAGCAGCCAGGTCCCAGAGGAGACTTCTAAGTTTTATTGGGGGAATCCCATGGCAACCTTCTTGAGGCGAGATCAGTCAAAGCTGACGGACCATCCTGAGAGCTTTTGCTGACCCATGGTCGTGTGAGTAATAGATTTGGAGGTCACACTTTTTCGTCTTTCCTTTGCTTTCTTTTCCTCTCCAGTGTTAGGAGCAAGTGTGGGGATGGAAGCCAAACTGACCCACCCACAGAGGAACGTTTCTACCCAGGTTAAAGGAATCCTTGTTGGAAAAAACTTTCATTTCTCAAAAGGAGACTTAAAACGTTTTGTGTTTTGGTTGTTTAAGTCTTTTTCTGATATTATGAGGGAATCCATTCTAACTATGAGTTCTGGAACCCTGTGGAGGAAAGGTTCTACATTCTTCACGTTAAAGGGGATCTTTCAGTGGGGAAATTTTACCCTTTGTTTGATATTATTGTTAAGTCTGTAGGAAATATTGAGAAACATTCAGGAAGCCAGCTGAAAACCCCTTCCCCACGTTCCTCCCCTCACATCCCTAAACCCTCTTCCCCGCCTCAGGGAGGATCAGGAGATGGATCCCGCCAGCAGGTGCAGGGTTGCTGCCATCTCCCTGACATCTCCCAGAGTCCTCTGTCCCCTCTCCAGGGCAGCACTGGCCATGCTGCCTTGGGCTCTCCCCTAACCCTCTTACCAATGCCCACGTGCCCAGTTCTACCACCCCCCTTTTTTCTCCAAGGTGGTGCTGGCAATGTGGCCACCCCTTCCATCTTGTCTTTTCCCTCTCCAAGTTTTCCTACCCTTTCCCCACAAAATGGCACTGACCCCACAAAGGTGACGGCCATTTTGTCAACTCTACATCCTGCCACTTTCTCTATGTCTGTCATCACGCCCTGCCCCTCCTCTTCTGTGTTGGGAAGCATGTCCACATTGGGACTTCCCTTCTCTATTGGAAATCCCCTCCCGACTGCGCACCCCATTCCTACCTCCTCCTCTCTCGGCTCCTCCCCTGATGGTCCCTCCCCTTCCCATTCCCACAACACTGGAAGTGGTGATGACAGCGACCAGAAGGAGGCCATATTGGCTTCCACTGCCTCCCACAAACAGGCAAATTCTGGTTGCCCCAAGAGGCCACCTGCAGTCATCAAACGCCCTCTGTCCTCCTTGGAGGACGAGAGTAGGGATTCCTCACACTCATATTCCGGTCCCGAGTCTGAGGATTGCTGGGCCAAGCTGCAGAGGAAAGCCACTTGGGAGGGCTCAGAGCTCACCAAAAAGATCTTGGCCTTCCCAGTTATATGTAAATGCAGCAGAAGGGCGACTGCAATCAATTCCTGGGAGCCGATCCCCTGTGGGGACTGGAGCTCTTGGAAGTGGCTAAGGAATATGGTCGGGGGTTGCATTTCTTAAAAAACTTGCTGGAAGCTACCTTTAATGCCCATGTCTTAGTCCTGCATGAAAATGAAAATATGACCTGTCTCCTGTCCCCAGCTGAGTACGTGCTGTGAGAGAGGCAGTGAAAAAGGCATCTCAGATCACTGGCAGACACATATTCAAAAGATGCCAACAAACCAAATTTAACCCTTGAACAAATGGCAGGAGAAGGTGACTTCCAGAAGCCACAAGAGCAAGCAAAGCATTTACAAGAAGCGGCACTCACTGACATCGCCACTGCTGCAAAGACATCCCTGCTCCTCAACCCGACAACACCTTACCTCCACAGAGTTCCACTAACATCAAACAAGGGGAAAATGAAACTTTTATACAATTTGTAGACAGACATAAAGTTGCACTTGAGAGACAAATAGAAAGCCCAGAGGCTAGGAAGGAAGTGCTAAATAAAATGGCCTTGGCAAAGGCAAACGATGAGTGCAAAACAGTATTAAGAGCTTTTCCCTTTGACCCAGAACCTGCAATCACCAGACCAGATGGTTAAATTAACTTCCACCAAATTAACTTCCAAATTAACCAAATTAACTTCCAGTGAACACAAGAAGCATGGGCAATCGCTAAGGGAGGATCAGAGGCCTTTTTAACATCCAAAGATGCTGCATAATGTTTTAATTGTGGGGAACTGGGCCATTTTGCGAAGGACTGTCCAGAATACAAAATGCCTAAAGACCAGCAGCCACAAAAGGGGTGCCATTCATCCCATTGTATGGATTGCAAGAGACATTCTAACAACCATTCTCAGTTTTGTTATCATCAGCAGGCTCACTACCACCAGCACCATTATCAGCCAAAACACTTCTAATGGAGCGTGGGGCAGCCCCACGCAAAGACAGCGAGTGAAAAGCCATTTCACTGTATCCTCCCCACTACTCGGGAGTGGGAAAGTCCCAGGGCCAAGAGGTGGGGCAATTCATACTTCATACTCTGAGCAGCAGAGCAGAGTCACCAAGGCTTTCCAGCAAGTTCAAGTCAGGACCCGATGCCAGCTGCTGAGTGCTTTGTCCATACAATTTGACAACTCTGCTTTTCATTGTATTCCCACTGGAAAATATGGACCCCCATAGGGCCTGAGAAATGTGCTGGTAATAGGTAATTGTATTCATGGACCAAATGAAATACAAGTTATACCAGAAATTTAAACTGATGGGGCAACTGACGAAATCACAGTCACTGTCTGCAGCACAAAACCACCATACTTCCTGCACAGAGAGACTGTGATCCCCCAAGCCTTTTTATTGCCATTAAATATAGACAATATCCTGGAGCACCCGATGGCATTCTGGGTTGAAATCATAGGCCAAGACTAACCCCTTATAGAGTGTGGCCTGTCAAATAAAGGTAATAACATCTACCTACAAGGGATGGGGGACACAGGGGCTGACATTGCTATCATTACACGACCTAAATGGCCCCCGGACTGGGAGTGACTCCTGTCACTGGAGTCATCTTGGGGTGTCACTGATATTTGATGGAAAATCCCTGCGCCCAGGATTCTTCACCTGAGAAGCTGAGAAGCCTCAGAGGAAAAGAAAAACAATAATTATCTGCTGCTGTGGAATGCAACAGGTGCATCTTTGATTGGTCCATGTGGATTGTTTCTACTTAATGACCAACTGTGGTTCAGCTGCCTCAGATTCTCTGAGAGTCACGAGCTTTTGTTATTCATTTCATTCCATTCTATTCTTGTCTAGCCTTCTGATGCTTTCCTTTCTCTATTCTTTTTAGTATAGCTTTAGTATAGCATTTTTATTATAATATCATAAAATAATAAATCAGCCTTCTGAAACATGGAGTCAAGATTCTCTTCCCTTGTCCTGGGACCCTCGAACACGACCACATTGGGGATTGAAGGACCTGCCTCTCCATCAGGAGAAACCATACTATCACAGTAGAGGGACCCGAGGGCCAAACTGCCTCCATCAGGCCATTTGTAGTCAGGGCATCCCTCACCCTGTGGCCCAGGGACCGACTGTCCCAATGGGGAGCTCGGCTTGAAATCCCACCTCTATCCTGGGATTTCTAGTTGGGGCCACTGCAGAGGGCACCACCCACCACTCACCTGGATGACTGACACCCAGGGGTGGGTGGATCAGTGGCCCCTCTCAACAGAGAAATGATGCACTCTAGAGCTCCTCTTGGAGGAGCAGCTTTCCAAGGGCCACATCATACCTACCAACAGCCCTTGGAACTCCCCTGTGTTTGTTCTTAAAAAGCCTGGCAAGCACAGATGGAGCCTCCTCCATGACCTTTGTAAAGTTAACGAGGTCATCGAGGACACGGGTCCCTTGCAGCCTTCCTTCTCCCTCCATGCTTCCTTCATTCCTAGCTCAAGGCATTTGTCTAGACACAGAGCAAAATATCTGTCATTTTGAAATTCATCCTAATCAGACTTCTGAAACAGTCCTTGTATATATACAGGCAATGGGTGTGCATGCTTCAAACTGCTTGTGTTGTTGTATTCCTGGAAAACATATTAGTAGATATTAAAATTCATTGAAATTCCTTTAACTTTACCAAAATTACAGGATGTGATTTTTCTTATAAAGCATTAGTTACCTCTCATTACCTTTTACAATTCAATTACACACTGGTTCACAAACTATTGCCTATCCCCATTGGGATGAACCTGTCTTTGGTAAAGCAATTGTTGCTTCATCAGGATTTAATTGAAATTTTAGAAAAAAATCAAGGAAAACTGACAGAAAACCCTGGTACCTGTTCATCACAATGCGAAAGAAATACATTGTGTCATAGAAAGAATAAGAAAAGATGGAGAACACAGGTGGTAGGATATTCTTTCTGGGTGGTCACCTACTGCCACAAGCATCCTGAACAAATTGTGTCATCCCATCATTGTTTGATTTTAGTTTTGATTTATCAGCAATCTCATTTCTTATAAATGGAGAATAATGAAACGGTTAACACAATTGACATCTGTAATTAATGCACACAACCTGGCTGATGTCCTCTTCCCTGTGGAAATCCACACGGCTATTGACGCAAGCCGATTATAAAATTTAAATGTGTGGTTTTGAAATATTTTTTTTTCTGTACTCTTGTGAAAATTAGTTTTGATTTTTTGTGATTTCTTTTGTTTATTTAAAAAAATGTTTCAATTAATATTGATTGTATGTGTTTCCTATTTTTGCTTTTTCCTATTTTTATTTTCCTTCTTTTCCTCTCTCTTTTTCTGTGTACTGTCTCTGTTTTCCAGGATATGCTACCAACACTGAGTCCCGAAGACTTTGCAACGACACTACAGAACCCTGCTAATGGAGAGCTCTTGACGACAATCGTGAGTCACGGGGTGGTGTAAGAGACGGTCTGAAGTTTCCCTCATTTGCCTCACGACTGTCGCAAGGACAGAGACCAAGACCCTGGAGACCCTGGCTGGAGTTCTGGCCTGGCTGAGGTGGATGCTCGCCGGGTGATTGTTTGCAGCTGTTTGCTGTGCCGCCACGGTACACGGCTTCGAGCAGGGCCTGGCCAGGAGCGGCTTGCTCTGCTGGCTTACACCTGCTTCACAATCCCCGCTCATCACACTAGCCCAGGAACTGCCCCACCTCTTGGCCAAAATAAGAAAAATGAACCATCACGACCCCCGTTTGTACTAGCAGATCATGACACTTTGACAGACACGGAAAGAGGGGCAGGGTCACCTTGAGAGGCCAGGAAGGGACTAGAACAAAGGGAGGAGAATAGCTTGAGGGACAACTTTAAGGGAGGGTACAATTTAGGTATAAACCAACTTGGGAAAAACATGGCGGGACACCAGAATGAAGCATTTAACAATACCTTAGCAAAATAAACACAAACCACAACAGTTGGTTGTGCTGGGAAACGACTGGAAGGGGTCTTGGTGAGTCCTGGTGGGGCTGGGAAGGGAGTGAGAGAGGGATTGGAGGTGCTGGGGCAATGGGGGGAAACTGGGACTTGTGGCATCCTGAGAGGGATGGGAGAGGCTTTGGTGGGTCCTGAGGAGGCTGGGAAGGGATTTGGGACAGGTTTCAGGAGGTCCTGAGTGGGCTGGGAGTGACTGACAGGGTGCTTGGAGGGGCTTTGGGTGTCTGTGAGAGGTTTTGGGGGTCCTGACCCTTGCAGATCCCCCAGAGATGCTGCCAGATGCTGCCCACAGCAAGATGCTGACGGGGGGTCTGTTGTGAACATCCCAGGTGTGGAGACATGAGCTCTGACTCCAGTTTTCAGAAAACTGGTTTAATGTATCATTTTAATACTACCTATACTAAATTATAATATATACAGTATTAAATGATACATTAAAACAATACTGAAAGAATAGAGAGAAAAGATTCATCAGAAGGCTACAAAGAACAAGAATGGAATGCATAACAAAATCCTGTGACTCTCCGATGCAGCTGCATCTGTGATTGGCTCTTACTTAGAAACAATCAACATCCACCAATCACAGATGCACCTGATGCATTCCACAGAAGCAGATAGTTATTGTTTCCATTTCTTTCCTGAGTCCCTCAGTTCCTCAGGAGCGAAAAATCCTGGCAAAGGATTTTTCATAATATATCATGTTTACAGGGGTCCGTGTTGGGCTTGGTCTTCCTGGAGCTGGGGCTCGGCTTCTACCTGTGCAAGAAGGTGAGGGGGGGGTCCTGGGGGTCGTGTCCCCCCTCCCCCGGAGGGTGTGTGCTCCCGCCGGGGCCCCCAGCCCGGTGTCACCCCCTTTTCTCTGCCCACAGAGCTCCTGAGCCGCCGCCGGCCGCAGCCCCTCCCCGTGGCCTCGGGCCCGGCCGGGACCCCCCACTCTGTCCCTGCGCTGATTTTGGGGGGCTCGTGTGTCCCCCCAGCCCCGCTGTCACTCTGCCCTGCCCAGCTGCTCCCAGTGTTCCCAGTAAAGCTTCCCAGTTAAACCCAGTCCAGTTTATGGGGGGCACTGGGGAGGGACTTGGGGGGACCCCGCGGGGGGGCCGTGACTGGGCAGGGAGGGGGGGCCAGGTGGGGAACACTGGGTGCTGCGGGTCTGCCCGGCAACTGGTGAGTCATCAGACCTGCTCGCTCTGATTGGCTGGCTCCTGTGCACTGCATTCTCTGATTGGCTGAGGAGAGGCCGGGGAGATGAGAGAAGGAACGGGAGAGATCCCGCCTGGAGCACCAGCACGGGGACAACAGACCCAGCCTGGGCACAGGGAGTGAATTTATTACCAACCAAATCACAGCAGCACAAGGAGAAGGGAAAGCAATCTCTCCAACACCTTCCCCCCACCCAAGGGGGATCACCCAGAACAGGGGTTATTGACCATGGAGAGATGGGGACATCTGAATTTACATCAGAAGCCAATTTTATTGAGTATAAAAGGAGTTTGACTTGTATGGTGCTTATATAGGGCTCTATTTTTGGTAACAATTTCCCATTGGTTACACATTGTTCATGACATCACATCACCTGATAACATCATCTTATCACAAAGTCTCACATGTTTCTTGGTCACCTCTTGCCCAAGGACCCTTTATCTGTGTCTGTATCTCCCACAGTTTCTGCTCCATCAGGCCTCAGATATCAGGCCCCTGTATCAGCTCCATTGTTTACTCTCTGTTTTATTCCCCATAAGGGGTCACCAGGGCTCTGCCCATCGGGGGTCACTGGGGATCATCCAACACGGATCCTCCCATGGGGGATGGAGCTGGAGCAGCGCACAAAGCTCTTCCTGCACTCGGGGCACTCACAGGGCTTCCCTTAGTGGCGCCTTCGTTGGTGTCTGTTCAAGTGAGAGCTCGTGGAGAAGCTCTTCCCACACTCCCCACACTCGTAGGGCCTCTCCCCGGTGTGGATGCGCCGGTGCTTGGTGAGGGTGGAGTTTTCCTTGAAGCCCTTCCCGCAGTCGGGGCAGCGGAAGGGCCTCTCCTCTGTGTGAATCCGCTCATGTTTGAGGAGATCGGAGCTGCTGTGAAACCTCTTCCCACACTGGGGACACTCGTAGGGCCTCTCCCCAGAGTGGATGCGCTGGTGTCCTCTCAGGGCGGAGCTCCATCCAAAGCTTTTCCCACATTCCAAGCAGGTGTAGGGCCGTTCCCCAGTGTGGATCACCTGGTGCTGCAACAGGGTGGTGCTCCGGCTGAAGCTCTTCCCACATTTCCCACACTTGTAGGGCTTCTCTCCACTGTGGATCCTCTGGTGGTAGTTCAGATCTGAGCTCCGGCTGAAACGCTTCTCACATTCCAAGCACTTGTGGGGCTTCTCCCTGCCATGAGGCTTCTCCACCAGCTCTGAGCTCTGCCTGGATCTCTGGCTGCCTTCCTGGCTCAGGGGGGCTCTTTCCTCCCCGCAGATACCTGGGCTGGGTTTGCAGCCCCTCCTCGTACGGAATCTCCAGGGTTTTTCCTCCTCCTCCATCCAGCCACACCCTGAGAATGAAAACTCCTGGTTTGGGGGAAAAAAAGAAAGATGAGAGCGCCTTGGGCTGGTGGTTCCTCTATGCCCAAGTTCATCTCAGAAAGTCATTGGGCATCTTGTGTCTGTAAGAACCTCCAAAACACTAAGATTCAGCACAAAAATCCTCCAAACATCAAGACACAGATCAAATACTCCCCATACATCAAGATTCAGCCAAAACCCCTCTAAAATATAAAGATTCAGCCCCCACAAAAATCCATAGCACCAACATTTAGCCCAGAAAAGCTCAGTAACACCAAGCTTCAGCCCCAGTGAAAATTGTGGATCCCCTTCCCTGGTCACAGCTGCATGTAGGAGGGGGCAACACTCCTAGGGCTAGGAGGGAGGCTGCAGACACAGGGAGAGGTGGAACCTTGTGGTGCCTCCTGTTTCGGCTCCTACTCCTGTGTCCCTGCTCTTCTTCACGCTCCTCTTCCTCCTGATATTCCTCCTTCTCCTGCACAATCCCACCTTCTCCTCCCACGTGCAGCGTTTGACCATTTTGTTCCTCAACCCTGCTTCTCCTTCCCTTCTCCTCCTGCCCCAGGCCCAGCACCCACTGCCGGCTCCCTCTTCCCCCCAAAGCCACAGCATCCCAGCGCAGGGGCAGGGATGGAGCTGGGGCAGGTCGGGCTGGGGCAGCGCTGGGCTCTCGGCCGCTCCCGCCCGCACTCGGTCCCCACTGCAGCCGCTCCCGCCAGGACAGCGCGGGGGCCCGGCCTTGGCGCTGCCCCACTCCCACCTCCCCAAATTCCCCTCCCGGGGGGCGCTGGGGCCGAGGGGGGTCCAGGTGGGGAACGCTGGGAGCTGCGGGTCTGCCTGGACACTGCTGAGTCATCAGCGCCGTGCTCTCTGATTGGCTGAGCGCTGCCTGAGGGTGGGGCTGCAGCAAGGGGGGGACACCCTGCTCCAGGGGGATTGTCCCAAAAACGGGGGACCCCCATGAAAGGAACAAGAGGAATGTGTCTTTACAAACAGATGCTGGAAATCTGATTGGAGAGAGGGCCAGGGACTTGGACATAAGGAAGTGACAGGAGAAGCCTTCAGTTTCAGAAAATGTTATTAACTGATGACACAGACTGCTGCTCAGCCAAGGTCCTGCTCAATTCATGAACTTGGAAAAGAACAACAAAGACTTCACAGAGCCATTAATATCGTTTGCTATACAAAAGTGCGGAGCATGTTAAAGGGCTATGTAGTAGGTGGATTGGGATGTCTGTATCTCTCAAGTACTTCAGCCAATGGGGAAATGGAGAGAGAGATGTGGACAGGAAAATTAGGATGAAAAGGACGCTGCATCCTCCAACAATTGGAGGCCCCATGGGAAATGTCCCATGGCCTGTTCCTTTTTTAGGAATGAAATTACTTTGAGAGAACTCCTCTGTCTGCTTTGTGGACAGAATGCTCTGCTGATGTCAATTTTTCCACACACCTTGGGACTCGTCCGGAATTCCTTCCACCATCTGGCGCAGCAGGCAGTGAGTGCAGCTGAAGGTGTGCTGGGAAGGGATTGGGTGAATGTGAGAGTGCAGCAATATGATTAAGGCACGAAGAAGCAGGAGGAATCTGTGTGGTAAGAAAAGGATGATGGAAAAGAGGAAGAAGAGAAAAATTGGGACGTTTTTCAGCACAGTCTTAGCCTGAAAATTTGCCAGCCAATACTTTGAATTCCCGGTTTCCAGGAGAGGCAAACAAGGAGGTGAGGATGTCAGGGGGTTTCTCTGTGCTGGGCAGCGGCAGCAGCGGGCGCAGAGCTGCGGCACCGGGAGCACGGGCTGGGGGCCTGTGGGGAGCTGCGGGGCCGGGCCGGGGCTGTGGGGCAGCCGGGGCTCAGCGCCGGGCGCTGCCTGACCCCAGCAGCCCCGGGCAGGGCCGGCAGTGGCCCCCGGCCCCCAGGAGGCTGCGGGACGCCCCGGCCGCTGCCCGGCCCCGTGGAGCTGCCGGCCCTGCCCGCCGGGGGGGCGGCCTTTGGACACTGCGGCAGGACAGGGACCGGCTCTGGGATGCGGCTGGGGAGGGGACCCTGAGCACAAGGAGGAGGACAAAGGAACATGTGCAAAATGTGGACGGTATGTGGAACTATCAGGATTTTCTTGTTAGGAATTTGTTCGGGTTAGTGGAGAAAGAATGATTCTGCAGAAAGCTCAGCAGCTGTCAGAGGATGAGCAGTGTTGGAGGTGGGGTTTTCTGGTTTTCTTTTCTGTTTGTTCTTTATTACCTGGGGAATTCCTTCCCACTCAGTTGCTGGTGAGAGCTCATTGCTAGGTCCTTGCGACAAAGGGGTTTTTTGGGAATTTTTTGAGAGTTTTCGCAGGGGGGTGGTGGGGAGAGCAGTGGTGGGAGGTGGCAGGGGGCATGGGACAGAGATGCTTGAGGATTCGGGCTGGGAGAAGGGGCTGGGCACAGTTGCTGGCGCTCTCATTAGAGCCACTGCTCTTAGGGAAGGGAGTTTCCACTGCTGCTGCCGGATCCCGGACTAGAGCTGCTGCTTCTGCTGTGCAGTGAGCCTCTGCTCATGAGAACAGACGCTGAACTGGAACCGTTTTAACACCTCCCCCACTAAAAGAGAGCCCGATCCCCGTCTGCTCAGGTGCCCTGGATCCTGAGCTCGGCTCTCCCTGCCCTGCGGGGAGCCCCTCACCCTCTGCCTGCGGAGACATCCTGCCGGCCCAGCTCGCTGCCTTCCGAGCGCCCTGCTGGGGGCACCGCAGCCGGCTGCCCCCGGCGTTTGTGAAGCGGAGCCTCTTCCCTCCCTTCCCCCCTTGGCACAAAGCCGCCATTGCCGCCCGCTCCCCCAGCCCGCGCCGCAGCGCCCCCTGCAGCCACGGGGGGATCACTGCACCTGCCCTGCCCCCCGGAGCCACCAGCGCCCCTGCCGGCCGCGCCCGGAACTGCACCGACGGGGACAGCGCCGCCGCCCCAAGGCTGGCCCTGGGCTCGGGCTCTGTTTGCTGTCCCTGCCGCAGCTGCTGCTGTGTGTTTGCTGTGTTATACACACTGGTAAAGAACTGCCATTCCTATTCCCGAACCTTTGCCTGAGAGCCCCTTGATTTCACTCACCTAATAACAAAGAGGGACGGGGTTTGCATTCTCCATTCCAGAGAAACTTTTTCTGCCTTCCCGAGCAGACACCTGTCTTGTAAAGCAAGACAAGCACCCACAGGCAGTGAGGGGGCTGCAGGAGTGGCACAAGAAGGCCCTGCAGCACTTGGGCACAAAGGCACAGCAGGTGAATGCAAGAAGGGAGCAGGAAAATGCCAAGCTGAAGGCAAAGGCCATGGCACAGCTCCTACAGCCCCTGAGGGATCAACCCCAGGGCCCAAGGGGGCCCCAGCACCCAGGGGACGCACTCAGCCACAAGCACCTGGCACAGGCACTGCCCTCCTGGGCAGGGGAGAGCCCACCCAAACAGCCCCTGGGAAGGAATCAGGCTTCCAGCTGCAGGGCACAAGGACACTGCAAGCACAGACAGCAGCACCCTCACGAGCAGCAAGTGCACCCCTTGATGGACATGGATTGGCAGGGGGGTCACAGCTCCCATCACACCAGGGACCCACCACACTGGAGCCCTTGACAACATTCAGGGGGGGTCTGCATCCAGAGGAGGCCTTTCCTGATGGACACAGGGACCTCCCCATCCACTCTGAATCTCAGACCTAACGGGATGAAAATGCCAAAAATGTCTTGGATTATGCAGCGGATAAGTGAGAAAGAAGTGTGGTTTTATTCTACTAGTATTAGAAGATGAGGGAAATGGGTTTGAAATGCATGCATTTTTATTTGCTCCTAATTGTGATTATAATTTACTGGGAAGGGGTTCACTCTCTAAACTGGAAATGCAAATTAATATTATACAAGGTGATACAGAGGCTAGTTCTGTTGTACCTCTGTGTCATATGTCTGGCCAGGCCAACGCAGAACTGACCCCTGAAGCGTGGGCAGCTTCAGGGAATGAGGGAAAATTAGATATGGACCCTCTTCAAAGCACTTTGAATCAACCAGGACAAGAGGTGTCTAAAAGCAACACCCTGTTCCAAGGGAGGGAAGGAAGGGGAATCAGACAAAGCGCAGGTTACCCCCCATGGTCAGCTCAGCCGGCAGAGCTGTGTGTGCTTGTGAGAGCCTGGCACTGAAATGCCCTGAGCAGGAAGGCTCCAATATCTTCTGCTGACACCATGTCACCTAAGTAGGGGACAGAAACAATTCTGACAGCTTCAGCAACCACCGCATCAGATATCAAGGTATATTCTCCCACAGGAAGCTGGGCTGGCACAGAGCCTGCCTTGGCACTTTGCTGCTCCCAACACCCAGCCAGGACATCGGCTCCTGCCTAAGGAGGGCAAAGCAGCAGCACTGGTGGCCAAATGGCCAAGTGGCCCATGCCAAGTGTCCCTGAGGCCAGAAACAGCCGCCAGCACAGCTGAACACGGGGGGACCCCTCAGCCTGGGCTCCAGGCTCTGCAGCCCCGGAGATTTGCACTTCCCGCCTGCAGCAGGAGGATGGCAGGCCGCCCCTGAGCCTGCACTCAAGGCAACGCAGCAGCAGCCAGGGCTCCACAGCGGGCCAAGCCCCTGCGCCTGCCCACACATCCTCTGCTGCAATCCTCGGCCTGGCCACCCTCCTCTGCCAGCTCCAGCCACCGGGGCCAATCCTTGCTGCCACTGCTGCAGCTTCAGCGCTGGCTGGGCCTGCACTCGCCACAGCTGCTGGGGAACACCACGGCACAATTCCACTCTGCCTCTCACCTACACTCACACACTGGGCTGCCTGCGGTCCCATTGATGGAAAATACACCAAGGTTATTTCTTTTAAAGCTTCTTTCTCTACTCAGGCTTGGTCTGCCTTTGCCTTGTGGAAAGGAATTTTAAAGGTTTCTTTTAAGGGATGTTTCACCACTGAACAGAGATGAGTTTAACATCTCAACAGACTGGCAACAGCCCAAAAGATACCCACAGAGATAACGACCAGCAACAAAACATCAACGCCCAGCAGCAAACTGCAACCAACAGCTACCCCAGACACTGCCCCCGGCAGAGCTGGAGACACCTGCTCTGGAAAAGGCTGAGAAGGAAATCCACGAGTGTGGACCGAATGAACAGCAGAGGGGAAGAAATCCGGGTCCAACGGGAAACCAAATACCAAAAACTACACAACTTGGAATCAATGAATGTTAAACCAGAGCATTTCTGAGTTTTGGATGGTATAAAGTTTAGGGAAAAACTAGTAAAAGCCGTGTGTCATGGAATGATTTTCTCTGCACACCTGGGCTGTGTGTAGACGAAATGATTTCTGTTGCACATCCTGGCCAGAATCACATAATGCCTTGAGTCTCTAATACTAGAAATGATGGAGAGTTTTGGTGACAAGATTTGACACATTAAGAGAGTTTGTTTTTTGTTTTCTAAATAATCATACATTTATATGGTCAATAATGTTGGGGCCAAGGGTGTCAGAATCAATTTTTATTCTTAAGAGAACCAGAGGCTCTTTAGGTATGTGTGTGCATGTCTTTAGTGATAGCACAATTTTGATCTGGGTTTCTCGATGCTCAATTTAAAGTTGCATTTTTAAAAACTAGAAGAGGTTTAAAGACCCTTTAACTCATAAACAATTAGCAGAATATTGTTAAAACAAACAAACAAACAAACAAACATAAAAGCTACCAAAAAAAAGGCAACGGGAGGTGGAGGGGAAGGAACATGGGAGTCACCAGATTACTGCCCTGAAAGAGAAGCTTTGGTTCTAGTCAGCCAGGAGAGGAGCTTTAGAAATGCAAATTAACACTGCTGGGGCAAAGTGTGGACAATGGACCCGGGTCTCTTGCCTGGGGCAGGAATTGGGCTCATTCCCTCTGCCCCTCACCCCAAGCTCTGCCTGCTTCCACTGATGGAATTTGCACAGCTCAAGGCAGAGCCCATGGTGAGGATATCTGACTCTGCAACAGAAATGGGTTCAGCTGCAAAGGGAAGCAGCAAATGGAGAATGCTGAGAAAACTTCACTAAAATAATGGGGGGGGAAGCATCCGTCTGCCCACTCCACCATGTGCTCTCAATGTCTGTGTTATATCGTGTGCATTACGGCACTGGAGTTTTCAGCGACCACAAGTTCAGGAAATCAGTTGGGAATCCAAGAATGTGATGATTTAATTAGAGAAAAGTCCTCAGTTGATGCAGCCCTGGCTGTAGGGAGCACCCAAAAATGTCAAAAACATGAATGGCCACCAGAACAATTCCTACAACACTATGGACCAGGCCCTGGGAACCCCAACCAATTCATATCAGGATCCACAGAACCCTTTTATCATTTCAATGGCATCATTAGATTACAAACTGTCCTCAAAAGAATCACCAAGCAGACAGCTCCAGCTCCTGACCTTCCTGCTGACCAATCCACTGAAATGAGGAACACATTTCACTAGGGGATGGGATCAGATCAGCTGTTACCACAAAAAGGAGGAGTTGGTGGTAAAATTAAATGACTCAAACTGCAGTTGACAAATAGAAGACAAAGGGAAAAGTGGTGAAAAAGATCAAAAAGGAAAGAAGAAAGCAGATCATATACTGATCCAAACATGGAAAGGATGGGAATGGGACATGGTTTCGTAGTTCCCAGGCAGACCATGGGTTAAACAAATGCTCTTTCTCCTCTTATGTGCTACAGCAGCTCTCATCTTTTTACCATGCTGGACACCTTGAGAGTGCAGCTCATTCAGCAGCTGAGCGAGGGGATGCAGGTGGCAGCCAGGCCTCCTGATCCAGAAACGGCTACAAAAGGACAGGGAATGAGGGCACCGAGAATAATCCCAAAACCAAAGAAAACCCAGTAAGGAAAAAAAAAAAAAAAAAAAAAAAAGAAAAAAAATCACTGAGTGAATCTGCCTGGAAATAGAGTCAGGGACTTGTAGATAAGAAAGGGAGAAACCATCAGTTTCAAAAAATGTTACTGATTAACATTTTTTATTTAATGGACTGCTGCTCACAAAATTCCCGCTGAATTCCTCAAATTCCAAGGGAAGAACAAACATTTAACAGAGCCACGAATATCGGCTGTTATACAAAAAGAGAAGTGCACATGAACGAGGACATGCAGCTGGCGGATCCGGAAGTCGGAACCTGCCAAGCACCTCAGCCAGTGGGCAAAGGCAGAGGGAGAAGCGGCCGGGAAAATGGGGATCCAAAGGAGGCTGCGTACTACAGCAATGGCAGAGAGCGCCTGGCCAATGCCCCACGGCCTGTGCCTCTGCCCAGCAAGAAAGTCACTTTTCCAGGACTCCTCGCTCTCCTCGGGCCACAGAAACCTCCGACCACGGGAATTGGCCCGCACAGCCCCGGCCACGGGGCAGCCACCTCTGTCCGAGCCACAGCAAGCGCGCCGAGCCAGCGCTGCTCCGGCAGCGGCTCCTGCCGAGGCAGCGGCGGCAAGGAGACCGCGGGCAGCCGCTCCCGCAGCGCCCTCAGCCCAGGGCCAACACGGGCCGGGCACGGCACAAGCCACCCGCCCCAGCCCCCTGCCGCCCCCGAGGCCCGCAGCCAGCCCCGAGCCCCCGCACAGCCCAGCGCGGCTCCCACCTGCGCCGGGGCCGCCTCCGAGCTCCGCCGCCGCCTCCCCGGGCTCCGGCCGCTGCCGCCGCTCCCGGGCCCGCACACGCGCTCCGCCAATGCCGCCGCTGCTGCGCCACCGCCGCCCGAGGCCCGCCGCCGGGGCCCGCCTCCGCCCCGCTCCCGCCAATCAGCGCGCCGCACCCACGACTGACGCCACCGCCGCCCAATCGCAGCCACGGGCGGGCTCTGCACGCGGCACAGCCTCGCCCCGCGCTCTCCGCGCCCCCCGCGCTGCCTGAGGGCAGAGCCGGAGCTGAGGAACAGCCCTGGAACGGGCCCGGGCCCGCGGCGGCATTGAGCTGCCAGCACCAACAAACTGCTCCGCAGCTCCCGCCACGCCTTTCCCAGCCCTGCGCCTGCCGTGCCTCCGCCTCAGCGGGAAGCCCTGCAGCCTCGCTGCTCCTACCCCTAATCAGGAGCATCCGTGCATCGCTTTGATTTCCTTCAAAAAGGGAAAACCGCCCCAAAACCCTGTACATGAGTGGGGGAGGGGAGAGATTTCTGACAGAGAACTCCAAAACCTCAGAGCAGGATAATGAGAAGTAAGTGAAGACCCTTAAATCCACCTTTCCGCACGGCTCCCTCCTTCCCGCTGCACCTGCTGCCCCGGCAGGGCCGCAGACAGGGAATGGGGCCGTGCTCAGTTCATCCCCGGGGCTTCTCCCTCTGCTCAGGGACAGGAGTCGTTCCCCTGCTGCAGCCTGGGCTCTCTCCCACCGCAGACTTGTGCAGGAACTTCTGCAGCCCGAGTCCATGCCATGGGCACAGCCCCCTCCAGCTGCTGCAGCGTGGGTCACTGTGCCCCGGGCTCAGTGCTGCCAGGACAGGCTGCTCCAGCGGGGCCCCTCTGGCCACGGGGCCACAGCCTCCTCTCAGGCACCGCCGTGCTCCAGCGTGGCTCCTGCGGGGGCTGCAGGGGCATCTCTGCATCCCCATGGATCTGCACAGGGATCTCTGCATCCCCTTGGATCTGCATGGGGATCTCTGCATCCCCATGGATCTGCAGGGGGATCTCTGCATCCCCATGGATCTGCAGGGGCATCTCTGCATCCCCTTGGATCTGCATGGGGATCTCTGTATATCCCTGGATCTGCAGCGGGATCTCTGCATTCCCATGGATCTGCAGCGGGGATCTCTGCATCCCCATGGATCTGCAGGGGGATCTATGTATCCCCATGGATCTCTGCATCCAGCACTGTCGTCTTTGGAGACACCAGGAATGGGCTGAGCTCTGCCTGAAGCTCGTCTCTCATTCCCCACATCCTTCCCGGCACATGGAGGGTTTTACCTCCTCCCAGCTCCCCGGGCTGGCTTTGCAGCCCCTCCTCGTGTGGGATCTCTGGGGCTTTTCCTCCCCATTGGATTCCTGTGCCCTGGAGCTGTTCTAAATGGCCTTTCCACGAGGTTCTGAGGCAGGGATTTGTTCTCCCTGGTCTCGGTCCACAGCTCAGTAGCCAGAGGAGGAAGGACAAGGAGAGGAAGAGACAGGGAGAAGGGAAAAGGAAAAGGCAGAAGGAGAGGAAGGAGCAAGGGAGGAAGGAGAAGGGAAAGGAACGTGGATGGATTAAGGACAACATGAGAGGAGGAAGGAGGGCAGAGAAGATGGGATTTGCCTCCCTGGCAGAGGGAAGGGGAAGGCAATCCCCCCAGTCCATCCCTGTCAGGATGGCGTTGGTAGTGAGGTTGTCCTGCAGCCATGCTGGGCTGGGAGATGGAGCAGGAGAGAGGGGAAAGGGGCAGTGACTTCCTCCTCAGCTGCCTGGCTGTCCCAGGCTGGAGCGTCCTGGCGCTGCCGAGGCCCTTGGAGCGTCCGGCACTCAGGAGCCCCAAGCTCACGGCTGCTTTATAAAGCTGACAAAGGAGGCACGATGGCTCTGTGTAGGGTCTGCAGCACACTGGGTTTATTGGGACAGGAACAGGGCACAGAGCTGAACACTGCCCAGGGACAAAGACAGGGTGCGAGCTGAGGGCACAGGGGTTTTTTATATGGGGTAGTGAGGGTGGAGCTGAGAGTCAGGGTCCAATGGATATGGGGTAAATTGTGCAAAGGAGGGGTTAAGGGTCGGGTCAGCTAATAGGGAAATGGGGGCAGAGGAATGCAGTAAACGAGGGCCAATGGAGGGACAGAGAGAGGAGAACATTCTAGGGACTGACCAGAGATGGGTAACAGGGGTTGAACTGGGGTAATTAGGCCAACAGGCCAATAGGGTAACATAACTTTACATGAATCAGCATGTGCCTGCAAAGATCTTTGGGAGAAGCAAGCTTCTCACCATAACCTAGAAATCTATTCCTCGTATTTGGGACCAGTCCTTCACAGCTGCAGAATTCAGACTCTGATGTTAAGGCCCTGGGCCTCCACATCAGTGCATTACGCTTTTCTTTGCAATCTCATTTTCCTCCTTCCACACAAAGTTTAAGATTGACAAATCCTGGCTTGGGAGAACAACAAGGGGTGAGCACCTTGGGTTTTGTGAGAAATGAGCCTCACTCTTTGGAATGTTTATAAGGTCAATAAGGTGTAGTAGGAGACTAAATCATCAAGAGCGCTGGGTGCTTGGCAATGGCCAGAGGCACACTGGTTAACCACGGCAACTCTTCTTATAGACTTTTTCCACTGCATTGGTCAAATACACATCCATCATGATTATACGTGTTCAAAGATTTGCTTGAACTCATTTACATGTTCCAGAAATTCTTTAAGTTTGTTTGACCCCTGTCCTGCCTTTTTAGAGAACGTGCAGGAATGGTGGGTTGTTGTTGTGAGGGTTGTGTGTCACTTCCTCACAAGGGCCCCTGTTCTGTGGTTGCAGCAGGTGACAGTTATTGACAGTGGAAGGCTCAGTGGCAGGGGTCCTCATCACATCCCTTCCTTAAATGTTATCTGACCATGCAGATGGTTTTAGCTATTTCCACAAGTACTTTCAATCAACATGAGCTATTTCACAAATATCTCTGAGTTATTATTGCCAGTTAGTTACAAAAATAAAAACATTAGTTATTATTTCTACTTCAGCTACTTCTGCAATTAACATTATTATGTTCAACATAGATCATCCATTTTAATGTTTTGCAAACGCCAAAACTATAATGTATGTTTATCACACTGTCCGCAAACTAAAATATCATCCATAAATGATATCCTGAGGATACAAGCTACACAGGGGCCAGGGCACTGGCCACAAAAAGCTGAACAAATTATACTGTAGCAAAAGCAGTTAGAAGTTAAATGGGATTACAAGTTGTACTATATCAAAATCGTTGTGATTGAGAATAATTTGCAGAAGTCAATACATAATAGCAAAGCCAACAACTCCATAGGTATTTATAACAAGCCCAGGGCAGGTTTTCCCCTTGCATGGAGCACTTGGGCCTTCCCCGGGCCCCTTGTGCCCTGCTGCAGAGCCGGTGGCATTTTCCAGCACACACAGCTTGTAACCAAGAGTCGGGTGCAGCCCAGGAGGCTCCAAGCGCCTCCTTCCAGGCTGACTCTGCAGATGCCGAGGCTGCTCTGGGCTCTGCCAGGGCTCTGCTGGGCTCAGCTCTGGGCCAGGCTGGGCCCGCTCTCCCCTCACATTGCTGCGGGCAGCTGAGCCACAGGGGGAGAAGGAAGGGACACGTCAAGGGACTTGAGGTTTAAGAGAGTTTTTATTCAAACAACTGCCATAACAAACAGGCTAACATAAGAACCATAACAAACACACTGTGCTAACTACCATAACCAACTAGCAGTGCTAACTACCAAACTAACTAGTTGTCCTAACTGCTGTAACAAGAAGCTGTCCTCAAGTGCTTCTTCCTCTCCGCTGCTCCCTCAGTTGCTTTGCTGCAGTGATCAGAGGGGTCAGGCTGGAGAGAGGCTTGGCTGATGCTAAAAATGGGTGCTGCCAAAAGAATAAAAAAAAAGGAAATGAACTGTTACTTTCCAGAGTCAAGTTCCTCACAGGCTCTGTTGCCACAGGACAAAGGGAAATGGTTTGAAACTCAGGAGAGGGAAGCAGGCTCAGAGTAGATCTAAGGAGGAATTTTTTAACCAGGAGAGTGGGGAAACAGTGACAGAAGGTGCCCAGAGATGTGGGAGGTGCCTCCTCCCTGGGAACATCCCAGCTCAGGTCAGGCAGGGCTCTGAGCCCCCTGAGCTGCTGGAAGATGTCCCTGCTCGTTGTGGGGCAGCAGGTCCAGGTGAGCTGGAAAGGAGCCTGCCAAGGCAGAGCAGGCGAGGATTCTGCTTGCTTTGCGTGTGGAAAGCAGCGAGACTGGAGACGATGGGAGGGGCCCCCCCAAGAAAACCCCTCCCTGGCGCTGCTGCTTCCCCTGCAGCCCTTGGCATCCACCTGCAGCAGCTCCTGGGCAGCCCAGCGCCACTTCTCGTCCGGCTCCAGGCTGCACTCGAGGAAGTCCCGCAGCAGAGCCGACAGGCGCCGGGGCTCCTGCAGCTGCGGGGTCCCGTTCTGCCGGATCAGAGCGCGAGCCTGCAGGGAAAGCAAACTCAGCGCTCTGCCAGCTTCCTTCACAGCCACACGTGCTCACATCGACCCCGCGCCCTCAGCCCCAGCTCCAGGGGCACTTGCCTCCCTGGCAGAGATGCTGCTCAGAGCTCATTTCTCCATGCCAACCAAAAACCAAACCCTGGTGCTGCCACAGCCATCGCAACATCCAAAGGATCTCGCCTCGAGAGCCAGTTTCATTGGCTGGCTTTTTTTTAGTAGGAACCTCCATTGGAAATAGCACATTTTGCTTCTCCAAATGTGCACACCAGCTTTACAGGCCATTTTCAAGAGTCAGAGTGGTCTGCCTGTGTTATTTCAGAGGATTCTTAGATCAAGTGCATCTCTGCAGTGCCACTGACACCCAAGTAAATGCATTCCTGATGCCCCATCCCAGAAGCAGCCAGTCAAGAAACAGGAGGTTTGTGATGAAGAAAGCTTAGGCTTGGTGACATGGACAAAGTGGCTTGGATTAGGAAAGAAATATGTTAGACTTGGGGGATGTTAAACCATCATCTTCATGTTTTCAACAAGTTTCCCAGTGAAAAGAATCAGGTGGAGATCATCACGCCAAACCTCTTTTAGAAACTCCTGCAGAAAACTTGTTGGGTTTGGGGGTGGGATTTGGGGTTGGTTTGGGGTTTTCTTGCAAGATAACATTACAGCTGATGCACTTGCTTCACATTTTCAGGTCACCCTCACAGCCAGAAGAGCTCCAACAACATAAATCCCAAAGCAAATTGTTGCTGGAGACAGCAGAATATTCCTCTGTGTTGAGGCTGGAGTCCTGTGGGAATTCCCTTCCCCATGTGCAGGAACCACCAGCTGCTGCTCCCAGTGCAGGCTCACCCTGTGCTCACAGGCCCCTGCAGCCCCTGGAGAATTTGCCTCTTACCATGGCCGCCGTTTCCCTGAAGTAAGGATGTTCTCCTTCCACCATCTCGATGGTCACGATACCGAAGGACCAGATGTCCACTTTGGGGCCGTAAGGAGATCTGGTCACAACCTCTGGGGCCATCCAGTGAGCAGTGCCCACCATGGAGCTGCGCTGGTCCTGCTCAGGGCTGAGCTGAGCACAGAGGCCAAAATCAGCTGAGGACAGAAACAAACACTGTCAAAGGCAGCTGGAATGAGGAAACCAAGCACAAAGATTCCCCACTCTCAGTCTGAGAATGCACTAGTGAAGTCAGCTGGACAAGTCCAACAAAGGAAAGATGGAACTGGACCCTTCAAGAAAGCCTCAGCTTTCATACAGTGGCTGTTACTGATTCCCTTGAAGCTTTAGATTCCCACTGCTGCCCCTCTGGAAGGGCCACAGCCAGAGCAAAGGCACTGCTGACGCCCTGCTCCTCTGCTGAGCTCTGTGCTCGGGCAGCCGCTCTCAGCTGGCAGCAGGGGCCGGGCAGTGCCCCCAGCAGCCCTTGTGGGGCTCTGGCCGTCACTGGGAAGCAGCCCCACACCCGCAGCCCGGGAGCGCCGTGCCTGGCCAGGAACACCCACCCAGCCTGACAGAGCCGTCCATTCCCAGAAGGATGTTGGAGCTCTTCACATCCCTGTGGATCACCCGCTTGGAATGGAGGAAATCCAGGCCCTGCAGACACTGAGAGAGAACAAGAAACACCAGGGCAAAAACCAGTGGCCGGAATAAATCACACAAGAAAGGACAGTTTAGAATTCTGCCAGCAGCAGCTTTGCTGGGACAGGCCAGGAGTGCAGTGCACACAAGCTCCAGGCAAACGGTTCAAGGCAAAGCTGAGAACAGCAAATCTAATCCAAAAAAGACAGAGAGTACCACAAGAGCTGGAGAGAGAGCAAGAACAGAGTAGAAGTACAGTGATGCTGGCAGGCCGTTCACTGCAGAGGCTCTTTCTTCTCCAGCTCATCAAAACAACAGAGAAACAAAGCCCTGAGCATGGAGCCACTCCTGTTCTCACGCCCTGTTTGGAAGGACCATCGTGTCCAAGGCATGGGAGTGACAAGCAGGATCCCTCACCTCCTGACTGACAGCTGCCATCTCTCCTTCAGTCATGCGTGTCTGTCTGACAACGTCCTGCAAAGTTCCTCCATCCATGTATTCCATGACCAGCCAGAGATCTCCATCAACAAGGAAGCTGGGAGAGGAAAACAATGGCATGGAGATGAATGTGCAGTGCTCCATTCCCCCGTGGAAAAGCCTGGAGTGCAGTTTTGTTTCCAGGTCACTTGTCAATGAGGACAGAATCAGATGGAGAGACACTCCTGCCAGGCTGCCCAGCCCTTGGAATCTGCACAGTCTGAAGGAGAAGGAGACACCTGTGAGAAAGGAGAGGCCTTAGATGGCAAGCAGGGGAAAATGCAGTTTAGCAAAAGCCCAGATCAATGTGGAGCCACAACCCTTGGCTCCAGCTGGTTCAGCTTCTGAACTCATCAGTTCCACCATTCCCTCCAGAACAAGGCAACAGAACTGCCAGGGTTATCCAGGGGAGGAGGCCATGCAGCACTTGGGACAAAAGCAGTCAGAAAACCTTTCAGAAAGTCCCTTCAGAAACAGGCAAGGCCAGTGAAAAATGGGCAAATGAGGCATTTCTGGAAACAAGAACCTGGTCTTCCTGGCATCTGTAGCAATGGGAAAGGGCTGGGAAGAAGAAGCCAAGGAAAATAATTTCTGCTGTGGTTTATCAGCACTTGTTGTGAGACACAGCAAATGGGGTCAACATGAAGGAAAAACCAAACCAAAGCAACAAAAGCACAAGGAGGGAGTGAACTGCCAGGCTGTTGTTTTGGGGAGATATGGCCGGGTCAGGCATTTTCAAAACAGGCTACAGACTACGGATGCCAGGAAAGGGTAACGCAGGGCCTGTGCACGGGATAAGACCTGAAGCACTCACCTGTCCAAAAAGTTGACAATGTTGGGGTGCTTCTTGTCCTTCAGGAGCAGGATTTCCTTCACAGCTCGTTGCCTGTTCTGCCCTGTGAGACTCATTTTCTTGATGGCCACCTGGAGGGACATGGCAGACCTGGAACTGGAGGAGTCTGTGGCAGGAGGCCACAGCAAACACGGAGCGAGTCTTTTTGGAGCGACGGAGCCTGGCTGTGCCAAACTGCCTTGGGATGGGACACCAGAGCTCAGCAAGTGCCATTCCCACAGCCCATTGCTCTGCTGGCTGGGGGCTGCTTACAGGACACATGGCCAGAGACATTGGGCCTTGCAAGCTCTGCAGAAATGGTCCCCCAGCTGTCAGCCTCTCACAACATTCTCTGCACCTACAGTCTTCTCAAACAGCCTCAACACTCTTATTATTATTCAAACACATTTTGCAACCAGGAGGTAATTCTGGTTCTGTGAGAGCAGAGCAAAACAGCTGGGAACCCTTTAGCAATTCTATGGGATTTGGTCATGATTCCAGATGCAGCTGCTCTGTTTGGGATTGCACAACAAAGCAAACAGGCACATCCATTGCTCAGGTGATCCCTGTCACAGGCTGTCACTGACACCAGAGCCAAACACAACTGCAGGATTTAGGAGAGAGCTTGGCTCTGAACATCCATCTTCTCATTTCTCTCCCTCTCCCTCTGTGAACAGCTGAAGTAGGACTAAAACCCCAAACTGGGCCCAAGCAGGATCTCTCCCTAATTAGGCCATGAGGTACCCTTTGAAGCTGAAAGGCAGGATGGAAAAATTGCTAAATACTGTTCTCCTCTGAGGTTGGGGTGAAGATAAATTGGGCCTCAGTCTCCAGCAGCTGATGCAATCCCACTTTTTGATATCAAGACCAAGCCAGCGTGTCCTGCTCTGACAGACACCGCTGCCCTCCTTGCATTCCTTTGGGCACTTCTGAAGGACCAAGTGTGTCCCAGCTGTGCTCTGCAGGCTGACACTGCTCTGCCTTCAGAGGAGCAGCCTGTACAGGAGAGCTCTGCTGGCCCCAAAGCTCCAGCCACAGCTGCCAGCAGAGGGGAAAGCCCTGGAGAGCTGCCAGACGTGCTGGGCGTGTTGGCACTGACCTCTCCTCCAGTGGCCCTGTCGAGTCCTTTAGAAACGGCTCCAAAAGCCCTGGAAACAAAACAGCAGAGAAGAAAGAAGCAGCGCTTTAGGCCCTGGCAGGGAAAGCCAGCCCAGACAGGAGATCTCTGCTGCCTGCAGCGTTCACAAACACCTGGGGGCATCGACCCTTCCAACAACAGCGCAGCAGCCACCAGCCCTGTGCCAGGCAAGGTGTGCAAGGGAAAACTGAGACCCAACACGAAGGAATTGGGCTGCAGCAAATCCCAAATGTCCACCCTGAATTGCTTTAGTTCAAAACCTGAGGTGAGAAATGAGTGTCTAAAGAACTGGAAAAGAATGCATTTCATCCTTTTCCATTTTCTGCCTAAGACCTGCAGGTTCCACAAGGACCCTGCCATCAGGCAGGTGATGCATTTTCCCCCAGAGTGCATAAGCTCTGTGTCTGTTACTGAATGTCTGGGGTCTACTGCCTGTGCTAGAATAGAGCACTTATTAGTTCATCTCTGGTTTCTGTTTCTAAACCATTAGGTAAATAATCCTGACTGGTGGATACTTTTTGAAGCAAAATATTTGAAAGAAATCTTCTTGAGAACTGTGTTCTGACAGTCACCAGATGGTGAGTTGCTCTTTTAGGCAGTCCAGTTCCAGGGACAGAAGATCTTCCAGATCCTGTTCCGTGCTGCAGGCAGGACACTGCCAGCCTCAGGGGCCTTCTGCCCACAGCTATCAATTCTGGTCAGGGCTGAGAGACAGCAGGATGGCAGCCCAGTGTCTGCAGGTGTTTGGAGCTCTCCTGACTTGTCACTTGATCCTGCACCAGCACAACACCTGGCCCTGCTTGTGCAGAAGTAGCTGCCGTGCACTTACCCTTGGCCAATCTGCTCCACTTCCAGGTATTTCTGGGCAGGCTGCGCCTTGCTCACAGTGTTCCCTGAAAGAAACCACATGGAAGACGCTCCCTCCCAGAGTGAGAGCTGCCCTGCAGCAGAGCCAGAAGGCAGCCCCACTCCCTGGGGCCGTGAGCCCCTTGGTCTCAGCTGAGGTAGGACAATAAATGACTCGGGGACATTCAGCTGCAGGGCAGCACTGGGTGCAGCTGATGCCGAGACACAGACACAGCACCCTGCTCGGGCACCCAGGAACAGAGCAGACGTACTCAGCTGCATCAGGCACCACTCCCCTCTCCCCTCTGCCTGCAGGGCTGCGCTGCTGTCAGAATGTTCAGCCCAGGATCCCACAGTGGAGGGAGGTTCAGTGTCCTCTTCCCGAGCAGAGGGAGGTTCTCCATCCTCTTCCCAAAAGGCTGCAGCTTCTCCATCCTCTTCCCAAAACGGTGCAGGTTTGCCATCTTCTTTCCAAGCCAGGGGACATTCACTGTCCACTTCCCATTCTGGGAGAGGTTCATGCTCCTCTTCCCAAGGCACAGGATGTCCTCCGTCCTCATCCCACACTGGGAGATGTCCTCCGTCCTCATCCCACACTGGGATATGTCCCCCGTCCTCATCCCCCAGCGTGGGAGCTGGGCCATTCTGGTCCCACACCAGGGGACATCCACCGTCCTCGTCCCACGCCGGGAGATGTCCACTGTCCTTGTCCCACGCCGCGGGAGCCTCGCCGTTGTATTCCCACACCGCGGGATGTTCGCCCTCGTCTCCCAGAGCAGCGGGAAGTTCACTGTCATCTCCCGGCACTGAGGGAAGGTCACCATCGTCCCCCAGAGCAGCAGAAAGCTCACTGCTGTCTCCCTCCTCTTTGGCCTCCTCTTTGGAAACAGAGGGAGCCACAGGAGGTGCTGGTGCTGCTTTTGTGCCCTGTGGACAGAAGGCAGCGTGAGGGACGGGAAGTTCTATCTCAGTTATCACCTTATTTATCCTCAGCTGCACATCCAGCTGCACTAAGCAGAAATTGGGTTTGGAGCTGTTCACAGTAACAATGGGCTAAAGTCAACATTGCCACTTATTGTTGGGTATTAGATATTCCAGCATGGCTAAAGCCAGCAAGCAATCCTCTGCCTGCAAAAGCAGACCTGCAGCTCTTCAAAAGCTCTTCAGCAGAAAAGGAGAAAACTGCTGGGGATCCCTTTGCTGCTGCTGCTGCAAAGACACTGACAGGAACTTTCCTTCAGCCTCCCAGGCTGGCGCCCAGGTGCCACATGCCGAGCTCACAACTTGCTGCACAATTCCAAACACCAGAGGTTCCTTTCCCACTCACCGAAGGAGGAGGAGCTGCTTGGGATCCAGACATGAGGTGCCCTGCAACGGGAGAGGGAACATGAAGCAGATGCTGTTAGGAGAAAAACTGCCTGTGGTGGGAAATGCCACGGAGCAAGGCAACCCCGAGAGAGCATTTTGCTTTCACAGCATCCCTGCAGGAGCCACAGGCCCTTCCCACAGCAAGCAAGAGAACAGCACAAAATACTGGGCTGGGTCAGTTCTTGGCTGGAGCAGCAAAGGGAGGGAGTTGCAGGCTCTGCTGGCACAGAGTCCCCGCTTGAGGGAACAGAACCCCCCAGGGCTCCTTGCAAATGCTGTGCACGCCCCGCTGGCTGCAGACACCCCCTTTTTCAGCTGCAGCTGCTGGCAGGAGCTCTCCCAAAGCAATGGTGTCTTCATGGCAATTTGGTTCCAAAGTCTGCTCAGCTCCAGAGGGAGAACAGAAAGCACACAGCAAGGCCAAAGCCACAGATGCTGCACCGAGGCAAAACCTGGACTTACGTGCCAAGTGGGTTAAAAAATACCCCGAATAAGCCACAGTGTACAGGGTGCCAACTGCAGCAAGCACGTGCTGGATCATCTTGGTTGCGCTGCACACGTCTGCAGCCTGTAGCCCTGCAAGCACAGAAGGACACCCGTCAGGCTGGGCTGGCTGCTGAGAATGCCTCGGGCAGGAGGATCCTCCGGCAAGGAGCCCAGAGCCACTCTGGACACTGAGGCCTCCGTGTCCCACAGCAACGGGAACACCACGGCGACGTGGCAGTGTTCCTGTGACAGCACAGCAGCAGCTGACGCAGAAACCGCCTGGAAGCTTCTCCTGTGTCACAAAGGAGCACAAAGAACCCTCCCAGGGCACAGCCTCTTGCCCAAAGGATCCAAGAGGAACTTGGAAAATGCAGCAAACAAGGACACGCCATAGCCCAGCCCGAACACTGAGGAGGAACAAGGACAGCACCAAACCAAAGGAATCGTGACCTTTAGTCACTGATACTTCTGACTAAAAACAGCAAGCCTTGTTCCACCTGGGATCTTTGTTCTAGTTCTAAAAACAAGCATGGTTCTTCAGTCTAAATACACAGAAGGCAGGAACTGGGGAGGAGGTGGGATTGGGAGAGAGGAGGAGGAGGGAGAGAGGAAAAGGAGGAGCAGAAAGGGGAGGATCAGGAGCAGGAAACGAAGGAGAAGCAGGAGGTTCCAGTGCCCCCTGTGGCCGCAGCCACTGGACCATCGCCCCCCCCTCGTGCTGCAGGTGAGCAGGGAGGGGGAGCTCGTCCCAAATCTATCAGGGGGTCCCTGAGAGGGTTTTATACTGGGGTGTCTTTGGAGCTCACAGATTGTGGAATTGAGCCCCAAATATCGTCTGGTGTCCCTGGGAGGTTTATTCTCTGTGTGTGTAGGTTTGGATCTTGCAGGATCGCAGAGCTGAGCCCCTTGGGGGGATCTTTGGGCAACGAGATGGGAAATTATTTATCTAAAACAGAATGGAACGTTTTTTACCTTGAGACAATTTTACAGGATGAAGGACGTTCAGACATGTCAAAACATGAACTGAAAGACATTAATCTGGGTAAAAGCGAATACTGAAAATATAGACTTGAAGTCTGCTTTTGCCTTTGATTTTTGGGATCAGATGAACTGGAAAATTTATAATCTAGTCTCTCTCAAAAAGGAAGAGACTTTGGTCAAACTAATGCCTGTCTCCAGAACGTTAATGGAGAGTTTTAAACAGTATGATCGTAATAGAGACTTTCTCGATCACCAAAACAGAACATCTGGTTCTGAGACTTTAATTCCAAGTTGTGCTGGGTCTTTGTCCTCCTCTGGGGGGATTTCGGGTTTTGTTCGGGGTTCCTTCCTTTCGGGTTTCTCCAGGCAATGTGGACAGCACCCCAATCCCCGGGAAGGGGGAATCAGATCAGCTTCTAGCTTCTGTCGTGTTCTCTGTTTCTTCCATTATTCCCTGTGTCACAGATGCTGCAACCAGGCGTCCTCCATTCCTCCACGGAGTAGTCCATCCCCAGATTTCCCGGGAAAGCGTTCAGGATTTTCGTTATGTTCCAAGAATTCGGGGGATCAGGGGTCGTGTTCTGGGGAGGTTGGGAGTCGAGCGGGTCCAGGAGATGAAAGTTTGGGGAGGCTTTGCAAAACAGGGGCTGCTGTTTCTGTGCCCTGTTCCTCTTCCAAACAAGTTGCGGCCGGATCTTGTTCTGAAGTTGTGCAGGGGGAGTCTGCCGTGGGGGATTCCAAATCTGCTCTGCCTGGCCGAGGGGCTGTGGGGGTCACTCCTGCCACTGTTTCCGCTTCCCGGGAAGCCATCCCCTCAGATCAGGCTCAGGCAGGCAGATTGCTTTGTAGTTCTGAGAATTCTTTTTGTATAGCTTCCTCCCCCAAGCCTCTTCCAGGGTTTTCATTGCTTTTGGTTCCCCAGCCTCTGGTTACAGGTGGTGGGGAGGCTTTGGATTTGTCTTTGCCTGCAGAGGAGGGGCAATGGGGAGGACAGAGGCGGCGGGCGGCAGCCAAGGGCCGAGCAGGGCCAGGATGACTCTGCCCGGAGGAGGAAGAGCGGGGGGGGGGGAAAACAGCATGTTGAGACTGCAGCTTGGAGCTGAGAGTTTTCCAGCTGTATACCCACGTGTGGGGATAGGGTGTGGAACCTGTAACAGCCCATTGGAAGTGTTACAAATACAAAATCGGGACCTGCAGTTTGAGAGCAGCCCGATTCGTATGATTCTAATGAAACGCAATTTACTGAATTGAGGCCTGATATATCAGACTCTGGTTCTCTTTCTTTAACCAATAAAACACATTCCTCGGCCGCTACCTCCATAGGGGGGGCATTGCTGGGATTGTGGAGCTCTGCTCTGCCCTTCCTGGCAGGGCTCCCGGGGAGGCGTGTTGCTCAGGCAGCGCTGCTGCCAAGACCTTGGAACTTTGCTCCCCGGCCCTTCCTGACAGGGCTCCCAGAAAAGTTTGTTGCTGCAGCCACACCTCTGCCAAAAAGAACTTGGAGCTTCTTGGCAGAGTTCCTGGGACAGCTGATGACTGTGACAACACTACCTGTTCTTCTGTAACAGAAACAGGAGTGATGAGAGGGAAAAACAAAACACAATCTAAATCAGAGGTAAACCTTCCATTGCAACTACCTAATTGGTCTAATATTAATCAAAATTTAGAAAAATATTTGGATTCAAAGAAACAATTCCTTGCCTTATCTGTAAGATATGGTTGTAATGATGTAAATCCATGATATGCAACTCTGTCTCACCATGATACAAAAGAGCTCCATCAAGCTTTGAAAGAAAGTGGGTTCTCTTCTCCTTATTTTAATAATGTGTTGAAAAGTGTATTTAATTCTTATGACTTAGTCCCTGCTGATTGTTGAAATGTGGCTTCCGTGATTTTAACCAATTCACAATATCTTTTATGGGAATTACAGTGGAAAAACTTCTTAATAAATTGGTTGAAAGCTATGAAAATACTCGCTATGAGAATATAGATATTACCCAATTAGCAGGTGATCCACCTTTCCATAAACCAGAAAATCAAGCGGTGGAATTGCCTTGGGATGTACTAACAGATATTAAAGATGCTGCTAGAAAAGCTTTATTTTCAGTTGAGCCAGCTGGTACCCATGTGAATACTTATACTACTATCAGACAAGGTGAAACTGAGTCCTTTGGTTCTTTCCTAGATAGATTAACCCAAGCAGTCGAAAAACAATGTCCAGATGAACAAGCTCATTCCTATATTATTCAAAACCTTGCTTTTGTAAATGCTAATGAAGAATGTAGAAAAATTATTTTAACTTTACCTGATCAGCCTCCAACTGTAACACAGATGCTAACAGCTTGCAGTAAGCTTGCCTCTTCACAACATCTTGCTAACGTGCAAGTCAATGCTTTTGGAAAGCAGATTGCAGAATGTCAGGAAAAGTTAGGAAAAACATTGGGAAATAATTTAGCACAACAAATGGAAAAATTTGAAAAGGCCCTAGAAGCACAAACAAAAACTTTGGAAAAATCTGTTGGTACTGTACCGTTGGACTCTGGTAAAAAGGCTTGTTGCTTTGCTTGTGGTAAGCCAGCACACATCAAAAAGGATTGCCCTACAAAAACAATTCAACCTAAACAACTTTCTATTTGCCCTCGATGTCAGAAAGGGAAGCATCTTGCTAAGCATTGTCACTCTCAATTCAACATCGATGGCAAACCTTTGTCGTTAAACTCAAAAAAGAGCGTGGATTAGCACCGTGCCTTGACACAAGCAGTGGTACCTCCTTACAGCAATTACCCAGCCAAGTGGCATTGGTACCTCAATCATTTATCCCACAGTCAACCATTCCGCAAATGGTTCCAGCTCAATACCCTCAAATACAAGGTTTGAATTGGCCTCCTCAAAATTGATACACCTTTTAAATAATTTTTGTTATGAAAGCATTCCTACTGGAATTGTCAATCTTTTTCAACAAAGACAAGATTTTTTGATTCTAGGCAAAGCTAGCAACAAAATTCTTGGCCTTTCAATCCTTCCTGCCATTGTTTCAGTAAATTGTAATGAAGAGCTAGTAATTTTAGCTCTTGCATTTAGTGTTCCTGTGGTAATTCCACTAAAAACACCTATAGCTATTGCATTTCTTCTATCCATGAATACACCCAAGCAAAACAACTTTCCAAACAATTCATTTATGTCTGTGCCATTTGGTACCTCAGGTCCTGAGGTCTTTTGGGTGCAATGATTCTACACTACATGGATGATTTGCTCATCGCAGCTCCAGTGCAGAGAGAGATGGAGCAAACCCATGCCAGTGTTGTTACTGAAATCCGAAATGCTGGACTTGAAATTTCTACAACAAAAATCCAAGAAGTTCCACCCTGGAAGGATCTGGGATGGAAGATGACGGAAAAAAACAATTACACCATGGAAGATACAGCTCTGGACCAATGTCAACAATCTACAAGATTTACAACAGCTTCTAGGAGAAATCAATTTGGTCAGACCTGTTTTGAGAATTACCAACGATGAACTGGGTCCACTTTTCAATTTATTTTCAATTCCACCTCAATTTCAAGAGGAAGCTGTGACATCAACTCTCCTAGAACTCTTACACCTGAAGCTCGTGCAGCCCTTGACAAGGTCATGGAAGCCCTCCAAAGACGACAAGCTCATCGCTGTGTTCCAGAAAAGCCTTTCTTTTTTGCAATTTTAGGAGAAAAAAATGCAACTTTGTGGTCTCATGTTTCAGTGGGACCCTCTGAGAGAGATCCTTTGTTGATAATGGAATGGATTTTTCTTCCCTATAGGTTTCCAAAGACTATTTTTACAGTTTTAGAGATGATGGCACAAATTGTAATTAAGGCCAGAACAAGATTGTTAAGTTTAGCAGGTCAAGAATTTGCAGTTATCTATTTACCATTGAAAAAAAAATTATCTTGATTGGGCAATGCAAAATTATGATGATTTGCAGTATGCATTGTTGAACTTTCCAGGTGTTTGTTCTGTTCATTACCCAGCTCACAAATTATTGTAAGCAAAATTGAGTTTTAGAGAGAAACCTATGTTAAGTGAAGAACCTTTAAATGCAATAACTCTTCACTGATGGATCTGGCAAAAGTCACAAATCAGTCATAACTTCGTTGAACCAAAAAACTAATGCTTGGGAGTCAGACATTCAAACAGTAGAAGGATCTCCTCAGATTGTTGAACTTGCAGCTGTGGTTCAGGCTTTTCAGCTCTTTCCACAACCTTTTAATTTAATTACAGATTCTGCTTATGTTGCTAATGTAGTTAAAAGAATAGAAGGATGAGTTTTGAAGGCTGTTAGTAATGAGACTCTATATCGTTGGCTTTCATGTCTTTATACAACTTTGCAATACAGAACTAATCCATATTTTGTTTCTCACATCAGGCTCATTCTTCGCTTCCTGGATTTTTAGTGGAAGGAAACGCGAGAGCAGACAAACTGACAATGGTTATCTCAAACCCTTTGCCAAACATTTTTGAACAAGCAAAACTGAGTCATGCCTTTTTTCACCAAAATGCACAAGCACTTGTGCGAATGTTTCAAATTTCCAAAAGTCAAGCTAAAGCCATCATCAATACTTGCCCTGACTGCCAGCTTGTGCAGCCTCCTGTTTCCACAGGAGCGGTCAACCCATGAGGCTTGCAAAGCCTGCAGTTATGGCAAACAGATGTCACTAAATACCTTTCCTTTGGTAAATTTAAAAATATTCATGTCTCAGTAGACACCTTCTCTGGTGCAGTTTTTGCTTCTCTTCACACAGGTGAAACAGATAGTCATGCCTATCACCATTTCTTGCAAGTTTTGCTTCATTGGGTGTGCCCCAAGAAGTAAAAACTGACAATGGTCCCATATGTATATCTCAAAAATTGACCACATTTTTAAAAGAATGGGGTGTTTGTCACATCTTTGGTATTCCTCACTCTCCCATGAGTCAAGCAATTATTGAGAGAGTACATCAAACATAAAAACGCATTCTTGATCAACAGAAGGGGGGACTAGAGGTCACACCACAGATGAGGTTGAACAAAGCTTTGTATGTTTCTAATTTTTTAAACAGTTCTGTTGCAGAACCCAACCCACCAATTTTTAGACATTTTTCAAATAACACACAGGCAAAACTGAAAGAAAATCCCCCTGTTTTAATTAGAAACCCTGATACTGGGCAAATTGAAGGTCCTTTTTGATTAATCACTTGGGGCAAAGGGTATGCTTCTGTCTCTACAAGTGCAGGAATTAAGTGGGTCCCAGCCAAAAACATCAAACCGTATCACACCCCAGAATGTGTTGACGAGTCCAAGACCACAGAAGCAAGTACGCAGATGTGAGCCCAACACAGGGATCACAGGTCACACCTGACATGCCTTGTTCATCGTTGGAACCTGCAAACTCTGATTTTGTGCTGTTTTTAAATGTGTCAGTTGTTGGTTTCATAGAGCTGATTTTTGGCGAAAGTGTGGTTTTTGCTTTTTTACATCATAGATCCCCTCTATTGGACTTTCAAAGGTGAAATTTTATTTTTAGGTCAAAAGCAAGGTTTTCAAATTGATACATATGGGAACATTTTTTGCCAAAGATTAGCTCATGAGAAGGATGGAGCAAAATCGAAAGCTATGCTGGTGTTGGTTGGTTTTGATTGCTTCTTGTAATGCAAATTTCCTGTGGAACAACCAAAAACAAATGTTTGGGTGACCTTAGCCAAGGCAGCAGGCTCAGATACCATATGTCGGAACCAGAAAAGCCTTTCTCAACCTGTCTAGTTGGTGTGCCAGTAAAGGATTTGACTGTGATCAAAAAGCAATCTAATAGTAAGCCTGGTGAAATTGACAATGGGAGCAGGTCCTGTATTGAATTGGAACATTTGGGCCAAAGAACTTCCCAAAGCAGTATCTGAACCCCAGGAATTAGAAATCTTTGGTTCTTTAAAAATGGATTTTTGCCTTACATTTACAGCTAATGATTGGCTAGAAGGTGATCCTCCAAAGTATAATGTTACTCCTCATTATTTTGCATACAGAAATTTAAGTTTTTGGTGTAATTATTCAAACAGTTGGGATGTGCTTTCCGAGGCTGACCAATATCCACGACAATTGCCAAAAGGATGTTGGTTCATTTGTGGAGATAGGGCTTGGCAGGGCATCCCATCACGCCTTGAAGGTGGCCCATGTAGCATTGGGATCCTCACTGGGATAGCCCCTACTGCTAAAGCAGTCATTAAGAAGAAACATAGGGGAACAAGATCTGCTCATCATTATGATAAGACTTGTAAGAGTGATTTCATGCCTTGGAATGCTGCCAAAAGGGTTTCAGCAGGTTTGTTTTTACCCCATCTGGCTTCAGCAATGGCATTAAAACAATTAGATTGTGTTGGATGTTGGCTGAGTAAACAAACTAATGCCACATCCACTGCAATCAGTGATGTGATGACAGATGTTCATAGTGTTAGACATGCTACCCTTCAAAATAGAGCAGCAGTTGATTTTCTTTTACTGGCACATGGACATGGTTGTGAGGAATTTGAAGGATTGTGTTGTATGAACCTGTCTGATCATTCTGAATCCATCCACAAAAGTATACAAAAGCTGAAAGATTTGACAGCTCAAATTAAAGAAGATGGTGGGTCCTGGTTAGATGATTTGTTCCAAGGAGCTTTGCACCTTGGCTAAGGGAACTCTGTAAAATAGGTCTATATGTGTTGGGTGTTTTGGTGGTGATACTGTAGTAATACCTTGCATACTCCGGTGTGTGCGACGAATGATGGACAAAACTACCAAAGAAGTTTTTATCATACAAGAGACAGAGGTAGGAAATGGATTCACAGAGAGTTCTCGAAATCTCACAGAGATGATGGATGAAGGTGTAGACATGAAGGAAGGTTTTGAATTAAGACGAGATTTTTTCTAACAATAATTTATAATTGTTATCACACATGCCCTTTGAACTGACTGGACTTCCACAGCATTAAAATTGTTGTGTTGTAAGATAGCAATGCTTGGTGCAAGCAAAAAGACGCGTTTAGTAAGTAATAAGCTGATATGTTATAGTAGAGCTACGAAACGCAAAGTAGTTAATAAATGACACGGTTATGAAGGTTTCTCTTTAGGTGAACCGAGAGGGGGAATTGTGAGAATCCATAAAATCAGAGGGTTTTGGGAAAGCTGTGAAAGGCAGGTCTCAGAGACAGCAGAACTGTGATTAGAGCTAAGCAGTGGCCATAAAATAAGTTAGCAGAAAAATTATGTAAAAAGTAGAAATGTAAGGACAAAGAAACAATGGTCTGTGTATTAACACTTGTCTAGAATAACTCCCTAATCTGCAAAAAAGTATATCTAGCAAGATACTAGGAAGTTCTAAGCTTAATAATGGAGCTCTGTGCATTGTGTTTTAAGGCTTACAAACAGGTATTGCATTCGAAATAAGCAAGCATTGTTTTAACCAAAAGTACATGTGCTTATAGTGGTTGGATAGAACTACTGTCAATATGCTTCTTCTTTGTGTGATTGGTCAAAAAACTTATAAATAAGTTGTAACATTAAGTTCTTGGTCTGCTGCCTGGGATATGAGCTGCTGGCATCTTCCCATTGTCATAACCATGTAATGAGACTGATGCTGGAAAATAAAACAGCTCAAGACGCGTTCCTAGCGGTCCCGTCCTGTTTGTGATTTGTGCATAGACTCCCAGCCAGCGATATCCCCTCCCTCTCCCAGTTCCCCCCAGCTGATCCCAGTGTGTCCCTGCTCTCTCCCAGTGCCCATCCCACCGTGTCCATCTCGCTGGTGCCCTCGAGCTCCCAGCCCAGCCCCGGCCGCCTGCTCTGCTCCGTGATGGATTTCTACCCTGCCCACATCCAGCTGAGGTGGTTCCAGGGCCAGCAGGAGCTCTCTGTGCTGGCCACCGATGTGGTTCCCAGTGGGGACTGGAGCCACCAGCTGCTGGTGCTGCTGGAAACTGCCCCCAGTGTGGGGTCACCTGCAGCTGCCAGGTGGAGCACGTCAGCCTGGAGCACCCCTGAGCCAGCACTGGGGCACGGGGGAAGCACTGGGGGTGCTGGGAGAGGCACTGGGATGTGCTGGGAGCAACTGGGAGAGAGTTGGAGAGAGCCTGGTTTCAACTGGGAGAGAGGCTCTTGGGTCTGGAAGGGCTGAGAAAGGGTTTGAAGGATGCTGGGGAGGGTGGGATGGGGTCGGGGGGGGGTCCTGATGGGCACTGGGAGAGAGTTTGGGGGTGCTGGGTGTAACTGGGAGGGAGTTTGAGTGAGCCTGGAGGGGCTGGAAGAAGATCAGGAATGGCAAAGCCGGGGTTGGGTTGAGGTTGGTTGTGCTGAGAAGTGACTGGGAGGGTTCTGGGTGAGTCCTGGTGAGGCTGGGAAGGGACTGGGAGAGGGTTTTGGAATCTGGGGCTGTGGAGGGCAACAGGGAGGGTGTTGTGGGATCCTGAGAGGGACAGAATGGGCTTTGGTGGGTCCTGGGGAGGCTGGGCAGGGACTGAGGGGAGGTTTCAGGGGGTGCTGGGTGGGCCGGGGGTGACTGAGAGGGTGCTTGGAGGGTGCTTGGGGTGTCTGTGAGAAGTTTTGGAGGGTCCTGACCCCTGCACACTGCCAAGAGATGCCACTGGACACCACCCACAGCGAGATGCTGACTGGGATTGGGGGCTCCGTGTTGGGCTTCATGTTCCTGGCACTGGGGCTCAGCTTCTACCTGTGCAAAAAGGTGAGGGGGTGTCCCGGGTGTCCTGTTTGCCCTCCCCCGGAGCATGTGTGCTCCCCCCGGGGCCCCCAGCCCGGGCTCACCCCCTTTTCTCTGCCCACAGAGCTCCTGAGCCGCCGCCGGCTGCAGCCTCTCCCCGTGGCCTCGGGCCCAGCTGGGACCCCCCGCTCTGTCCCCAAGCTGATTTTGGGGGGGGGGGGGGGGTTCACATGTCCCCCCAGTCCCGCTGTCACTCACAAGAGATCTTGCTAACACTTTATATGAAGTTCAGAGTTATATACTAATGCAGTACAAAATCTGGAAAATATGAAAGCTAAAACTTAAGGCATCATCTCATCACATGGCCATGGTTGTATTGTGGTCATGTCTTGGTCACAATTATCTCATGCTTATGGTCATCTCATGGTTACGATCCTGTCATGGTCACATTCATGGTCATCTCACTGTAATGGTCATCCTATGGTCATGGTTGTGTCATGGTCATGACCATCTCATGGTTTTGTTCACCTCATGGCCATCTCATGGTGATGGTCATTTTCTGATGACCATCGTCTTATTCTCATGGATATCTCACTGTAATGGTCATCTCACAGTCATGTTATGATCATGATCACACGTGGCCATGGTGTGTTGTGATAGTCTCATGGTCTTCTCTTGGTCACAATTATTACATGCTCTTGGTCATCTCACAGTCATGGTTATCTCATTGTAATGGTCACCCCATGGTCATGGTTGTGTCATGGTGTCATGTCATTCCATGGTCATGATCATTTTATGATCATGTCATCTTCAACTCATTTGCCACAGTCTTATCATGGTCATCTCTCAGCTGTGGTTGGGTCATGGTTGTGGTTATCTCATGATCACAGCCATTTCTTGATCACCATAATCTGATGCTCATGGTCACCTCATGGTCATGATTGTCTCACAGCCATGGTCATGTTGTGGTCATGTCATGGTCATATCGTGGCCATGGTTCTGGTTTTGGTCATGTCACTGTAATGGTCATCTCATAGTCATGTCATGAGCATGAGCACACATGGCTGTGGTGTGTTGTGGTCATCTCATGGTCATCTCTTGGTCACACTCATCTCATGGTCACTTCACAGTCATGGTTATATCATTGTAATGGTCATACCGTGGTTCCGGTCATCTCATGATCATGGTCATCTCACAGTCACAGTCATCTCATGGCCATTTCATGGTCATGGTCATTTCCTGATCACCATCATTTCATGGTCATGATCATGTCATGGTCATGTCAAGGTCATGGTCATGGTCATGGTCATGGTCATAGTTCTGTCAAGTTGATATTACGGTCACGGTCATCTCAAGGTTATGGTTGTGTTATGCTCATTGCATGGTCATGGTCATCTCATGATCATCTTGTGGCCATCTCATGGTCACTTTCATGTCATGGTCTTGATCCTCTCATGGTCATGTTGAGGTTATCTCAGTCATGGTCAACACATGGTCATGGTCATCTCATGATCATGTCATGGTCACAATGGTCTTGTGGCCATGATTGTGTTGTGGTCATCTCATGGCCATCTCTTGGTCACAATCATCTCGTGCTCATGGTTGTCTCATTGTTATGGTCATCTCATGGTCATTACTGTATCATGGCCATGGTCATCTCTTGCTCATCTCATGGTCTTTATGGCCCCATGGCCATGGTTAAGTCATGGTTGCCTCATGACCTTGATCACTTCACAGCTGTGTCATGGTCATGAAATGCCCACAGTCATGAAATGGTCATGATCATCTTGTGGTCCACTCATGGCCACAGTCATGTCATGGTCATGGTCATCTCCTGATCACCATCATCTCATGTTCATGGTCGTCCTTGATCACAATCATCTCATGCTCATGGTCATGGTCGTCTCATGGTCACCATCTCATGCTCATTGTGTCATGCTCATGGTCATGATCACCTAATGGGCATGGTCACTGTCATGGTCATCACACGGTCATCTCATGGCCAGGTCAGGATCATAGCTGAGTCATCATCATGGCCATCTCATGGTCATGTGTACCAATGGTCAATGAAGACACATGAACCTCCTTGCTTGCTCCGAAGATCATTTATTGTAACAAACTGAGCCTTTTTATACTTGAAACTTTGTGGAAATTGGAAAAACAGAAACTTCCACAGACACTGAAAGATTTGATCTGCAGCCTCAGAAGAAGCTTAGATTGATGTAAAAATACAATACACAGATATTAAGCAGAAAAATCATAAACTTGTATTTCTATAGTTATAGGTGAGAATATGCCTTAAGTAAGTAAGAAACTGTATTGGGTAAGACAGTGAAGGGTTTATAATGTGGGGGTGTGATTGTATGGAAAAAGCCAAGAGTTTAAAAAAGTTGTGACAAAGCATATGTGTGCCTGTGAGTTAGAAGCCCATTGGATAAAAGTATCTGCAGTGCAGCAGAAGTAAGTAAAGGTGATAGGTTAGAAAAGTAAAATAAACCCTGTGGCAACTGTCTATTGGTTAAAAAAGTTATATATTGCCTTGTAACAAAGAAACTTGTGATTACTCTTGAGCTATGGCCGAAAGCTTGCTCCTCTAAAATGTCACAGCCCCCGAGGCTGATATTTATCTGAGCAATAAATCGTTCCTAGCTTGAAAATAGTCCCATCCCTTTATTTCTAGTGGTCACAATGATAAAACTTAACCCAAACTTAAGCAAGTTTAACCCAAACTTAAACAAAATTAGCACGCAGTGGCTGCCTGTTACTGCAGTGTTGCTGTTGACACGTTCCTTGACACAGTCAGCTCTCTGATGATGTGGTCCATGCATCTCCCCAGCCAATCATTATCTCACACACAAGGTGACCACCAACCCACTCTCTGGCCATCCAACCGCAGCTGAACCTTCCTAGAGTGAACAGAAGTGAACAGGATTGAACAAAGTGGGGAAAGGTCCTTGTTCTGTAAGGCTTATTTCCCACAGTTGTGGTCATCACCATCACCTTATGGTCATGGTCATCTCACAGTCACCTCATGGTCACAATTGTCTCACAGCCATGGTTGTGCCATGATCATCTCATGGTCATGATCACGTCATGGTCTTGATCACCACATAGCCATGGTGTGAGACGATTGCAGTCATCTCATGGTCACCTCTTGGTCAAGATCATGTCATGGTCACAGTCATGGTCATCTCAAGGCCTTCATCATTTCATGGCCATGGTGGTGTCATGGTAATCTCGTGGTCATCCCACTGTCATGATCATCTTATGGTCATCACATGGTCATGGTCATGTCATGGTCATTTCCGGATCACCATCATCTTATGCTCAGGGTCATCTCACTGTAATGGTCATCTCACGGTCATGTCATTGTCACTTTACGGTCATCTCATGGCCACGATCACATCAGGGTCACCTCAAGGCCGTGGTTGTGCTATGGCCAACCCATAGTCATCTCTTGGTCCAAACCATCTCATGGTCAGGGTTGTGGTTGTGTCATGGTCATCTCATGGTCATGGTCACAGTTGTGGTCATCCCATGGTCATAGTCATCTCAGGGTTGTGTCACTCATGGTCACTCTCACGGCCATCTCATGCTCATGTCATGGCCAGAGAACCCCTCTGAGATCCCGAGCCCTGATTTTGGGACACTCAAGGACCACTGGGGACAACAAGGCCTGGCCTGACCCCTCCCCCCATCGCACTTCCCCTCCAGGAGCCCAACGCAGCCAAACCCTCCTGGGGACACCTCGGACATGGGGCACGGAGCGGGAAATTAATCCCAGGGGAGGAGCAGGGTGTGGCTGGCAAGTCCCCATCCTGCTCCTGGTGTTCCCATCCCAGTCCTGGTGTCCCCATCCCAGTCCTGGTGTCCCCATCCCTGCTCCCAGTGACCCCATTCCCATTCCTGGCTCCCAGAGATGAACTGCCAGACACTGGAGGAGGGAACCTGAATTTATTGCCCAAAGCAGGATTTATTGCCCAAAGCAGGATAATTTCACACCAGAACTAAAGCATTGGGAATATTTGTGGTTCTTGCCTTCAAAACACTGGAAAACAGGAAACTGATCCGTTAGCAAGAGCTGTGGGGTGGGTCAGAGGTGCAGGATGAGCTCTGCTGGCAGCTCTCAGCTTTCCTGGGAAGAGGGAAGGGGCCAGATCTGGCTCCATGGATCGCTCAGGTGGTGATTCCTGCCAGGATGCGAGAGGGTCACGGTGTCACCCTGTCCCTGTCCCCATTCCACAGGATGGACCTGGCTGAAGCCCATGGAGAGGAGGAGCTGCTCTCCTGACCGCACCCCAATCCTGCTGCAATCCTGCTCCATCCATCCCACCTGATCCCACTCCACCCACTCTGCCCCAACCCTGATCCATCCATCCCAACCTATTTCACCCCATCCATCCTGCCCCAATTCTCCTCTGGAGTCCCAACTGATCCTGCTCCATTTCATCCCACCTGATTCTTGTCTGGAATCCCTTCCAGATCACACTCCATCCCCTCCCACCAGATTCTTGTCTGGAATCCCTCCCTCATCCCACTCCATCCCTCCCACACCAATCGTGCTCCATACATCCCTCCTGATCCCGCTCCAGAATCCAGCCCCAATCCCACTCTACAATTCCACCTGATCCTGCTCTGGACCCTGCTCTGATCTGGAATCCCTCCCTGATCCCAGTCCATCCATCCTGCCCTGATCCCCCTCTGGAATCCCCACCCTGATCCTGCTCTGTACCTGTGCTCAAGCCATTGGTTCCCACATCCCTTCCTGCAGAAAGAGAAGATCCATGAGATTCCAGCACAGATCACACACAGGGATTAACCCCAGGATCCATCCTGGGATCTGCACAGAGGGGATCCAGAGCTGGATCCACCACTGGAACTCACCGGCTGCCGGGTTGTAGCCTTTCCTGTCCCTCCTCCCTGTGGAAACAAAGTGGGATCAGCGTTGGTGGCACAGGATTCCCAGAATGGCACCGGGTGGATCTGTGCCCCTTCCTGACCCCCATCCCGTGTGTTACCAGATTGGAGCCTCCAGACAGCGAATCCGATGAGGACGGTGAGGATGAGGATGGCAGCGACGACGGACACAGCGACCACCACGGTGAGATTCCCACCAGATGTCGGCTCTGGAAACACGGGACAGTGAGGAGGGGGAGAGGAATCCCCATTTGGGAATTCCAAATTCCCAATTCCCACACTCCCAGCCTCACCCCAAGCGAAGATCCCGGGCTCCAGCATTCCAGGATGCTCCACCCTGCACCGGTACAGCTCCCGCTCCTCCGGCAGCGCCTCGATCCTGGCCCAGGTGTGGAAGGTGCCGTCGCTGTTGGGAACGATCCCGCCCCACTCCGGCCCCTGATCCAAGGTATCATCCCCCTTCATCCAGCTGACTGCGATGGTGCTGGGGTAAAATCCGTACGCGTGGCAGGACAGGATCAGCGTCCCGTGTTCCTCTTTTCCGGACACATGGACATCAGGGGGCTCTGGAATGGGATAATGGTGGAATTCATGCATAGAGTTCCATGGGAATGGGACTGGGGTGAGATCTGACCACGGAATTCCCATTGGAATGGGATGGGAGTGAGCTCTGCCCATGGAATTCCATGGGAATGGGATGGGGGTGAGATCTGACTATGGAATTCCATGGGAATGGGATGAGAGTGAGCTCTACCCATGGAATTCCCACTGGAATGGGATTGGGGCGAGATCTAGCCATGGAATTCCCACTGGAATTACGGTGTTCCCAAGTCCTCCATTCCCAAATCCCAAATTCCCACAGGAATTCTGCTCCCACCTTTGCGCTCCAGCTCATTCTGCCCATATCCGACGTATTTCCGGAGGCATTCCGGGCATTCGTGCTTCAGGTAATTCGTCCAACCCTCAGCCTCGGTCCCTTCCTGTTCCCAGCACCTCCTGGTGATCTCAGCAGCGCTGTCGGCTGCCACGAATCTCCCAGATTCCAGGTCAAAGGAGATGAAATCCCGCCCGTTGTAGCCATACCGTAGCGATCCACAGATGCTCCCATTGGACAGGAGGTCACAGCCATAAACTGTCACCAGTGTGTGGAGACCTGGGGGGATTGCACCCACAGAGACCCATGGAATTGTGTCCCAGCCCCACAGAGCCCCATTCCAGCCCCATGGAGCCCCAGTCTGATGGAGACCCACAGAGCCTCATCCCAGCCTCTTGGAGCCCCATGGATCCACATCCCAACCCCATGGATCCCAACCCAGCCCCACAGATCCCATCCTAGGTGCATGGATCAAAAGCTATTCCATCCCAGCCTAATGGATCCCTGTTTCAGCCCCTTGGAGTCCTGTGAATGCACACCTGAGACCTAGGGATCCCATCCCAATCCTATGGATCCTCACCCCAGCCCTACAGATCCTATTCCAGCCCCACAGATTGAATCCCAGCCCCACAGATCCCATCCCAGCCTCATGGATCCATATCCCAACCTGTGGATCACAAGATATCCCATCCCAGCCTAATGGATCCCTATTTCAGCCTCTCAAAGCCCTGGAAATCCACATTGGAGATCTGCAGTTCCCATCCCAGCCCCATGGAGCCCCATGCAGCTCTGCAGTTCCCATTCCAGCCCTACAATTCCCATCCCAGCCCCACAGCTCCCCCCACTCACCCCCGCTCTGGTTGTACCGCTCCCGCGCTGTCTCCAGGCTCCTGGCAGCCACGTGCTGGTTCCTCACAGCAATTCCTTCTCCCAATATTCCGGCTCGACTCCATCCTTTATCCACTGTGTCAGCGGCTCCATCTGGCCCCACTCGCTGTCGTAGCATGTGAAGGGGATCCCATCCACGAACCCAATGGACATGAACTGGGGGATCCCCGGGCTGGGCTCTGACACCGCCACATCCAGGTAACGCAGGGAGTGGAGAACTGGGGGGACACGGAGATTTGGGGGGGTTGAGGGGGTCATGGATCAATGAAAGGGGAACTGGGAGAGCTGGGAAGGGGTTTGGGGATCCTGGGGCCGAGGAAAGGGCGTGCAGGGTGGGAGAGGTGGGATGGACAGGAAAGGGCCTGCAGGGGGTCCTGGTGTCCAGGAATGGGGGCTCAGGGGGTTCCAGGGTTATGGAAGGGGGGGGGGCGGTGGTGTGCAAGCAGGACAGGGGTTCCAGGGGATCCCTGAGCCCAGGAAAGGGATCACAAGGTGGGGAGACCTGTGAATGGAGGGCTCAGGGGTCCTTGATGCAGAGGAGAGGAGGAACTGGGGGCTGAGAAAAGCAGGAATGAAGGTGCAGAGCGTCTCAGGGACAAGGAAAAGGGGGGTCTGGGGGCTGGGAAAGGAAGGATGGATGAGAAAGGGGCTGCAGAGGGGGGACTGGTACTGGATAAGGGGGTGCAAGGGGATCCCAGTGCCCAGAACTGAAAATTCAGGGGGGTCCCAGGGCCCAGAATCCTCCCTGGGACCTCCACAACCACCCAGGGACCCTCCCAGACCTCCCAGGACTCCCTTCAGGACGAGCAGGGGGTGAAGATGTGGGGGGGACGCAGAAACTCGGGGGGCAGGAACCAGAACTGGGAGAACTGGAAAGGGTCCAAGGCTCAAGGAAGGGACTGGGAGAGGAGGGATGGGGGATCCAGGGGGTCCCTGTGCCCACCAAAGGGGGTCCAGGGGTCCCCGGTGTTGAGGGAAGTGGGGTCTGGGAGCTGGCAAAGGCAGGAATGGGGCTCCAGGGGGTCCCTGGCTCACGGAAAGGGGGGGCTGGGGCTGGGAGAGGCGGGTGGATCCCGGGGACGCAGCTTGGGAGATGGGAAAGAGAAAGAGACCAAGGGAATATGGTGGGGAGGGGATGGGGGAAAGGGGAATTCCAGGGAGTTCATCTGGATCCCTATGGATCCCCGCTGTGACCGGAACCCTCTGGGATCCTGTTTCGGGAAGGGGCGGGAGTGGAAAACGGGGGAGATCTGGAGGGTCCAAAGGTCAAGGAAAAGGTCCAAAGGGTCTGGGAAAAGCGGGATGCCTGGAAAGGGTGGGCAGGGGGGGTCCCAGAGCACTGACGGGAATGTGGGGGGCTCCTGCTGTCCGGAAATGGAGATTCAGGGGTGACCCAGTGCCCAGAAATGGGGGTTCAGGGAGGTTCCCATGCCACGATTCGGGGTTCAGAGGGATCCTGATCCCCAGGAATGGGAGATCCAGTGAGTCCTGGGGCCAGATAAGGGGCTCCAGGGGGTCCCGCTGCCAGGAAATGAACCTTCACGGGGTCCCCGTGCCCAGGAATGGGGGTTCAGGGAGGTTTCCCTGCCCAGGAATGGTGGTTCAGGGGATCCCAGTGCTGGGGAAGGGGTTACAGGGGGGTCCCAGTGCCCAGAAATAGGCACTCAAGGGGTGCCCGTGCTCAGGAATGGGGGCTCAGTGGATTCTGATGCCCGGGAGTGGCGGTTTGGGGGAGTTTCCCTGCACAGGAATGGGGTTCAGGGGGTCCCGATGCCAGATGAAGGGGGACAGAGGGGTCCCAGTGCTGGGGAAGGGGATTGAGGGGGATCACAGGACCCAAAAAGGGGTTATGTGGGGTGCCCCTGCTGGGGAACGGAGGTTTAGGGGGTTCCGGTTGTTGGAAATGGAAGTTCAGGGAGGGTCCCAGTGCCCGGGAATTGTGGTTCAGGGTGGTCTTGGTGCCAGAAATGGGGGTTCAGGGGATCTCGGTGCCAGATGAGGGAGTACAGAGGGGTCTCGTTGCTGGGGAAGCGAATTGAGGGGGATCACAGGACCCAAAGTGGGGGTTATGTAGCATGCCCCTCCCTGAGAATGGAGGTTTAGGGGGTCCCGGTGCCCTAAAATGGCGGCTCCGGGGGTGCCGGTGACCAGAAATGGGGATTCAAGGGTATCCCGGTGCCAGATGAGAGAGCACAGGGGAGTCCTGGTGCTGGGGAAGGGGATTGAGGGGGGTCACAGGACCCAAAGTGGAGGTTCAGGGGGGTTTCCCGGTTTCGGGGTTCCCACTCACCTTTGGTCGCGCCCCCCGGGTCCCCGAGGAGCCCCAGGAGCCCCAAGAGCAGCCCCAGACCCAGCGCTGCAGCCATGGCGCTGCTCCGCTGCGACCCGACCCAACCCAACCGGGCCCGGCCCCGCGCACAGCCCTGACACCGCTGCTTACTATTCGCCAATGGCAGCCCGATCTGCCAGTGACGTCACCGGTAGCTGGGCAGATTCCCGGTCTCCCAGGCTGTGTCGCGGACGCGAAAGGGACCGAGCAGGGCGGGGGCGGGGATGGGGGAATTCCGGAGAATCCCTCTGGATCCCCCTGGATCCCCCTGCGACCGCCCTGGAGCCCTCTGAGAACCACCTGGGACCCCCTTAAGAAAGCGCCGGGAGTGGAGAACTGGGGGGACTGGGGAATTTGGGGGATCTGGGGGTGCAAAGGTGAAGGAAAAGGGCGGGTCTGGGGTCTGGGAAGGGCGGGACGGCCGGGGAGGGGGGCAGGGGGTCCCAGAACATGTGAGTAAAAAGAAGTAGCTGAGGTGTCTTAGAAATAAAATAAGAAATCAGAGGAGACCAAATTTAATAGAGGTTGCTTGTCTGAAGGGCTGCCCTTTTGAACCCTGGGTTTGTTTTCGCTGTATTCAGTGTGAAAAATTGTGGCATAGACAGACATTTAGGTAGAGAAGGCCAAGACAGGCACTTTGTCATTTTAAAGAGACAAAGGCTTCTCAGAGAGCTCTAAGGATTTTAATAGCAACTGGTTGTGAGGAGCAAGGAGATAACAAGTTGTTTAAGAAAAATGGAAACTAAGAAAATTGAATTTTTACTAGATATGGGGCAACCTACTCCGTGATAAATCAAGTCTTGATGTCTATAACAGATGATTATGTTATAGTAAGAGGAGCAACTGGCCCTCTTAATCTGAAAAAGTGTATTTTTGCAAAGTATCAAAATATAAACTTGGAAAACAAGTGGGCATTTATAAGTTTGTGTAGCAGTTAAAAGCAACAGATGAGGAAATCATTTTGGAGGTAAAAGAAAACAATGGATCAAGTATCTCCTGAGATGTGGGCTTCTAACATAGCAGGGAGAGCAAAGAATGCACCCCAGTGCAAGTGAAGCCTAAAGAAGAAAAACAACTACTTAGAGTTAGACAATATCCCTTAAAGAAGGAAGACAGAGGAGAGATTAACCCAGAAACTGAGAATTTTTTACAGATAGGGCTATTAAAAGAGTACCAGTCTGAGTTCAATACTCCTATTTTACCTGTGAAAAAGCCTGATGGATCGTGCCAAAGAGTACAAGATTTAAGAGCTGTTAATAAGATAACTGAGGATTTATACCCAGTGGTTACCAAACCCTACACTTTGTTAACCTGTTTAACACCTGAATTAACCTAGTTTATGGGTTTAGATTTGAAGGATATCTTCTTTGCCTCCCTCTCCCTGAAGCCAGCCAGAAAATTTTTGCCTTCGAATGGGAGAATCCCAAGAGTGGGTGTAAGATTCAGCTCACATGGATGGCATTACCCTGAAGTTTAGCAGCAGCCCCAGGAGATTTGGAGAACAACTTGCAGGAGATCCAGAGTCCTGGGAAGCTCCATCAGAGGAAGGAGAGCTGCTGCAGTGTGTAGACGACCTCTGGATAACTACCCAAAGCCAAGAGGCGTGTGTGGGCTGGGCAGGAAGCCTCCTGAACGTTCTGGGTTTGCAAGGGTGTAGAGTATCTCAGAAAAAGGCTCAGGTAGTAAAGCAGTCATCTACCTGGGTTATGAGGTCAGTGCTGAACAAAAGACTCTAAGGCAAGACTGCAAGGAAGCAACATGCCAAACCCCAAAGCCCCAGACAATAAAGACTGTAAGTTTATAATTATGAACTGTTAGTTAAACCCCTGCATGCTCTGATCACGGAGGGAAACAGAGATCTCCAATGGACAAAAGAAGCCACATACGCCTTCAACCAGCTAAAGGCCCTCATGTCAGCTCCAGCTTTGGGAACTCTGGGCGTGAGTAAACCATTTCTTCTGTTTTCTCATGAGAAGCAAGGGATTGCTCTGGGAATACTAGCACAAGACTTAGGCCTGTATCAGAGGGCAGTTGCCTACTTTTCCAAACAACTGGATGCAGCAACTAAAGGATGACCAGGGTGTCTCAGAGCCAATGCAGCAGTGGTGCTGGACATCCAGGAAGCAAGCAAATTCACCCTGGGCCAGAAGATGACTGTGCTGGTGTCCCACACAGTGTCTGCACTGGGAAGTAAAGGGGGGACATTGGCTCTCCCCACAGAGCTTCCTGAAATTCCAAGCTATAATGGTGGAACAAGATGATGTAGAAATTGTGGTAACTAACACTGTGAACCCAGCTTCTTTCCTCAGTGGTAGTGTGGGAGAACCAGTGATCCACAATCACCTGGAGACCATTGAAGCTGCCTACTCCAGCTGCCCGGATCTGAAGGACACCCTTCTCGAGGACACTGAGACCTGGTTTACTGATGGAAACAGCTACACCCTCAGCAGAAAGAGGCATGCTGGGTATGCAGTTACCACCTGCAGAGAGGTAATCTACTACCAACAAACACCCCCGTGCAAACGGCTGAAATAATTGCCTGGACCCGTACCTTAGGATTAAAGGAAATCAACATTTACATAGACTCAAGGTATGCCTTTGGGGTTGTGCATACACACAGAGTGATCAAAGCATTCCAGAAAGTGAGCTCTGGATTGGAAGAAGGGAATGAGCTGGCGGATAGAGAGGCAAAAGAAGCACCTCAAGGTGAGGTAATTGTTGAAACAGTTGAGGCAACCTTAATTCCAGATGGGCAAATTTCTATTAAAGGTAAACCAAGGTACAGTAAAAAAGAAAAAAGCTTATTGAGAAAGAAAATGGAACCAAGAGGGGTGGGCTATTACAGATGAAGGGAAAGGAAGGCTTGTGATCCCCTCTTATATGCTGTGGTCATTAGTGAAAGATGAACATAAAAAAGAACATTGGGGAACAGATGCTTTGTGTAATTATTTGAAAGACAGAATCATAACCAGAAACTTACACAGTACTTACACAGTAATTCAGGTAACTCATCAATGTAGCCTTTGCCTCCAAACTAATCCCAAAAATATTCCCAAACCAAATCTTGGGGCAGATTAGGAGATGATATGGACCTGGGCAGCAATGGCAAATTGATTTTTCAGAACTACCCAGGAGAGGGGGTACCGATATCCATTGGTGTTAACAGACACCTTTTCAGGGTGGCCAGAAGCTTTCCCTACAAGAACTGCCAAAGCGCAGGAGGTAAGCAAAGCATTGTCACAAGAAATAATACCATGTTTTGGAGTCCTAGCCACAATGTCTTCAGATAGGGAGCCACGTTTTCCACAATATGTGGTGACCCTAAACAAACAACTCAGAAAAGTTGAGAAACATGTGGCTGGGGCTCAAAGCAGAAAATTAGATGGACCAATACATGATTAACAGCCCAAGGATTATGTATATGTGAAGTCTTTTGCAGAGAAGACTCTGGAACCACAGTGGGAGGGACCATTCCAAGTGCTTCTCACCACCTTTACTGCAGTCAAGATTAAGGAACAAAACGCCTGGATCCATCACTCCCGAGTGAAGAAGGCTCCTGAAGGACTTTGGAAAGTTATGTCAGGTGACAACGAACTGAAATTAAAACTTTCTCAGGAAAATTAACAGAGTCTAGGTGAAATGATAAGCACAGTGTAATAATTCCCCAAAGAATAGAAAGGGTTGTAGTTGTAATAGATAATCAAGTAGGTGTAGCTTACCTACTTGCAGCATTTATAATTATTGCTATAACTACAGCTAATACAGCACCATTTCCATATAATGTAACTAGTATATAAGTACCAAAGGAAAACCTGTGATTTTGACTCCCATAAATCTCTGGGTCAGATACTAAAAATTACAAATGCAACTGTGTAAGAAAGAAGAAATGTTTGGGGATGTAAATATGTGTTTGTCCAGGAATCCTAAATACTGTGACAAATGTTTAACTAACTGCTCTAAGTTTAGACTCTGGATACAGAGCAAAAATCTGTCACTTTGAAATGCATCCCATCAACCAGACAACCTTACTTGTGTATCCACAAGGCTGTGTCTGTCTTAGGACAGCATGCCCCACTATAATGGTAGAAGAGATTACTTTGAATGAAACTCATTTAACTTGTGCATTTGTAACTTTGCCAAAATTGAAGGAAGACTTCTCCTATAGGGCACCTGTTGTATCGTATCAACATATAAAAACAAATTTCACTACTGTCCAAGAAACCTGTGCCTATAGGGATGAATTTAACTTTGGTTGCCCAACTGATATAACATAATAAACTAAGTAAAATTCTTAGAGAAATTAAAGATGAAGAAAAGAGAACTTTGATTACAATACACCATGACACAGAGACTATACGGAGTGTTTAAAAGAACAGAAGAAGGCCCATCCCATCATTGGTGGGAAGTGCTTTTTGGGTGGTCACCAATGGCAATCAGCTTGCTCAATGCCTTAGTTCATCCAATTATTGTTTTGCTTATTTTAGTTGGTATAAGTTTGATTTTGTCTATTATAGTACTTGTTTGGAATTGGAGACTGTTGCGGCAAGTAGCAGCTTTAACTTCAATATTGAGAGCATATGGTACAGTTTTAAGACACACCTACCACACAGCTTTACTAGATGAAGAAGAATCTGTGTATTATTAAAAGAATTTACTAACCTTGAAGAAGGAGTGGGGAATGAATCATGATTTTAAAGGGTTAAGATTTTAGCTGAGGGTTAGAACCAATTCATAGTGAAGTTAGATACACCAACAATAGATTAATGATTATTAGATGCTTAAGCTAAAGCTAATTATTATATTATGACCTCATTGGTAGAAAGAAGTGGAGCAAGTGAACCATTATAGGAAAATATTGAAACCAGTAGAACAATGCCCAGCACCTGGACTCTGTGTTAATCCATCATGAAGCAGGGGGCCTTGGATGATGCCAGAGGGTCACAGACACCTGACAAAGACCTTCCTGACTTCATCCTTGGGTCCACTGACCCAATTCGAGACCACCGACGCAGTTCAAAAGAAGAATTGCGCACGTGTGAAGGACTAATAGCTTCATTTTAATAAAAAGCGGGGATAGGAGGAGCTGGGGTTATGCATATGTATTATTTTGGGAAATAAACAGAAGGCAAAGAACCCTGTGCGGAGCGGTCACGCAATTTGAAGACAACCCCCGTGCCTCTTGCCGGTGTAATAAGCACACAACTTTCTAACTTGAACTAGTCAGAGAGTCTTTTTCCGTGATTTTCGGTTTTAACGGTTCAGGGGTTCCCCAGCTCTGGGATCACCCCCCTCTTCTCTCTCCACTCTGGGGGTCCCAGGGGTTCCCCTCCTCTGCTCTCTCAGGGGTCCCCAGGACCAATGTCCTCCCCTGCCCATACTGGGCAATGGCCACATGGACCCCCAAAGATCCCCCCATGGGGCTCAGCTCTGGGGTCCTGAAAGATCCAAACCTACACAGAGAAAAAAAAAAAAGTTCCAGGGACGCCAGACAATATTTAAAGCTCAATTCCACAATCTGCAAGCTCCAAACACATCCCAAAAAAAACCCACCCTCTCAGGGACCCCCTCATAGATTTGGGACGAGCTCCCCCTCCCCGCTCACGTGCAGCACGAGGTGGAAGCAAGGCCAGGGCCAGGGAAGCTGTGGCCACTAGAACCACCTATTTCTCCTTTTCCTGCTCCTGATCCTCCTCTTCCTGCTCCTCCTTTTCCTCTCTCCCTCCTCCTCCTGTCTCCCAATCCCACCTCCTCCCCAGTTCCTGCCTTCTGTGTATTTAGACTGGAGAACCTTGCTTGTTTTTAGAACTAGAACAAAGATCCCAGGTGGAACAAGGCTTGCTGCTTTTAGTCAGAAGTATCAGTGACTAAAGGTCACGATTCCTTTGGTTTGGTGCCGTCCTTGTTCCTCCTCAGTGTTCAGGCTGGGCTATGGGGTGTCCTTGTTTGCTGCAATTCCCGAGTTCCTCTTGGATCCTTTGGGCAAGAGGCTGTGCCCTGGGAGGGTTCTTTGTGCTCCTTTGTGACACAGGAGAAGCTTCCAGGCAGTTTCCGCGTCAGCTGCTGCTGTGCTGTCACCGGAACACTGCCACGTTCCCGTGGTGTTCCCGTTGCTGTGGGACACGGAGGCCTCAGTGTCCAGAGTGGCTCTGGGCTCCTTGCCGGAGGATCCTCCTGCCCGAGGCATTCTCAGCAGCCAGCCCAGCCTGACGGGTGTCCTTCTGTGCTTGCAGGGCTACAGGCTGCAGACGTGTGCAGCGCAGCCAAAATGATCCAGCACGTGCTTGCTGCAGTTGGCACCCTGTACACTGTGGCTTATTCGGGGTATTTTTTAACCCACTTGGCACGTAAGTCCAGGTTTTCCCTTGGTGCAGCATCTGTGCCTTTGGCCTTGCTGTGTGCTTTCTGTTCCCCCTCTGGAACTGGGCAGACTTGGGAACCAAATTGCCATGAAGACACCATTGCTTTGGGAGAGCTCCTGCCAGCAGCTGCAGCTGAAAAAGGGGGTGTCTGCAGCCAGCGGGGCGTGCACAGCATTTGCAAGGAGCCCTGGGGGGTTCTGTTCCCTCAAGCGGGGACTCTGTGCCAGCAGAGCCTGCAACTCCCTCCCTTTGCTGCTCCAGCCAAGAACTGACCCAGCCCAGTATTTTGTGCCATTCTCTTGCTTGCAGTGGGAAGGGCCTGTGGCTCCTGCAGGGATGCTGTGAAAGCAAAATGCTCTCTCAGGATTGCCTTTCTCTGTGGCATTTCCCACCACAGGCAGTTTTTCTCCTAACAGCTTCTGGTTCATGTTCCCTCTCCCGTTGCAGGGCACCTCATGTCTGGATCCCGAGCAGCTCCTCCTCCTTCGGTGAGTGGGAAAGGAACCTCTGGTGTTTGGAATTGTGCAGCAAGTTGTGAGCTCGGCATGTGGCACCTGGGCGCCAGCCTGGGAGGCTGAAGGAAAGTTCCTGTCAGTGTCTTTGCAGCAGCAGCAGCAGCAAAGGGATCCCTGGCAGTTTTCTCCTTTTCTGCTGAAGAGCTTTTAAAGAGCTGCAGGTCTGCTTTTGCAGGCAGAGGATTGCTTGCTGGCTTTAGCCATGGTGGAATATCTAATACCCAACAATAAGTGGCAATGTTGACTTTAGCCCATTGTTACTTTGAACAGCTCCAAACCCAATTTCTGCTTAGTGCAGCTGGATGTGCAGCTGAGGATAAATAAGGAGACAACTGAGATAGAACTTCCCGTCCCTCACGCTGCCCTCTGTCCACAGGGCACAAAAGCAGCACCAGCACCTCCTGTGGCTCTCTCTGCTTCCAAAGAGGAGGCCAAAGAGGAGGGAGACAGCAGTGAGCTTGCTGCTGCTCTGGGGGACGATGGTGACCTTCCCTCAGTGCCGGGAGATGACAGTGAACTTCCCGCTGCTCTGGGAGACGAGGGCGAACATCCCGCGGTGTGGGAATACAACGGCGAGGCTCCCGCGGCGTGGGACAAGGACAGTGGACATCTCCCGGCGTGGGACGAGGACGGTGGATGTCCCCTGGTGTGGGACCAGAATGGCCCAGCTCCCACGGTGGGGGATGAGGATGACAGACATCTCCTGGTGTGGGATGAGGATGGGGGACATCTCCCAGTGTGGGATGAGGACAGAGGACATCCTGTGGCTTGGGAAGAGGAGGATGAACCTCTCCCAGAATGGGAAGTGGACAGTGAACGTCCCTTGGCTTGGAAAGAAGATGGCAAACCTGCAGCGTTTTGGGAAGAGGATGGAGAAGCTGCAGCCTTTTGGGAAGAGGATGGAGAAGCTGCAGCCTTTTGGGAAGAGGATGGAGAAGCTGCAGCCTTTTGGGAAGAGGATGGAGAACCTCCCTCTGCTTGGGAAGAGGACACTGAACCTCCCTCTGCTGCGGGATCCTGGGCTGAACATTCTGACAGCAGCATAGCCCTGCAGGCAGAGGAGAGAGGGGAGTGGTGCCTGATGCAGCTGAGTACGTCTGCTCTGTTCCTGGGTGCCCGAGCAGGGTGCTGTGTGTGTGTCTCGGCATCAGCTGCACCCAGTGCTGCCCTGCAGCTGAATGTCCCCGAGTCATTTATTGTCCTTCCCCAGCTGAGACCAAGGGGCTCACGGCCCCAGGGAGTGGGGCTGCCTTCTGGCTCTGCTGCAGGGCAGCTCTCACTCTGGGAGGGAGCGTCTTCCATGTGGTTTCTTTCAGGGAACACCGTGAGCGAGGCGCAGCCTGCCCAGAAATACCTGGAAGTGGAGCAGATTGGCCAAGGGTAAGTGCACGGCAGCTACTTCTGCACAAGCAGGGCCAGGTGTTGTGCTGGTGCAGGATCAAGTGACAAGTCAGGAGAGCTCCAAACACCTGCAGACACTGGGCTGCCATCCTGCTGTCTCTCAGTCCTGATCAGAATTGATAGCTGTGGGCAGAAGGCACCGTCAAAGGCCCCTGAGGCTGGCAGTGTCCTGCCTGCAGCATGGAGCAGGATCAGGAAGATCTTCTGTCCCTAGAACTGGACTGCCTAAAAGAGCAACTCACCATCTGGTGACTGTCAGAACACAGTTCTCAAGAAGATTTCTTTCAAATATTTTGCTTCAAAAAGTATCTACCAGTCAGGATTATTTACCTAATGGTTTAGAAACAGAAACCAGAGATGAACCAAGTGCTCTATTCTAGCACAGGCAGTAGACCCCAGACATTCAGTAACAGACACAGAGCTGATGCACTCTGGGGGAAAATGCATCACCTGCCTGATGGCAGGGTCCTTGTGGAACCTGCAGGTCTTAGGCAGGAAATGGAAAAGGGTGAAATGCATTCTTTTCCAGTTCTTTAGACACTCATTTCTCACCTCAGGTTTTGAACTAAAGCAGGGTGGACATTTGGGATTTGCTGCAGCCCAATTCCTTCATTTCCCTTGCACACCTTGCCTGGCAGAGGGCTGGTGGCTGCTGCGCTGTTGTTGGAAGGCTCGATGCCCCCAGGTGTTTGTGAACGCTGCAGGCAGCAGAGATCTCCTGTCTGGGCTGGCTTTCCCTGCCAGGGCCTAAAGCGCTGCTTCTTTCTTCTCTGCTGTTTTGTCTCCAGGGCTTTTGGAGCCGTTTCTAAAGGACTCGACAGGGCCACTGGAGGAGAGGTCAGTGCCAACACGCCCAGCACGTCTGGCAGCTCTCCAGGGCTTTCCCCTCTGCTGGCAGCTGTGGCTGGAGCTTTGGGGCCAGCAGAGCTCTCCTGCACAGGCTGCTCCTCTGAAGGCAGAGCAGTGTCAGCCTGCAGAGCACAGCTGGGACACACTTGGTCCTTCTGAAGTGCCCAAAGGAATGCAAGGAGAGCAGCGGTGTCTGGCAGAGCAGGACACGCTGGCTTGGTCTTGATATCTAAAAGTGGGATTGCATCAGCTGCTGGAGACTGAGGCCCAATTTATCTTCACCCCAACCTCAGAGGGGAACAGTATTTAGCAATTTTTCCATCCTGCCTTTCAGCTTCAAAGGGTACCTCATGGCCTAATTAGGGAGAGATCCTGCTTGGGCTCAGTTTGGAGTTTTGGTCCTACTTCAGCTCTTTTCAGAGGGAGAAGGAGAGAAATGAGAAGATGGATGTCCAGAGCCAAGCTCTCTCCTAAACCCTGCAGTTGTGTTTGGCTCTGGTGTCAGTGACAGCCTGTGACAGGGATCACCTGAGCAATGGATGTGCCTGTTTGCTTTGTTGTGCAATCCCAAACAGAGCAGCTGCATCTGGAATCATGACCAAATCCCATAGAATTGCTAAAGGGTTCCCAGCTGTTTTGCTCTGCTCTCACAGAACCAGAATTACCTCCTGGTTGCAAAACGTGTTTGAATAATAGTAGGAATGTTGAGGCCGTTTGAGAAGACTGTAGGTGCAGAGAATGTTGTTCGAGGCTGACAGCTGGGGGACCATTTCTGCAGAGCTTGCAAGGCCCAATGTCTCTGGCCAGGTGTCCTGTAAGCAGCCCCCAGCCAGCAGAGCAATGGGCTGTGGGAATGGCACTTGCTGAGCTCTGGTGTCCCATCCCAAGGCAGTTTGGCACAGCCCGGCTCCGTCGCTCCAAAAAGAATCGCTCCGTGTTTGCTGTGGCCTCCTGCCACAGACTCCTCCAGTTCAAGGTCTGCCATGTCCCTTCAGGTGGCCATCAAGAAAATGAGTCTCACAGGGCAGAACAGGGAACGAGCTGTGAATGAGATCCTGCTCCTGAAGGACAAGAAGCACCCCAACATTGTCAACTTCTTGGACAGGTGAGTGCTTCAGGTCTTATCCCATGCACAGGCCCTGTGTTACCCTTTCCTGGCATCCGTAGTCTGTAGCCTGTTTTGAAAATGCCTGACCCAGCCATATCTCCTCAAAACAACAGCCTGGCAATTCACTCCCTCCTTGTGCTTTTGTTGCTTTGGTTTGGTTTTTCCTTCATGTTGACCCCATTTGCTGTGTCTCACAACAAGTGCTGATAAACCACAGCAGAAATTATTTTCCTTGGCTTCTTCTTCCCAGCCCTTTCTCATTGCTACAGATGCCAGGAAGACCAGGTTCTTCTTTCCAGAAATGCCTCATTTGCCCATTTTTCACTGGCCTTGCCTGTTTCTGAAGGGACTTTCTGAAAGATTTTCTGACTGCTTTTGTCCCAAGTGCTGCACGGCCTCCTCCCCTGGATAACCCTGGCAGTTCTGTTGCCTTGCTCTGGAGGGAATGGTGGAACTGATAAGTTCAGAAGCTGAACCAGCTGGGGCCAAGGGTTGTGGTTCCACATTGATCTGGGCTGTTGCTAAACTGCATTTTCCCCCTGCTTGCCATCTAAGGCCTCTCCTTTCTCACAGGTGTCTCCTTCTCCTTTAGATTGTGCAGATTCCAAGGGCTGGGCAGCCTGGCAGGAATGTCTCTCCATCTGATTCTGTCCTCACTGACAAGTGACCTGGAAACAAAACTCCACTCCAGGATTTTCCATGGGGGAATGGAGCACTGCACATTCATCTCCATGCCATTGTTTTCCTCTCCCAGCTTCCTTGTTGATGGAGATCTCTGGCTGGTCATGGAATACATGGATGGAGGAACTTTGCAGGACGTTGTCAGACAGACACGCATGGCTGAAGGAGAGATGGCAGCTGTCAGTCGGGAGGTGAGGGATCCTGCTTGTCACTCCCATGCCTTGGACACGATGGTCCTTCCAAACAGGGCGTGAGAACAGGAGTGGCTCCATGCTCAGGGCTTTGTTTCTCTGTAGTTTTGATGAGCTGGAGAAGAAAGAGCCTCTGCAGTGAACGGCCTGCCAGCATCACTGCACTTCTACTCTGTTCTTGCTCTCTCTCCAGCTGTTGTGGTACTGTCTGTCTTTTTTGGATTTGATTTGCTGTTCTCAGCTTTGCCTTGAACCGTTTGCCTGGAGCTTGTGTGCACTGCACTCCTGGCCTGTCACAGCAAAGCTGCTGCTGGCAGAATTCTAAACTGTCCTTTCTTGTGTGATTTCTTCTGGCCACTGGTTTTTGCCCTGGTGTTTCTTGTTCTCTCTCAGTGTCTGCAGGGCCTGGATTTCCTCCATTCCAAGCGGGTGATCCACAGGGATGTGAAGAGCTCCAACATCCTTCTGGGAATGGACGGCTCTGTCAGGCTGGGTGGGTGTTCCTGGCCAGGCACGGCGCTCCCGGGCTGCGGGTGTGGGGCTGCTTCCCAGTGACGGCCAGAGCCCCACAAGGGCTGCTGGGGGCACTGCCCGGCCCCTGCTGCCATCTGAGAGCGGCTGCCCGAGCACAGAGCTCAGCAGAGGAGCAGGGCATCAGCAGTGCCTTTGCTCTGGCTGTGGCCCTTCCAGAGGGGCAGCACTGGGAATCCAAAGCTTCAAGGGAATCAGTAACAGCCACTGAACGAAAGCTGAGGCTTTCTTGAAGGGTCCAGTTCCATCTTTCCTTTGTTGGGCTTGTCCAGCTGACTTCACTACTGCATTCTCAGGCTGAGCGTGGGGAGTCTTTGTGCTTGGTTTCCTCATTCCAGCTGCCTTTGACAGTGTTTGTTTCTGTCCTCAGCTGATTTTGGCCTCTGTGCTCAGCTCAGCCCTGAGCAGGACCAGCGCAGCTCCATGGTGGGCACTGCTCACTGGATGGCCCCAGAAGTTGTGACCAGATCTCCTTATGGCCCCAAGGTGGACATCTGGTCCTTCGGTATCGTGACCATCGAGATGGTGGAAGGAGAACCTCCTTACTTCAGGGAAACGGCAGCCATGGTAAGAGGCAAATTCTCCAGGGGCTGCAGGGGCCTGTGAGCACAGGGTGACCCTGCACTGGGAGCAGCAGCTGGAGGTTCCTGCACATGGGGAAGGGAATTCCCACAGGACTCCAGCCTCAACACAGAGGAATATTCTGCAGTCTCCAGCAACAATTTGCTTTGGGATTTACGTTGTTGGAGCTCTTCTGGCTGTGAGGATGACCTGAAAATGTGAAGCAAGTGCATCAGCTGTAATGTTATCTTGCAAGAAAACCCCAAACCAACCCCAAATCCCACCCCCAAACCCAACAAGTTTTCTGCAGGAGTTTCCAAAAGAGGTTTGGCGTGATGATCTCCACCTGATTCTTTTCACTGGGAAACTTGTTGAAAACATTAAGATGATGGTTTAACATCCCCATAGTCTAACATATTTCTTTCCTAATCCAAGCTACTTTGTCCATGTCACCAAGCCTAAGCTTTCTTCATCACAAACCTCCTGTTTCTTGACTGGCTGCTTCTGGGAGGGGGCATCAGGAATGCATTTACTTGGGTGTCAGTGGCACTGCAGAGATGCACTTGATCTAAGAATCCTCTGAAATAACACAGGCAGACCACTCTGACTCTTGAAAATGGCCTGTAAAGCTGCTGTCCACATTTGGAGAAGCAAAATGTGCTATTTCTGATGGAGGTTCCTACTAAAAAAGCCAGCCAATGAAACTGGATCTCGAGGCGAGATCATTTGGATGTTGCAATGGCTGTGGCAGCACCAGGGTTTGGTTTTGGGTTGGCATGGAGAAATGAGCTCTGAGCAGCATCTCTGCCAGGGAGGCAAGTGCCCCTGGAGCTGGGGCTGAGGGCCCGGGGTCGATGTGAGCACGTGTGGCTGTGAAGGAAGCTGGCAGAGCGCTGAGTTTGCTTTCCCTGCAGGCTCGCGCTCTGATCCGGCAGAACGGGACCCCGCAGCTGCAGGAGCCCCGGCGCCTGTCGGCTCTGCTGCGGGACTTCCTCGAGTGCAGCCTGGAGCCGGACGAGGAGCGGCGCTGGGCTGCCCAGGAGCTGCTGCAGGTGGATGCCAAGGGCTGCAGGGGAAGCAGCAGCGCCAGGGAGGGCTTTTCTTGGGGGGCCCCCTCCCATCGTCTCCAGTCTCGCTGCTTTCCACACGCAAAGCAAGCAGAATCCTCGCCTGCTCTGCCTTGGCAGGCTCCTTTCCAGCTCACCTGGACCTGCTGCCCCACAACGAGCAGGGACATCTTCCAGCAGCTCAGGGGGCTCAGAGCCCTGCCTGACCTGAGCTGGGATGTTCCCAGGGAGGAGGCACCTCCCACATCTCTGGGCACCTTCAGTCACTGTTTCCCCACTCTCCTGGTTAAAAAATTCTTCCTTAGATCTAATCTGAGCCTGCTTTCCTCTCCTGAGTTTCAAACCATTTCCCTTTGTCCTCTTCCAACAGAGCCTGTGAGGAACTTGACTCTGGAAAGTAACAGTTCATTTCCCTTTTTTTTTATTCTTTTGGCAGCACCCATTTTTAGCATCAGCCAAGCCTCTCTCCAGCCTGACCCCTCTGATCACTGCAGCAAAGCAACTGAGGGAGCAGCGGAGGAGATGAAGCACTTGAGGACAGCTTCTTGTTACAGTAGTTAGGACAACTAGTTAGTTATGGTAGTTAGCATTGCTAGCTGGTTATGGTAGTTAGGACAGTGTGTTTGTTATGGTTCTTATGTTAGCCTGTTTGTTATGGCAGTTGTTTGAATAAAAACTCTCGTAAACCTCAAGTCCCTTGACGTGTCCCTTCCTTCTCCCCCTGTGGCTCAGCTGCCCGCAGCAATGTGAGGGGAGAGCGGGCCCAGCCTGGCCCAGAGCTGAGCCCAGCAGAGCCCTGGCAGAGCCCAGAGCAGCCTCGGCATCTGCAGAGTCAGCCTGGAAGGAGGCGCTTGGAGCCTCCTGGGCTGCACCCGACTCTTGGTTACAAGCTGTGTGTGCTGGAAAATGCCACCGGCTCTGCAGGAGGGCACAAGGGGCCCGGGGAAGGCCCAAGTGCTCCATGCAAGGCAAAAACCTGCCCTGGCCTTGTTATAAATACCTATGGAGTTGTTGGCTGTACTATTATGTATTGACTTCTGTAAATTATTCTTAATCACAACGATTTTGATATAGTACAGTTTGTAATCACTTTTAACTGCTTTTGCTATAGTTTAATTTGTTCAGATTTTTGTGGCCAGTGCCCTGGCCCCTGTGTAGCTTGTATCCTCAGGACATCATTACCGATGATATTTTAGTTTGCGGACAGTGTGAAAACATACATTATAGTTTTGGCTTTTGCAAAACATTAAAATGGATGATCTATGTTGAACATAATAATGTTAATTGCAGAAGTAGCTGTAGTTGTGAAATAATAACTAATGCTTTTATTTTTGTAACTAACTGGCAATAATCACTCAGAGATATTTGTGAAATAGCTCATGTTGATTGAAAGTACCTGTGGAAATAGCTAAAACCATCTGCATGGTCAGATAACATTTAAGGAAGGGATGTGATGAGGACCCCTGCCACTGAGCCTTCCACTGTCAATAACTGTCACCTGCTGAAACCACAGAACAGGGGCCCTTGTGAGGAAGTGACACACAACCCTCACAACAACAATCCACGATTCCTGCACGTTTTCTAAAAAGGCAGGACAGGGGTCAAACCAACTTAAAGAATTTCTGGAACATGTAAATGAGTTCAAGCAAATCTTTGAACATGTATAATCATGATGGATGTGTATTTGACCAATGCAGTGGAAAAAGTAGTTAAGAAGAGTTGCTGTGGTTAACCAGTGTGCCTCTGGCCATTGCCAAGCACCCAGCGCTCTTGATGATTTAGTCTCTTACTGCACCTTATTGATCTTTTAAACATTCCAAAGAGTGAGGCTCATTTCTCACAAAACCTAAGGTGCTCACCCCTTGTTGTTCTCCCAAGCCAGGATTTGTCAATCTTAAACTTTGTGTGGATGGAGGAAAATGAGACTGCAAAGAAAAGCGTAATGCACTGATGTGGAGGCCCAGGGGCTTAACATCAGAGTCTGAATTCTGCAGCTGTGAAGGACTGGTTCCAAATAAGAGGAATAGATTTCAGGGTTATGGTGAGAAGCTTGCTTCTCCCACAGAGCTTTGCAGGCACATGCTGATTCATGTAAAATTATGTTACCCCGGCGATGAACTGAGCACGGCCCCATTCCCTGTCTGCGGCCCTGCCGGGGCAGGAGGTGCAGCGGGAAGGAGGGAGCCGTGGGGAAAGATGGATTTAAGCGTCTTCACTTACTTCTCCTTATCCTGCTCTGAGATTTTGGAGTTCTCTGACAGAAATCTCTCCCCTCCCCCACTCATGTACGGGGTTTTGGGGCGGTTTTCCCTTTTTGAGGGAAATCAAAGCGATGCTCCGATGCTCCTGATTAGGGGCGGGAGAAGCGAGGCTGCAGGGCTTCCCGCTGAGGCGGAGGCACGGCAGGCGCAGGGCTGGGAAAGGCGTGGCGGGAGCTGCGGAGCAGTTTGTTGGTGCTGGCAGCTCAATGCCGCCGCGGGCCCGGGCCCGTTCCAGGGCTGTTCCTCAGCTCCGGCTCTGCCCTCAGGCAGCGCGGGGGGCGCGGAGAGCGCGGGGCGAGGCTGTGCCGCGTGCAGAGCCCGCCCGTGGCTGCGATTGGGCGCCGGTGGCGTCAGTCGCGGGTGCGGCGCGCTGATTGGCGGGAGCGGGGCGGAGGCGGGCCCCGGCGGCGGGCCTCGGGCGGCGGTGGCGCAGCAGCGGCGGCATTGGCGGAGCGCGTGTGCGGGCCCGGGAGCGGCGGCAGCGGCCGGAGCCCGGGGAGGCGGCGGCGGAGCTCGGAGGCGGCCCCGGCGCAGGTGGGAGCCGCGCTGGGCTGTGCGGGGGCTCGGGGCTGGCTGCGGGCCTCGGGGGCGGCAGGGGGCTCGGGCGGGTGGCTTGTGCCGTGCCCGGCCCGTGTTGGCCCTGGGCTGAGGGCGCTGCGGGAGCGGCTGCCCGCGGTCTCCTTGCCGCCGCTGCCTCGGCAGGAGCCGCTGCCGGAGCAGCGCTGGCTCGGCGCGCTTGCTGTGGGCAGGACAGAGGTGGCTGCCCCGTGGCCGGGGCTGTGCGGGCCAATTCCCGTGGCCGGAGGTTTCTGTGGCCCGAGGAGAGCGAGGAGTCCTGGAAAAGTGACTTTCTTGCTGGGCAGAGGCACAGGCCATGGGGCATTGGCCAGGCGCTCTCTGCCATTGCTGTAGTACGCAGCCTCCTTTGGATCCTCATGGTTGGGCTTCCCAGGGGCTGGTCCTTGGTGTTGTAGGAATTGTTCTGGTGGCCATTCATGTTTCTGACATTTTTGGGTGCTTCCTACAGCCAGGGCTTCATCAACTGAGGACTTTTCTCTAATTAAATCATCACATTCTTGGATTCCCAACTGATTTCTCTGAACTTGTGGTCGCCGAAAACTCCAGTGCCGTAATTCACACGATATAACACAGACATTGAGAGCACATGGTGGAGTGGGCAGGGGGATGATTCCCCCCCCATTATTTTAGTGAAGTTTTCTCAGCATTCTCCATTTGCTGCTTCCCTTTGCAGCTGAACCCATTTGTGTTGCAGAGTCAGATATCCTCACCATGGGCTCTGCCTTGAGCTGTGCAAATTCCATCAGTGGAAGCCGGCGGAGCTTGGGGTGAGGGGCAGAGGGAATGAGCCCAATTCCTGCCCCAGGCAAGAGACCCGGGTCCATTGTCCACACTTTGCCCCAGCAGTGTTAATTTGCATTTCTAAAGCTCCTCTCCTGGCTGACTAGAACCGAAGCTTCTCTTTCAGGGTAGTCATCTGGTGACTCCTGTGTTCCTTCCCCACCACCTCCCATTGCTTTTTTTTGGTAGCTTCTGTTTTTTGGGGTTTTTTTTGATACTATTCTGTTAACTGTTTCAGAGTTAAAGGGTCGCCTTTAAACCTCTTCTAGTTTTTAAAAATGCAACTTAAAATTGAGCATCGAGAAACCCAGATCAAAATTGGGCTATCACTAAAGACACGCACACACATACCTAAAGAGCCTCTGGTTCTCTTAAGAATAAAAATTGATTCTTACATCCCTGGCCCAAACCTTACTGACCATATAAAAGTATGATTATTTAGGAAAAAAAAGTCTTTATGTTATAAACTTATCACTGAAAGTCTCCATCATTTCTGGTGTTAGGGACGCAAGGCATTATGTGATTCTGGCCAGGATGTGCAACGGAAATCATTTCGTCTACACACAGCCCAGGTGTGCAGAGAAAATCATTCCATGACGAGAGTTTTACTAGATTTTTCCTAAACTTTTTACAGTCTGAACCAATCTAAATCCAATGGTTTAATGTTCACTGCTTCCAAGTTGTGTAGGTTTTGGTATTTGGTTTCCCATTGGACCCGGATTTCTTCCCCTCTGCTGTTCATTAGGTCCACACTCGTGGATTTCCTTCTCAGCCTTTTCCAGAGCAGGTGTCTCCAGCTCTGCCGGGGGCAGTGTCTGGGGTAGCTGTTGGTTGCTGTTTGCAGCTGGGCGTTGATGTTTTGTTGCTGGTCGTTATCTCTGTGGGTATCTTTTGGGCTGTTCCCAGTCTGTTGAGATGTTAAACTCATCTCTGTTCAGTGGTGAAACATCCCTTAAAAGAAACCTTTAAAATTCCTTTCCCCAAGGCAAAGGCAGACCAAGCCTGAGTAGAGAAAGAAGCTTTAAAAGAAATAACCTTGGTGTATTTTCCATCAATGCGACCGACCGCAGGCAGCCCAGTGTGTGAGTGTAGGTGAGAGGCAGAGTGGAATTGTGCCGTGGTGTTCCCCAGCAGCTGTGGCGAGTGCAGGCCCAGCCAGCGCTGAAGCTGCAGCAGTGGCAGCAAGGATTGGCCCCGGTGGCTGGAGCTGGCAGAGGAGGGTGGCCAGGCCGAGGATTGCAGCAGAGGATGTGTGGGCAGGCGCAGGGGCTTGGCCCGCTGTGGAGCCCTGGCTGCTGCTGCGTTGCCTTGAGTGCAGGCTCAGGGGCGGCCTGCCATCCTCCTGCTGCAGGCGGGAAGTGCAAATCTCCGGGGCTGCAGAGCCTGGAGCCCAGGCTGAGGGGTCCCCCCGTGTTCAGCTGTGCTGGCGGCTGTTTCTGGCCTCAGGGACACTTGGCATGGGCCACTTGGCCACCAGTGCTGCTGCTTTGCCCTCCTTAGGCAGGAGCCGATGTCCTGGGCGGGTGTTGGGAGCAGCAAAGTGCCAAGGCAGGCTCTGTGCCAGCCCAGCTTCCTGTGGGAGAGATTTCACAGGAGCCAGGATTCTGGCCGCAGCCTGCCTTAAATGTACATCCCTTATCTGCACCCTGCACTAGGTGGAGAATTGCCAGGGTAAGGAATTCCAGACTTGAATTACAATTGAGATAATTGAATATCTGCCCTGGGTCTGTCTCTTCTTCTTGCCAAAGCCAATGGCAAAAGCCATTCCCATGGCATCTTGGTTTCTATCAGCAGCTTCCAAAGGTGTTTCTTTCTTTCCCCATTCATTCTTTCTACCTGACCAGAGCTCTGAGGGTGCCAGGGATTATGGAAGTCCCATTGCATTCCTAAAGGTGCCATAACCCCCGAATGATCTTTTCTGTAAAATGAGTTCCCCTGTCTGAGTCTATTGCTGCCACAATTCCTTCACTTGGAATTCCTTTAGAAATAGCTTAATAGGTGATCCAGTGGATGCTGAAGCAGTCAGAATTGTTTCTGCCCCCCTCTTAGGGGCATGTTGTCAGCAGAAGATATTGGAGCCTTCCTGCTTAGGGCATTTCAGGCTCTCACAAGCACACACAGCTCTGCCTGTTGAGCTGACCATGGGGGGTAACCTGTGCTCTGTCTGATTCCTTTTCCTTAATAAGAGTGTGTCTTTTAACTCTTTTCCCTTCTGCTGCCCTTGCAGAGCCATCCATAAACACATTTTCTCCCTCAGGCCAGGGAATGTGTCATCAATCTCTCCCAGCCTGGGTCTGGAGCTCTGTCCCTTGAATGCAGTCCTGCCTTTCTTGCCAGCCCCTCTCCAGGCTTTTCAAACAGGAGGCTGGGTTAAACCCTTCCCCTGTCCTCAGTTCTAAATCCTCCTGTGCCACTGAACAAGTTTCATCCTGTAATACCCGAGCGCTGCTCCTCCATTTAGAGGCTCTTTTGGTTGTCAAAGCTTTAACTTGATGCCAGGCTTGAACAGCAAGAGATCCTTGTGCCATGAGTTTTTGGGCCTCAGTTTCCATGAAAACTGTATCTGCACAATTCTAAGACAATGAGGCCACTCATTGGGTTAACCATTTTAGCCCAATAATTCCTTTGGCATGGCCCTGTTGAACATCCACCTATCACTGAAATTCTTTTTCCTTGTCTAGGAGGGCCAGGTCAGGAGCCTCAGTTATTCTGCTTTTTAACACTTGAAAATTCTGTGTTTCCTCCTGGTGTCCATCCATCCAGTGTTCTTGACTGCGGTGTTTGGAGAGATGCCTCTGTTGTAGCCTTGCTGCAGCCCCACCCTCAGGCAGCGCTCAGCTAATCAGAGCGTGTGGGTGTTCATCCCTGGCGTTGGGCCCCTCAGGGCCTTCCTGGATGGGGGAAACCCTCTTGAGGCAGTTCTGTGCCAGGAAAAGGAGATGCACAGGACTCTTTCGGTCTCAGCTTCTGGTTTATTGTTATCTTTTCTGAAGTTTTGCCTGCTGTCCACACCAGACTCAGCTCCCAAGAAAGGCACAACAAAATGGCTACATGATGTACAGATTCAAGGTCTTTTAAAGTTGCTTTATCGAATAACTCTTAAAACGTCCTTTATTTCTATTTATCTACCAATAACTCATCCCTTGACTTTCCACGTAACCTCTGCATTGCAGCTTTATTCACGAATTATTTTGTGCCACCCACACTGCAGAAAATGGAGCAGAGGAAGAAGAAGAAGAAGAAGACAGGGACTATGCCCAAAATCCTCCATCTTGCTTCAGGCTATGTCCATAGTAAAAAATCCAGGAAGCTAAATTTCTCACCCAGTGACATACTATACTACACTGTATTATCTGTTTCACACTTTGGTAGACTCTAGTCTATCTCGAAGTCCTGGAAGCTTTCTCCATGGGCAAAGCTCAAAGGCAGTGTTTCACTGGGGGTCAGAACCCCTCAGAGCAGACAGAGAAATACTCCCTGTGCCCTGGGTTCCCACAGGAACGCGTGGCGCTGATGACTCAGCAGTGTCCAGGCAGCTCCCAGCGTTCCCCACCTGGACCCCCCTCAGCCCCAGCGCCCCCCGGGAGGGGAATTTGGGGAGGTGGGAGTGGGGCAGCGCCAAGGCCGGGCCCCCCGCGCTGTCCTGGCGGGAGCGGCTGCAGTGGGGACCGAGTGCGGGCGGGAGCGGCCGAGAGCCCAGCGCTGCCCCAGCCCGACCTGCCCCAGCTCCATCCCTGCCCCTGCGCTGGGATGCTGTGGCTTTGGGGGGAAGAGGGAGCCGGCAGTGGGTGCTGGGCCTGGGGCAGGAGGAGAAGGGAAGGAGAAGCAGGGTTGAGGAACAAAATGGTCAAACGCTGCACGTGGGAGGAGAAGGTGGGATTGTGCAGGAGAAGGAGGAATAGCAGGAGGAAGAAGAGTGTGAGGAAGAGTAGGGACACATGAGGAGGAGTAGGAGCAGAAACAGGAATCAACACAAGGTTGCACCTCTCCCTGTGTCTGCAACCTCCCTCCTGCCCCAGGCATGTTTTGCCCCCTCACCCTGGCATGCAGCAGGTGACCAGGGAGGTGGTTCTCCAATTTTCATTGGGGTGAATCTTGGTGTTTCTGAGCTTTTGTGGGTTAAATGTGGGTGCTTTGGATTCTTGTGGGGGCTAAATCTTTATGTTTTGGAAGGGTTTTTTACTGAATCCTGATGCTGAATGATGTTTGTGGAATTTTTGATCTCTGTCTTGATGTTTAGAGGATTTTTCAGCTCAGTCTTAGTATTTTGGTGATTCTTACAGACACAGGATGCCCAAGGCCTTCATGAGATAAAGTGCGGCAAGGAGCCCGAGGCCCTCTCATCTCGTATTTTCCCCCAAACCAGGATTTTTCATTCCCATGGTGTGCCTGGATGGAGGAGGAAAAGCTCTGGAGATTCTGCACGAGGAGGGGCTGCAAACCCAGCCCAGGGAGCTGCAGGGAGGAAAGAGCCCCCCTGAGCCAGGAAGGCGGCCAGAGATCCAGGCAGAGCTCAGAGCTGGTGGAGAAGCCTCATGGCAAGGAGAAGCCCCACGAGTGTTTGGAATGTGGGAAGGGTTTCAGCCGGCGCATTGACCTGATCCAGCACCAGGTGATCCACACTGGGGAACGGCCCTATGAGTGTGGGAAATGTGGGAAGAGCTTCAGCTACAAGCGCAACCTGATCCAACACCAGAGGATCCACACTGGGGAAAAGCCCTTTGAGTGTGGGGAATGTGGGAAGAGCTTCAGCCAGGGGGGCGGCCTGATGCAACACCAGAGGATCCACACCGAGGACCGGCCCTACAAGTGTGGGGAATGTGGGATGGGATTCAAGCAGAAGGGCACGATGCTGCAACACCAGAGGATCCACACTGGGGAAAAGCCCTATGAATGTGGGGAATGTGGGAAGAGCTTCAGGTGCAGCTCTGTCCTGAGGCAGCATGAGAGGATCCACACTGGGGAAAAGCCCTATGAGTGTGGGGAATGTGGGAAGAGCTTCAGGCGCAGCTCTGTCCTGAGGAATCATGAGAGGATCCACTCTGGGGAAAAGCCCTACAAGTGTGGGGAGTGTGGGAAGAGCTTCAGAGAAAGCAGGGCCCTGATTCGGCACCAAGTGAGCCACACGGGGGACCGGCCCTACACCTGCTTGGAATGTGGGAAGAGCTATGGGTGGCACTCCGACCTGAGAAATCACCAGCTCCTCCACACTGGGGAGAAACCCTATGAGTGTCCCCAGTGTGGGAAGAGGTTTCATATCAGCTCCAGTCTCCTCGTACATCAGCGGATTCACACAGAGGAGAGGCCCTTCCGCTGCCCCAACTGCGGGAAGGGCTTCAAGCACAACTCCACCCTCACCATGCACCGGCGCATCCACACCGGGGAGAGGCCCTACGAGTGTGGGGAGTGTGGGAAGGGCTTATCACAGAGCTCTAACTTGACCCAACATCAACGGAGGCGCCACTAAGGGAAGCCCTGTGAGTGCCCCGAGTGCGGGAAGAGCTTCGTGCGCTGCTCCAGTTCCATCCCCATGGGAGGATCCGCGTTGGGTGATCCCCAGTGACTCCCAATGGGCAGAGCCCTGGGATCTGTGGTCCTGGTGATGCGTGTTGGGAAGACACCTGGCTTGGAGGCTCCACATCTTCCTGGTTCCCTGGGGGCACTTAGATAAACCCAGCAGCAGGAACATCCATTGGGACACAGACCAAGAGTGGGAATTCCTTGGGGAGAGCAGATTTGTCAACTTGCAACCCCATAAACTTGCATTCAATCCTATCTTCTGCTGGCATCAGGGAGTACTGGATCATCCTCGAGGTATGTCTTGGGTTGATTATATGATGCTTGTGTCCCCAGTCGTCTGTACTGTTTATGCTGAATAATAAGTTTTGCACCTTTAGACTTGTCCTGAGAGTGAAGTGGGGAGAGAAGTGCAGAGTTTGTTTACAGAAACTGCACTCACTCCTCTACATTCCTGCTCCTGCACTGTGCTGCCTGTGGATGCCCAGACAGCGGGACAGAGCTCTCCTTGGCTTTTAGTTAGTTTTAGCTAGCTGAGGCAAAGAAGTTCCCTGGACTGTGGGGTTTTTCCCTTTTCTTTGGACCTTGTTTGAACCTGCTCTGGCCTGAACACCAGAAGAGCACTGGCAGCTCATACCTGTGGCCACCGGGCTGGGCCTGGGCCGTGGCATTTCCGGCACCGGAGGGACTGATCAGAGACTGAGTGAGCCAAGCTACAGCCCACAGAGGGGACTGTGAATTTGTCTCTCTTTTAGGAGTGGCAAGAGGTTTTATTGTTTAATATTGTTTAGATTTTATTGTTTAATAAACAGTTTTTTCTACTTTTATCCAAGGAGGTATTTTATTTTTCCTGAACCGGTGTGGGGAGTAGCCAATTGAATCTGCTTTCTAGAGGAACCCCTTTGGGGGTTCTCTCCCAAATTTGCCCTGAACCAGGACAAGGTCTTCTCCAACTTCATGGATTCCATTATTTTGATTTCCTATTACACAAGGGAGTCTTCCACAGCCAAATGGTGAAAAACTGCAGAAAAGACCAAGATTTTGGAGACAGTGGGGTAGAAACTCCACCAGAAAAGGTTCTTCTCTTCCACCCAATCATGTGGATCCTCAGCCAGCATGGACACTGAAATCCTTTTCTCTTGGCCTTGATTTTTTTTTTTCATTTCTCTTCATCCCTTTCAAATATGCAATCTTAGGGTAAAAATAGACATTGAACTAAGACATGGGTGTAGTCATGGTAGGACAGAGATGTGGTGGGACACAGACATGGAGAGTGACATGGGCACACATGGACATGGAGTGGGACATAGGCATTCATGGGGACATGGGTGAACACAGGCATGGATGGGGATGTGGGGGCCAATGACTGGGATGGAAACATGGTGGGGAGACAGCCATGGGTGAGGACATTGTGGGACATGGCCAGTGACAAGTGGGGACGTGGCCATGGCCAGTGCCATGGGGGGAACTTGCAGGGGATGTGGGGGATGCTGGGTTTGAGGGAGTTGAGGGTTCCTGGGAGGGACTTGGGGCTTGCAGAGGCCTTTGGGGATCCCAGGCCGAGCAGCTCTGGCTGTGCTGGGAGACCCTGGGGGAGGTTCTGGGGCAGCTGCTCAAGGACCCCCTGACCTGGAGCCCCAGCCAGGCATTGGGCTTCTGGAAGGGGATGAACGTCCTTGTCCCCAGGAGGGAAATCCCAGCACCCCCAGGGTGCTGGGGACAGCTGAGGGGTCACAGCAGAGAGGGGAAAGCCAGAGAGAGCTGTCACACTCTTAAAGTACACCCCAATAGTCCCAAAACTCAGGGATTGCTCGCAGGAAAAAGCTGCCAGGAGCTGCCTGAATTGAGGGAAAGGCGGGATGTGACCCCCCAGACTGAGCAGGAGAGACCTGGATCCCCCACAACCAAGCACAGGGACGAGAGGTGTAGCTAGAAGCATGATGGGAAAGGGGTGGGAGAGCAGGGAAAAAGAGGATTCAGAGCGGGAGAGGGATGGGACCCCCAAATTGAGTTGGGAGGAGTCTTTGGGTTGGGGGAACCATGGGAGATGGGAGGGAAAGGTGGAGATGGGATGAAAAAAAGGGCTGTTCCATGGCTATCCCTTAGTGTCCCTATGGCTTGATCCCTGGAGTGATTCCCTGGGGATCTGGGGGGGAATGGATCTGCACTGGGTGGGTCCCCAAGCTCCCTGCCCATCCCTGGGGAGATCATGGGAGGTTCCCTTGGTCCCTTCCCCCAAAAGCTGGTGGTGCTGCAGCTGTGTGGGAGAGGTGAGTGTGAAAGGAGGATCTGGGGTGGGCAGGGAGGAGGAGCAATAGGAAGAGGAGGGAGAGAGGAGGCGGAGGATGGGAAAAGGAGGAGCAGGAGCAGGAAGAGGAAGAGGAGGAGCCGCAGCAGAACCACACTGTTTTCCCGCCCGCCTGCTGAGTCTGCAGCTCCCCTGGCCCTGGCAGCATCGACCCCCCAGATCCCACAGGTGAGCGGGAGGGGGAGCTCACCCCAAATCCATTGAGGGGTCTCTTGAAGGGTTTTTTTGCAAGGGAGGGGATGTTTGGATCATGCAGGGCCCCAAAGGTGAGACACAGATGCCCCTCTGGAGAATTGTGGAGGGTTGCTGTGGCAAACTGTCTGTACCAGCTGGGGCCGTGGTAACAGTTGTGGGGGGACATTGGTTTTGGGGCTCTGATTGGCATTGGAGTGGGGAGAGCAGCAAAGGCCAATCCCAGAGCTGGGGGATCCCGGCAGCCTGGAGAGGTGGGGGAGGCTGGAGATGAGCAGGGTCTGGGCCTGTCCGACCCTGAACAGCGCGGTTACTTCTCGAGCTGGACTTGGGCAGCAGGACCAAAGTGCTCACCTGCTGTTTTTCCCCCAAGCCAGGATTTGTCAATCCCAGCCTTTGTCTGGATGGAGCTGGAGGAGGCTGCAAGGAAAAGGAAGATGGTCTGGGACACTTGAGGCCGGTGAGGAGGAAGTCACTGCCCCTTTCCCCCTCTCCTCTGCTCCATGTCTCAGCCCAACATTGCCCCCAGCTGCAGGACAACCCCGCTGCTGCCGTCCTGCCAGGGATGAATTGGTGGGATCTCCTTCCCCTTCCCTCTGGCACTGTGATAAATCCCATCCTCTCCTTGTCCACTGTCCTTTGTCTCCTCATTCTGTCCTTCTTCCTTCCTCATTCCTTCCTCTCCTTTTCTCTCCTTCCCCCAGGCACCGAGCTGCCGACGGAGATCAGGAAGAACAAATGCCTGCTGCAGAATCTCATGGAAGAGGCCATTTTGAGCAGCTCCACGGCATGGGAATCCAATGGGGAGGAAAACCCCTGGAGATCCCACACAAGGAGCAAACCCAGCTCCGGGAGCTGCGAGGACGTAAGATCCCCCTGTGCTGGGAAGGCCACTGGAGATGTATTTGGAACTCAGAGGTGTGGCAAGGACTCATGGTGGGCAGAAGCCCCACAAGTACTTGGAATGGGGGAAGGGCTTCAGCTGGAGCTCCAGAGCTCAGACTTGATCCAGATGATCCACATGGGGAAATGGCCCTACAAGTGTAGGGGTGTGGGAAGGGCTTTGGGCAGAGCTCCAACCTCATCAATCACTGCAAGATCCACACTGGGGAGAGGCCCGATGACTGTCCTGAGTGTAGGAAGTGGTTTCTGAGCAGCTCCAATCTCATTGTACATCAGTAGATTCACACAGAGGAGAGGCCCTTCTGCTGCCCCGACTGCGGGAAGGGCTTCAAGCACAACTCCACCCTCATCACCCACAGGCACATCCACACCAGGGAGAGGCCCAATAAGTGTCCTGTGTGTGGGAAGAGATTCACCAGAAGCTCTCACTTGACTCAACACAAAAGGAAGGTACCATTAAGGGAAGCCTTGGGAATACCCCCCAGCCCGGTGTCACCCCCCCTTCTCTGCCCACTGAGCTCCAGAGCCCCTGCGCCAGTGGCAGCCACAGCCCCTCCTGTGGCCCTGCACTTGGCCGGGACCTCCTGAGATTGGGCAGGAGGGATTGGGGCGTGACAGGGCAGGGAGGGGGTGTCCAGGTGGGGAACACTGGGTGCTGCGGGTCTGCCCGGCAACTGGTGAGTCATCAGACCTGCTCCCTCTGATTGGCTGATTCTTGTTCACTGCATTCTCTGATTGGCTGAGGAGAGGCCTGGGAGTTGAGAGAATGGGAGACATCCCGCCTGGAGCACCAGCACGGGGACAACAGATCCAGCCTGGGCACAGGGAGTGAATTTATTACCAACCAAATCACAGCAGCACAAGGAGAAGGGAAAGCAATCTCTCCAACACCTTCCCCCCACCCAAGGGGGATCACCCAGAACAGGGGTTATCGACCATGAAGAGATGGGGACATCTGAGTTTAGATCAGAAGCCAATTTTACTGAGTATACCAGGGGTTTATATAGGGTTTGACTTGTATGGTGCTTATATAGGGCTCTATTTTTGGTAACAATTTCCCATTAGTTACCCATTCTTCATGACATCACATCACCTGGTAACATTATCTTATCAGAAAGTCTCCCAATATGTTTCTTGGTCACTTCTTGCCCAGGAAGCCTTTAATGCTGCCTGTGTCTCCCACAGTTCCTGCTCCATCAGGCCTCAGATACCAGGCCGCTTTATCAGCTCCATTGTTTTACTCTGTTTTATCCCCCATAAGGGGTCACCAGGGCTCTGCCCAACGGGGGTCACTGGGGATCATCCAACGCGGATCCTCCCATGGGGGATGGAGCTGGAGCAGCGCACGAAGCTCTTCCTGCACTCGGGGCACTCACAGGGCTTCCCTTAGTGGCGCCTCCGTTGGTGTCTGGTCAAGGTTGAGCTCGTGGAGAAGCTCTTCCCACACTCCCCACACTCGTAGGGCCTCTCCCCAGTGTGGATGCGCCGGTGCTTGGTGAGGGTGGAGTTGTGCTTGAAGCCCTTCCCACAGTCGGGGCAGCGGAAGGGCCTCTCCTCTGTGTGAATCCGCTCATGTAGGAGAAGATGGGAGCTGGTCTGAAACCTCTTCCCACACTGGGGACACTCGTAGGATCTCTCCCCAGTGTGGATGAGCTGGTGTCTTCTCAGGTTGGAGCTCCACCCAAAGCTTTTCCCACATTCAAAGCAGGTGTGGGGCGGTTCCCCCGTGTGGATCACCTGGTGCTGGTTCAGGTGCAAGCTCTGGCTGAAGACCTTCCCACATTCCAAGCACTTGTGTGGCTTCTCCCTGCCATGAGGCTTCTCCACCAGCTCTGAGCTCTGCCTGGATCTCTGGCCATCTTCCTGGCTCAGGGGGGCTCTTTGCTCCCTGCAGCTCCCTGGGCTGGGTTTGCAGCCCCTCTTCGTGCAGAATCTCCAGGGCTTTTCCTTTTCCTCCATCCAGACACACCGTGGGAATGAAAAATCCTGGTTTGGGGGGAGAAAACGAAAAATGAGAGCATCTTGGGTTGGTGGTTCCTCTATGCCCAAGTTCATCTCAGAAATTCATTGGGCATCCTGTGTCTGTAAGAACCTCCAAAATTCCAAGTTTTGCACAAAAATCCCCCAAACTTCAAGACACAGATCAAAAACTCTTCAAAGATCAAGATACAGCCAAAGCTCCCTCCAGAAAATAAACACTCAGCCCCCACAAAAAAAACATAGCACCAACATTTAGCCCAATAAAGCTCAGAAACACCAAGATTCACCCTCAGGAAAATCGTGGATTCCCCTCCCGGTCACCTGCTGCATGTAGGAGGGGCAAGGCTCCTGGGGCTGGGGGGGGAGGCTCTAGATACAGGGAGAGGTGGAACCTTGTGCTGCTTACCCTTTCTGCTCCTCCTCCTGTGTCCCTACTCTTCCTCACGCTCCTCTTCCTCCTTCTATTCCTCCTTCTCCTGCACAATCCCACCTTCTTATCCCACGTGCAGCTTTTGACCATTTTGTTCCTCAACCCTGCTTCTCCTTCCCTTCTCCTCCTGCCCCAGGCCCAGCACCCACTGCCGGCTCCCTCTTCCCCCCAAAGCCACAGCATCCCAGCGCAGGGGCAGGGATGGAGCTGGGGCAGGTCGGGCTGGGGCAGCGCTGGGCTCTCGGCCGCTCCCGCCCGCACTCGGTCCCCACTGCAGCCGCTCCCGCCAGGACAGCGCGGGGGGCCCGGCCTTGGCGCTGCCCCACTCCCACCTCCCCAAATTCCCCTCCCGGGGGGCGCTGGGGCCGAGGGGGGTCCAGGTGGGGAACGCTGGGAGCTGCGTGTCTGCCTGGACACTGCTGAGTCATCAGCACTGCACGCTCTGATTGGCTGAGCGCTGCCTGAGGGTGGGGCTGCAGCAAGGGGGGACACCCTGCTCCAGGGGGGATGTCCCAAAAACGGGGGACCCCCATGAAAGGAACAAGAGGAAAGTGTCTTTACAAACAGATGCTGTAAATCTGATCAGAGATAGGTCCAGGGAATTGGACATAAGGAAGTGACAAGAGACGCCTTCAGTTTCAGAAAATGTTATTAATTGATGACACTCACTGCTGCTCAGCCAACGTCCTGCTAAATTGATGAACTTGGAGAAGAACAACAAAGACTTCACAGAGCCATGAATATCGTTTGGTATACAAAAGTGGGGAGCATATTAAGAAGGGGAAGTAGTAGGTGGATTGGGAAGTCTGTATCTTTCAAGCCAATGTAAAAAGGGCAAATATTCAGTTATCTCGCTTGCAATTTATACCTGGAATTCCTTACCCTGGAAATCCACCTAGTGCAGGATGGAGATAAGGGATGTATATTTAAGGCAGGCTGTGGCCAGAATCCTGGCTCCTGTGAAATCTCTCCCACAGGAAGCTGGGCTGGCACAGAGCCTGCCTTGGCACTTTGCTGCTCCCAACACCCAGCCAGGACATCGGCTCCTGCCTAAGCAGAGCAAAGCAGCAGCACTGGTGGCCAAGTGGCCCATGCCAAGTGTCCCTGAGGCCAGAAACAGCCGCCAGCACAGCTGAACACGGGGGACCCCTCAGCCTGGGCTCCAGGCTCTGCAGCCCCGGAGATTTGCACTTCCCGCCTGCAGCAGGAGGATGGCAGGCCGCCCCTGAGCCTGCACTCAAGGCAACGCAGCAGCAGCCAGGGCTCCACAGCGGGCCAAGCCCCTGCGCCTGCCCACACATCCTCTGCTGCAATCCTCGGCCTGGCCACCCTCCTCTGCCAGCTCCAGCCACCGGGGCCAATCCTTGCTGCCACTGCTGCAGCTTCAGCGCTGGCTGGGCCTGCACTCGCCACAGCTGCTGGGGAACACCACGGCACAATTCCACTCTGCCTCTCACCTACACTCACACACTGGGCTGCCTGCGGGTGCATTGATGGAAAATACACCAACATTATTTCTTTTAAAGCTTCTTTCTCTACTCAGGCTTGGTCTGCCTTTGCCTTGGGGAAAGGAATTTTAAACGTTTCTTTTAAGGGATGTTTCACCACTGAACAGAGTTGAGTTTAACATCTCAACAGGCTGGGAACAGCCCAAAAGATACCCACAGAGATAACGACCAGCAACAAAACATCAACGCCCAGCAGCAAACAGCAACCAACAGCTACCCCAGACACTGCCCCCGGCAGAGCTGGAGACACCTGCTCTGGAAAAGGCTGAGAAGGAAATCCACAAGTGTGGACCTAATGAACAGCAGAGGGGAAGACATCCGGGTCCCACAGGAAACCAGATACTACAAACTACACAACTTGGAAGCAATGAACGTTAAACCAGTGCATTTTTATGGGGTTTGAATGGTTTAAAGTTTAGGGAAAAACTAGCAAAAGCCGTGTGTCATGGAATGATTTTCTCTGCACACCTGGGCTGTGTGTGGATGAAATTATTTCTGTTGCACATCCTGGCCAGAATCAAGTAATGCCTTGAGTCTCTAACACTAGAAATGCTGGAGAGTTTCGGTGACAAGATTACAATATTAAGACTTTATTTTTTCTAAATAATCCTACATTTATAGGGTCAATAATGTTTGGGCCAGGGGTGTCAGAATCAATTTTTTTTCTTAAGAGAACCAGAGGTTCTTTAGGTATGTGTGTGAGTGTCTTTAGTGATAGCAGAATTTTGGTCTGGGTTTCTCGATGCTCAACTTGAAGTTGCATTTTAAAAAACTAGAAGAGGTTTAAAGGCGACCCTTTAACTCATGAACAGTTAAACAGAATAGTGTTAGGAAAAAAAGGAAAAAAAAAGGTACCAAAAAAAAGGCAATGGGAGATGGGGGGGAAGGAACGCAGGAATCACCAGATTATGCCCTGAAAGAGAAGCTTAGTTCCAGACAGCCAGGAGAGGAGCTTTAGAAATGAAATTAACACTGCTGGGGCAAAGTGTGGACAATGGACCCGGGTCTCTTGCCTGGGGCAGGAATTGGGCTCATTCCCTCTGCCCCTCACCCCAAGCTCTGCCTGCTTCCACTGATGGGATTTGCACAGCTCAAGGCAGAGCCCATGGTGAGGATATCTGACTCTGCAACAGAAATGGGTTCAGCTGCAAAGGGAAGCAGCAAATGGAGAAAGTTGTAAAAACTTCACAAAAATAAGTGGGCAGGAATCATTCCTCTGCCCACTGCAACAGGAGCTGTCACTGTCTATGCTGTATAGGATGTATTAGAACACTGGGGTCTTCTTGCTACCACAAGTTCAGCAAAATCAGTTTGGAATCCAAGTATTTGATGTTCAAATTAGAGAAAAGCAGCAAATTGATTCAGCCCTGGCTCCTGAGGGAGCGCCCAGAAATAGGCAAAAGATGAACGGCCACCACACCAAATCCTACAACACCATGGAGCAGCCCCTGGGAACCCCAACCAATTCATATCAGGAGCCACAGAACCCATTTATCATTTCAATGGCATCATTAGATTACAAGCTTTCCTCGAAATAATAACCAACCAGACAGCTCCAGCTCCTGACCTTCCTGCTGACCAATCCACTGAAATGAAGAACACATTTCACCATGGGATGGGATCAGATTAGGGGTCAGCAGAAAAAGGAGGAGTTTGTGGAAAATTAAATTACTCAAACTGCTGTTGGTAAGTAGATGACAAAGGACAAGTGGTGAAAAAGATAACAAAGGAAACAAGAAAGCAGCTCATGGATCAGTCCAATGGTGGAAACTATGGGAATAGGACACGGTTTTGTGGTTCCCTGGCAGACCATGGGTTAAACGAATGCTCCTTCTCCTCTTATGTGCGACAGCAACTCTCATCTTTTTACCATGCTGGACACCTTGAGAGTGCAGCTCATTCAGCAGCTGAGCAAGGGGATGCAGGTGGCAGCCAGGCCTCCTGATCCAGAAACGGCTACAAAAGGACAGGGAATGAGGGCACCGAGAATAATCTCCAAACCAAAAAGGATTCAGTAAGGGAAAAAAAAAAAATCACTGAGTGAATCTGCCTGGAGATGGGGTCAGGGACTTGTAGATAAGGAAGGGAGAAACCATCAGTTTCAAAAAATGTTACTGATTAACATTTTTTAATTCATGGACTGCTGCTCACACAAAGTCCCGCTGAATTCCTATACTTCCAGGAGAAGAAAAAAGACTTAACAGAGCCATGAATATCGGCTGTTATACAAAAAGAGAAGTGCACATGAACGAGGACATGCAGCTGGCGCATCGGGAAGTCGGAACCTGCCAAGCACCTCAGCCAGTGGGCAAAGGCAGAGGGAGAAGCAGCCGGGAAAATGAGGATCCAAAGGAGGCTGCGTACTACAGCAATGGCAGAGAGCGCCTGGCCAATGCCCCACGGCCTGTGCCTCTGCCCAGCAAGAAAGTCACTTTTCCAGGACTCCTCGCTCTCCTCGGGCCACAGAAACCTCCGGCCACGGGAACTGCCCCGCACAGCCCCGGCCACGGGGCAGCCACCTCTGTCCTGCCCACAGCAAGCGCGCCGAGCCAGCGCTGCTCCGGCAGCGGCTCCTGCCGAGGCAGCGGCGGCAAGGAGACCGCGGGCAGCCGCTCCCGCAGCGCCCTCAGCCCAGGGCCAACACGGGCCGGGCACGGCACAAGCCACCCGCCCCAGCCCCCTGCCGCCCCCGAGGCCCGCAGCCAGCCCCGAGCCCCCGCACAGCCCAGCGCGGCTCCCACCTGCGCCGGGGCCGCCTCCGAGCTCCGCCGCCGCCCCTCCGGTGGTTCTCGGTCACCCCCTGGATGATCCCGGTCACTCCCAGTATGCTCCAAATCACTCCGTGTAGGATCCAGCTGCCCCGACATGGTCCCAGTGGCTCCCAGTCATCGCCTGTGCCGTTCCTTCCCTCGCAGTCCCTCTCTGTAAGAGTCCACTGTGGCCCCAGTCACTTCCAGTATGAACCCAGTCACACCTTACACGATGCCATTTGCCCCTGCTGTGGTCCCAGTTGCTCCCAGTATAAGTCCAGTCACCTCCAGTACAATCCCAGTAACTCCCAAACACTCCCAGTGTGAGTCTGGTTTGATGCCAGTCACCTCCAGTATGGTCCCAGTAGCTCCCAGACACTCCCAGTACTGTGCCAGGCACTCCCAAGTGTAACCCCATCAATCCCATTATGATCCCAGTATGACACCAGCATGGGCCAGCTGCTCCCAGTATGATCCCAGTTGCCCCTGCATTATTCCAGTTTCTCTAATTCACCCCTTCTACAGATCTGGTCACTCCCAGAATGATTCCAGTCAGTCCCAGGATGATCTAAAACATTCCCAGGCTCTCCCAGTACATCTCACTTGTGCCCTGCGTGCTCCCAGTTGCTCCCAGTAGCCCTCAGTGTGGTCCCAGTACATCCCAGTCCGATCCCTGGTGCCCCAGTTCTGCTCCCAGTGGGTTCTTTTCCCAGTCTGTCCCAGTCCATCCCAGCCTGTCTCTCTCTGTCCCAGTCCCTCCCCAGCAGCTGCTGTTGTTTCCCAGATTCTGCCCCCCCACCCCATTCCCGGGCACTGGGACCCAGAGGGATCGCCGAGGGTTCCCGAGGGGTGCCAGGAGGGGATCAGGTGAATCCCCCGGAATTCCCCCTTTCCCCTCCTCCTTTCCCTCCCCCCGCGCTCCCCGGGCACTTTCGCTTTCGCGTCTCCCGAGCTGCGCCACGGCCGCGATCGGGGACGGCTGCGATGGCTGCAGCGCTGGGGCTGGGGCTGCTCTGGGGGCTCCTGGGGCTCCTGGGGAACCCGGGGGGCGCGACCAAAGGTGAGTGGGACCCCCGAAACCGGGACCCCCTGAACCGCAATTCCCGGGCACCGGGACCCCCGGAACTTCCATTTCCGGGCACCGGGAACCCCCCTGAACCCCCAATTCGGGTCCTGTGACCCCCCTCAAATCCCTTCCCCAGCACCGGGGCCCCCCTGTACCCTCTCATCTGGCACCAGAAACCCTGAACCCCCTCGTCTGGCACCGGGACCCCCCTGAACCCCCTTATCCGGGACTGGGATCCCCCCACACCCCGTCAGTGCTCTGGGACCCCCTGCACCCCCATTCCCGGCCATCCCGCCCTTCCCAGACCCGCCCTTTTCCTCGGCTCTTGGACCCCCAGATCTCCCAAATTTCTGCGTCCCCCCAGTTCTCCATCCCCGTCGCCTCCTGGAAGGGGTCCCAGGGGTCCCAGGGGGTCTCAGCGAGGATCCAGTGGGATCCAGCTGAATTCCCTGGAGTTCCCCTTTTCCCCGACTCGCTTTCGCGTCTCCCAGGCTGCGTCCCCGGGACCCGCCCGCCTCTCCCAGCCCCAGCCCCCCTTTCCCAGCCCCAGCCCCCCTTTTCCGGGAGCCAGGAACCCCCTGGAGCCCCATTCCTGCCTTTGCCAGCTCCCAGACCCCACTTCCCTCAACAGCGGGGACCCCTGGACCCCCTTTGGTGGGCACAGGGACCCCCTGGATCCCCCATCCCGCCTCTCCCAGTCCCTTCCTTGAACCTCGGACCCTTCCCGGCTCTCCCCGTTCCCTTCCCGACCCTTGGACGCCCCCAGACCCCCCAATCTCTGCATCCCCCCAGCTCTCCACCCCCTGCGCGTCCTGCGGGGGGTCCTGGCAGGTCCCGGGGGGGTTCAGGGGCATTCCCAGGGTTTCCTCTGTCCGCTCCCCCTCCCCGCGCTGCCCCGGTCACTTTGGCGTCTCCCAAGCTGCGGCACCGGGATCCGCCCGGGGACCGGGGACTGCCCCGGCACCGGGACCCCCCTGAGCCGCAATTCCCGGGGCACAGGGACACCCCCAAACTTCCATTTCCAGGCGGATCCCCCTTCCTGGGCACAGAGACCCCCGTGAACGTTCATTTCGGGGCACAGGAGCCCCCCTGTGCCCATTTCCCCAGCCCCGATAACCCCTGCACCCCTTATGTGGAGCCTGGAACCCCCTGCACCCCGATTCCCGGCACGGAAAACCCCCTGAACCCCATTTCTGGGCACCCGGACCCCAGTGCATTCCATTATCCGGCACTGGAATCCCCTGAACCCCCATTCCCAGGCACGGAAACCCTCTGAACCCCATTTCTGAGGACTGGGACCCCACTGCATCCCCTTATCCAGCACTGGGACCCCCGGAACCTCAATTTTCAGGCACCAGGATCCCTTGAACCCTGGAACCCGGGAAGGAAACCCCCTGAACACCATTTCCGGTCACCAGGACTTCCCTGAACCACAATTCCCGGGCACCAGGACCCCCCTGAACTTCAATTTCTGGTCACCGGGAACCCTCTAAACCTCCTTTCTTGGGGAGGGGAACCCCCCTGAACCCCCATTTTGGGTCCTGTGACCCCCCTCAATCCCCTTCCCCAGCACCGGGACCCCTCTGTACCCCCTCATCTGGCACCGGGACCCCCCTGAACCCCCATTCCTGGGCAGGGAAAGCCCCCTGAACCCCCATTCCCGGGCATCAGGATCCACAGAATCTCCATTCCTGAGCACGGGCACCCCTTGAGCACCCATTTCTGGACACCGGGACCCACCTGTACCCCCTTCCCCAGCACCGGGACCCCCCTGAACCCCCATTTCTGGGTACTGGGACGCATCTGAACCCAGAATTCCAGGAAGAGAATCTCATGAACCCCCATTCCTGGATAGGGAAACTCCCCTGAACCCCCATTCTTGGACACAGGGACCCCATGAAGGTTCATTTCCTGGCAGCGGGACCCCCTGGACCCCCTTATCTGGCACCGGGACCCACCGGATCTCCCATTCCTGGGGATCAGGATCCCTTTGAACCCCAAAACGTGGCATGGGAACCTCCCTGAACCCCCATTCCTGGGCACTGGGTCGCCCCTGAATCTCCATTTCCGGGCAGCAGGAGCCCCCCACATTCCCGTCAGTGCTCTGGGACCCCCCCTGCCCACCCTTTCCAGGCATCCCGCTTTTCCCAGACCCTTTGGACCTTTTCCTTGACCTTTGGACCCTCCAGATCTCCCCCGTTTTCCACTCCCGCCCCTTCCCGAAACAGGATCCCAGAGGGTCCCGGTCACAGCGGGGATCCATAGGGATCCAGATGAACTCCCTGGAATTCCCCTTTCCCCCATCCCCTCCCCACCATATTCCCTTGTTCTCTTTCTCTTTCACGTCTCCCAAGCTGCGTCCCTGGGATCTGCCCGCCTGTCCCAGCCCCAGCCCCCCCTTTCCGTCAGCCAGGGACCCCTGGAGCCCCATTCCTGCCTTTGCCAGCTCCGAGACCCCACTTCCCTCAACACCGGGGACCCCTGGACCCCCTTTGGTGGGCACAGGGACCCCCTGGATCCCCCATCCTGCCTCTCCCAGTCCCCTTTCCTGCTTCTTGGATACCCCCAGACCCACCCCAATCTCTGCGTTCCTCCAGTTCTTCACCCCCTGCTTATCCTGGGTGGGGGTGGGATCCCAGGGAGTCCGGGAGGGTCCCTGGGGGGATTCTGGGCCCTGGGACCCCCCTGAATTTCAGTTCTGGCCACTGAGACCTCCCTGCACCCCCTTATCCAGTACCAATCCCCCCCTATCCCCCCTTTCCTCTCCATCCTGCCTTCCCCAGTCTCCACACTCCCCTTTTTCTTGTCCCTGAGACCCCCTGGACCCCCATTCCTGATTTTCCCAGCCCCCAGCCCCCCCTTTCCTCTGTATCAAAGACCCCTGAGCCCTCCATTCCTAGGTCTGCCCACCTTGTGATCCCTCTTTCCTTGGCACTGGGGACCCCTGGACTCCCTGGGCACAGGGATCCCCTAGCACTCCCATTCCACCTCTCCCAGTCCCTGCAACCCCTCCCCTTCCATAACCCTGGAACCCCCTGAGCCCCCATTCCTGGACACCAGGACCCCCTGCAGGCCCTTTCCTGTCCATCCCACCTCTCCCACCCTGCACGCCCTTTCCTCGGCCCCAGGATCCCCCAACCCCTTCCCAGCTCTCCCAGTTCCCCTTTCATTGATCCATGACCCCCTCAACCCCCCCAAATCTCCGTGTCCCCCCAGTTCTCCACTCCCTGCGTTACCTGTATGTGGCAGTGTCAGAGCCCAGCCTGGGGGTCCCCCAGTACGTGTCCATTGGGTTCGTGGATGGGATCCCCTTCACGCGCTACGACAGCGAGCGGGGCCGGGAGGAGCCGCTGACGCAGTGGATAAAGGATGGAGTTGAGCCGGAATATTGGGAGAGGCAGACCCGGATCAATGTGGGGAACCAGTACGTGGCTACCAGGGACCTGGAGACACTGCGGGAGCGGTACAACCAGAGTGGGGGTGAGTGGGGGGAGCTGGGGGGTTGGGATGGGGTCTGGGGGCCGGGGATAGGAACTGCAGAGCTGCATGGGGATCCATGGGGCTGGGATGGGATATCTTGTGATCCATGGGTAGGTTATGAATCCATGGGGCTGGGATGAGGATCTGTGGAGCTGGAATGGGATCTGTAGGGCTGGGATGGGATCTGTAGGTCTCAGGTGTGCATTCACAGGGCTCCAATGGATCCACAGGGATCCATTAGGTGGGGATGGAATAGCTTTTGATCCATGGACCTGGGATGGGATCTGTGGTGCTGGAATGGGAAGTCTAGGGCTGGGATGTGGATCCATAGGGCTGGGATGGCATCTGTGGGGCTGGAATGGGGCTCTGTGGGGCTGGGACATAATTCCATGGGTCTCTGTGGGTGCAATCCCCCCAGGTCTCCACACACGGCTGTGGCTTTCCGGCTGTGATCTCCTGTCTGACGGGAGCATCCGTGGATCCTATCGGGATAGCTACGACGGGCGGGATTTCATCTCCTTTGACCTGGGATCCAGGAGATTCGTGGCAGCCGACAGCGCTGCTGAGATCACCAGGAGGCGCTGGGAACAGGAAGGGACCGTGGCTGAGCAGTGGACGAATTACCTGAAGCACGAATGCCCGGAATTGATCCAGAAATACATTGGGTACGGGCAGAAGGAGCTGGAGCGCAAAGGTGGGAGCAGAATTTCTGTGGGAATTTGGGATTTGGGAATGGAGGACTTGGGAACACCGTAATTCCAGTGGGAACTCCATGGGTGGATCTCGCCCCCATCCCATTCTGGTGGAAATTCCATGGGCAGATCTTGCCCCCATCCTATTCCCATGGAATTCCATAGTCAGATTTCACCCCCATCCCATTCCCATGGAATTCCATGGGCAGATTTCGCCCCCATCCTGTTCCCATGGAATTCCATGGGCATATCTCACACTCATCCCATTCCAGTGGGAATTTCATGGGTAGATCTCACTCTCATCCCATTCCAATGGGAATTCCGTGGTTAGATCTCAACCCAGTCCCATTCCCATGGAACTCTATGCGTGAATTCCACCATTATCCCGTTCCAGAGCCCCCTGATGTCCATGTGTCTGGAAAAGAGGAACACGGGACGCTGATCCTGTCCTGCCACGCGTACGGATTCTACCCCAGCACCATCGCAGTCAGCTGGATGAAGGGGGATGATACCTTGGATCAGGGGCCGGAGTGGGGCGGGATCGTTCCCAACAGCGACGGCACCTTCCACACCTGGGCCAGGATCGAGGCGCTGCCGGAGGAGCGGGAGCTGTACCGGTGCAGGGTGGAGCATCCTGGAATGCTGGAGCCCGGGATCTTCGCTTGGGGTGAGGCTGGGAGTGTGGGAATTAGGAATTCCCAAATGGGGATTCCTCTCCCCCTCCTCACTATCCCGTGTTTCCCAGAGCCGACATCTGGCGGGAATCTCACCGTGGTGGTCGCTGTGTCCGTCATCGCTGCCATCCTCATCCTCACCGTCCTCATCGGATTCACTGTCTGGAGGCTCCAGTCTGGTAACACACGGGATGGGGGTCGGGAAGGGGCACGGATCCACCCGGTGCCATTCTGGGAATCCTGTGCCACCGACGCTGATCCCACTTTGTTTGCATAGGGAGGAGGGACAGGAAAGGATACAACCCAGCAGCCGGTGAGTTCCAGTGGTGGATCCAGCTCTGGATCCCCTCTGTGCAGATTCCAGGATGGATCCTGGGGTTAATCCCTGTGTGTGATCTGTGCTGGAATCTCATGGATTTTCTCTTTCTGCAGGAAAGGACGTGGGAACCAACGGCTTGAGCACAGGTATGGAGCAGGATCGGGGTGGGATTCCAGAGGGGGATCAGGGCAGGATGGATGGACTGGGATCAGGGAGGGATTCCAGATCAGAGCAGGGTCCAGAGCAGGATCAGGTGGAATTGTAGAGTGGGATTTGGGCTGGATTCTGGAGCGGGATCAGGAGGGATGGATGGAGCAGGATTGGTGTGGGAGGGATGGAGTGGGATCAGGGAGGGATTCCAGACAAGAATCTGGTGGGATGGGATGGAGTGTGATCAGGAAGGGATTCCAGACAAGAATCAGGTGGGATGAAATGGAGCAGGATCAGTTGGAACTCCAGAGAAGAATTGGGGCAGGATGGATGGGGTGAAATAGGTTGGGATGGATGGATCAGGGTTGGGGCAGAGTGGGTGGAGTGGGATCAGGTGGGATGGATGGAGCAGGATTGCAGCAGGATTGGGGTGCGGTCAGGAGAGCAGCTCCTCCTCTCCATGGGCTTCAGCCAGGTCCATCCTGTGGAATGGGGACAGGGACAGGGTGACACTGTGACCCTCTCTCATCCTGGCAGGAATCACCGCCTGAGCAATCCACAGAGCTGGATCCGGCCCCTTCCCTCTTCCCAGGAAAGCTGAGAGCTGCCAGCAGAGCTCATCCCGCTGCTCTCACCCACAGCTCTTGCTAATGGATCAGAGCTCATCCCACTGCTCCCACCCACCCCACAGCTCTTGCTAACAGATCAGTTTCCTGTTTTCCAGTGTTTTGAAGGCAAGAACCACAAATATTCCCAATGCTTCACTTCTGGTGTGAAATTATCCTGCTTTGGGCAATAAATCCTGCTTTGGGCAATAAATTTAGGTTCCCTCCTCCAGTGTCTGGCAGTTCATCTCTGGGAGCCAGGAATGGGAATGGTGTCACTGGGAGCAGGGATGGGGACACCGGGACTGGGATGGGAACACCAGGAGCAGAATGGGGACTTGCCAGCCACACCCTGCTCCTCCCCTGGGATTAATTTCCCGCTCCGTGCCCCATGTCCGAGGTGTCCCCAGGAGGGTTTGGCTGCGTTGGGCTCCTGGAGGGGAAGTGCGATGGGGGGAGGGGTCAGGCCAGGCCTTGTTGTCCCCAGTGGTCCTTGAGTGTCCCAAAATCAGGGCTTGAGATCTCGGAGGGGCTCCCTGGCCATGACACGAGGACAAAATGGCCATGAGAGTGACCATGAGTGACACAACCCTGAGATGACTATGACCATGGGATGACCACAACTGTGACCATGACCATGAGATGACCATGACACAACCACAACCCTGACCATGAGATGGTTTGGACCAAGAGATGACTATGGGTTGGCCATAGCACAACCACGGCCTTGAGGTGACCCTGATGTGATCGTGGCCATGAGATGACCGTAAAGTGACAATGACATGACCGTGAGATGACCATTACAGTGAGATGACCCTGAGCATAAGATGATGGTGATCGGGAAATGACCATGACATGACCATGACCATGTGATGACCATAAGGTGATCATGACAGGGATGACCATGAGATTACCATGACACCACCATGGCCATGAAATGGTGAAGGTCTTGAGATGACCATGACTGTGACCATGACATGATCTTGACCAAGAGGTGACCATGAGATGACCGCAATCGTCTCACACCATGGCTATGTGGTGATCAAGACCATGACGTGATCATGACCATGAGATGATCATGGCACAACCATGGCTGTGAGACAATTGTGACCATGAGGTGACTGTGAGATGACCATGACCATAAGGTGATGGTGATGACCACAACTGTGGGAAATAAGCCTTACAGAACAAGGACCTTTCCCCCACTTTGTTCAATCCTGTTCACTTCTGTTCACTCTAGGAAGGTTCAGCTGTGGTTGGATGGCCAGAGAGTGGGTTGGTGGTCACCTTGTGTGTGAGACAATGATTGGTTGGGGAGATGCATGGACCACATGATCAGAGAGCTGATTGTGTCAAGGGACGTGTCAACAGCAACACTGCAGTAACAGGCAGCCACTGCGTGCTAATTTTGTTTAAGTTTGGGTTAAACTTGCTTAAGTTTGGGTTAAGTTTTATCATTGTGACCACTAGAAATAAAGGGATGGGACTATTTTCAAGCTAGGAACGATTTATTGCTCAGATAAATATCAGCCTCGGAAGCTGTGACATTTTAGAGGAGCAAGCTTTCGGCCATAGCTCAAGAGTAATCACAAGTTTCTTTGTTACAAGGCAATATATAACTTTTTTAACCAATAGACAGTTGCCACAGGGTTTATTTTACTTTTCTAACCTATCACCTTTACTTACTTCTGCTGCACTGCAGATACTTTTATCCAATGGGCTTCTAACTCACAGGCACACATATGCTTTGTCACAACTTTTTTAAACTCTTGGCTTTTTCCATACAATCACACCTCCACATTATAAACCCTTCACTGTCTTACCCAATACAGTTTCTTACTTACTTAAGGCATATTCTCACCTATAACTATAGAAATACAAGTTTATGATTTTTCTGCTTAATATCTGTGTATTGTATTTTTACATCAATCTAAGCTTCTTCTGAGGCTGCAGATCAAATCTTTCAGTGTCTGTGGAAGTTTCTGTTTTTCCAATTTCCACAAAGTTTCAAGTATAAAAAGGCTCAGTTTGTTACAATAAATGATCTTCGGAGCAAGCAAGGAGGTTCATGTGTCTTCATTGACCATTGGTACACATGACCATGAGATGGCCATGACGATGACTCAGCTATGATCCTGACCTGGCCATGAGATGACCGTGTGATGACCATGACAGTGACCATGCCCATTAGGTGATCATGACCATGAGCATGACACAATGAGCATGAGATGGTGACCATGAGACGACCATGACCATGAGCATGAGATGATTGTGATCAAGGACGACCATGAACATGAGATGATGGTGATCAGGAGATGACCGTGACCATGACATGACTGTGGCCATGAGCTGACCACAAGATGATCATGACCATTTCACGACTGTGAGCATTTCATGACCATGACACAGCTGTGAGGTGATCAAGGTCATGAGGCAACCATGACTTAACCATGGCCATGGGGCCATAAAGACCATGAGATGAGCAAGAGATGACCATGGCCATGATACAGTAATGACCATGAGATGACCATAACAATGAGACAACCATGAGCACGAGATGATTGTGACCAAGAGATGGCCATGAGATGACCACAACACAATCATGGCCACAAGACCATTGTGACCATGACATGATCATGAGATGACCATGACCATGTGTTGACCATGACTGAGATAACCTCAACATGACCATGAGAGGATCAAGACCATGACATGAAAGTGACCATGAGATGGCCACAAGATGATTATGAGATGACCATGACCATGCAATGAGCATAACACAACCATAACCTTGAGATGACCGTGACCGTAATATCAACTTGACAGAACTATGACCATGACCATGACCATGACATGACCATGACATGATCATGACCATGAAATGATGGTGATCAGGAAATGACCATGACCATGAAGTGACCATGAGATGAGTGTGACCAAGAGATGACCATGAGATGACCACAACACACCACAGCCATGTGTGCTCATGCTCATGACATGACTATGAGATGACCATTACAGTGACATGACCAAAACCAGAACCATGGCCACGATATGACCATGACATGACCACGACATGACCATGGCTGTGAGACAATCATGACCATGAGGTGACCATGAGCATCAGATTATGGTGATCAAGAAATGGCTGTGATCATGAGATAACCACAACCATGGCCCAACCACAGCTGAGAGATGACCATGATAAGACTGTGGCAAATGAGTTGAAGATGACATGATCATAAAATGATCATGACCATGGAATGACCATGACCATGACACAACCATGACCATGGGGTGACCATTACAATGAGATAACCATGACTGTGAGATGACCAAGAGCATGTAATAATTGTGACCAAGAGAAAATCATGAGATAATCACAACACACCATGGCCACGTGTGATCATGATCATAACATGACTGTGAGATGACCATTACAGTGAGATATCCATGAGAATAAGCTGATGGTCATCAGAAAATGACCATCACCATGAGATGGCCATGAGGTGAACAAAACCATGAGATGGTCATGACCATGACACAACCATGACCATAGGATGACCATTACAGTGAGATGACCATGAATGTGACCATGACAGGACCGTAACCATGAGATGACCATAAGCATGAGATAATTGTGACCAAGACATGACCACAATACAACCATGGCCATGTGATGAGATGATGCCTTAAGTTTTAGCTTTCATATTTTCCAGATTTTGTACTGCATTAGTATATAACTCTGAACTTCATATAAAGTGTTAGCAAGATCTCTTGTGAGTGACAGCGGGACTGGGGGGACACGTGACCCCCCCCCCCCCAAAATCAGCTTGGGGACAGAGCGGGGGGTCCCAGCTGGGCCCGAGGCCACAGGGAGAGGCTGCAGCTGGTGGCGGCTCAGGAGCTCTGTGGGCAGAGAAAAGGGGGTGAGCCCGGGCTAGGGGCCCTGGGGGGAGCACACACGCTCCAGGGGAGGGCGAACAGGACACCCAGGACACCCCCTCACCTTTTTGCACAGGTAGAAGCTGAGCCCCAGTGCCAGGAACATGAAGCCCAACACGGAGCCCCCAATCCCAGTCAGCATCTCGCTGTGGGTGGTGTGATGGGAATATGACCTTTTTGTTCACTGAAAACAGGAGAAAACATAAGGTTGTGATGGGAATGTGACCTTGTTGTTCACTGAAAACAGGAGAAAACATAAGGTTGTGATGGGAATGTGACCTTGTTGTTCACTAAAAGCAGGAGGAAATATAATGTAAATAAGTAACCGCCAACTGCCATGCGATAATATATGAGACAAAACATTGCTGAGCTAATCAAGATACAAGTTATTCCCAGCCCAGGTTCCCAGAGGGGGGGGCGCCGAGGAAAAGTACCAGAAGCCCTATTCAACGACCACCAGGAGGCAGAAGGAGACCCTCTAACAACCTGGTGGACATGCGCGGAGGAGCACCGGAAAGGCGACGGGGCCGGGAGCGCGGGAGGATACAAAAGGAGAACGGAACAGTTTTCGGCGCGGTAGTTGGCGGAGCAAGGACTCCCCCACCGCCCAGCGCTGCGATTTTGCTTTCTCTTTTCTGTATTATTAAATTGGCTATATAATTGACCCGACTGGCCCATTGTGCTCATTTATAACAGGTGGTGTCCAGCGGCATCTCTTGGCGGTGTGCAGGGGTCAGGACCCTCCAAAACTTCTCACAGACACCCCAAGCACCCTCCAAGCACCCTCCCAGTCACCCCCGGCCCACCCAGCACCCCCTGAAACCTCCCCTCAGTCCCTCCCCAGCCTCCCCAGGACCCGCCAAAGCCCATTCTGTCCCTCTCAGGATCCCACAACACCCTCCCTGTTGCCCTCCACAGCGCCAGATTCCAAAACCCTCTCCCAGTCCCTTCCCAGCCTCACCAGGACTCACCCAGAACCCTCCCAGTCACTTCTCAGCACAACCAACCTCAACCCAACCCCGGCTTTGCCATTCCTGATCTTCTTCCCGCCCCTCCAGGCTCACTCAAACTCCCTCCCAGTTACACCCAGCACCCCCAAACTCTCTCCCAGTGCCCATCAGGACCCCCCCCCCCAACCCCATCCCACCCTCCCCAGCATCCTTCAAACCCTTTCTCAGCCCTTCCAGACCCACGAGCAACTCTCCCAGTTGAAACCAGGCTCTCTCCAACTCTCTCCCAGTTGCTCTCAGCACATCCCAGTGCCTCTCCCAGCACCCCCAGTGCTTGCCCCGTGCCCCAATGCTGGTTCAGGGGTGCTCCAGGCTGACGTGCTCCACCTGGCAGCTGCAGGTGACCCCGCACTGGGGGCAGTTTCCAGCAGCACCAGCAGCTGGTGGCTCCAGTCCCCACTGGGAACCACATCGGTGGCCAGCACAGAGAGCTCCTGCTGGCCCTGGAACCACCTCAGCTGGATGTGGGCAGGGTAGAAATCCATCACGGAGCAGAGCAGGCGGCCGGGGCCGGGCTGGGAGCTCGAGGGCACCAGCGAGATGGACACGGTGGGATGGGCACTGGGAGAGAGCAGGGACACACTGGGATCAGCTGGGGGGAACTGGGAGAGAGAGGGGATATCGCTGGCTGGGAGTCTATGTACAAATCACGAACAGGACGGGACCGCTAGGAACGCGTCTTGAGCTGTTTTATTTTCCAGCATCAGTCTCATTACATGGTTATGACAATGGGAAGATGCCAGCAGCTCATATCCCAGGCAGCAGACCAAGAACTTAATGTTACAACTTACTTTATAAGTTTTTTGACCAATCACACAAAGCAGAAGCATATTGACAGTAGTTCTATCCAACCACTATAAGCACATGTACTTTTGGTTAAAACAATGCTTGCTTATTTCAAATGCAATACCTGTTTGTAAGCCTTAAAACACAATGCACAGAGCTCCATTATTAAGCTTAGAACTTCCTAATATCTTGCTAGATATACTTTTTTGCAGATTAGGGAGTTATTCTAGACAAGTGTTAATACACAGACCATTGTTCCTTTGTCCTTACGTTTCTACTTTTTACATAATTTTTCTGCTAACTTATTTTATGGCCACTGCTCAGCTCTAATCACAGTTCTGCTGTCTCTGAGGCCTGCCTTTCACAGCTTTCCCAAAACCCTCTGATTTTATGAATTCTCATAATTCCCCCTCTTGGTTCACCTAAAGAGAAACCTTCATAACCGTGTCATTTATTAACTACTTTGCATTTCGTAGCTCTACTATAACATATCAGCTTATTACTTACTTAACGCGTCTTTTTGCTTGCACCAAGCATTGCTATCTTACAACACAACAATTTTAATGCTGTGGAAGTCCAGTCAGTTCAAAGGGCATGTGTGATAACAATTATAAGTTATTGTTAGAAAAAATCTCGTCTTAATTCAAAACCTTCCTTCATGTCTACACCTTCATCCATCATCTCTGTGAGATTTCAAGAACTCTCTGTGAATCCATTTCCTACCTCTGTCTCTTGTATGATAAAAACTTCTTTGGTAGTTTTGTCCATCATTCGTCGCACACACCGGAGTATGCAAGGTATTACTACAGTATCACCACCAAAACAGCCAACACATATAAACCTATTTTACAGAGTTCCCTTAGCCAAGGTGCAAAGCTCCTTGGAACAAATCATCTAACCAGGACCCACCATCTTCTTTAATTTGAGCTGTCAAATCTTTCAGCTTTTGTATACTTTTGTGGATGGATTCAGAATGATCAGACAGGTTCATACAACACAATCCTTCAAATTCCTCACAACCATGTCCATGTGCCAGTAAAAGAAAATCAACTGCTGCTCTATTTTGAAGGGTAGCATGTCTAACACTATGAACATCTGTCATCACATCACTGATTGCAGTGGATGTGGCATTAGTTTGTTTACTCAGCCAACATCCAACACAATCTAATTGTTTCAATGCCATTGCTGAAGCCAGATGGGGTAAAAACAAACCTGCTGAAACCCTTTTGGCAGCATTCCAAGGCATGAAATCACTCTTACAAGTCTTATCATAATGATGAGCAGTTCTCGTTCCCTTATGTTTTTCTTAATGACTGCTTTAGCAGTAGGGGCTATCCCAGTGAGGATCCCAATGCTACATGGGCCACCTTCAAGGCGTGATGGAATGCCTTGCCAAGCCAAATTTCCACAAAGGAACCAATATCCTTTTGGCAATTGTCGTGGATATTGGTCAGCCTCGGAAAGCACATCCCAACTGTTTGAATAATTACACCAAAAACTTAAATTTCTGTATGCAAAATAATGAGGATTAACATTATACTTTGGAGGATCACCTTCTTGCCAATCATTAGCTGTAAATGTAAGGCAAAAATCCATTTTTAAAGTACCAAGGCTTTCTAATTTCTGGGGTTCAGAGACTGCTTTGGAAAGTTCTTTGGCCCAAATGTTCCAATTCAATACAGGACTGCTCCCATTGTCAATTTCACCAGGCTTACTATTAGATTGCTTTTTGATCAAAGGAAAATCCTTTACTGGCACACCAACTAGACATGTTGAGAAAGGCTTTTCTGGTTCCAACATATGGTATCTGAGCCTGCAGCCTTGGCTAAGGTCACCCAAACATTTGTTTTTGGTTGTTCCTCAGGAAATTTGCATTACAAGAAGCAATCAAAACCAACCAACACCAGCATAGCTTTCGATTTTGCTCCATCCTTCTCATGAGCTAATCTTTGGCAAAAAATGTTCCCACATGTATCAATTTGAAAACCTTGCTTTTGACCTAAAAATAAAATTTCACCTTTGAAAGTCCAATAGAGGGGATCTATGACGTAACAAAGCAAAAACCACGCTTTTGCCAAAAATCAGCTCTATGAAACCAACAACTGACACATTTAAAAATAGCACAAAATCAGAGTTTGCAGGTTCCAACGATGAACAAGGCATGTCAGGTGTGACCTGTGATCCCTGTGTTGGGCTCACGTCTGCGTACTTGCTTCTGTGGTCTTGGACTCGTCAACACATTCTGGGGTGTGATACGGTTTGACGTTTTTCGCTGGGACCCGCTTAATTCCTGCACTTGTAGAGACAGAAGCATACCCTTTGCCCCAAGTGATTAATCAAAAAGGACCTTCAATTTGCCCAGTATCAGGGTTTCTAATTAAAACAGGGGGATTTTCTTTCAGTTTTGCCTGTGTGTTATTTGAAAAATGTCTAAAAATTGGTGGGTTGGGTTCTGCAACAGAACTGTTTAAAAAATTAAAAACATACAAAGCTTTGTTCAACCTCATCTGTGGTGTGACCTCTAGTCCCCCCTTCTGTTGATCAAGAATGTGTTTTTATGTTTGATGTACTCTCTCAATAATTGCTTGACTCGTGAGAGAGTGAGGAATACCAAAGATGTGATAAACACCCCATTCTTTTAAAAATGTGGTCAATTTTTGAGATATACATATGGGACCATTGTCAGTTTTTACTTCTTGGGGCACACCCAATGAAGCAAAACTTGCAAGAAATGGTGATAGGCATGACTACCTGTTTCACCTGTGTGAAGAGAAGCAAAAACTGCACCAGAGAATGTGTCTACTGAGACATGAATATTTTTAAATTTACCAAAGGAAAGGTATTTAGTGACATCTGTTTGCCATAACTGCAGGCTTTGCAAGCCTCATGGGTTGACCGCTCCTGTGGAAACAGGAGGCTGCACAAGCTGGCAGTCAGGGCAAGTATTGATGATGGCTTTAGCTTGACTTTTGGAAATTTGAAACATTCGCACAAGTGCTTGTGCATTTTGGTGAAAAAAGGCATGACTCAGTTTTGCTTGTTCAAAAATGTTTGGCAAAGTGTTTGAGATAACCATTGTCAGTTTGTCTGCTTTCGTGTTTCCTTCCACTAAAAATCCAGGAAGCGAAGAATGAGCCCTGATGTGAGAAACAAAATATGGATTAGTTCTGTATTGCAAAGTTGTATAAAGACATGAAAGCCAACGATATAGAGTCTCATTACTAACATCCTTTAAAACTGATCCTTCTATTCTTTTAACTACATTAGCAACATAAGCAGAATCTGTAATTAAATTAAAAGGTTGTGGAAAGAGCTGAAAAGCCCGAACCACAGCTGCAAGTTCAACAATCTGAGGAGATCCTTCTACTGTTTGAATATCTGACTCCCAAGCATTAGTTTTTTGGTTCAACAAAGTTATGACTGATTTGTGACTTTTGCCAGATCCATCAGTGAAGAGTTATTGCATTTAAAGGTTCTTCACTTAACATAGGTTTGTCTCTAAAACTCAATTTTGCTTGCAATGATTTGTGAGCTGGGTAATGAACAGAACAAACACCTGGGAAGTTCAACAATGCATACTGCAAATCATCATAATTTTGCATTGCCCAATCAAGATAATATTTTTTCAATGGAAAATAGATAACTGCAAATTCTTGACCTGCTAAACTTAACAATCTTGTTCTGGCCTTAATTACAATTTGTGCCATCATCTCTAAAACTGTAAAAATAGTCTTTGGAAACCTATAGGGAAGAAAAATCCATTCTATTATCAACACAGGATCTCTCTCAGAAGGGTCCCACTGAAAAATGAGACCACAAAGTTGCATTTTTTTCTCCTAAAATTGCAAAAAAGAAAGGCTTTTCTGGAACACAGCGATGAGCCTGTCGTCTTTGGAGAGCTTCCATGACCTTGTCAAGGGCTGCATGAGCTTCAGGTGTAAGAGTTCTAGGAGAGTTGATGTCACAGCTTCCTCTCAGTAAATTGAAAAGTGGACCCAGTTCATCGTTGGTAATTCTCAATGTTATGAATAGAAAGTTGTATTTTTTTTTAAGTTTCAGAGTTAAAAAACCACGTCAGACCGGGTCAGACTCCTTTGGTTTCGTTGCCAAAGAAAAAGTTTCTAATTACCCGTTAATGGCTGATGATTAACTATTGTTCCTCTGATGCTGGCCGTTTGCCAAAAAGATACCAAGGGAATCCCTCCAGGGTAAAGAGAATGGGCAGTGACACCAGAGACAACATGCAAATGAGAAATGCATTGCACCCTGGGTTTTTACAGTTTTGCAGTTTTTACAAGAAAAAACCCTAAAATCACGAGCCAACAAGTGACTTAAGTGACATCTAAGGATGGGAGCATAGTCCCGTACCTGCTTGGACCTTTTTGTTTCTCACCCTAACCTGAAAAGAAACTGATTAAAGAAACCCCCCGGGTTTTTAAACAAACAAGCTGTCCTGGCTTGTAAAATAAGCATGTATTCTATTTTTGCCATCTGTTGGGGGTTAGGCAGTTTTTCTTATCTCTTTCAAGCACAATGACACTGCCAGGAAGATAATCTCCTGCTAATGGGCTATTGAATTACTCACTGTGGCTGGTAAGATTAGTTACATCATCCCATTGGGAGATGCTCCACCCAGAGGGAGGAGCCAAGCATCCCTGCCACCATAAAACAAGCATTTCTGAGACCACAGACAGCCTTCTTCGCTGCATTTCCCAGAGGAATCAGGAACCAAGGCCCAGCTGCTCCTTCGCCGCATTTTCAGAAAGGAACTACACCCTTCTGCAGATCGCCGCTCCAGGAGGAGCAGCCACTATCTGGCTGGACTACTATCAACACCCAGACTTCTCAGGGTGTCAGGTTTTTCTCACTCTGCCAGTGGTTTTTTGCTTGTGCTAAATTACATTGTTATTTAGTTTTTTTTCCTTCCTAGTAAAAAACTGTTATTCCCATATCTTTGCCTGAGAGCCCTTTTAATTCTGAAATTGTGATAATTCGGAAGGAGGGGGTTTACCTTTTCCATTTCACAGAAGGTTTTTTGCCTTCTTTCACAGACTTCTGTCTTTTCAAACCAAGACACAAGCCAAGGACTCCACGACTCTCCCGTGAGGACAGAGTCCCCAGCTCTGTCTACAGACCAGTGGACAAAGCTGCATCATCCTCCTTCTTCGTGCCACGCCTGGGAGCAACGGCGGTGTGGGCGCAACCCATCGATTTCTCCCCACCTGAGCTGATTCTTCTTAATAAAGGCATTAAAAAAGGAGAAAGGTCTCCTGCCCATTTATTTCACTCAAAACAGGTCTGACCAAATTGATTTCTCCTAGAAGCTGTTGTAAATCTTGTAGATTGTTGACATTGGTCCAGAGCTGTTGTATCTTCCGTGGTATAATTTTTTTTTTCAGTCATCTTCCATCCTAGATACTTCCAGGGTGGAACTTCTTGGATTTTTGTTGTAGAAATTTCAAGTCCAGCATTTCGGATTTCAGTAACAACACTGGCATGGGTTTGCTCCATCTCTCTCTGCATTGGAGCTGCGATGAGCAAATCATCCATGTAGTGCAGAATCATTGCACCCAAAAGACCTCAGGACCTGAGGTACCAAATGGCACAGACATAAATGAATTGTTTGGAAAGTTGTTTTGCTTGGGTGTATTCATGGATAGAAGAAATGCAATAGCTATAGGTGTTTTTAGTGGAATTACCACAGGAACACTAAATGCAAGAGCTAAAATTACTAGCTCTTCATTACAATTTACTGAAGCAATGGCAGGAAGGATTGAAAGGCCAAGAATTTTGTTGCTAGCTTTGCCTAGAATCAAAAAATCTTGTCTTTGTTGAAAAAGATTGACAATTCCAGTAGGAATGCTTTCATAACAAAAATTATTTAAAAGGTGTATCAATTTTGAGGAGGCCAATTCAAACCTTGTATTTGAGGGTATTGAGCTGGAACCATTTGCGGAATGGTTGACTGTGGGATAAATGATTGAGGTACCAATGCCACTTGGCTGGGTAATTGCTGTAAGGAGGTACCACTGCTTGTGTCGAGGCATGGTGCTAATCCACGCTCTTTTTTGAGTTTAATGACAAAGGTTTGCCATCGATGTCAAATTGAGAGTGACAATGCTTAGCAAGATGCTTCCCTTTCCGACATCGAGGGCAAATAGAAAGTTGTTTAGGTTGAATTGTTTTTGTAGGGCAATCCTTTTTGATGTGTGCTGGCTTACCACAAGCAAAGCAACAAGTCTTTTTACCAGAGTCCAACGGTACAGTACCAACAGATTTTTCCAAAGTTTTTGTTTGTGCTTCTAGGGCCTTTTCAAATTTTTCCATTTGTTGTGCTAAATTATTTCCCAATGTTTTTCCTAACTTTTCCTGACATTCTGCAATTTGCTTTCCAAAAGCATTGACTTGCACGTTAGCAAGATGTTGTGAAGAGGTGAGCTTACTGCAAGCTGTTAACATATGTGTTACAGTTAGAGGCTGATCAGGTAAAGTTAAAATAATTTTTCTACATTTTTCATTAGCATTTACAAAAGCAAGGTTTTGAATAATATAGGAATGAGCTTGTTCATCTGGACATTGTTTTTCAACTGCTTGGGTTAATCTATCTAGGAAAGAACCAAAGGACTCGGTTTCACCTTGTCTGATAGTAGTATAAGTATTTACACGGGTACCAGCTGGCTCAACTGAAAATAAAGCTTTTCTAGCAGCATCTTTAATATCTGTTAGTACATCCCAAGGCAATTCCACTGCTTGATTTTCTGGTTTATGGAAAGGTGGATCACCTGCTAGTTGGGTAATATCTATATTCTCATAGCGAGTATTTTCATAGCTTTCAACCAATTTATTAAGAAGTTTTTCCACTGTAATTCCCATAAAAGATATTGTGAATTGGTTAAAATCACGGAAGCCACATTTCAACAATCAGCAGGGACTAAGTCATAAGAATTAAATACACTTTTCAACACATTATTAAAATAAGGAGAAGAGAACCCACTTTCTTTCAAAGCTTGATGGAGCTCTTTTGTATCATGGTGAGACAGAGTTGCATATCATGGATTTACATCATTACGACCATATCTTACAGATAAGGCAAGGAATTGTTTCTTTGAATCCAAATATTTTTCTAAATTTTGATTAATATTAGACCAAATAGGTAGTTGCAATGGAAGGTTTACCTCTGATTTAGATTGTGTTTTGTTTTTCCCTCTCATCACTCCTGTTTCTGTTACAGAAGAACAGGTAGTGTTGTCACAGTCATCAGCTGTCCCAGGAACTCTGCCAAGAAGCGCCAAGTTCTTTTTGGCAGAGGTGTGGCTGCAGCAACAAACTTTTCTGGGAGCCCTGCCAGGAAGGGACGGGGAGCAAAGTTCCAAGGTCTTGGCAGCAGCGCTGCCTGAGCAACACGCCTCCCGGGGAGCCCTGCCAGGAAGGGCAGAGCAGAGCTCCACAATCCCAGCAATGCCCCCCCTATGGAGGTAGCGGCCAAGGAATGTGTTTTATTGGTTAAAGAAAGAGAACCAGAGTCTGATATATCAGGCCCCAATTCAGTAAATTGTGTTTCATTAGAATCATACGAATCGGGCTGCTCTCAAACTGCAGGTCCCGAATTTGTATTTGTAACACTTTCCAATGGGCTGTTACAGGTTCCACACCCTATCCCCACACATGGGGATACAGCTGGAAAACTCTCACCTCCAAGCTGCAGTCTCAACATGCTGTTTTCCCGCCCCCCGCTCTTCCTCCTCCGGGCAGAGTCATCCTGGCCCTGCTCGGCCCTTGGCTGCCGCCCGCCGCCTCTGTTCTCCCCATTGCCCCTCCTCTGCAGGCAAAGACAAATCCAAAGCCTCCCCACCACCTGTAACCAGAGGCTGGGGAACCAAAAGCAATGAAAACCCTGGAAGAGGCTTGGGGGAGGAAGCTATACAAAAAGAATTCTCAGAACTACAAAGCAATCTGCCTGCCTGAGCCTGATCTGAGGGGATAGCTTCCCGGGAAGGGGAAACAGTGGCAGGAGTGACCCCCACAGCCCCTCGGCCAGGCAGAGCAGATTTGGAATCCCCCACGGCAGACTCCCCCTGCACAACTTCAGAACAAGATCCGGCCGCAACTTGTTTGGAAGAGGAACAGGGCACAGAAACAGCAGCCCCTGTTTTGCAAAGCCTCCCCAAACTTTCATCTCCTGGACCCGCTCGACTCCCAACCTCCCCAGAACACGACCCCTGATCCCCTGAATTCTTGGAACATAACGAAAATCCTGAACGCTTTCCCGGGAAATCTGGGGATGGACTACTCCATGGAGGAATGGAGGACGCCTGGTTGCAGCATCTGTGACACAGGGAATAATGGAAGAAACAGAGAACACGACAGAAGCTAGAAGCTGATCTGATTCCCCCTTCCCGGGGATTGGGGTGCTGTCCACATTGCCTGGAGAAACCCTGGACACACCCGAAAGGAAGGAACCCCGAACAAAACCCGAAATCCCCCCAGAGGAGGACAAAGACCCAGCACAACTTGGAATTAAAGTCTCAGAAGCAGATGTTCTGTTTTGGTGGTCGAGAAAGTCTCTATTACGATCATACTGTTTAAAACTCTCCATTAAAGTTCTGGAGACAGGCATTAGTTTGACCAAAGTCTCTTCCTTTTTGAGAGAGACTAGATTATAAATTTTCCAGTTTATCTGATCCCAAAAATCAAAGGCAAAAGCAGACTTCAAGTCTATATTTTCAGTATTCGCTTTTACCCAGATTAATGTCTTTCAGTTCATGTTTTGAGATGTCTGAACGTCCTTCATCCTGTAAAATTGTCTCAAGGTAAAAACGTTCCATTCTGTTTTAGATAAATAATTTCCCATCTCGTTGCCCAAAGATCCCCCCATGAAGCTCAGCTCAGCGATCCTGCAAGATCCAAACCTACACACACAGAGAAAAAAACCTCCCAGGGACGCCAGATGATATTTGGGCTCAATTCCACAATCTGTGAGCTCCAAACACACCCCAGTATAAAACCCTCTCAGGGACCCCCTGATAGATTTGGGACGAGCTCCCCCTCCCCGCTCACCTGCAGCATGAGGTGGGGGCAATGGTGCCGTGGCTGCGGCCACAGGAGGCACTGGAACCTCCTGCTTCTTCTTTTCCTGGTCCTGATCCTCCTCTTTCTGCTCCTGCTTTTCCTCTCTCCCTCCTCCTCCTCTCTCCCAATCCCACCTCCTCCCCAGTTCCTGCCTTCTGTGTATTTAGAGTGGAGAACCTTGCTTGTTTTTAGAACTAGAACAAAGATCCCAGGTGGAACAAGGCTTGCTGCTTTTAGTCAGAAGTATCAGTGACTAAAGGTCATGTTTCCTTTGGTTTGGTGCCGTCCTTGTTCCTCCTCAGTGTTCAGGCTGGGCTATGGGGTGTCCTTGTTTGCTGCAATTCCTGAGTTCCTCTTGGATCCTTTGGGCAAGAGGCTGTGCCCTGGGAGGGTTCTTTGTGCTCCTTTGTGACACAGGCGGTTCTGCGTCAGCTGCTGCTGTGCTGTCACAGGAACACTGCCACGTCCCCGTGGTGTTCCCGTTGCTGTGGGACACGGAGGCCTCAGTGTCCAGAGTGGCTCTGGGCTCCTTGCCGGAGGATCCTCCTGCCCGAGGCATTCTCAGCAGCCAGCCCAGCCTGACGGGTGTCCTTCTGTGCTTGCAGGGCTACAGGCTGCAGACGTGTGCAGCGCAGCCAAGATGATCCAGCACGTGCTTGCTGCAGTTGGCACCCTGTACACTGTGGCTTATTCGGGGTATTTTTTAACCCACTTGGCACGTAAGTCCAGGTTTTGCCTCGGTGCAGCATCTGTGGCTTTGGCCTTGCTGTGTGCTTTCTGTTCTCCCTCTGGAGCTGAGCAGACTTTGGAACCAAATTGCCATGAAGACACCATTGCTTTGGGAGAGCTCCTGCCAGCAGCTGCAGCTGAAAAAGGGGGTGTCTGCAGCCAGCGGGGCGTGCACAGCATTTGCAAGGAGCCCTGGGGGGTTCTGTTCCCTCAAGCGGGGACTCTGTGCCAGCAGAGCCTGGAACTCCCTCCCTTTGCTGCTCCAGCCAAGAACTGACCCAGCCCAGTATTTTGTGCTGTTCTCTTGCTTGCTGTGGGAAGGGCCTGTGGCTCCTGCAGGGATGCTGTGAAAGCAAAATGCTCTCTCAGGATTGCCTTTCTCTGTGGCATTTCCCACCACAGGCAGTTTTTCTCCTATCAGCTTCTGGTTCATGTTTCCTCTCCCATTGCAGGGCACCTCATGTCTGGATCCCGAGCAGCTCCTCCTCCTTCGGTGAGTGGGAAAGGAACCTCTGGTGTTTGGAATTGTGCAGCAAGTTGTGAGCTCGGCATGTGGCACCTGGGCGCCAGCCTGGGAGGCTGAAGCAAAGTTCCTGTCAGTGTCTTTGCAGCAGCAGCAGCAGCAAAGAGATCCCCAGCAGTTTTCTCCTTTTCTGCTGAAGAGCTTTTGAAGAGCTGCAGGTCTGCTTTTGCAGGCAGAGGATTGCTTGCTGGCTTTAGCCATGCTGGAATATCTAATACCCAACAATAAGTGGCAATGTTGACTTTAGCCCATTGTTACTTTGAACAGCTCCAAACCCAATTTCTGCTTAGTGCAGCTGGATGTGCAGCTGAGGACAAATAAGGTGATAACTGAGATAGAACTTCCCGTCCCTCACGCTGCCCTCTGTCCACAGGGCACAAAAGCAGCACCAGCACCTCCTGTGGCTCCCTCCGTTTCCAAAGTGGAGGCCAAAGAGGAGGGAGACAGCAGTGAGCTTCCTGCTGCTCTGGGGGACGATGGTGACCTTCCCTCAGTGCCGGGAGATGACAGTGAACTTCCCGCTGCTCTGGGAGACGAGGGCGAATATCCCGCGGTGTGGGAATACAACGGCGAGGCTCCCGCGGTGTGGGACAAGGACAGTGGACATCTCCCGGCGTGGGACGAGGATGGTGGATGTCCCCTGGTGTGGGACCAGAATGGCCCAACTCCCACGCTGGGGGATGAGGACGGGGGACATATCCCAGTGTGGGATGAGGACGGAGGACATCCTGTGCCTTGGGAAGCGGAGCATGAACCTCTCCCAGAATGGGAAGTGGACAGTAAACGTCCCCTGGCTTGGAAAGAAGATGGCAAACCTGCAGCGTTTTGGGAAGAGGATGGAGAAGCTGCAGCCTTTTGGGAAGAGGATGGAGAAGCTGCAGCCTTTTGGGAAGAGGATGGAGAACCTCCCTCTGCTTGGGAAGAGGACACTGAACCTCCCTCCGCTGTGGGATCCTGGGCTGAACATTCTGACAGCAGTGCAGCCCTGCAGGCAGAGGAGAGAGGGGAGTGGTGCCTGATGCAGCTGAGTACGTCTGCTCTGTTCCTGGGTGCCCGAGCAGGGTGCTGTGTCTGTGTCTCGGCATCAGCTGCACCCAGTGCTGCTCTGCAGCTGAATGTCCCCGAGTCATTTATTGTCCTACCCCAGCTGAGACCAAGGGGCTCACAGCTCCAGGGAGTGGGGCTGCCTTCTGGCTCTGCTGCAGGGCAGCTCTCACTCTGGGAGGGAGCGTCTTCCATGTGGTTTCTTTCAGGGAACACCGTGAGCGAGGCGCAGCCTGCCCAGAAATACCTGGAAGTGGAGCAGATTGGCCAAGGGTAAGTGCACGGCAGCTACTTCTGCACAAGCAGGGCCAGGTGTTGTGCTGGTGCAGGATCAAGTGACAAGTCAGGAGAGCTCCAAACACCTGCAGACACTGGGCTGCCATCCTGCTGTCTCTCAGTCCTGATCAGAATTTATAGCTGTGGGCAGAAGGCCCCTGAGGCTGGCAGTGTCCTGCCTGCAGCACGGAGCAGGATCTGGAAGATCTTCTGTCCCTGGAACTGGACTGCCTAAAAGAGCAACTCACCATCTGGTGACTGTCAGAACACAGTTCTCAAGAAGATTTCTTTCAAATATTTTGCTTCAAAAAGTATCCACCAGTCAGGATTATTTACCTAATGGTTTAGAAACAGAAACCAGAGATGAACTAATAAGTGCTCTATTCTAGCACAGGCAGTAGACCCCAGACATTCAGTAACAGACACAGAGCTTATGCACTCTGGGGGAAAATGCATCACCTGCCTGATGGCAGGGTCCTTGTGGAACCTGCAGGTCTTAGGCAGAAAATGGAAAAGGATGAAATGCATTCTTTTCCAGTTCTTCAGACACTGATTTCTCACCTCAGGTTTTGAACTAAAGCAATTCAGGATGGACATTTGGGATTTGCTCCAGCCCAATTCCTTCGTGTTGGGTCTCAGTTTTCCCTTGCACACCTTGCCTGGCACAGGGCTGGTGGCTGCTGCGCTGTTGTTGGAAGGGTCGATGCCCCCAGGTGTTTGTGAACGCTGCAGGCAGCAGAGATCTCCTGTCTGGGCTGGCTTTCCCTGCCAGGGCCTAAAGCGCTGCTTCTTTCTTCTCTGCTGTTTTGTCTCCAGGGCTTTTGGAGCCGTTTCTAAAGGACTCGACAGGGCCACTGGAGGAGAGGTCAGTGCCAACACGCCCAGCACGTCTGGCAGCTCTCCAGGGCTTTCCCCTCTGCTGGCAGCTGTGGCTGGAGCTTTGGGGCCAGCAGAGCTCTCCTGCACAGGCTGCTCCTCTGAAGGCAGAGCAGTGTCAGCCTGCAGAGCACAGCTGGGACACACTTGGTCCATCTGAAGTGCCCAAAGGAATGCAAGGAGGGCAGCGGTGTCTGTCAGAGCAGGACACGCTGGCTTGGTCTTGATATCAAAAAGTGGGATTGCATCAGCTGCTGGAGACTGAGGCCCAATTTATCTTCACCCCAACCTCAGAGGGGAACAGTATTTAGCAATTTTTCCATCCTGCCTTTCAGCTTCAAAGGGTACCTCATGGCCTAATTAGGGAGAGATCCTGCTCGGGCCCAGTTTGGGGTTTTAGTCCTACTTCAGTTGTTCACAGAGGGAGAGGGAGAGAAATGAGAAGATGAATGTTCAGAGCCAAGCTCTCTCCTAAACCCTGCAGTTGTGTTTGGCTCTGGTGTCAGTGACAGCCTGTGACAGGGATCACCTGAGCAATGGATGTGCCTGTTTGCTTTGTTGTACAATCCCAAACAGAGCAGCTGCATCTGGAATCATGACCAAATCCCATAGAATTGCTAAAGGGTTCCCATCTGTTTTGCTCTGCTCTCACAGAACCAGAATTACCTCCTGGTTGCAAAAGGTGTTTGAATAATAGTAGGAGTGTTGCGGCCGTTTGAGAAGACTGTAGGTGCAGAGAATGTTGTTAGAGGCTGACAGCTGGGGGACCATTTCTGCAGAGCTTGCAAGGCCCAATGTTTCTGGCCATGTGTCCTGTAAGCAGCCCCCAGCCAGCAGAGCAATGGGCTGTGGGAATGGCACTTGCTGAGCTCTGGTGTCCCATCCCAAGGCAGTTTGGCACAGCCCGGCTCCGTCGCTCCAAAAAGACTCGCTCCGTGTTTGCTGTGGCCTCCTGCCACAGACTCCTCCAGTTCAAGGTCTGCCATGTCCCTTCAGGTGGCCATCAAGAAAATGAGTCTCACAGGGCAGAACAGGGAACGAGCTGTGAATGAGATCCTGCTCCTGAAGGACAAGAAGCACCCCAACATTGTCAACTTTTTGGACAGGTGAGTGCTTCAGGTCTTATCCCATGCACAGGCCCTGCGTTACCCTTTCCTGGCATCCATAGTCTGTAGCCTGTTTTGAAAATGCCTGACCCAGCCATATCTCCCCAAAACAACAGCCTGGCAGTTCACTCCCTCCTTGTGCTTTTGTTGCTTTGGTTTGGTTTTTCCTTCATGTTGACCCCATTTGCTGTGTCTCACAAAAATTGCTGATAAACCACAACAGAAATTATTTTCCTTGGCTTCTTCTTCCCAGCCCTTTCCCATTGCTAAAGATGCCAGGAAGACCAGGTTCTTCTTTCCAGAAATGCCTCATTTGCCCATTTTTCACTGGCCTTGCCTGTTTCTGAAGGGACTTTCTGAAAGGTTTTCTGACTGCTTTTGTCCCAAGTGCTGCATGGCCTCCTCCCCTGGATAACCCTGGCAGTTCTGTTGCCTTGCTCTGGAGGGAATGGTGGAACTGATGAGTTCAGAAGCTGAACCAGCTGGGACCAAGTGTTGTGGTTCCACATTGATCTGGGCTTTCACCTGCTTGCCATCTAAGGCCTCTCCTTTCTCACAGGTGTCTCCTTCTCCTTCAGACTGTGCAGATTCCAAGGGCTGGGCAGCCTGGCAGGAATGTCTCTCCATCTGATTCTGTCCTCACTGACAAGTGACCTGGAAACAAAACTGCACTCCAGGCTTTTCCACGGGGGAATTGAGCACTGCACATTCATCTCCATGCCATTGTTTTCCTCTCCCAGCTTCCTTGTTGATGGAGATCTCTGGCTGGTGATGGAATACATGGATGGAGGAACTTTGCAGGACGTTGTCAGACAGACACGCATGGCTGAAGGAGAGATGGCAGCTGTCAGTCGGGAGGTGAGGGATCCTGCTTGTCACTCCCATGCCTTGGACACGATGGTCCTTCCAAACAGGGCGTGAGAACAGGAGTGGCTCCGTGCTCAGGGCTTTGTTTCTCTGTTGTTTTGATGAGCTGGAGAAGAAAGAGCCTCTGCAGTGAACAGCCTGCCAGCATTACTGCACTTCTACTCTGTTCTTGCTCTCTCTGCTGCTGTTGTTGTACTGTCTGTCTTTTTTGGATTTGATTTGCTGTTCTCAGCTTTGCCTTGAACCGTTTGCCTGGAGCTTGTGTGCACTGCACTCCTGGCCTGTCCCAGCAAAGCTGCTGCTGGCAGAATTCTAAACTGTCCTTTCTTGTGTGATTTATTCCGGCCACTGGTTTTTGCCCTCATGTTTCTTGTTCTCTCTCAGTGTCTGCAGGGCCTGGATTTCCTCCATTCCAAGCGGGTGATCCACAGGGATGTGAAGAGCTCCAACATCCTTCTGGGAATGGATGGCTCTGTCAGGCTGGGTGGGTGTTCCTGGCCAGGCACGGCGCTCCCGGGCTGCGGCTGTGGGGCTGCTTCCCAGTGACGGCCAGAGCCCCACAAGGGCTGCTGGGGGCACTGCCCGGCCCCTGCTGCCAGCTGAGAGCGGCTGCCCGAGCACAGAGCTCAGCAGAGGAGCAGGGCGTCAGCCGTGCCTTTGCTCTGGCTGTGGCCCTTCCAGAGGGGCAGCAGTGGGAATCCAAAGCTTCAAGGGAATCAGTAACAGCCACTGCATGAAAGCTGAGGCTTTCTTGAAGGGTCCAGTTCCATCTTTCCTTTGTTGGGCTTGTCCAGCTGACTTCACTACTGCATTCTCAGGTTGAAGGTGGGGAATCTTTGTGCTTGGTTTCCTCATTCCAGTGCCTTTGACATTGTTTGTTTCTGTCCTCAGCTGATTTTGGCCTCTGTGCTCAGCTCAGCCCTGAGCAGGACCAGTGCAGCTCCATGGTGGGCACTGCTCACTGGATGGCCCCAGAGGTTGTGACCAGATCTCCTTACGGCCCCAAGGTGGACATCTGGTCCTTTGGTATCGTGACCATCGAGATGGTGGAAGGAGAACCTCCTTACTTCAGGGAAACGGCGGCCATGGTAAGAGGCAAATTCTCCAGGGGCTGCAGGGGCCTGTGAGCACAGGGTGAGCCTGCACTGGGAGCAGCAGCTGGAGGTTCCTGCACATGGGGAAGGGAATTCCCACAGGACTCCAGCCTCAACACAGAGGAATATTCTGCAGTCTCCAGCAACAATTTGCTTTGGGATTTACGTTCTTGGAGCTCTTCTGGCTGTGAGGGTGACCTGAAAATGTGAAGCAAGTGCCTCAGCTGTAATGTTATCTTGCAAGAAAACCCCAAACCAACCCCAAATCCCACCCCCAAACCCAACAAGTTTTCTGCAGGAGTTTCTAAAAGAGGTTTGGCGTGATGATCTCCACCTGATTCTTTTCACTGGGAAACTTGTTGAAAACATTAAGATGATGGTGCAACATCCCCCAAGTCTAACATATTTCTTTCCTAATCCAAGCTACTTTGTCCATGTCACCAAGCCTAAGCTTTCTTCATCACAAACCTCCTGTTTCTTGACTGGCTGCTTCTGGGATGGGGCATCAGGAATGCATTTACTTGGGTGTCAGTGGCACTGCAGAGATGCACTTGATCTAAGAATCCTCTGAAATAACACAGGCAGACCACACTGACTCTTGAAAATGGCCTGTAAACCTGGTGTCCACATTTGGAGGAGCAAAATGTGCTATTTCCAATGGAGGTTCCTACTAAAAAAAAGCCAGCCAATGAAACTGGCTCTCTCAAGGCGAGATCATTTGGATGTTGCGATGGCTGTGGCAGCACCAGGGTTTGGTTTTGGGCTGGCATAGAGAAATGAGCTCTGAGCAGCATCTCTGCCAGGGAGGCAAGTGCCCCTGGAGCTGGGGCTGAGGGCCCGGGGTCGATGTGAGCACGTGTGGCTGTGAAGGAAGCTGGCAGAGCGCTGAGTTTGCTTTCCCTGCAGGCTCGCGCTCTGATCCGGCAGAACGGGACCCCGCAGCTGCAGGAGCCCCGGCGCCTGTCGGCTCTGCTGCGGGACTTCCTCGAGTGCAGCCTGGAGCCGGACGAGGAGCGGCGCTGGGCTGCCCAGGAGCTGCTGCAGGTGGATGCCAAGGGCTGCAGGGGAAGCAGCAGCGCCAGGGAGGGCTTTTCTTGGGGGGCCCCCTCCCATCGTCTCCAGTCTCGCTGCTTTCCACACGCAAAGCAAGCAGAATCCTCGCCTGCTCTGCCTTGGCAGGCTCCTTTCCAGCTCACCTGGACCTGCTGCCCCACAACGAGCAGGGACATCTTCCAGCAGCTCAGGGGGCTCAGAGCCCTGCCTGACCTGAGCTGGGATGTTCCCTGGGAGGAGGCACCTCCCACATCTCTGGGCACCTTCTGTCACTGTTTCCCCACTCTCCTGGTTAAAAAATTCTTCCTTAGATCTAATCTGAGCCTGCTTCCCTCTCCTGAGTTTCAAACCATTTCCCTTTGTCCTGTGGCAACAGAGCCTGTGAGGAACTTGACTCTGGAAAGTAACAGTTCATTTCCTTTTTTTTTCATTCTTTTGGCAGCACCCATTTTTAGCATCAGCCAAGCCTCTCTCCAGCCTGACCCCTCTGATCACTGCAGCAAAGCAACTGAGGGAGCAGCGGAGGAGATGAAGCACTTGAGGACAGCTTCTTGTTACCGTAGTTAGGACAACTAGTTAGTTATGGTAGTTAGCACTGCTAGTTGGTTATGGTAGTTAGGACAGTCTGTTTGTTATGGTTCTTATGTTAGCCTGTTTGGTATGGCAGTTGTTTGAATAAAAACTCTCTTAAACCTCAAGTCCCTTGACGTGTCCCTTCCTTCTCCCCCTGTGGCTCAGCTGCCCGCAGCAATGTGAGGGGAGAGCGGGCCCAGCCTGGCCCAGAGCTGAGCCCAGCAGAGCCCTGGCAGAGCCCAGAGCAGCCTCGGCATCTGCAGAGTCAGCCTGGAAGGAGGCGCTTGGAGCCTCCTGGGCTGCACCCGACTCTTGGTTACAAACTGTGTGTGCTGGAAAATGCCACCGGCTCTGCAGCAGGGCACAAGGGGCCCGGGGAAGGCCCAAGTGCTCCATGCAAGGCAAAAACCTGCCCTGGGCTTGTTATAAATACCTATGGAGTTGTTGGCTTTGCTATTATGTATTGACTTCTGCCAATTATTCTTAATCACAACGATTTTGATATAGTACAACTTGTAATCCCTTTTAACTTTTAACTGCTTTTGCTGTAGTATAATTTGTTCAGCTTTTTGTGGCCAGTGCCCTGGCCCCTGTGTAGCTTGTATCCTCAGGACATCATTTATGGATGATATTTTAGTTTGCAGACAGTGTGATAAACATACATTATAGTTTTGGCTTTTGCAAAACATTAAAATGGATGATCTATGTTGAACATAATAATGTTAATTGCAGAAGTAGCTGAAGTAGAAATAATAACTAATGTTTTTATTTCTTGTAACTAACTGGCAATAATAACTCAGAGATATTTGTGAAATAGCTCATGTTGATTTAAAGTACTTGTGGAAATAGCTAAAACCATCTGCGTGGTCAGATAACATTTAAGGAAGGGATGTGATGAGGACCCCTGCCACTGAGCCTTCCACTGTCAATAACTGTCACCTGCTGAAACCACAGAACAGGGGCCCTTGTGAGGAAGTGACACACAACCCTCACAACAACAATCCACGATTCCTGCACGTTCTCTAAAAAGGCAGGACAGGGGTCAAACCGACTTAAAGAATTTCTGGAACATGTAAATGAGTTCAAAGAAATATTTGAATATTTATAATCATGATGGATGTGTATTTGACCAATGCAGTGGAAAAAGTCTATAAGAAGAGTTGCTGTGGTTAACCAGTGTGCCTCTGGCCATTGCCAAGCACCCAGCGCTCTTGATGATTTAGTCTCTTACTAAACCTTATTGATCTTATAAACATTCTAAAGAGTGAGGCTCATTTCTCACAAAACCTAAGGTGCTCACCCCTTGTTGTTCTCCCAAGCCAGGATTTGTCAATCTTAAACTTTGTGTGGAAGGAGGAAAATGAGATTGCAAAGAAAAGCGTAATGCACTGATGTGGAGGCCCAGGGGCTTAACATCAGAGTCTGAATTCTGCAGCTGTGAAGGACTGGTCCCAAATAAGAGGAATAGATTTCAGGGTTATGGTGAGAAGCTTGCTTCTCCCACAGATCTTTGCAGGCACATGCTGATTCATGTAAAATTATGTTACCCCGGGGGATGAACTGAGCACGGCCCCATTCCCTGTCTGCGGCCCTGCCGGGGCAGGAGGTGCAGCGGGAAGGAGGGAGCCGTGGGGAATGCTGCATTTAAGGGTCTTCACTTACTTCTCATTATCCTGCTCTGAGGTTTTGGAGTTTTCTGACAGAAATCTCTCCACTCCCCCACTCATGTACAGGGTTTTCGGACGGTTTTCCCTTTTTGGGGGAAATCAAAGCAATGCACCTATGCTCCTGATTAGGGGCAGGAGAAGCGAGGCTGCAGGGCTTCCCGCTGAGGCGGAGGCACGGCAGGCGCAGGGCTGGGAAAGGCGTGGCGGGAGCTGCGGAGCAGTTTGTTGGTGCTGGCAGCTCAATGCCGCCGCGGGCCCGGGCCCGTTCCAGGGCTGTTCCTCAGCTCCGGCTCTGCCCTCAGGCAGCGCGGGGGGCGCGGAGAGCGCGGGGCGAGGCTGTGCCGCGTGCAGAGCCCGCCCGTGGCTGCGATTGGGCGCCGGTGGCGTCAGTCGCGGGTGCGGCGCGCTGATTGGCGGGAGCGGGGCGGAGGCGGGCCCCGGCGGCGGGCCTCGGGCGGCGGTGGCGCAGCAGCGGCGGCATTGGCGGAGCGCGTGTGCGGGCCCGGGAGCGGCGGCAGCGGCCGGAGCCCGGGGAGGCGGCGGCGGAGCTCGGAGGCGGCCCCGGCGCAGGTGGGAGCCGCGCTGGGCTGTGCGGGGGCTCGGGGCTGGCTGCGGGCCTCGGGGGCGGCAGGGGGCTGGGGCGGGTGGCTTGTGCCGTGCCCGGCCCGTGTTGGCCCTGGGCTGAGGGCGCTGCGGGAGCGGCTGCCCGCGGTCTCCTTGCCGCCGCTGCCTCGGCAGGAGCCGCTGCCGGAGCAGCGCTGGCTCGGCGCGCTTGCTGTGGGCAGGACAGAGGTGGCTGCCCCGTGGCCGGGGCTGTGCGGGGCAATTCCCGTGGCCGGAGGTTTCTGTGGCCCGAGGAGAGCGAGGAGTCCTGGAAAAGTGACTTTCTTGCTGGGCAGAGGCACAGGCCGTGGGGCATTGGCCAGGCGCTCTCTGCCATTGCTGTAGTACGCAGCCTCCTTTGGATCCCCATTTTCCCGGCCGCTTCTCCCTCTGCCTTTGCCCACTGGCTGAGGTGCTTGGCAGGTTCCGACTTCCCGATGCGCCAGCTGCATGTCCTCGTTCATGTGCACTTCTCTTTTTGTATAACAGCCGATATTCGTGGCTCTGTTAAGTCTTTGTTCTTACTACGCGAAGTTCCGGAATTTAGTATGATCTTAGCTGAGCAGCAATCTGTGTCAATACCGTTTTCTGAAACTGATCGATTTTCCTATTGCTTTCTTATGTACAAGTGCCTGGACCCATCTCCAGTCAAATTCACATCATCTTTTTCTAAAAACACTATCATCTTCTTTTTTTCAATTCTCCTTTTATTTTCTCAATAATTATCTCTACAGGCTTTGAATTACCATTTACTCAATCTCTTTTCCTGGCTGTTCTTTGGTTTTGGGATTATTCTCGGTGCCCTCATTCCCTGTCCTTTTGTAGCCGTTTCTGGATCAGGAGGCCTGGCTGCCACCTGCATCCCCTCGCTCAGCTGCTGAATGAGCTGCACTCTCAAGGTGTGCAGCATGGTAAAAAGATGAGAGTTGCTGTAGCACATAAGAGGAGAAACAGCTTTTGTTTAACCCATGGTCTGCCAGGGAGCCACGAAAATGTGTCCTACTCCCATCCTTTCCAGGTTTGGCCTTTTACATGAGCTGCTTTCGTATTCCATTTTTATCTGTTTCACCACTTTGCCTTTGTCATGCATTTGCCAACAGCAGTTTGAGTCATTTAATTTTCCACAAACTCCTCCTTTTTCTGCTAACAGCTAATCTGATCCCATCTCCTGGTGAAATGTGTTCCTCATTTCAGTGGATTGGTCAGCAGGAAGGTCAGGAGCTGGAGCTGTCTGGTTGGTTATTATTTCAAAGACAGTTTATAATCTAATGCTGCCATTGAAATGATAAATGGGTACTGTGGCTCCTGATGTGAATTGGTTAGTGTTCCCAGGGGCTGGTCCATGGTGTTGTAGGATTTGTTGTGCTGGCCTTTCAACTTTTCTCTATATTTGGCTGCTCCCTCAGGAGCTAGGGCTGCATCAATTGACTGCTTTTTTTCCCAGCTTATTTGCTATAAAACAAAACAAACCCTGCCCCCAAACTAATTCAAACAAACAAACAAACAAAAAAATACCAAAAATACCCACCACCAAAGCAAACACACAAAAAACCATTATAGTGTTTTAATACACCCGGTATAACATAAACAGTGACAGCACAGGTTGGAGTGGGCAGAGGGATGATTCCTTCCCGCTTATTTTTGTGAAGTTTTCACAACTTTCTCCATTTGCTGTTTCCCTTTGCAGCTGAACCCATTTGTGTTGCAGAGTCAGATATCCTCACCACGGGCTCTGCCTTGAGCTGTGCAAATTCCATCAGTGGAAGCCGGCAGAGCTTGGGGTGAGGGGCAGAGGGAATCAGCCCAATTCCTGCCCCAGGCAAGAGACCCGGGTCCATTGTCCACACTTTTACCCCAGGAGTGTTAATTTGCATTTCTACAGCGCCTCTCCTGGCTGCCTGGTACTAAGCTTCTCTTCCAAAGGGATCCAAGTGTTCCCACCCTTCCCCCTCGCTGCTTTTTGTTTGTGCTTTTCTTTTTTTAACAGTATTCTATAAACTGTTTACAAGTTAAAGTGTCACCTTTAAAGTTCTTCGAGTTTTTTAGAATGCAGTCTGAAGGTGAACACTGAAAAACCCAGACGGAAATTTTGCCATCACTATCAGGCACACGCATACGCAAAAAACCACCAAAGGAATAAAAATTTTTGCTACTGCTCCTAAGAATAAAAATTGATTTTCACTCCTCTGTCCCAAAGCTAACTGACAATATAAAAGCAGGAATATTATGAAATAACATGCTAACATGTTATTCTATATATTATATATATATATATATTATATATATATTATATATATATATATATTATATATAGACTGGGAATGGACTGGGAGAGACTGGGATGGACTCGGAGGGAAGGGAGGGGCCGGGAGGGCTGAGGGCTCTGGGGCGATTCCCAGCCAGGCTTGGAGGGGCTCCAGGGTCACTGCCAGGGCAGGGCCCGAGGGGACACGCTCTGCCCCGCGCTCACCTCGGCGCTCCGTGAGGAACACGGCGGCCGCCTCGGAGTTGCTCCGCCAGTACCAGAGCACCGCGGTCCTTTTGAGCCGCAGGAAATCCGGGAGGCTGTTCCTGTACCCGGCCGCCTTCTCCCCAAAGGGGGTGAACCCCACAAAGTGCCCCACAAAGTCGCAGTCGAAGTGCAGGAGCTGCTCCCGGTTGTAGCTGCGCCTCTCCGCGTACTTCACCCTCTCGGTGCCGTTCATGAAGTGACACTCAGCCTTTGCAATCCACTGCAACAGCCCTGAGTGTGCGGGACACAGGTCAGGGGTGCACCCCTATCACCCCCAGAGCTCCGGCGCCACCCCGGATCCCCACCCCGCACCCCCTGTGCCCCACAGCCGCCATGGGACCCTCCTGCCCGTGCTGCCTTTTCCTCTTTCCCATCCTTTCCCCACTTCCCCTTTCACATGCTCTCCCCTCCCATCTCCAGCCGCTTCCCAAATCACTTTTGAGGTCCCATTCCCCCCTTTCGCACCCTTTCCCCCAATCCCCAGCCCCCTCGGGCTCAGATTTTGGCTCCCACCCTCACTATTCCCCACTTTCCCACCCTCTCCCAGCCCTTCCCCACCTCCCCCCACCCCTCAGCCCCTCCCGCTCTCCCTTCGGGGGGTCCCCTCCTCCTCCCCTCCATTTCGGGCTCCCCCCTTTGCCCCCTTTTCCCCCTTCTCCGCCCCGGCCCAGCGCCTCCCGCCCCCCGCTCACCCGAGAGCTCGGCGCCCGCAGCCGGGGCGCTGCCAGCAGCAGCAGTGCCACCAGTGCGGCCGCAGCTGCCGCCCCTCGCCCCGCGGCAGCGCCGGGCAGGGGCCGCAGCCCCAAAGCAGCCGCGCTGCGCCGGGAGCGCCCGCCCGGAGCCTCTGCCCGGCGACTGATGACTCCGCAACGCCCCGCGCTCTCATTGGCTGCGGCGCGCTCCTGCTGCGCTCGGATTGGCTGGGGGGTTCCCGCCACGCTGCAGCCCCGGCTGGGGCTTTTCCAGGCAGGCGGAACCTTGGGGCGCTGGGCAGGTGCGAGCTCAGGTGTGCCCAGAAATGCGCGCCCAGGGCCGCGGGGTCTCGGGGCTGCCCGTGCCGAGGGGTGACGCTGGCCCGATGCCAGGCACCCCCAGAGCCGCTCTGTCCCTGCCCCCCGCAGCCGCACAGCCACAGAAAATGGAACCGAGGGCTCCTGCGTGGGGACAAGGACCGGGAGAGATCCCTCAGCAAACCCGGCACAGGCACAACACCCCGGCCTGGGCACAGGGAGGGAATTTATTACCAACCAAATCACAGCAGCACAAGGAGAGGGCAAAGAAATCTCTCCAGCACCTTCCCCCCAGCAATGGGGATCGCCCGGATCGGGGTCACCAGGGCTCTGCCCAACGGGGTCACTGCGGATCACCCAGCGCAGATCCTCCCATGGGGGATGGAGCTGGAGCAGCACATGAAGCTCTTCCTGCACTTGCAGGGCCTCTCCCTGCTGTGGAAGTGCTGGTGAGTGATGATCCCTGAATTCCACCTGAAGCTCTCTGACATTCCCAGTGCTCACAGGGCTGTTGTGGTGTTTCATGTGCTTTAGCCCTGTTAAGTTGTAAATTGGTTTGTTCCATGTACACCTTTGTCTGTAGTGGTTCTGCCCTGCTTCTCTCTCTCCTGGGTCGCCCCCTCAGTCCAGTGTTCCCCTCCCCGTTCCCCCTAGCAACCCATGTATCTGTTTCTTAATCCCTCCCTGGTGCCCTGTCCATCACTCGGCAGCCCATCCTTTTCCTCTAGAATCTTCCACTCAGGGCATCCAGTGATTGGTTCGGGGGCCCGGGCTCCTCCCCAGGCTTTTCCCTATTGATTGTTCCACTGTTTCTATCACCCTCTCCCCACTCCCACCCTCTCGCTGATTAGTTGGAAGACCAGACTCCACCTCTGTATCCTCCCCTCTTTAAAAGTTAGTGTCAGACCCCAGTTTGGGGTCTTCAGCGCTCAGTTCCCCTGGACCCAATAAATCCGGATTACACTGCAGCTGGAGTCCGTCTCCTTTCCTCCTGTTGGGTGGCAGCCCTCTCTTTGCGGATCCTCATCCCTCAAGGCGAAAGCTTTAGGTGCCCTCCTGACCGGAGCAGGGATCAGGAGAGTGCCCCAGGGCTGCTGGTGGTGCTGGCCACAGCTAGCAGGGACGTTCCCAAGGGGCAGTCGCTTTCCCCTTCGAGGCCAGCCGCCGCTGCACAGGGCTGTTCCCCAGAGTGGATCTTGGGGTGCTTGGTGAGGTCGGAGGTGCCACTGAAGCTCTTCCCATATTTCCCACACTGCCAGGGCCTCTCCCCAGTGTGGATGTTCTGGGGTTCCATCAGGGTGGAGCTCAGGCTGAAACCCTTCCCACATTCCAAGCATTCCTGGAGCTTCTCCCTGCCATGAGGCTTCTCCATCAGCTCTGAGTTCTGGCTGGATCTCCGGCTGCCTTCCTGGCTCAGGGGGCTCTTTCCTCCCTGCAGCTCTCTGGGCTGGGTTTGCAGCCCCTCCTCCATCCAGCCACACCCAGGGAATGACAAATCCTGGTTTGGGGGAAACCAAGGTGGGAGCGCCTTGGAGTAGAGGCTCCTCCTGCCCATGTCCTTCTCTAGAACTCAGCAGGAGTCTTGTGTCCATGAAAATATACACAATATCAAGATTCAGCCCAAAAAAAAACCCTCCACCAGGAGCTCCCTATTGCTGATCTCTTCACTTTTGGGGTTCCAGAGGTTTCCTTTCCTTGGATGATGGGGGTCCAAGGGCTCAAGGTGTTCCCCTTATCCAGCGTCTTGCTTAGGGATGATCCAGGAGCTTTCGGGGGTCCATGGGGTCCCTTTTCCCCTGATGCTCTACTTTGAGATCCCGGGGATCCCTCCTCTCCAGGCTCTTCCCCTTTCCAAGCTGCCAGGTGTCCCCCAGCTCTGGGATCACCCCTCTCTTCTCTCTCCACTCTGGGGGTCCCAGGGGTTCCCCTCCTCTGCTTTCCCAGAGGTCCCAGGACCAATGTCCTCCCCTGCCCATACTGGACAGAGGCCACGTGGACCCCCAAAGATCCCCCCAAGGGGCTCAGCTCTGGGGTCCTGCGAGATCCAAACCTACACACACAGTGAAAAAAACCTCCCAGGGACGCCAGATGATATTTGGGGCTCAATTCCACAATCTGCGTGCTCCAAACACACCGCAGTATAAAACCCTCTCAGGGACCCCCTGATAGATTTGGGACGAGCTCCCCCTCCCCGCTCACCTGCAGCATGAGGTGGGGGTGATGGTCCCGTGGCTGCGGCCACAGGAGGCACTGGAACCTCCTGCTTCTTCTTTTCCTGGTCCTGATCCTCCTCTTTCTGCTCCTGCTTTTCCTCTCTCCCTCCTCCTCCTCTCTCCCAATCCCACCTCCTCCCCAGTTCCTGCCTTCTGTGTATTTAGAGTGGAGAACCTTGCTTGTTTTTAGAACTAGAACAAAGATCCCAGGTGGAACAAGGCTTGCTGCTTTTAGTCAGAAGTATCAGTGACTAAAGGTCACGATTCCTTTGGTTTGGTGCTGTCCTTGTTCCTCCTCAGTGTTCAGGCTGGGCTATGGGGTGGACTTGTTTGCTGCATTTCCCGAGTTCCTCTTGGATCCTTTGGGCAAGAGGCTGTGACCTGGGAGGGTTCTTTGTGCTCCTTTGTGACACAGGAGAAGCTTCCAGGCGGTTTCCGCGTCAGCTGCTGCTGTGCTGTCACAGGAACACTGCCACGTCGCCGTGGTGTTCCCGTTGCTGTGGGACACGGAGACCTCAGTGTCCAGAGTGGCTCTGGGCTCCTTGCCGGAGGATCCTCCTGCCCGAGGCATTCTCAGCAGCCAGCCCAGCCTGACGGGTGTCCTTCTGTGCTTGCAGGGCTACAGGCTGCAGACGTGTGCAGCGCAGCCAAAATGATCCAGCACGTGCTTGCTGCAGTTGGCACCCTGTACACTGTGGCTTATTCGGGGTATTTTTTAACCCACTTGGCATGTAAGTCCAGGTTTTCCCTTGGTGCAGCATCTGTGGCTTTGGCCTTGCTGTGTGCTTTCTGTTCTCCCTCTGGAACTGGGCTGACTTTGGAACCAAATTGCCATGAAGACACCATTGCTTTGGGAGAGCTCCTGCCAGCAGCTGCAGCTGAAAAAGGGGGTGTCTGCAGCCAGCGGGGCGTGCACAGCATTTGCAAGGAGCCCTGGGGGGTTCTGTTCCCTCAAGCGGGGACTCTGTGCCAGCAGAGCCTGCAACTCCCTCCCTTTGCTGCTCCAGCCAAGAACTGACCCAGCCCAGTATTTTGTGCTGTTCTCTTGCTTGCTGTGGGAAGGGACTGTGGCTCCTGCAGGGATGCTGTGAAAGCAAAATGCTCTCTCAGGGTTGCCTTGCTCCATGGCATTTCCCACCACAGGCAGTTTTTCTCCTATCAGCTTCTGGTTCATGTTTCCTCTCCCATTGCAGGGCACCTCATGTCTGGATCCCGAGCAGCTCCTCCTCCTTCGGTGAGTGGGAAAGGAACCTCTGGTGTTTGGAATTGTGCAGCAAGTTGTGAGCTCGGCATGTGGCACCTGGGCGCCAGCCTGGGAGGCTGAAGCAAAGTTCCTGTCAGTGTCTTTGCAGCAGCAGCAGCAGCAAAGAGATCCCCAGCAGTTTTCTCCTTTTCTGCTGAAGAGCTTTTGAAGAGCTGCAGGTCTGCTTTTGCAGGCAGAGGATTGCTTGCTGGCTTTAGCCATGCTGGAATATCTAATACCCAACAATAAGTGGCAATGTTGACTTTAGCCCATTGTTACTTTGAACAGCTCCAAACCCAATTTCTGCTTAGTGCAGCTGGATGTGCAGCTGAGGACAAATAAGGTGATAACTGAGATAGAACTTCCCGTCCCTCACGCTGCCCTCTGTCCACAGGGCACAAAAGCAGCACCAGCACCTCCTGTGGCTCCCTCTGCTTCCAAAGAGGAGGCCAAAGAGGAGGGAGACAGCAGTGAGCTTCCTGCTGCTCTGGGGGACGATGGTGACCTTCCCTCAGTGCCGGGAGATGACAGTGAACTTCCCGCTGCTCTGGGAGACGAGGGCGAACATCCCGCGGTGTGGGAATACAACGGCGAGGCTCCCGCGGTGTGGGACAAGGACAGTGGACATCTCCCGGCGTGGGACGAGGACGGTGGATATCCCCTGGTGTGGGACAAGAATGGCCCAGCTCCCACGGTGGGGGATGAGGACGATGGACATCTCCCAGTGTGGGATGAGGACGGAGGACATCCTGTGGCTTGGGAAGAGGAGGATGAACCTCTCCCAGAATGGGAAGTGGACAGTGAACGTCCCCTGGCTTGGAAAGAAGATGGCAAACCTGCAGCGTTTTGGGAAGAGGATGGAGAAGCTGCAGCCTTTTGGGAAGAGGATGGAGAAGCTGCGGCCTTTTGGGAAGAGGATGGAGAACCTCCCTCTGCTTGGGAAGAGGACACTGAACCTCCCTCTGCTGTGGGATCCTGGGCTGAACATTCTGACAGCAGCGCAGCCCTGCAGGCAGAGGGGAGAGGGGAGTGGTGCCTGATGCAGCTGAGTACGTCTGCTCTGTTCCTGGGTGCCCGAGCAGGGTGCTGTGTGTGTGTCTCGGCATCAGCTGCACCCAGTGCTGCCCTGCAGCTGAATGTCCCCGAGTCATTTATTGTCCTTCCCCAGCTGAGACCAAGGGGCTCACTGCCCGAGGGAGTGGGGCTGCCTTCTGGCTCTGCTGCAGGGCAGCTCTCACTCTGGGAGGGAGCGTCTTCCATGTGGTTTCTTTCAGGGAACACCGTGAGCGAGGCGCAGCCTGCCCAGAAATACCTGGAAGTGGAGCAGATTGGCCAAGGGTAAGTGCACGGCAGCGACTTCTGCACAAGCAGGGCCAGGTGTTGTGCTGGTGCAGGATCAAGTGACAAGTCAGGAGAGCTCCAAACACCTGCAGACACTGGGCTGCCATCCTGCTGTCTCTCAGTCCTGATCAGAATTTATAGCTGTGGGCAGAAGGCCCCTGAGGCTGGCAGTGTCCTGCCTGCAGCACGGAGCAGGATCTGGAAGATCTTCTGTCCCTGGAACTGGACTGCCTAAAAGAGCAACTCACCATCTGGTGACTGTCAGAACACAGTTCTCAAGAAGATTTCTTTCAAATATTTTGCTTCAAAAAGTATCCACCAGTCAGGATTATTTACCTAATGGTTTAGAAACAGAAACCAGAGATGAACTAATAAGTGCCCTATTCTAGCACAGGTAGCAGACCCAGACATTGAGTAACAGACACAGAGCTTATGCACTCTGGGGGAAAATGCATCACCTGCCTGATGGCAGGGTCCTTGTGGAACCTGCAGGTCTTAGGCAGAAAATGGAAAAGGATGAAATGCATTCTTTTCCAGTTCTTCAGACACTCATTTCTCACCTCAGGTTTTGAACTAAAGCAATTCAAGGTGGACATTTGGGATTTGCTGCAGCACAATTCCTTCCTGTTGGGTCTCAGTTTTCCCTTGCACACCTTGCCTGGCACAGGGCTGGTGGCTGCTGCGCTGTTGTTGGAAGGGTCGATGCCCCCAGGTGTTTGTGAACGCTGCAGGCAGCAGAGATCTCCTGTCTGGGCTGGCTTTCCCTGCCAGGGCCTAAAGCGCTGCTTCTTTCTTCTCTGCTGTTTTGTCTCCAGGGCTTTTGGAGCCGTTTCTAAAGGACTCGACAGGGCCACTGGAGGAGAGGTCAGTGTCAACACGCCCAGCACGTCTGGCAGCTCTCCAGGGCTTTCCCCTCTGCTGGCAGCTGTGGCTGGAGCTTTGGGGCCAGCAGAGCTCTCCTGCACAGGCTGCTCCTCTGAAGGCAGAGCAGTGTCAGCCTGCAGAGCACAGCTGGGACACACTTGGTCCTTCTGAAGTGCCCAAAGGAATGCAAGGAGGGCAGCGGTGTCTGGCAGAGCAGGACACGCTGGCTTGGTCTTGATATCAAAAAGTGGGATTGCATCAGCTGCTGGAGACTGAGGCCCAATTTATCTTCACCCCTTCCTCAGAGGGGAACAGTATTTAGCAATTTTTCCATCCTGCCTTTCATCTTCAAAGGGTACCTCATGGCCTAATTAGGGAGAGATCCTGCTCGGGCCCAGTTCGGGGTTTTGGTCCTACTTCATCTGTTCACAGAGGGAGAGGGAGAGAAATGAGAGGATGGATGTCCAGAGCCAAGCCCTCTCCTAAACCCTGCAGTTGTGTTTGGCTCTGGTGTCAGTGACAGCCTGTGACAGGGATCACCTGAGCAATGGATGTGCCTGTTTGCTTTGTTGTGCAATCCCAAACAGAGCAGCTGCATCTGAAATCATGATCAAATCCCATAGAATTGCTAAAGGGTTCCCAGCTGTTTTGCTCTGCTCTCACAGAACCAGAATTACCTCCTGGTTGCAAAATGTGTTTGAATAATAGTAGGAGTGTTGCGGCCGTTTGAGAAGACTGTAGGTGCAGAGAATATTGTTAGAGGCTGACAGCTGGGGGACCATTTCTGCAGAGCTTGCAAGGCCCAATGTCTCTGGCCATGTGTCCTGTATGAAGCCCCCAGCCAGCAGTGCAATGGGCTGTGGGAATGGCACTTGCTGAGCTCTGGTGTCCCATCCCAAGGCAGTTTGGCACAGCCTGGCTCCGTCGGTCCAAAAAGACTCGCTCCGTGTTTGCTGTGGCCTCCTGCCACAGACTCCTCCAGTTCAAGGTCTGCCGTGTCCCTTCAGGTGGCCATCAAGAAAATGAGTCTCACAAGGCAGAAGAGGGAACGAGCTGTGAATGAGATCCTGCTCCTGAAGGACAAGAAGCACCCCAACATTGTCAACTTTTTGGACAGGTGAGTGCTTCAGCTCTTATCCCATGCACAGGCCCTGCGTTACCCTTTCCTGGCATCCGTAGTCTGTAGCCTGTTTTGAAAATGCCTGACCCAGCCATATCTCCCCAAAACAACAGCCTGATAGTTCACTCCCTCCTTGTGCTTTTGTTGCTTTGGTTTGGTTTTTCCTTCAAGTTGACCCCGTTTGCTGTGTCTCACAAGAAGTGCTGATAAACCACAGCAGAAATTATTTTCCTTGGCTTCTTCTTCCCAGCCCTTTCCCATTTCTACAGAGGCCAGGAAGATCAGGTTCTTCTTTCCAGAAATGCCTCATTTGCCCATTTTTCACTGGCCTTGCCTGTTTCTGAAGGGACTTTCTGAAAGGTTTTCTGACTGCTTTTGTCCCAAGTGCTGCACGGCCTCCTCCCCTGGATAACCCTGGCAGTTCTGTTGCCTTTTCTGGAGGGAATGGTGGAAATGATGAGTTCAGAAGCTGAACCAGCTGGGACCAAGTGTTGTGGTTCCACATTGATCTGGGCTGTTGCTAAACTGCATTTTCCCCTGCTTGCCATCTAAGGCCTCTCCTTTCTCACAGGTGTCTCCTTCTCCTTCAGACTGTGCAGATTCCAAGGGCTGGGCAGCCTGGCAGGAATGTCTCTCCATCTGATTCTGTCCTCACTGACAAGTGACCTGGAAACAAAACTCCACTCCAGGATTTTCCATGGGGGAATGGAGCACTGCACATTCATCTCCATGCCATTGTTTTCCTCTCCCAGCTTCCTTGTTGATGGAGATCTCTGGCTGGTGATGGAATACATGGATGGAGGAACTTTGCAGGACGTTGTCAGACAGACACGCATGGCTGAAGGAGAGATGGCAGCTGTCAGTCGGGAGGTGAGGGATCCTGCTTGTCACTCCCATGCCTTGGACACGATGGTCCTTCCAAACAGGGCGTGAGAACAGGAGTGGCTCCGTGCTGAGGGCTTTGTTTCTCTGTTGTTTTGATGAGCTGGAGAAGAAAGAGCCTCGACAGTGAACGGCCTGCCAGCATCACTGCACTTCTACTCTGTTCTTGCTCCCTCTCCAGCTATTGTGGTACTGTCTGTCTTTTTTGGATTTGATTTGCTGTTCTCAGCTTTGCCTTGAACCGTTTGCCTGGAGCTTGTGTGCGCTGCACTCCTGGCCTGTCACAGCAAAGCTACTGCTGGCAGAATTCTAAACTGTCCTTTCTTGTGTGATTTATTCCGGCCACTGGTTTTTGCCCTCATGTTTCTTGTTCTCTCTCAGTGTCTGCAGGGCCTGGATTTCCTCCATTCCAAGCGGGTGATCCACAGGGATGTGAAGAGCTCCAACATCCTTCTGGGAATGGACGGCTCTGTCAGGCTGGGTGGGTGTTCCTGGCCAGGCACGGCGCTCCCGGGCTGCGGGTGTGGGGCTGCTTCCCAGTGACGGCCAGAGCCCCACAAGGGCTGCTGGGGGCACTGCCCGGCCCCTGCTGCCAGCTGAGAGCGGCTGCCCGAGCACAGAGCTCAGCAGAGGAGCAGGGCGTCAGCAGTGCCTTTGCTCTGGCTGTGGCCCTTCCAGAGGGGCAGCAGTGGGAATCTAAAGCTTCAAGGGAATCAGTAACAGCCACTGCATGAAAGCTCAGGCTTTCTTGAAGGGTCCAGTTCCATCTTTCCTTTGTTGGGCTTGTCCAGCTGACTTCAGTACTGCATTCTCAGGTTGAGGTTGGGGAGTCTTTGTGCTTGGTTTCCTCATTCCAGCTGCCTTTGACATTGTTTGTTTCTGTCCTCAGCTGATTTTGGCCTCTGTGCTCAGCTCAGCCCTGAGCAGGACCAGCGCAGCTCCATGGTGGGCACTGCTCACTGGATGGCCCCAGAAGTTGTGACCAGATCTCCTTATGGCCCCAAGGTGGACATCTGGTCCTTCGGTATTGTGACCATCGAGATGGTGGAAGGAGAACCTCCTTACTTCAGGGAAACGGCGGCCATGGTAAGAGGCAAATTCTCCAGGTCTTGCAGAGGCCTGTGAGCACAGGGTGAGCCTGCACTGGGAGCAGCAGCTGGTGGTTCCTGCACATGGGGAAGGGAATTCCCACAGGATTCCAGCCTCAGCACAGAGGAATATTCTGCAGTCTCCAGCAACAATTTGCTTTGGGATTTACGTTGTTGGAGCTCTTCTGGCTGTGAGGGTGACCTGAAAATGTGAAGCAAGCGCATCAGCTGTAATGTTATCTTGCAAGAAAACCCCAAACCAACCCCAAATCCCACCCCCAAACCCAACAAGTTTTCTGCAGGAGTTTCTAAAAGAGGTTTGGCGTGATGATCTCCACCTGATTCTTTTCACTGGGAAACTTGTTGAAAACATTAAGATGATGGTTTAACATCCCCCAAGTCTAACATATTTCTTTCCTAATCCAAGCTACTTTGGCCATGTCACCAAGCCTAAGCTTTCTTCATCACAAACCTCCTGTTTCTTGACTGGCTGTTTCTGGGATGGGGCATCAGGAATGCATTTACTTGGGTGTCAGTGGCACTGCAGAGATGCACTTGATCTAAGAATCCTCTGAAATAACACAGGCAGACCACACTGACTCTTGAAAATGGCCTGTAAAGCTGGTGTGCACATTTGGAGAAGCAAAATGTGCTATTTCCAATGGAGGTTCCTACTAAAAAAAAGCCAGCCAATGAAACTGGCTCTCGAGGCGAGATCCTTTGGATGTTGCGATGGCTGTGGCAGCACCAGGGTTTGGATTTTGGTTGGCATGGAGAAATGAGCTCTGAGCAGCATCTCTGCCAGGGAGGCAAGTGCCCCTGGAGCTGGGGCTGAGGGCCCGGGGTCGATGTGAGCACGTGTGGCTGTGAAGGAAGCTGGCAGAGCGCTGAGTTTGCTTTCCCTGCAGGCTCGCGCTCTGATCCGGCAGAACGGGACCCCGCAGCTGCAGGAGCCCCGGCGCCTGTCGGCTCTGCTGCGGGACTTCCTCGAGTGCAGCCTGGAGCCGGACGAGGAGCGGCGCTGGGCTGCCCAGGAGCTGCTGCAGGTGGATGCCAAGGGCTGCAGGGGAAGCAGCAGCGCCAGGGAGGGCTTTTCTTGGGGGGCCCCCTCCCATCCTCTCCAGTCTCGCTGCTTTCCACACGCAAAGCAAGCAGAATCCTCGCCTGCTCTGCCTTGGCAGGCTCCTTTCCAGCTCACCTGGACCTGCTGCCCCACAACGAGCAGGGACATCTTCCAGCAGCTCAGGGGGCTCAGAGCCCTGCCTGACCTGAGCTGGGATGTTCCCTGGGAGGAGGCACCTCCCACATCTCTGGGCACCTTCTGTCACTGTTTCCCCACTCTCCTGGTTAAAAAATTGTTCCTTAGATCTACTCTGAGCCTGCTTCCCTCTCCTGAGTTTCAAACCATTTCCCTTTGTCCTCTTCCAACAGAGCCTGTGAGGAACTTGACTCTGGAAAGTAACAGTTCATTTCCCTTTTTTTTTATTCTTTTGGCAGCACCCATTTTTAGCATCAGCCAAGCCTCTCTCCAGCCTGACCCCTCTGATCACTGCAGCAAAGCAACTGAGGGAGCAGCGGAGGAGATGAAGCACTTGAGGACAGCTTCTTGTTACTGTATTTAGGACAATTAGTTAGTTATGGTAGTTAGCACTGCTAGTTAGTTATGGTAGTTAGGACAGTGTGTTTGTTATGGTTCTTATGTTAGCCTGTTTGGTATGGCAGATTTTTGAATAAAAACTCTCTTAAACCTCAAGTCCCTTGACGTGTCCCTTCCTTCTCCCCCTGTGGCTCAGCTGCCCGCAGCAATGTGAGGGGAGAGCGGGCCCAGCCTGGCCCAGAGCTGAGCCCAGCAGAGCCCTGGCAGAGCCCAGAGCAGCCTCGGCATCTGCAGAGTCAGCCTGGAAGGAGGCGCTTGGAGCCTCCTGGGCTGCACCCGACTCTTGGTTACAAGCTGTGTGTGCTGGAAAATGCCACCGGCTCTGCAGGAGGGCACAAGGGGCCCGGGGAAGGCCCAAGTGCTCCATGCAAGGCAAAAACCTGCCCTGGGCTTGTTATTAATAATTATGAAGTTGTTGGCTTTGATATTGTGTATTGGATTCTGCAAATGATTCTTAATCACAAGGATTTTCACATAGTACAGTTTGTAATCCTTTTTAACTGCTTTTGCTGTAGTATAATTTGTTCAGCTTTTTGTGGCCAGTGCCCTGGCCCCTGTGTAGCTTGTACCCTCAGGACATCATTTATAGATGATATTTTAGTTTGTGGACAGTGTGAAAAACATACATTATAGTTTTGGATCTTGCAAAGTATTAAAGTGGATGCCGTGTGTTGTGCATTATAATGTTAACTTTTGCAGAAGTAGCTGTAGTTCTGAAATAATAACCAATGCTTTTATTTTTGTAACTAACTGACAATAATAACTCAGAAATATGTGTGAAATAGCTCATGTTGTTTGAAAGTACTTGTGGAAATAGCTAAAACCGTCTGCATGGTCAGATAACATTTTTCATTGGGCTGTGCCACCATCCACTCGTCGATGGTTGGTGGTGACGGGGGTATCCAGAAGACCAGGACGACTGAGGCTCGGTAGGCGGTGGCTCTCATTGTGGTGGATAGTGTCAGGGTAGGTGCTTTCTGTTAGGTTTAAAAGAGTTGTTTTAGAAATTGTCACTTTTAGGGTGGGCAAGGCTGTTGCCTTCTCTTCTCTTCCTCTAGCCCCCTTCTTTATTTAATAAGAGAATCAGGAAAGGAGAATAGTAATAAGCTAAAATAAAGTGTGTGGCTGTGGGGAAAATTAAAATAGAGAAGGGGGGATGGTAACTGTTGTAACTGGGAACAGGAAGGTATGTGGAAGGATATTAGTAGGATGTTAGTGAGTGGGATGTTAGAAGAATGTTGGTAAGGGGAGGGGGTGTCATTTATTCTGTGGTTTATCCATTGTGGGTGATGTGTCCATGTCCAGCTCTGGTCCTGCTTCTTGTGGTGGGACGAGTGGGTGGATTTTGTCTGGAGGATTTGCACTGTCTCCGTCTCCACGCAGACCTGGTCTCATCTTTTAGGTCTTCTGTGTTGGTCTCAGGAGTGTCTGCCACTGGTATATTTGATTGTACAGGTGGTTTTAGAAGTTTCCCTGGGAGCCGCCTGGGTTCTCATGGTGTTGAGATATAGGCATATTCTCTTCCCCAAGTTATTAAATGGAAAGGGCCAGAAATTTCGTGGCTGACTGGGTCCTTGATCAGCACCGGTGGTTTTTCAATTCGTTTCACTTGGCATGAGTTGGAAAAGGAGAGGATGGGGGGAATTGGCTCTGTAAGCGAGCTGTTCAAAAACTTTATTGTATAAAGAGCCTTACAGAGCTTCTCAGTTGGAGAGGTTGTCTCTGTCCCTCCCCGTTGCTGATCGAGGACCCATTTAAGGGTGGAATGGGCTCTTTGGCTCTTTCAGTGATGGCTTGGCTGGTGGGAGAATGAGGTATGTCTGTATTGTGCTTTACCCCCCCCTCACTGATTGAAGAAATCTTTGAGCTTGTGGGAGGTATGAACCGGACCATTGTCTGTTTTAATCTCTTCAGGGAATCCCAAGGTGGCAAACGCAAGGAGAAAGTGCCTGATGGTCTCTTTGGCACTTTCTCCTGCATGGGCCGAGACAAATACTGCCCCTGAGAGTGTGTCAATTGACACGTGTAAGTATTTGGGTCATCCAAAGGCAGGGTAATGTGTAACATCCGTTTGCCACAACTGGCAGCTGTTCAGGCCGGGGGATAACCCCTAAGGCTTAAGATGGAATTTGATAAACTTTGTGGTTTGGGCAGGTGGACCATTGCCCTGGCTTGATCCCGGGGTAGTCTGAACATTCACATTAACACAGGAACGTTTTGATGAAAGAAATCATGGCTTAGTTTGGCCTGTGGAAAAATATCTGGCACGTTGGTGTGGTGCACAGGCATGGCCAGGGCATCTGCTTTACAGTTCCTTCCGCGATGGGTCCTGGGAGGTCAGTGTGTGCCCTCACATGCCTAATGTGAAACGGTTGCTTTCGGTGGGAGAGAAGGTATATTAATTCTGAAAGCAACTCGTACAAATTTGGCTTTGTCACTTCCCTTAATAACGAATGTTCTGCCCTCATAGCTACTCCAGCAACATAGGCCAAATCAGAGACTAAATTAACAGGTTCTTGGAACCTCTCTGATGTGGTGCCAGAGTCTCACAGCTAGCTTGATCACCCCACAGCACCATGCTGAGAGTGGGACACACCCCAGAAGCAGAGTGATCTGGGGTGCAGCAGGGAGAGGTTTATTTGAGAGAAAATCCAAGGATGAGGAGCCGAAGAGCCCCGATAAAGGGTTTGCAGGGATGTTTAAGTGGGGGAGGTTCAAGGAGAGGGTACAAAGCCTCAACCAATAGGGATATCCTGGGGAGGAGCAAAAGGCTGGGTTTTACAGTGTATCAACCAATGAGGGAGATGAGGGGAGGAGAATGGCTCACATAGTCCAATGGGGGTTGAGGATTAGGGATTTCCAAAGGGGAGGTCCAAGCCAGGAGTGGTACAAAAAGAGATTGGCAGGGAACTCACTGGAACAAGGGGCTGGTATTAAGGGGGATTGACATGCATGGGCTGGGCCGAGGGAGGATTGACACAGAACATTGGAGAGCAGTGGGCAGGGTTAGGTGAGACAGACAGCTCAGGGAAAGGTTACAATTTCAGGGACAAACCATTAACTCTGGGGAATAAGGGGGATACTGACGAGTCCATGAAACATAGAAATGCTCCACAACACCTCTCAAATGCTCTGACAGTAGTAGCAAGTTCAGCAATTTGAGGGGACCCATCAAAAATCTGGACATTTGTTACTGTTGAGGTGGTCATGACACAAACAAAGACCACAAGCAGTCTCAGATGGCAACTTCTTCTTATTGAACATGGCTGACCTTTTATACACTTTCTGATTGTTTAGGCTTCTTCTGCCCTAACTATTGGCCACAATAAATCAACATAACACCATTGGTGAAAAGTTACAGTGACTTCAACTAACTTTCTAAGAATACTTCGTTCAGCTGCCTTATCTTTCTTCAATTCCTCTCACCTCTCCGTCTCCTTGGTTGCAGCCTTGGAGAGAGCACCTTATCAGTTGCTTCTTGCTTCTCAGCTTCTTCTCGCTCCTTTAGCTAACAGGCCCGCTGTTAGCCCCTTCCACAATTCCTCCTTTTTGTTTTTGAACTGTAAACACAGCTGCTATGGATTTTTGCAGGGCCCTTTGCAAAAATCCAAGCAGACGGGGGAAACAAAAAACATCAATCAAAACCATCAACAAAATTAACATTCCCATTCTTAATACAATCATTCTCATCCTTCATCCATCTATAAGTGCTTTTAAATTTCTTAACTATCTTCTCCTAGAAAACCTTAAACTATAGCTACCCCAAGTGCTCCAAAGGAGATGCAGGAATACTAGAACAAAGGTTCCAAAAACCTGCATTGTTCTGATCAGTGCAAATCAAAACCACAGCCTTTAATTACTATAAAAACATATTAAAACTGACGAAACACGTCCTGATATATGGCCTTAGCCAGTGTCATCTGCATGTTCTGCTTCAGCTGCGGAACCATCCATGCTGTCCCTGCCTGCACGCTCCAGATAGGGTTTAACACAGTGAGCAGGAACCCATCGAGGACCATTATCTGTCAAAACACAAGCATAGCCCCTCCCCCAGGTTATTAGCTCCACTGGACCAGACCACATACCAGTAATTAAATCCTTGACCCATACCTTGACTTTTCTACGGAAATCTGTTTGCTTAGAATTCAAAGAGAAAAAATGGTAAAAAATTGGAGATAATTGTGAGTCAGGTAGGGGACACAAAAAGTTGAACACATAAACAGCTTTGTCTAATCTCACTTGAGGTCACTCCTGTTGCATTCCCCCTTTTTTGTTTTTGAACCTGATGTTTAAGAAAACCATGAGCCCTTTCAATGATTGCTTGGCCTGTGGGGACATGTGGAATACCTGTTGAATGCTCAATGCCCCAAGCACTAAAGAGTGCTTGCATTTTCTGTGAAGCATATGCTGGGCTGTTATCCATTTTTACGTGACACGGAACGCCTAGGATAGAAAAAGCAGGATAAAAATGATGAATGGCATCACGAGTTTTCTCTCCTGTAAATGCTGAAGCAATCATTGTGTGAGAAAAGGTATCAAGTGTAACATGAACATACTTAAAGTGACCAAATTCTGGCATTTTAGTGACATCAGTTTGCCAGTCCTCTAAGGTGGAAAGACCCCTAGGGTTGGTACCATAATATTGACACGAGTCATGTGACAGTCAGGACAAGAAGAAAGAATTGATCTTGCTTCACCAGGAGACAATTTAAATTGCTGCTGTAAAGCTTGAGCACTCTGATGAAAAAAATGGATGAGATTAAACTGCCTGCTGCAACACATTAGGTACAGTTTTGATTGCAGCAGCAGCCACTAGAGAATCTACATAGGCATTGCCTTCAACAAAAAATCCAGGTAATGATGTGTGGCTGAGAATATGCACGATGATGAAAGGATGTTTTCAAGCACCAGTGAACGTCCATAACTTCACTAACATAGTGAACAGTGGTTTCTCTTGAATATTATAAAACACTGCTTGATCTAAATGCTTAACCAAATTGGCAATATAGATAGAATCAGTAACTATATTTAGAGAATCAGGAAATAAGGTGAAAGCCAAAAGAACAGCACAAAGTTCAACCAATTGAGGCGTTCCCTGCCGAATCATTGTCTCATATTGCCAGTGATCATCCTTTCTGCAAGCCACGGCTGCTTTTCCAGTTTTCCCTGATCCATCTGTAAAAATTGTTATACCTTCCACTGGAACAGGAGAACAAATTTGTTTCTCTTCAAAAGGAATCTCTTTGGTCAGTTTTAGAACAGGATGAGAAGGCAAATGGTATTTTATTTGGCCTGTTAAACAAGATAAGGTAGATTGTAACTCATGATTACTCATGAAAGCACCATTCAAAACACCACTGTTGTACAGGTATCACAATGGTCACAGGGTTGTGTCCCAAAATCTCATGACAGTGCCTGTGGCCTTTGATGATAATATCTGCAAAAAGCTCATAAAGTCCTGGTGCTGTTTTCCGATATCTGAAAGATAAAATTCCAAAATATGCAGTTGTTCTTCCCAATTATCACTCCATTGACACAGTTTTCCACGTGGTATTTCATGGTCCTTCAAAATAAACAAATGAACACCAACAGAGGTATCTATTTTGATAACAAATTTGTGTGCTAAGGCAAATTCAGTTTCTTCTAGGGTCTTTTTTGCTGCTGGGGTCAATTGCCTCTCATCAGTAGAGGAAGTGATACCTGAGAGCAAATCAAACCATGATTGCATCTGATGATTGGTTATGCCTAAATATGATCGAATCCAACCTATAAAACCAACCAATTTCTGTACATCAGTAGCAGTTTTAACATCAACATCTAATTTCACAGGCTGAGGCGTAACTTGCGTGTTAGTCACCAACATACCTGGATATTTCCAAGGTATGTGTTCCGATCAGACCAAAAGCTTTCAAATTTGTCACAGCACATTGTTTAAGAGCTGACAACTGTTGTTTCTTGTCAGGTGCTAACAAGATATCATCCACATAATGATAACAGTAGCAGTTATTAAATTGCTACCGCACTTTTGACAAGGCCTGTGCCACAAACCATTGACAAATAGTTGGTGAATTTCCACGCCTTGGGGAAGTACCCTCCATTGATATCTTTTATTAGGTTCAGCATTATTTGTGGAAGGCACAGTAAGAGCAAATTTTTCTTTGTCTTGCTCAGCCAATAGAATAGTGAAGAAACAATTTTACATATCAGTGACAACTATCTGCCATTCCTGAGGAATCATTGTGAGTGTAGGAAGGCCTGGTTGTAAAGCTCCCATTGTTGCCATTACAGCATTTATCTGTCGTAAATCATGTAAAAGTCTCCATTTTCCCAATTTCCTTTTTATTACAAAATCAGGGGTATTCCAGGGGCGGAATTGTTCTTCAGTATGTCCTGCTTGCAATTGTTCTGTGACTAATTCTTGTGGAGATGTAAGCTTTTTGGTAGTAAGGGGGCACTGGTCAACCCAGACAGGTTTATCTGTCAACCATGTCAAGGCTACAACTGGATGTTCATTGCCCTGCATCACAGTGCCCCTATTAAAAATCCGTAGTAATCTTGACACCCCATTGAGATAAGCAATCTTGTTCCCATAAACTTTGAGGAGCATCGGCAGCATAGGGTCTGATGTTAGCTTGCTGGCCATCAGGATGTTTCACATTAATTACAATGGCTGACAAGCCACCTGTTATAGCACCACCCAACCCCAAAAGTCCAAAACTTGTATGAGTGAGAGGCCATGATTGAGGCCAGCAAAGTCATGAGAATATTGTGGCATCTGCTCCGGTGTCAATCAAACCTGTTACTGATATGGTTCTTGGATGACATCCACTGGCTGTGAGTATGCATGTCTTTTCTGGACGATCCTCCGTTACTTTCTCAGTCCAGAACACTTGAGGTACCCCTGTTGATCCAAAACTTCCTGTGCTGCGATTTTGGTCCACTGTATTTGGAACAGAACTCACAAAAAATACAAGTTGAGCAATGCAAGATCCTTTCTGAATTGTGACAGGGGGGTCATCACTTGATACCATAGCATGAATCTGTCCTAAATAATCAGCATCAATAAGTCCTAAATGCACATGAATACCTCTAAGTGTAGTACTTGATCTCCCTATCAAAAATGCACTCAACCCCCGTCCTATTGGACCATAGGCATTGAGGGGCACTTTGTGTATTCCTTTTGCCAAAATGGTTTCTGTGTCGGCGGTGGGTATATCAATCCCTGCGGACCCACTTGTTGCCCCTGAGTATTGTTCGCAAATGGGCAGCTTTGCAGTGCTGGGAAGGCCATAATTGCTGCTGTGGTTGTTGGGGTATTTGTGTTCCCACGCATCCCTTTGCGCTCTTCCTCCCATTTCCCTGCAGCAGGTGACCATTTGCATGATATTTACTCCTGCATTGTTTAGCATAGTGCCCAAATTTAGCACAACGATTGCACACAACATCACTGCTTGCAGTTGACTTAGATGTTATTTTCTGGGTATTACACTGTGCCCTTACGTGCCCTTGCAGTCCACAACTATAGCATTTTGATGGAGGTCTTAGAACTGCAGCAAGAGCTGCCATTTTATGCTCCACTGAACCAACTTTTGAGCAAGCCATAATCATTTCAGGCAGTGTGGGTTCCCCAGGTAAGATGTCAATAATCTTTCTACAGTCTGGGTTTGTGTTTTCTTTAGCCAATTGTATACACAATCTGTGTCGCAAAGGTTCATCATCTACCTGTTTTTCAAGAGCTGCAGCAAGCTTTTCCACAAATTGCAAAAATGGTTCTCTCAGCCCCTGTTGTATAGTAACATATCTCTGTTTTGGAGGTGCCATTTCCATTGTTTTAATTAAAGCACTCATGCCAATTTGCTGAGCTTGTGCCAAAGTTGAAGGATCCCACCTTGCCTGTAAATCTGGGTTAGCAAAAGGCCCAATGCCCAATAAGGCATCAACACCCACAGCATGACGAGGGTTGTGTTGAGGCAGCTGCATATTTGTTGAAGCTATGCGCTCAGCCACTCGCATCCAAGTATCTTGAAATAACTGTATTGTACTGGCTAGAACAAAATTGTAGCAAGACACATGATGTCATAAGGTAAAAGCATATCTGCATTAATTACACATATTAATTGCATTACCTCAGGGGAATTAATACCATACTGAGTCACTTTCAATTGGAGATCTTGCACAACCTTCCAGGCAAAGACGTGATGACTATCATCCTGCCCTGTTCCAGGAGCTGCTTTAAAAACTGGAAAAGCCATTGGGTTATCACAGGCAACATTTGCATTAATACTCTGCTCCTGAGGTACTCTTGGAGCACCTAATCTTTCTATCATGTCCCAGTTATTTTCTTCAGCTGCTTTCTTCCTAACAAATTCCCAAAACCCCTGAGGCTGTCAAGGAAGCACAGTGACTTGAGATGGAGGCAAAGTCCATGGGGCAGTAGGGCTAGAGCTATTAGAAGGTGAACTGTCAACAGTTCCTTGCCCCAACTCTGGTGTTACTCTTTACTTGATTCGCTGTCACTGTCAGGTAGCAGAGGGTACGACCTTGCAGATTGTTCACGCAGCTCAGAGGGGAGCCGGGGGCAGACGGCTGGGCTAGAGCAGACGGAAGCAGGGGGGCAGACAGCTGGGTTTTCTCTCTCTGCTAAAGACATTTCAGCTAACTGGCGTAGCGGTGTAGTGTATACAGTCGCCATTCCGAGCTGCTGTTGCAGATATGAGATAAAGAGGTTTAGGAGTCTGATAAGGAGACACTATGGCAGCTTTCCCAGAAGTCTTGGAAGCTTTCCCAGAAGCTTTGGCAGCTTTCCCAGAAGCTTTGGCAGCCGGCCTGGTAATTTCCATGGCACCTGCACCTTCTTCAAGGATGGATTCAACAAGTTCCCCATCAGAGGCCCCATCTGCCTCATCCCCCCTGTCAGTTTTTGTTATCAACCCCGATTCTTCGTCCGCATCCCGCTCTGCTTGTTCTCGCTCTGTTTTCCATTCCTTTAATGCCTCAAAAAGTGATCCCCAAGTAACAGCTAAATCGACAACAGTTTTATCTCCTGCTCGGATGACTTCCCACAGTCTGTCCCTGACTCTTTTCCATGCTTTAACACTAAATGCTGTATCAGGATCAGTGCCAAAACCCTGTGATTTAGCCCACAGCAATATACTACGAAGGGCATAGTCTGAAATCCTAATTCCCTTTTTCCTTAACAAAACCATCCATGTAGCCAAAACAGTCTCTTCCTCTTTAGATAAAGTATTCCCATTATTACTAGTTGGTGGCTCACCTGCTTCCAGGCATCTTGATAGGAGGAAATCAGGTCCAGACCCCCCTGTGGCTTCAACCTGCCACTCTCAGCTGCACCAACGCCGCCTCCCCCTCTACATCCCAGTGGGTCACGGTTTCCAGTCGCTAGGACCCGTATGGGTCCATGTAGTAGTTTGTTTTGGGGGGGCACCGAGGTGTCCCCGGAGGGTCCCCTAGGCTGTGAGTTCGTTGGCAGCAGCAGGCAGGCAAGGAGACTCCACACGGCTTTTGAGGGTGCTAATTAGAAGAGGGTTTATTAGGGGTCCCATCCCTGGGAGCATGGTGGTTACTGAGGGGGAAGGGGAAAGGGGGAGGGAGCGGGAGAGGGAAAAGGAGAGCCTAGGGAAGGGCCAAGAGGGGAGAAAAAGGGGCTAAGGGAGGAGAAAGGCTAAGAGAACGCCTGATCTCACTTCCATGGTTTAAGAGGGAGAATGAAAATGGGTGTGGAATCAGACTTGTGCCAATGGGATTACAGATACATGATGGTTCAGGGCAGGACCACAGGCTTGGGATATACCATACATTTTGGAGGGGTGAGACAGAGCATATCACTTAAATAAAATGCAATACTACAGGTCCAGACCAAGTGTGTTGTTCAGTTATTGTTTCACTCGCTGGCCACCGGATGTCATAGAGGTGGTCACAACACAAAGCAGAGACCACAAGCAGTCTCAGATGGCAACTCTTTATTATTGAACATGGCTGATCTTTTATACACTTCCTAATTGTTTATACTACTTGTACCCTAACTGTTGGCCACAATAAATCAACATATCACCATTGGTGAAAGTTACAGTGACTTCAGCTAACTTTCTAAAAATATTTCATCCAGCTGCAGAGTTCTCTTCTTATCTTTATTCATTTCCTCACTTCTCTTGGTCTCCTTGGTTGCAGTCTTGGAGAGAGCTCCTTCTCAGCTTCTTCTTGCTTCTCAGCTTCTCACTCCTTTAGCTAACAGGCCCGCTGTTAGCCCCTTCCAATCCATGGGTCTCCAAGGGGCTGGAATGAGGCCCTGTGGGTGTCCATCAGACTCTGGGCTTCCATGGGGCTGGAATGGGGCTCTGTGGGGCTGGGACACAATTCCATGGGTCTCTGTGGGTGCAATCCCCCCAGGTCTCCACACGAGGTTGCGAGTTTATGGCTGTGACCTCCTGTCTGACGGGAGCGTCCGTGGATTCAGTCAGGATGGCTACGACGGGCGGGATTTCATCTCCTTTGACCTGGAATCCGGGAGATTCGTGGCAGCCGACAGTGGTGCTGAGATCACCAGGAGACACTGGGAGGGGACCGTGGCTGAGGCACGGATGAATTACCTGAAGCACACCTGCCCAGAATGGCTCCGGAAATATGTCAGATGTGGGCAGAAGGAGCTGGAGCGCAAAGGTGGGAGCAGAAGTCTGTGGGTAAATGGGAATGGAGGACTTGGGAACACTAATTCCAGTGGGAATTCCATGGACAGAGCTCACTCCAATCCCATTCCAGTGGGAATTCCATGGGCAGAGCTCACCCTAATCATATTCTTGGGGAATTTCATGGGCAGATCTCACCCCAGTCCCATTCCCATGGAACTCTATGCGTGAATTCCACCATTATCCCATTCCAGAGCCCCCTGATGTCCATGTGTCTGGAAAAGAGGAACACGGGACGCTGATCCTGTCCTGCCACGCGTACGGATTCTACCCCAGCACCATCGCAGTCAGCTGGATGAAGGGGGATGATACCTTGGATCAGTGGCCGGAGTGGGGCGGGATCGTTCCCAACAGCCACGGCACCTTCCACACCTGGGCCAGGATCGAGGCGCTGCCGGAGGAGCGGGAGCTGTACCGGTGCAGGGTGGAGCATCCTGGAATGCTGGAGCCCGGGATCTTCGCATGGGGTGAGGCTGGGAGTGTGGGAATTAGGAATTCCCAAATGGGGATTCCTCTCCCCCTCCTCACTGTCCCGTGTTTCCAGAGCCGACATCTGGTGGGAATCTCACCGTGGTGGTCGCTGTGTCCGTCATCGCTGCCATCCTCATCCTCACCGTCCTCATCGGATTCGCTGTCTGGAGGCTCCAGTCTGGTAACACACGGGATGGGGGTCGGGAAGGGGCACGGATCCACCCGGTGCCATTCTGGGAATCCTGTGCCACCGACGCTGATCCCACTTTGTTTCCACAGGGAGGAGGGACAGGAAAGGATACAACCCGGCAGCCGGTGAGTTCCAGTGGTGGATCCAGCTCTGGATCCCCTCTGTGCAGATTCCAGGATGGATCCTGGGGTTAATCCCTGTGTGTGATCTGCGCTGGAATCTCATGGATTTTCTCTTTCTGCAGGAAAGGACGTGGGAACCAACGGCTTGACCACAGGTAGGGAGCAGGATCGGGGTGGGATTCCAGAAGGGGATCAGGGCAGGATGGATGGACTGGGATCAGGGAGGGATTCCAGATCAGAGCAGGGTCCAGAGCAGGATCAGGTGGAATTGTAGAGTGGGATTGGGGCTGGATTCTGGAGCGGGATCAGGAGGGATGGATGGAGCAGGATTGGTGTGGGAGGGATGGAGTGGGATCAGGGAGGGATTCCAGACAAGAATCTGGTGGGAGGGGATGGAGTGTGATCAGGAAGGGATTCCAGACAAGAATCAGGTGGGATGAAATGGAGCAGGATCAGTTGGGACTCCAGAGAAGAATTGGGGCAGGATGGATGGGGTGAAATAGGTTGGGATGGATGGATCAGGGTTGGGGCAGAGTGGGTGGAGTGGGATCAGGTGGGATGGATGGAGCAGGATTGCAGCAGGATTGGGGTGCGGTCAGGAGAGCAGCTCCTCCTCTCCATGGGCTTCAGCCAGGTCCATCCTGTGGAATGGGGACAGGGACAGGGTGACACTGTGACCCTCTCTCATCCCGACAGGAATCACCGCCTGAGCAATCCACAGAGCTGGATCTAGCCCCTTCCCTCTTCCCAGGAAAGCTGAGAGCTGCCAGCAGAGCTCATCCCGCTGCTCTCACCCACAGCTCTTGCTAATGGATCAGAGCTCATCCCACTGCTCCCACCCACCCCACAGCTCTTGCTAACGGATCAGTTTCCTGTTTTCCAGTGTTTTGAAGGCAAGAACCACAAATATTCCCAATGCTTCACTTCTGGTGTGAAATTATCCTGCTTTGGGCAATAAATCCTGCTTTGGGCAATAAATTCAGGTTCCCTCCTCCAGTGTCTGGCAGTTCATCTCTGGGAGCCAGGAATGGGAATGGTGTCACTGGGAGCAGGGATGGGGACAGCAGGACTGGGATGGGAACACCAGGAGCAGAATGGGGACTTGCCAGCCACACCCTGCTCCTCCCCTGGGATTAATTTCCCGCTCCGTGCCCCATGTCCGAGGTGTCCCCAGGAGGGTTTGGCTGCGTTGGGCTCCTGGAGGGGAAGTGCGATGGGGGGAGGGGTCAGGCCAGGCCTTGTTGTCCCCAGTAGTCCTTGAGTGTCCCAAAATCAGGGCTCGAGATCTCGGAGGGGCTCCCTAGCCATGACACGAGGACAAGATGGCCATGAGAGTGACCATGAGTGACACAACCCTGAGATGACTATGACCATGGGATGACCACAACTGTGACCATGACCATGAGATGACCATGACACAACCACAACCCAGACCATGAGATGGTTTGGACCAAGAGATGACTATGGGTTGGCCATAGCACAACCACGGCCTTGAGGTGACCCTGATGTGATCGTGGCCATGAGATGACCGTAAAGTGACAATGACATGACCGTGAGATGACCATTACAGTGAGACGACCCTGAGCATAAGATGATGGTGATCCGGAAATGACCATGACATGACCATGACCATGTGATGACCATAAGGTGATCATGACAGGGATGACCATGAGATTACCATGACACCACCATGGCCATGAAATGATGAAGGCCTTGAGATGACCATGACTGTGACCATGACATGATCTTGACCAAGAGGTGACCATGAGATGACCGCAATCGTCTCACACCATGGCTATGTGGTGATCAAGACCATGACGTGATCATGACCATGAGATGATCATGGCACAACCATGGCTGTGAGACAATTGTGACCATGAGGTGACTGTGAGATGACCATGACCATAAGGTGATGGTGATGACCACAACTGTGGGAAATAAGCCTTACAGAACAAGGACCTTTCCCCCCCTTTGTTCAATCCTGTTCACTTCTGTTCACTCTAGGAAGGTTCAGCTGTGTTTGGATGGCCAGAGAGTGGGTTGGTGGTCACCTTGTGTGTGAGACAATGATTGGTTGGGGAGATGCATGGACCACATGATCAGAGAGCTGATTGTGTCAAGGGACGTGTCAACAGCAACACTGCAGTAACAGGCAGCCACTGCGTGCTAATTTTGTTTAAGTTTGGGTTAAACTTGCTTAAGTTTGGGTTAAGTTTTATCATTGTGACCACTAGAAATAAAGGGATGGGACTATTTTCAAGCTAGGAACGATTTATTGCTCAGATAAATATCAGCCTCGGAGGCTGTGACATTTTAGAGGAGCAAGCTTTCAGCCATAGCTCAAGAGTAATCACAAGTTTCTTTGTTACAAGGCAATATATAACTTTTTTAACCAATAGACAGTTGCCACAGGGTTTATTTTACTTTTCTAACCTATCACCTTTACTTACTTCTGCTGCACTGCAGATACTTTTATCCAATGGGCTTCTAACTCACAGGCACACATATGCTTTGTCACAACTTTTTTAAACTCTTGGCTTTTTCCATACAATCACACCCCCACATTATAAACCCTTCACTGTCTTACCCAATACAGTTTCTTACTTACTTAAGGCATATTCTCACCTATAACTATAGAAATACAAGTTTATGATTTTTCTGCTTAATATCTGTGTATTGTATTTTTACATCAATCTAAGCTTCTTCTGAGGCTGCAGATCAAATCTTTCAGTGTCTGTGGAAGTTTCTGTTTTTCCAATTTCCACAAAGTTTCAAGTATAAAAAGGCTCAGTTTGTTACAATAAATGATCTTTGGAGCAAGCAAGGAGGTTCATGTGTCTTCATTGACCATTGGTACACATGACCATGAGATGGCCATGACGATGACTCAGCTATGATCCTGACCTGGCCATGAGATGACCGTGTGATGACCATGACAGTGACCATGCCCATTAGGTGATCATGACCATGAGCATGACACAATGAGCATGAGATGGTGACCATGAGACGACCATGACCATGAGCATGAGATGATTGTGATCAAGGACGACCATGAACATGAGATGATGGTGATCAGGAGATGACCGTGACCATGACATGACTGTGGCCATGAGCTGACCACAAGATGATCATGACCATTTCACGACTGTGAGCATTTCATGACCATGATACAGCTGTGAGGTGATCAAGGTCATGAGGCAACCATGACTTAACCATGGCCATGGGGCCATAAAGACCATGAGATGAGCAAGAGATGACCATGGCCATGATACAGTAATGACCATGAGATGACCATAACAATGAGACAACCATGAGCACGAGATGATTGTGACCAAGAGATGGCCATGAGATGACCACAACACAATCATGGCCACAAGACCATTGTGACCATGACATGATCATGAGATGACCATGACCATGTGTTGACCATGACTGAGATAACCTCAACATGACCATGAGAGGATCAAGACCATGACATGAAAGTGACCATGAGATGGCCACAAGATGATTATGAGATGACCATGACCATGCAATGAGCATAACACAACCATAACCTTGAGATGACCGTGACCGTAATATCAACTTGACAGAACTATGACCATGACCATGACCATGACATGACCATGACACGATCATGACCATGAAATGATGGTGATCAGGAAATGACCATGACCATGAAGTGACCATGAGATGAGTGTGACCAAGAGATGACCATGAGATGACCACAACACACCACAGCCATGTGTGCTCATGCTCATGACATGACTATGAGATGACCATTACAGTGACATGACCAAAACCAGAACCATGGCCACGATATGACCATGACATGACCACAACATGACCATGGCTGTGAGACAATCATGACCATGAGGTGACCATGAGCATCAGATTATGGTGATCAAGAAATGGCTGTGATCATGAGATAACCACAACCATGGCCCAACCACAGCTGAGAGATGACCATGATAAGACTGTGGCAAATGAGTTGAAGATGACATGATCATAAAATGATCATGACCATGGAATGACCATGACCATGACACAACCATGACCATGGGGTGACCATTACAATGAGATAACCATGACTGTGAGATGACCAAGAGCATGTAATAATTGTGACCCAGAGAAAACCATGAGACGATCACAACACACCATGGCCACGTGTGATCATGATCATAACATGACTGTGAGATGACCATTACAGTGAGATATCCATGAGAATAAGATGATGGTCATCAGAAAATGACCATCACCATGAGATGGCCATGAGGTGAACAAAACCATGAGATGGTCATGACCATGACACAACCATGACCATAGGATGACCATTACAGTGAGATGACCATGAATGTGACCATGACAGGACCGTAACCATGAGATGACCATAAGCATGAGATAATTGTGACCAAGACATGACCACAATACAACCATGGCCATGTGATGAGATGATGCCTTAAGTTTTAGCTTTCATATTTTCCAGATTTTGTACTGCATTAGTATATAACTCTGAACTTCATATAAAGTGTTAGCAAGATCTCTTGTGAGTGACAGCGGGACTGGGGGGACACATGCCCCCCCCAAAATCAGCTTGGGGACAGAACGGGGGGTCCCAGCTGGGCCCGAGGCCACAGGGAGAGGCTGCAGCCGGCGGCGGCTCAGGAGCTCTGTGGGCAGAGAAAAGGGGGTGAGCCCGGGCTAGGGGCCCCGGGGGGAGCACACACGCTCCAGGGGAGGGCGAACAGGACACCCAGGACCCCCCCTCACCTTTTTGCACAGGTAGAAGCTGAGCCCCAGTGCCAGGAACATGAAGCCCAACACGGAGCCCCCAATCCCAGTCAGCATCTCGCTGTGGGTGGTGTCCAGCGGCATCTCTTGGCGGTGTGCAGGGGTCAGGACCCTCCAAAACTTCTCACAGACACCCCAAGCACCCTCCAAGCACCCTCCCAGTCACCCCCGGCCCACCCAGCACCCCCTGAAACCTCCCCTCAGTCCCTCCCCAGCCTCCCCAGGACCCACCAAAGCCCATTCTGTCCCTCTCAGGATCCCACAACACCAACACCCTCCCTGTTGCCCTCCACAGCCCCAGATTCCAAAACCCTCTCCCAGTCCCTTCCCAGCCTCACCAGGACTCACCCAGAACCCTCCCAGTCACTTCTCAGCACAACCAACCTCAACCCAACCCCGGCTTTGCCATTCCTGATCTTCTTCCAGCCCCTCCAGGCTCACTCAAACTCCCTCCCAGTTACACCCAGCACCCCCAAACTCTCTCCCAGTGCCCATCAGGACCCCCCCCCAACCCCATCCCACCCTCCCCAGCATCCTTCAAACCTTTTCTCAGCCCTTCCAGACCCACGAGCAACTCTCCCAGTTGAAACCAGGCTCTCTCCAACTCTCTCCCAGTTGCTCCCAGCACATCCCAGTGCCTCTCCCAGCACCCCCAGTGCTTGCCCCGTGCCCCAATGCTGGTTCAGGGGTGCTCCAGGCTGACGTGCTCCACCTGGCAGCTGCAGGTGACCCCACACTGGGGGCAGTTTCCAGCAGCACCAGCAGCTGGTGGCTCCAGTCCCCACTGGGAACCACATCGGTGGCCAGCACAGAGAGCTCCTGCTGGCCCTGGAACCACCTCAGCTGGATGTGGGCAGGGTAAAAATCCATCACGGAGCAGAGCAGGCGGCCGGGGCCGGGCTGGGAGCTCGAGGGCACCAGCGAGATGGACACGGTGGGATGGGCACTGGGAGAGAGCAGGGACACACTGGGATCAGGTGGGGGGAACTGGGAGAGAGAGGGGATATCGCCGGCTGGGAGTCTATGTACAAATCACGAACAGGACGGGACCGCTAGGAACGCGTCTTGAGCTGTTTTATTTTCCAGCATCAGTCTCATTACATGGTTATGACAATGGGAAGATGCCAGCAGCTCATATCCCAGGCAGCAGACCAAGAACTTAATGTTACAACTTACTTTATAAGTTTTTTGACCAATCACACAAAGCAGAAGCATATTGACAGTAGTTCTATCCAACCACTATAAGCACATGTACTTTTGGTTAAAACAATGCTTGCTTATTTCGAATGCAATACCTGTTTGTAAGCCTTAAAACACAATGCACAGAGCTCCATTATTAAGCTTAGAACTTCCTAATATCTTGCTAGATATACTTTTTTGCAGATTAGGGAGTTATTCTAGACAAGTGTTATACACAGACCATTGTTCCTTTGTCCTTACGTTTCTACTTTTTACATAATTTTTCTGCTAACTTATTTTATGGCCACTGCTTAGCTCTAATCACAGTTCTGCTGTCTCTGAGGCCTGCCTTTCACAGCTTTCCCAAAACCCTCTGATTTTATGAATTCTCACAATTCCCCCTCTTGGTTCACCTAAAGAGAAACCTTCATAACCGTGTCATTTATTAACTACTTTGCGTTTCGTAGCTCTACTATAACATATCAGCTTATTACTTACTTAACGCGTCTTTTTGCTTGCACCAAGCATTGCTATCTTACAACACAACAATTTTAATGCTGTGGAAGTCCAGTCAGTTCAAAGGGCATGTGTGATAACAATTATAAGTTATTGTTAGAAAAAAATCTCGTCTTAATTCAAAACCTTCCTTCATGTCTACACCTTCATCCATCATCTCTGTGAGATTTCGAGAACTCTCTGTGAATCCATTTCCTACCTCTGTCTCTTGTATGATAAAAACTTCTTTGGTAGTTTTGTCCATCATTCGTCGCACACACCAGAGTATGCAAGGTATTACTACAGTATCACCAGCAAAACACCCAACACATATAGACCTATTTTACAGAGTTCCCTTAGCCAAGGTGCAAAGCTCCTTGGAACAAATCATCTAACCAGGACCCACCATCTTCTTTAATTTGAGCTGTCAAATCTTTCAGCTTTTGTATACTTTTGTGGATGGATTCAGAATGATCAGACAGGTTCATACAACACAATCCTTCAAATTCCTCACAACCATGTCCATGTGCCAGTAAAAGAAAATCAACTGCTGCTCTATTTTGAAGGGTAGCATGTCTAACACTATGAACATCTGTCATCACATCACTGATTGCAGTGGATGTGGCATTAGTTTGTTTACTCAGCCAACATGCAACACAATCTAATTGTTTCAATGCCATTGCTGAAGCCAGATGGGGTAAAAACAAACCTGCTGAAACCCTTTTGGCAGCATTCCAAGGCATGAAATCACTCTTACAAGTCTTATCATAATGATGAGCAGTTCTCGTTCCCTTATGTTTTTCTTAATGACTGCTTTAGCAGTAGGGGCTATCCCAGTGAGGATCCCAATGCTACATGGGCCACCTTCAAGGCGTGATGGAATGCCTTGCCAAGCCAAATTTCCACAAAGGAACTAATATCCTTTTGGCAATTGTCGTGGATATTGGTCAGCCTCGGAAAGCACATCCCAACTGTTTGAATAATTACACCAAAAACTTAAATTTCTGTATGCAAAATAATGAGGATTAACATTATACTTTGGAGGATCACCTTCTTGCCAATCATTAGCTGTAAATGTAAGGCAAAAATCCATTTTTAAAGAACCAAGGCTTTCTAATTCCTGGGGTTCAGAGACTGCTTTGGAAAGTTCTTTGGCCCAAATGTTCAAATTCAATACATGACTGCTCCCATTGTCAATTTCACCAGGCTTACTATTAGATTGCTTTTTGATCAAAGGAAAATCCTTTACTGGCACACCAACTAGACATGTTGAGAAAGGCTTTTCTGGTTCCGACATATGGTATCTGAGCCTGCAGCCTTGGCTAAGGTCACCCAAACATTTGTTTTTGGTTGTTCCACAGGAAATTTGCATTACAAGAAGCAATCAAAACCAACCAACACCAGCATAGCTTTCAATTTTGCTCCATCCTTCTCATGAGCTAATCTTTGGCAAAAAATGTTCCCATATGTATCAATTTGAAAACCTTGCTTTTGACCTAAAAATAAAATTTCACCTTTGAAAGTCCAATAGAGGGGATCTATGACGTAACAAAGCAAAAACCACGCTTTTGCCAAAAATCAGCTCTATGAAACCAACAACTGACACATTTAAAAATAGCACAAAATCAGAGTTTGCATGTTCCAACGATGAACAAGGCATGTCAGGTGTGACCTGTGATCCCTGTGTTGGGCTCACATCTGCGTACTTGCTTCTGTGGTCTTGGACTCGTCAACACATTCTGGGGTGTGATACGGTTTGACGTTTTTCGCTGGGACCCACTTAATTCCTGCACTTGTAGAGACAGAAGCACACCCTTTGCCCCAAGTGATTAATCAAAAAGGACCTTCAATTTGCCCAGTATCAGGGTTTCTAATTAAAACAGGGGGATTTTCTTTCAGTTTTGCCTGTGTGTTATTTGAAAAATGTCTAAAAATTGGTGGGTTGGGTTCTGCAACAGAACTGTTTAAAAAATTAAAAACATACAAAGCTTTGTTCAACCTCATCTGTGGTGTGACCTCTAGTCCCCACTTCTGTTGATCAAGAATGTGTTTTTATGTTTGATGTACTCTCTCAATAATTGCTTGACTCGTGAGAGAGTGAGGAATACCAAAGATGTGATAAACACCCCATTCTTTTAAAAATGTGGTCAATTTTTGAGATATACATATGGGACCATTGTCAGTTTTTACTTCTTGGGGCACACCCAATGAAGCAAAACTTGCAAGAAATGGTGATAGGCATGACTACCTGTTTCACCTGTGTGAAGAGAAGCAAAAACTGCACCAGAGAAGGTGTCTACTGAGACATGAATATTTTTAAATTTACCAAAGGAAAGGTATTTAGTGACATCTGTTTGCCATAACTGCAGGCTTTGCAAGCCTCATGGGTTGACCGCTCCTGTGGAAACAGGAGGCTGCACAAGCTGGCAGTCAGGGCAAGTATTGATGATGGCTTTAGCTTGACTTTTGGAAATTTGAAACATTCGCACAAGTGCTTGTGCATTTTGGTGAAAAAAGGCATGACTCAGTTTTGCTTGTTCAAAAATGTTTGGCAAAGTGTTTGAGATAACCATTGTCAGTTTGTCTGCTCTCGTGTTTCCTTCCACTAAAAATCCAGGAAGCGAAGAATGAGCCTGATGTGAGAAACAAAATATGGATTAGTTCTGTATTGCAAAGTTGTATAAAGACATGAAAGCCAACGATATAGAGTCTCATTACTAACATCCTTTAAAACTGATCCTTCTATTCTTTTAACTACATTAGCAACATAAGCAGAATCTGTAATTAAATTAAAAGGTTGTGGAAAGAGCTGAAAAGCCCGAACCACAGCTGCAAGTTCAACAATCTGAGGAGATCCTTCTACTGTTTGAATATCTGACTCCCAAGCATTAGTTTTTTGGTTCAACAAAGTTATGACTGATTTGTGACTTTTGCCAGATCCATCAGTGAAGAGTTATTGCATTTAAAGGTTCTTCACTTAACATAGGTTTCTCTCTAAAACTCAATTTTGCTTGCAATAATTTGTGAGCTGGGTAATGAACAGAACAAACACCTGGGAAGTTCAACAATGCATACTGCAAATCATCATAATTTTGCATTGCCCAATCAAGATAATATTTTTTCAATGGAAAATAGATAACTGCAAATTCTTGACCTGCTAAACTTAACAATCTTGTTCTGGCCTTAATTACAATTTGTGCCATCATCTCTAAAACTGTAAAAATAGTCTTTGGAAACCTATAGGGAAGAAAAATCCCTTCCATTATCAACAAAGGATCTCTCTCAGAAGGGTCCCACTGAAAAATGAGAACACAAAGTTGCATTTTTTTCTCCTAAAATTGCAAAAAAGAAAGGATTTTCTGGAACACAGTGATGAGTTTGTCGTCTTTGGAGAGCTTCCATGACCTTGTCAAGGGCTGCACGAGCTTCAGGTGTAAGAGTTGTAGGAGAGTTGATGTCACAGCTTCCTCTCAGTAAATTGAAAAGTGGACCCAGTTCATCGTTGGTAATTCTCAATGTTATGAATAGAAAGTTGTATTTTTTTTTAAGTTTCAGAGTTAAAAAACCACGTCAGACCGGGTCAGACTCCTTTGGTTTCGTTGCCAAAGAAAAAGTTTCTAATTACCCGTTAATGGCTGATGATTAACTATTGTTCCTCTGATGCTGGCCATTTGCCAAAAAGATACCAAGGGAAGCCCTCCAGGGTAAAGAGAATGGGCAGTGACACCAGAGACAACATGCAAATGAGAAATGCATTGCACCCTGGGTTTTTACAGTTTTGCAGTTTTTACAAGAAAAAACCCTAAAATCACGAGCCAACAAGTGACTTAAGTGACATCTAAGGATGGGAGCATAGTCCCGTACCTGCTTGGACCTTTTTGTTTCTCACCCTAACCTGAAAAGAAACTGATTAAAGAAACCCCCCGGGTTTTTAAACAAACAAGCTGTCCTGGCTTGTAAAATAAGCATGTATTCTATTTTTGCCATCTGTTGGGGGTTAGGCAGTTTTTCTTATCTCTTTCAAGCACAATGACACTGCCAGGAAGATAATCTCCTGCTAATGGGCTATTGAATTACTCACTGTGGCTGGTAAGATTAGTTACATCATCCCATTGGGAGATGCTCCACCCAGAGGGAGGAGCCAAGCATCCCTGCCACCATAAAACAAGCATTTCTGAGACCACAGACAGCCTTCTTCGCTGGATTTCCCAGAGGAATCAGGAACCAAGGCCCAGCTGCTCCTTCGCCGCATTTTCAGAAAGGAACTACACCCTTCTGCAGATCGCCGCTCCAGGAGGAGCAGCCACTATCTGGCTGGACTACTATCAACACCCAGACTTCTCAGGATGTCAGGTTTTTCTCACTCTGCCAGTGGTTTTTTGCTTGTGCTAAATTACATTGTTATTTAGTTTTTTTTCCTTCCTAGTAAAAAACTGTTATTCCCATATCTTTGCCTGAGAGCCCTTTTAATTCTGAAATTGTGATAATTCGGAAGGAGGGGGTTTACCTTTTCCATTTCACAGAAGGTTTTTTGCCTTCCTTCACAGACTTCTGTCTTTTCAAACCAAGACACAAGCCAAGGACTCCACGACTCTCCCGTGAGGACAGAGTCCCCAGCTCTGCCTACAGACCAGCGGACAAAGCTGCATCATCCTCCTTCTTCGTGCCATGCCTGGGAGCAACGGCGGTGTGGGCGCAACCCATCGATTTCTCCCCACCTGAGCTGATTCTTCTTAATAAAGGCATTAAAAAAGGAGAAAGGGCTCCTGCCCATTTATTTCACTCAAAACAGGTCTGACCAAATTGATTTCTCCTAGAAGCTGTTGTAAATCTTGTAGATTGTTGACATTGGTCCAGAGCTGTTGTATCTTCCGTGGTATAATTTGTTTTTTCAGTCATCTTCCATCCTAGATACTTCCAGGGTGGAACTTCTTGGATTTTTGTTGTAGAAATTTCAAGTCCAGCATTTCGGATTTCAGTAACAACACTGGCATGGGTTTGCTCCATCTCTGTCTGCATTGGAGCTGCGATGAGCAAATCATCCATGTAGTGTAGAATCATTGCACCCAAAAGACCTCAGGACCTGAGGTACCAAATGGCACAGACATAAATGAATTGTTTGGAAAGTTGTTTTGCTTGGGTGTATTCATGGATAGAAGAAATGCAATAGCTATAGGTGTTTTTAGTGGAATTACCACAGGAACACTAAATGCAAGAGCTAAAATTACTAGCTCTTCATTACAATTTACTGAAACAATGGCAGGAAGGATTGAAAGGCCAAGAATTTTGTTGCTAGCTTTGCCTAGAATCAAAAAATCTTGTCTTTGTTGAAAAAGATTGACAATTCCAGTAGGAATGCTTTCATAACAAAAATTATTTAAAAGGTGTATCAATTTTGAGGAGGCCAATTCAAACCTTGTATTTGAGGGTATTGAGCTGGAACCATTTGCGGAATGGTTGACTGTGGGATAAATGATTGAGGTACCAATGCCACTTGGCTGGGTAATTGCTGTAAGGAGGTACCACTGCTTGTGTCGAGGCACGGTGCTAATCCACGCTCTTTTTTGAGTTTAACGACAAAGGTTTGCCATTGATGTTGAATTGAGAGTGACAGTGCTTAGCAAGATGCTTCCCTTTCCGACATCGAGGGCAAATAGAAAGTTGTTTAGGTTGAATTGTTTTTGTAGGGCAATCCTTTTTGATGTGTGCTGGCTTACCACAAGCAAAGCAACAAGCCTTTTTACCAGAGTCCAACGGTACAGTACCAACAGATTTTTCCAAAGTTTTTGTTTGTGCTTCTAGGGCCTTTTCAAATTTTTCCATTTGTTGTGCTAAATTATTTCCCAATGTTTTTCCTAACTTTTCCTGACATTCTGCAATCTGCTTTCCAAAAGCATTGACTTGCACGTTAGCAAGATGTTGTGAAGAGGCAAGCTTACTGCAAGCTGTTAGCATCTGTGTTACAGTTGGAAGCTGATCAGGTAAAGTTAAAATAATTTTTCTACATTCTTCATTAGCATTTACAAAAGGAAGGTTTTGAATAATATAGGAATGAGCTTGTTCATCTGGACATTGATTTTCGACTGCTTGGGTTAATCTATCTAGGAAAGAACCAAAGGACTCGGTTTCACCTTGTCTGATAGTAGTATAAGTATTTACATGGGTACCAGCTGGCTCAACTGAAAATAAAGCTTTTCTAGCAGCATCTTTAATATTTGTTAGTACATCCCAAGGCAATTCCACTGCTTGATTTTCTGGTTTATGGAAAGGTGGATCACCTGCTAGTTGGGTAATATCTATATTCTCATAGCGAGTATTTTCATAGCTTTCAACCAATTTATTAAGAAGTTTTTCCACTGTAATTCCCATAAAAGATATTGTGAATTGGTTAAAATCACGGAAGCCACATTTCAACAATCAGCAGGGACTAAGTCATAAGAATTAAATACACTTTTCAACACATTATTAAAATAAGGAGAAGAGAACCCACTTTCTTTCAAAGCTTGATGGAGCTCTTTTGTATCATGGTGAGACAGAGTTGCATATCATGGATTTACATCATTACAACCATATCTTACAGATAAGGCAAGGAATTGTTTCTTTGAATCCAAATATTTTTCTAAATTTGATTAATATTAGACCAATTAGGTAGTTGCAATGGAAGGTTTACCTCTGATTTAGATTGTGTTTTGTTTTTCCCTCTCATCACTCCTGTTTCTGTTACAGAAGAACAGGTAGTGTTGTCACAGTCATCAGCTGTCCCAGGAACTCTGCCAAGAAGCTCCAAGTTCTTTTTGGCAGAGGTGTGGCTGCAGCAACAAACTTTTCTGGGAGCCCTGCCAGGAAGGGCCGGGGAGCAAAGTTCCAAGGTCTTGGCAGCAGCGCTGCCTGAGCAACATGCCTCCCCGGGAGCCCTGCCAGGAAGGGCAGAGCAGAGCTCCACAATCCCAGCAATGCCCCCCCTATGGAGGTAGCGGCCAAGGAATGTGTTTTATTGGTTAAAGAAAGAGAACCAGAGTCTGATATATCAGGCCCCAATTCAGTAAATTGCATTTCATTAGAATCATACGAATCGGGCTGCTCTCAAACTGCAGGTCCCGAATTTGTATTTGTAACACTTACCAGTGGGCTGTTACAGGTTCCACACCCTATCCCCACACGTGGGGATACAGCTGGAAAACTCTCAGCTCCAAGCTGCAGTCTCAATATGCTGTTTTCCCCCCCTCGCTCTTCCTCCTCCGGGCAGAGTCATCCTGGCCCTGCTCGGCCCTTGGCTGCCGCCCGCCGCCTCTGTTCTCCCCATTGCCCCTCCTCTGTAGGCAAAGACAAATCCAAAGCCTCCCCACCACCTGTAACTGGAGGCTGGGGAACCAAAAGCAATGAAAACCCTGGAAGAGGCTTGGGGGAGGAAGCTATACAAAAAGAATTCTCAGAACTACAAAGCAATCTGCCTGCCTGAGCCTGATCTGAGGGGATGGCTTCCCGGGAAGGGGAAACAGTGGCAGGAGTGACCCCCACAGCCCCTCGGCCAGGCAGAGCAGATTTGGAATCCCCCACGGCAGACTCCCCCTGCACAACTTCAGAACACGATCCGGCCGCAACTTGTTTGGAAGAGGAACAGGGCACAGAAACAGCAGCCCCTGTTTTGCAAAGCCTCCCCAAACTTTCATCTCCTGGACCCGCTCGACTCCCAACCTCCCCAGAACACGACCCCTGATCCCCAGAATTCTTGGAACATAATGAAAATCCTGAACGCTTTCCCGGGAAATCTGGGGATGGACTACTCCATGGAGGAATGGAGGACGCCTGGTTGCAGCATCTGTGACACAGGGAATAATGGAAGAAACAGAGAACACGACAGAAGCTAGAAGCTGATCTGATTCCCCCTTCCCGGGGATTGGGGTGCTGTCCACATTGCCTGGAGAAACCCTGGACACACCCGAAAGGAAGGAACCCCGAACAAAACCCGAAATCCCCCCAGAGGAGGACAAAGACCCAGCACAACTTGGAATTAAAGTCTCAGAACCAGATGTTCTGTTTTGGTGGTCGAGAAAGTCTCTATTACGATCATACTGTTTAAAACTCTCCATTAAAGTTCTGGAGACAGGCATTAGTTTGACCAAAGTCTCTTCCTTTTTGAGAGAGACTAGATTATAAATTTTCCAGTTTATCTGATCCCAAAAATCAAAGGCAAAAGCAGACTTCAAGTCTATATTTTCAGTATTCGCTTTTACCCAGATTAATGTCTTTCAGTTCATGTTTTGAGATGTCTGAACGTCCTTCATCCTGTAAAATTGTCTCAAGCCGGTAAAAAACATTCCATTCTGTTTTAGATAAATAATTTCCCATCTCGTTGCCCAAAGATCCCCCCATGAAGCTCAGCTCTGCGATCCTGCAAGATCCAAACCTACACACACAGAGAATAAAACCTCCCAGGGACACCAGACGATATTTGGGGCTCAATTCCACAATCTGCAAGCTCCAAACACACCCCAGTATAAAACCCTCTCAGGGACTCCCTGATAGATTTGGGACGAGCTCCCCCTCCCTGCTCACCTCCAGCATGAGGTGGGGGCGATGGTCCCGTGGCTGCGGCCACAGGGGGTACTGGAACCTCCTGCTTCTCCTTCGTTTTCTGCTCCTGATCCTCCCCTTTCTGCTCCTCCTTTTCCTCTCTCCCTCCTCCTCCTCTCTCCCAATCCCACCTCCTCCCCAGTTCCTGCCTTCTGTGTATTTAGAGTGGAGAACCTTGCTTGTTTTTAGAACTAGAACAAAGATCCCAGGTGGAACAAGGCTTGCTGCTTTTAGTCAGAAGTATCAGTGACTAAAGGTCACGATTCCTTTGCTTTGGTGCTGTCCTTGTTCCTCCTCAGTGTTCAGGCTGGGCTATGGGGTGTCCTTGTTTGCTGCATTTCCCGAGTTCCTCTTGGATCCTTTGGGCAAGAGGATGTGCCCTGGGAGGGTTCTTTGTGCTCCTTTGTGACAGGAGCACAGGAGAAGCTTCCAGGCGGTTTCCGCGTCAGCTGCTGCTGTGCTGTCACAGGAACACTGCTACGTCCCCGTGGTGTTCCCGTTGCTGTGGGACACGGAGGCCTCAGTGTCCAGAGTGGCTCTGGGCTCCTTGCCGGAGGATCCTCCTGCCCGAGGCATTCTCAGCAGCCAGCCCAGCCTGACGGGTGTCCTTCTGTGCTTGCAGGGCTACAGGCTGCAGACGTGTGCAGCGCAGCCAAAATGATCCAGCACGTGCTTGCTGCAGTTGGCACCCTGTACACTGTGGCTTATTCGGGGTATTTTTTAACCCACTTGGCACGTAAGTCCAGGTTTTGCCTCGGTGCAGCATCTGTGCCTTTGGCCTTGCTGTGTGCTTTCTGTTCCCCCTCTGGAGCTGAGCAGACTTGGGAACCAAATTGCCATGAAGACACCATTGCTTTGGGAGAGCTCCTGCCAGCAGCTGTAGCTGAAAAAGGGGGTGTCTGCAGCCAGCAGGGCGTGCACAGCATTTGCAAGGAGCCCTGGGGGGTTCTGTTCCCTCAAGTGGGGACTCTGTGCCAGCAGAACCTGGAACTCCCTCCCTTTGCTGCTCCAGCCAAGAACTGACCCAGCCCAGTATTTTGTGCTGTTCTCTTGCTTGCTGTGGGAAGGGACTGTGGCTCCTGCAGGGATGCTGTGAAAGCAAAATGCTCTCTCGGGGTTGCCTTGCTCCGTGGCATTTCCCACCACAGGCAGTTTATCTCCTAACAGCTTCTGGTTCATGTTCCCTCTCCCGTTGCAGGGCACCTCATGTCTGGATCCCAAGCAGCTCCTCCTCCTTCGGTGAGTGGGAAAGGAACCTCTGGTGTTTGGAATTGTGCAGCAAGTTGTGAGCTCGGCATGTGGCACCTGGGCGCCAGCCTGGGAGGCTGAAGGAAAGTTCCTGTCAGGTCTTTGCAGCAGCAGCAGCAGCAGCAAAGGGATGCCCAGCAGTTTTCTCCTTTTCTGCTGAAGAGCTTTTGAAGAGCTGCAGGTCTGCTTTTGCAGGCAGAGGATTGCTTGCTGGCTTTAGCCATGCTGGAATATCAAATTCCCAACAATAAGTGGCAATGTTTACTTTAGCCCAGTGTTACTTTGAACAGCTCCAAACCCAATTTCTGCTTAGTGCAGCTGGACGTGCAGCTGAGGATAAATAAGGTGATAACTGAGATAGAACTTCCCGTCCCTCACGCTGCCCTCTGTCCACAGGGCACAAAAGCAGCACCAGCACCTCCTGTGGCTCCCTCTGCTTCCAAAGAGGAGGCCAAAGAGGAGGGAGACAGCAGTGAGCTTGCTGCTGCTCTGGGGGACGATGGTGACCTTCCCTCAGTGCCGGGAGATGACAGTGAACTTCCCACTGCTCTGGGAGACGAGGGCGAACATCCCGCGGTGTGGGAATACAACGGCGAGGCTCCCGCGGTGTGGGACAAGGACAGTGGACATCTCCCGGCGTGGGACGAGGACGGTGGATGTCCCCTGGTGTGGGACCAGAATGGCCCAGCTCCCACGCTGGGGGATGAGGACGGGGGACATCTCCCAGTGTGGGATGAGGATGGAGGACATCTCCCAGTGTGGGATGAGGATGGGGGACATCTCCCAGTGTGGGATGAGGACGGAGGACATCCTGTGCCTTGGGAAGAGGAGCATGAACCTCTCCCAGAATGGGAAGTGGACAGTGAACGTCCCCTGGCTTGGAAAGAAGATGGCAAACCTGCAGCGTTTTGGGAAGAGGATGGAGAAGCTGCAGAATTTTGGGAAGAAGATGGAGAAGCTGCAGCCTTTTGGGAAGAGGATGGAGAACCTCCCTCTGCTTGGGAAGAGGACACTGAACCTCCCTCTGCTGTGGGATCCTGGGCTGAACATTCTGACAGCAGCGCAGCCCTGCAGGCAGAGGGGAGAGGGGAGTGGTGCCTGATGCAGCTGAGTACGTCTGCTCTGTTCCTGGGTGCCCGAGCAGGGTGCTGTGTGTGTGTCTCGGCATCAGCTGCACCCAGTGCTGCCCTGCAGCTGAATGTCCCCGAGTCATTTATTGTCCTTCCCCAGCTGAGACCAAGGGGCTCACGGCCCCAGGGAGTGGGGCTGCCTTCTGGCTCTGCTGCAGGGCAGCTCTCACTCTGGGAGGGAGCGTCTTCCATGTGGTTTCTTTCAGGGAACATCGTGAGCGAGGCGCAGCCTGCCCAGAAATACCTGGAAGTGGAGCAGATTGGCCAAGGGTAAGTGCACGGCAGCTACTTCTGCACAAGCAGGGCCAGGTGTTGTGCTGGTGCAGGATCAAGTGACAAGTCAGGAGAGTTCCAAACACCTGCAGACACTGGGCTGCCATCCTGCTGTCTCTCAGTCCTGATCAGAATTGATAGCTGTGGGCAGAAGGCCCCTGAGGCTGGCAGTGTCCTGCCTGCAGCACGGAGCAGGACCTGGAAGATCTTCTGTCCTTGGAACTGGACTGCCTAAAAGAGCAACTCACCATCTGGTGACTGTCAGAACACAGTTCTCAAGAAGATTTCTTTCAAATATTTTGCTTCAAAAAGTATCCACCAGTCAGGATTATTTACCTAATGGTTTAGAAACAGAAACCAGAGATGAACTAATAAGTGCTCTATTCTAGCACATGTAGTAGAACCCAGACATTCAGTAACAGACACAGAGCTGATGCACTCGGGGGGAAAATGCATCACCTGCCTGATGGCAGGGCCCTTGTGGAACCTGCAGGTCTTAGGCAGAAAATGGAAAAGGATGAAATGCATTCTTTTCCAGCTCTTTAGACACTCATTTCTCACCTCAGGTTTTGAACTAAAGCAATTCAGGGTGGACATTTGGGATTTGCTGCAGCCCAATTCCTTCATGTTGGGTCTCAGTTTTCCCTTGCACACCTTGCCTGGCACAGGGCTGGTGGCTGCTGCGCTGTTGTTGGAAGGGTCGATGCCCCCAGGTGTTTGTGAACGCTGCAGGCGGCAGAGATCTCCTGTCTGGGCTGGCTTTCCCTGCCAGGGCCTAAAGCGCTGCTTCTTTCTTCTCTGCTGTTTTGTCTCCAGGGCTTTTGGAGCCGTTTCTAAAGGACTCGACAGGGCCACTGGAGGAGAGGTCAGTGCCAACACGCCCAGCACGTCTGGCCGCTCTCCAGGGCTTTCCTCTCTGCTGGCAGCTGTGGCTGGAGCTTGGGGGCCAGCAGAGCTCTCCTGCACAGGCTGCTCCTCTGAAGGCAGAGCAGTGTCAGCCTGCAGAGCACAGCTGGGACACACTTGGTCCTTCTGAAGTGCCCAAAGGAATGCAAGGAGGGCAGCGGTGTCTGGCAGAGCAGGACACGCTGGCTTGGTCTTGATATCTAAAAGTGGGATTGCGTCAGCTGCTGGAGACTGAGGCCAAATTTATCTTCACCCCTACCTCAGAGGGGAACAATATTTAGCAATTTTTCCATCCTGCCTTTCAGCTTCAAAGGGTACCTCATGGCCTAATTAGGGAGAGATCCTGCTCGGGCCCAGATTGGAGTTTTAGTCCTACTTCAGCTGTTCGCAGAAGGAGAGGGAGAGAAATGAGAAGATGGATGTCCAGAGCCAAGCTCTCTCCTAAAGCCTGCAGTTGTGTTTGGCTCTGGTGTCAGTGACAGCCTGTGACAGGGATCACCTGAGCAATGGATGTGCCTGTTTGCTTTGTTGTGCAATCCCAAACAGAGCAGCTGCATCTGGAATCATGACCAAATCCCATAGAATTGCTAAAGGGTTCCCAGCTGTTTTATTCTGCTCTCACAGAACCAGAATTACCTCCTGGCTGCAAAATGAGTTTGAATAATAGTAGGAGTGTTGCAGCCGTTTGAGAAGACTGTAGGTGCAGAGAATGTTGTTAGAGGCTGACAGCTGGGGGACCATTTCTGCAGAGCTTGCAAGGCCCAATGTCTCTGGCCATGTGTCCTGTAAGCAGCCCCCAGTCAGCAGAGCAATGGGCTGTGGGAATGGCACTTGCTGAGCTCTGGTGTCCCATCCCAAGGCAGTTTGGCCCAGCCAGGCTCCATCGCTCCAAAAAGACTCGCTCCGTGTTTGCTGTGGCCTCCTGCCACAGACTCCTCCAGTTCCAGGTCTGCCATGTCCCTTCAGGTGGCCATCAAGAAAATGAGTCTCACAGGGCAGAACAGGCAACGAGCTGTGAATGAGATCGTGCTCCTGAAGGACAAGAAACACCCCAACATTGTCAACTTTTTGGACAGGTGAGTGCTTCAGGTCTTATCCCATGCACAGGCCCTGCGTTACCCTTTCCTGGCATCTGTAGTCTGTAGCCTGTTTTGAAAATGCCTGACCCAGCCATATCTCCCCAAAACAACAGCCTGGCAGTTCACACCCTCCTTGTGCTTTTGTTGCTTTGGTTTGGTTTTTCCTTCATGTTGACCCCATTTGCTGTGTCTCACAAAAATTGCTGATAAACCACAACAGAAATTATTTTCCTTGGCTTCTTCTTCCCAGCCCTTTCCCATTGCTACAGATGCCAGGAAGACCAGGTTCTTCTTTCCAGAAATGCCTCATTTGCCCATTTTTCCTGGCCTTGCCTGTTTCTGAAGGGACTTTCTGAAAGGTTTTCTGACTGCTTTTGTCCCAAGTGCTGCATGGCCTCCTCCCCTGGATAACCCTGGCAGTTCTGTTGCCTTGCTCTGGAGGGAATGGTGGAACTGATGAGTTCAGAAGCTGAACCAGCTGGGACCAAGTGTTGTGGTTCCACATTGATCTGGGCAGTTGCTAAACTGCATTTTCCCCTGCTTGCCATCTAAGGCCTCTCCTTTCTCACAGGTGTCTCCTTCTCCTTCAGACTGTGCAGATTCCAAGGGCTGGGCAGCCTGGCAGGAATGTCTCTCCATCTGATTCTGTCCTCACTGACAAGTGACCTGGAAACAAAACTGCACTCCAGGCTTTTCCACGGGGGAATTGAGCACTGCACATTCATCTCCATGCCATTGTTTTCCTCTCCCAGCTTCCTTGTTGATGGAGATCTCTGGCTGGTCATGGAATACATGGATGGAGGAACTTTGCAGGACGTTGTCAGACAGACACGCATGGCTGAAGGAGAGATGGCAGCTGTCAGTCGGGAGGTGAGGGATCCTGCTTGTCACTCCCATGCCTTGGACACGATGGTCCTTCCAAACAGGGCGTGAGAACAGGAGTGGCTCCGTGCTCAGGGCTTTGTTTCTCTGTTGTTTTGATGAGCTGGAGAAGAAAGAGCCTCGGCAGTGAACAGCCTGCCAGCATCACTGCACTTCTACTCTGTTCTTGCTCTCTCTCCAGCTCTTGTGGTACTGTCTGTCTTTTTTGGATTTGATTTGCTGTTCTCAGCTTTGCCTTGAACCGTTTGCCTGGAGCTTGTGTGCACTGCACTCCTGGCCTGTCACAGCAAAGCTGCTGCTGGCAGAATTCTAAACTGTCCTTTCTTGTGTGATTTATTCCGGCCACTGGTTTTTGCCCTCATGTTTCTTGCTCTCTCTCAGTGTCTGCAGGGCCTGGATTTCCTCCATTCCAAGCAGGTGATCCACAGGGATGTGAAGAGCTCCAACATCCTTCTGGGAATGGACGGCTCTGTCAGGCTGGGTGGGTGTTCCTGGCCAGGCACGGCGCTCCCAGGCTGCGGCTGTGGGGCTGCTTCCCAGTGACGGCCAGAGCCCCACAAGGGCTGCTGGGGGCACTGCCCGGCCCCTGCTGCCAGCTGAGAGCGGCTGCCCGAGCACAGAGCTCAGCAGAGGAGCAGGGCGTCAGCAGTGCCTTTGCTCTGGCTGTGGCCCTTCCAGAGGGGCAGCAGTGGGAATCTAAAGCTTCAAGGGAATCAGTAACAGCCACTGCATGAAAGCTGAGGCTTTCTTGAAGGGTCCAGTTCTATCTTTCCTTTGTTGGACTTGTCCAGCTGACTTCACTACTGCATTCTCAGGTTGAAGGTGGGGAATCTTTGTGCTTGGTTTCCTCATTCCAGCTGCCTTTGACAGTGTTTGTTTCTGTCCTCAGCTGATTTTGGCCTCTGTGCTCAGCTCAGCCCTGAGCAGGACCAGCGCAGCTCCATGGTGGGCACTGCTCACTGGATGGCCCCAGAGGTTGTGACCAGATCTCCTTATGGCCCCAAGGTGGACATCTGGTCCTTCGGTATCGTGACCATCGAGATGGTGGAAGGAGAACCTCCTTACTTCAGGGAAACTGCGGCCATGGTAAGAGGCAAATTCTTCAGGGGTTGCAGGGGCCTGTGAGCACAGGGTGACCCTGCACTGGGAGCAGCAGCTGGAGGTTCCTGCACATGGGGAAGGGAATTCCCACAGGACTCCAGCCTCAACACAGAGGAATATTCTGCAGTCTCCAGCACCAATTTGCTTTGGGATTTATGTTGTTGGAGCTCTTCTGGCTGTGAGGGTGACCTGAAAATGTGAAGCAAGCGCATCAGCTGTAATGTTATCTTGCAAGAAAACCCCAAACTAACCCCAAATCCCACCCCCAAACCCAACAAATTTTCTGCAGGAGTTTCTAAAAGAGGTTTGGCGTGATGATCTCCACCTGATTCTTTTCACTGGGAAACTTGTTGAAAACATTAAGATGATGGTTTAACATCCCCCAAGTCTAACATATTTCTTTCCTAATCCAAGCTACTTTGTCCATGTCACCAAGCCTAAGCTTTCTTCATCACAAACCTCCTGTTTCTTGACTGGCTGCTTCTGGGGTGGGGCATCAGGAATGCATTTACTTGGGTGTCAGTGGCACTGCAGAGATGCACTTGATCTAAGAATCCTCTGAAATAACACAGGCAGACCACACTGACTCTTGAAAATGACATATAAAGCTGGTGTGCACATTTGGAGAAGCAAAATGTGCTATTTCTGATGGAGGTTCCTACTAAAAAAAAGCCAGCCAATGAAACTGGCTCTCAAGGCGAGATCATTTGGATGTTGCGATGGCTGTGGCAGCACCAGGGTTTGGTTTTGGGTTGGCATGGAGAAATGAGCTCTGAGCAGCATCTCTGCCAGGGAGGCAAGTGCCCCTGGAGCTGGGGCTGAGGGCCCAGGGTCGATGTGAGCACGTGTGGCTGTGAAGGAAGCTGGCAGAGCGCTGAGTTTGCTTTCCCTGCAGGCTCGCGCTCTGATCCGGCAGAACGGGACCCCGCAGCTGCAGGAGCCCCGGCGCCTGTCGGCTCTGCTGCGGGACTTCCTCGAGTGCAGCCTGGAGCCGGACGAGGAGCGGCGCTGGGCTGCCCAGGAGCTGCTGCAGGTGGATGCCAAGGGCTGCAGGGGAAGCAGCAGCGCCAGGGAGGGCTTTTCTTGGGGGGCCCCCTCCCATCCTCTCCAGTCTCGCTGCTTTCCACACGCAAAGCAAGCAGAATCCTCGCCTGCTCTGCCTTGGCAGGCTCCTTTCCAGCTCACCTGGACCTGCTGCCCCACAACGAGCAGGGACATCTTCCAGCAGCTCAGGGGGCTCAGAGCCCTGCCTGACCTGAGCTGGGATGTTCCCAGGGAGGAGGCACCTCCCACATCTCTGGGCACCTTCTGTCACTGTTTCCTCACTCTCCTGGTTAAAAAATTGTTCCTCAGATCTACTCTGAGCCTGCTTCCCTCTCCTGAGTTTCAAACCAGTTCCCTTTGTCCTGTGGCAACAGAGCCTGTGAGGAACTTGACTCTGGAAAGTAACAGTTCATTTCCTTTTTTTAAATTCTTTTGGCAGCACCCATTTTTAGCATCAGCCAAGCCTCTCTCCAGCCTGACCCCTCTGATCACTGCAGCAAAGCAACTGAGGGAGCAGCGGAGGAGATGAAGCACTTGAGGACAGCTTCTTGTTACAGCAGTTAGGACAACTAGTTAGTTTGGTAGTTAGCACTGCTAGTTGGTTATGGTAGTTAGGAGAGTGTGTTTGTTATGGTTCTTATGTTAGCCTGTTTGGTATGGCAGTTGTTTGAATAAAAACTCTCTTAAACCTCAAGTCCCTTGACGTGTCCCTTCCTTCTCCCCCTGTGGCTCAGCTGCCCGCAGCAATGTGAGGGGAGAGTGGGCCCAGCCTGGCCCAGAGCTGAGCCCAGCAGAGCCCTGGCAGAGCCCAGAGCAGCCTCGGCATCTGCAGAGTCAGCCTGGAAGGAGGCGCTTGGAGCCTCCTGGGCTGCACCCGACTCTTGGTTACAAACTGTGTCTGCTGGAAAATGCCACCGGCTCTGCAGGAGGGCACAAGGGGCCCGGGGAAGGCCCAAGTGCTCCATGCAAGGCAAAAACCTGCCCTGGGCTTGTTATAAATACCTATGTAGTGTTGGCTTTGCTATTATGTATTGACTTCTGCAAATTATTCTCAATCACAACGATTTTGATATAGTACAATTTGTAATCCCTTTTAACTTTTAACTGCTTTTGCTACAGTATAATTTGTTCAGCTTTTTTGTGGCCAGTGCTCTGGCCCCTGTGTAGCTTGTATCCTCAGGACATCATTTATGGATGATATTTTAGTTTGTGGACAGTGTGATAAACATACATTATAGTTTTGGATTTTGCAAAACATTAAAATGGATGCTCTATGTTGTGCATTATAATGTTAACTTTTGCAGAAGTAGCTGTAGTTGTGAAATGATAACCAATGCTTTTATTTTTGTAACTAACTGACAATAATAACTCAGAAATATTTGTGAAATAGGTGATGTTGATTTGAAGTACTTGTGGAAATAGCTAAAACCATCTGCGTGGTCAGATAACATTTAAGGAAGGGATGTGATGAGGACCCCTGCCACTGAGCCTTCCACTGTCAATAACTGTCACCTGCTGAAACCACAGAACAGGGGCCCTTGTGAGGAAGTGACACACAACCCTCACAACAACAATCCACGATTCCTGCACGTTCTCTAAAAAGGCAGGACAGGGGTCAAACCAACTTAAAGAATTTCTGGAACATGTAAATGAGTTCAAGCAAATCTTTGAACATGTATAATCATGATGGATGTGTATTTGACCAATGCAGTGGAAAAAGTAGTTAAGAAGAGTTGCTGTGGTTAACCAGTGTGCCTCTGGCCATTGCCAAGCACCCAGCGCTCTTGATGATTTAGTCTCTTACTACACCTTATTGACCTTATAAACATTCTAAAGAGTGAGGCTCATTTCTCACAAAACCTAAGGTGCTCACCCCTTGTTTTCTCCCAAGCAGGACTTGTCAATCTTAAACTTTGTGTGGATGGAGGAAAATGAGACTGCAAAGAAAAGCGTAATGCACTGATGTGGAGGCCCAGAGGCTTAACATCAGAGTCTGAATTCTGCAGCTGTGAAGGACTGGTCCCAAATAAGAATAATAGATTTCAAGGTTACGGTGAGAAGCTTGCTTCTCCCACAGATCTTTGCAGGCATATGCTGACTCATGTAAAGTTATGTTACCCTATTGGCCTGTTGGCCTAATTACCCCAGTTGAACCCCTGTTACCCATCTCTGGTTAGTCCCTGGAATGTTCTCCTCTCTCTGTCCCTCCATTGGCCCTCGTTTACTGCATTCCTCCACCCCCACGTCTCTATTAGCTGACCTGACCCTTAACCCCTCCTTTGCACCATTTTCCCCCATATCCATTGGACCCTGACCCTCAGCTCCACCCTCACTACCCCATATAAAAATCCCCTGTGCCCTCAGCTTGCACCCTGTCTTTGTCCCTGGGCCCTGTTCAGCTCTGTGCCCTGTTCCTGCCCCAATAAACCCAGTTTGCTGCAGACCCTACACAGAGCCATCGTGCCTCCTTTGTCAGCTTTATAAAGCAGCCGTGAGCTTGGGGCTCCTGAGTGCCGGACGCTCCAAGGGCCTCGGCAGCGCCAGGACGCTCCAGCCTGGGACAGCCAGGCAGCTGAGGAGGAAGTCACTGCCCCTTTCCCCTCTCTCCTGCTCCATCTCCCAGCCCAGCATGGCTGCAGGACAACCTCACTACCAACGCCATCCTGACAGGGATGGACTGGGGGGATTGCCTTCCCCTTCCCTCTGCCAGGGAGGCAAATCCCATCTTCTCCTTCTCTGCCCTCCTTCCTCTCCTCATGTTGTCCTTCATCCATCCACGTTCCTTTCCCTTCTCCTTCCTCCCTTCTTCCTTCCTCTCCTTCTGCCTTTTCCTTTTCCCTTCTCGCTGTCTCTTCCTCTCCTTGTCCTTCCTCCCCCAGACACTGAGCTGTGGACAGAGACCAGGGAGAACAAATCCCTGCCTCAGAACCTCGTGGAAGAGGCCATTTGGAACGGCTCCAGGGCACAGGAATCCAAAGGGGAGGAAAAGCCCCAGAGATCCCACACGAGGAGGGGCTGCAAAGCCAGCCCGGGGAGCTGTGAGGAGGTAAAACCCTCCCTGTGCTGGGAAGGGTGTGGGGAATGTGAGAAGAGCTTCAGGCAGAGCTCAGCCCATTCCTGGCACCTCCAAAGACAACAGTGCTGGATGCAGAGATCCATGGGGATACATAGATCCCCCTGCAGATCCATGGGGATGCAGAGATCCCCCTGCAGATCCATGGGGATGCAGAGATGCCCCTGCAGATCCATGGGGATGCAGAGATGCCCCTGCAGCCCCCGCAGGAGCCACGCTGGAGCACGGCGGTGCCTGAGAGGAGGCTGTGGCCCCGTGGCCAGAGGGGCCCCGCTGGAGCAGCCTGTCCTGGCAGGACTGAGCCCGGGGCACAGTGACCCACGCTGCAGCAGCTGGAGGGGGCTGTGCCCATGGCATGGACTCGGGCTGCAGAAGTTCCTGCACAAGTCTGCGGTGGGAGAGAGCCCAGGCTGCAGCAGGGGAACGACTCCTGTCCCTGAGCAGAGGGAGAAGCCCCGGGCATGAACTGAGCACGGCCCCATTCCCTGTCTGCGGCCCTGCCGGGGCAGGAGGTGCAGCGGGAAGGAGGGAGCCGTGGGGAAAGCTGCATTTAAGGGTCTGCACTTACTTCTCATTATCCTGCTCTGAGATTTTGGAGTTCTCTGTCAGAAATCTCTCCCCTCCCCCACTCATGTACGGGGTTTTGGGGCGGTTTTCCCTTTTTGAAGGAAATCAAAGCGATGCACGGATGCTCCTGATTAGGGGCAGGAGAAGCGAGGCTGCAGGGCTTCCCGCTTAGGCGGAGGCACGGCAGGCGCAGGGCTGGGAAAGGCGTGGCGGGAGCTGCGGAGCAGTTTGTTGGCGCTGGCAGCTCAATGCCGCCGCGGGCCCGGGCCCGTTCCAGGGCTGTTCCTCAGCTCCGGCTCTGCCCTCAGGCAGCGCGGGGGGCGCGGAGAGCGCGGGGCGAGGCTGTGCCGCGTGCAGAGCCCGCCCGTGGCTGCCATTGGGCGGCGGTGGCGTCAGTCGTGGGTGCGGCGCGCTGATTGGCGGGAGCGGGGCGGAGGCGGGCCCCGGCGGCGGGCCTCGGGCGGCGGTGGCGCAGCAGCGGCGGCATTGGCGGAGCGCGTGTGCGGGCCCGGGAGCGGCGGCAGCGGCCGGAGCCCGGGGAGGCGGCGGCGGAGCTCGGAGGCGGCCCCGGCGCAGGTGGGAGCCGCGCTGGGCTGTGCGGGGGCTCGGGGCTGGCTGCGGGCCTCGGGGGCGGCAGGGGGCTGGGGCGGGTGGCTTGTGCCGTGCCCGGCCCGTGTTGGCCCTGGGCTGAGGGCGCTGCGGGAGCGGCTGCCCGCGGTCTCCTTGCCGCCGCTGCCTCGGCAGGAGCCGCTGCCGGAGCAGCGCTGGCTCGGCGCGCTTGCTGTGGGCAGGACGGAGGTGGCTGCCCCGTGGCCGGGGCTGTGCGGGGCAGTTCCCGTGGCCGGAGGTTTCTGTGGCCCGAGGAGAGCGAGGAGTCCTGGAAAAGTGACTTTCTTGCTGGGCAGAGGCACAGGCCGTGGGGCATTGGCCAGGCGCTCTCTGCCATTGCTGTAGTACGCAGCCTCCTTTGGATCCTCATGGTTGGGCTTCCCAGGGGCTGGTCCATAGTGTTGTAGGAATTGTTCTGGTGACCGTTCATGTTTTTGACACTTTTGGGTGCTCCCTCCTCAGCGCTGCATCACCTGAGGACTTTTCTCTAAATAAATCATCGCATGCTTGGATTCCCAACTGATTTCCTGAACTTGTGGTCGCTGAAAACTCCAGTGTCGTAATGCACACGATATAACACAGACATTGAGAGCACATGGTGGAGTGGGCAGAGGGATGCTTCCCCCCAATTATTTTAGTGACGTTTTCTCAGCATTCTCCATTTGCTGCTTCCCTTTGCAGCTGAACCCATTTCTGTTGCAGAGTCAGATATCCTCCCCATGGGCTCTGCCTTGAGCTGTGCAAATCCCATCAGTGCAAGCAGGCAGAGCTTGGGGTGAGGGGCAGAGGGAATGAGCCCAATTCCTGCCCCGGGCAAGAGACCCGGGTCCATTGTCCACACTTTGCCCCAGCAGTGTTAATTTGCATTTCTAAAGCTCCTCTCCTGGCTGTCTGGAATGAAGCTTCTCTTTCAGGGCAGTAATCTGGTGACTCCTGTGTTCCTTCCCCCCACCTCCCATTGCTTTTTTTTGGTAGCTTCTGTTTTTTGGGGGTTTTTTTTGATACTATTCTGTTTAACTGTTTCGGAGTTAAAGGGTCGCCTTTAAACCTCTTCTAGTTTTTAAAAATGCAACTTGAAATTGAGCATCGAGAAACCCAGATCAAAATTGTGCTATCACTAAAGACATGCACACACATACCTAAAGAGCCTCTGGTTCTCTTAAGAATAAAAATTGATTCTGACACCCCTGGCCCAAACCTTATTGACTGTATAAAAGTATGATTATTTAGAAACAAAAAAGTCTTTATGTTATATACTTATCACTGCAACTCTCCAGCATTTCTAGTATTAGAAACTCAAGGCATTATGTGATTCTGGCCAGGATGTGCAACACAAATCATTTCATCCACACACAGCCCAGCTGTGCAGAGAAAATCATTCCATGACACACGGCTTTTACTAATTTTTCCCTAAACTTTATACCATCCAAAACTCATAGAAATGCTCTGGTTCGATGTTCATTGCTTCTAAGATGTGTAGTTTTTTATATTTGGTTTCCTATTGGACCCGGATTTCTTCCCCTCTGCTTTTCATTAGGTCCACACTGGTGGATTTCCTTCTCAGCCTTTTCCAGAGCAGGTGTCTCCAGCTCTGCCGGGGGCAGTGTCTGGGGTAGCTGTTGGTTGCTGTTTGCTGCTGGGCGTTGATGTTTTGTTGCTGGTCGTTATCTCTGTGGGTATCTTTTGGGCTGTTGCCAGTCTGTTGGGATGTTAAACTCATCTCTGTTCAGTGGTGAAACATCCCTTAAAAGAAACCTTTAAAATTCCTTTCCCCAAGGCAAAGGCAAACCAAGCCTGAGTAGAGGAAGAAGCTTTAAAAGAAATAACCTTGGTGTATTTTCCATCAATGCCACGGCAGGCAGCCCAGTGTGTGAGTGTAGGTGAGAGGCAGAGTGGAATTGTGCCGTGGTGTTCCCCAGCAGCTGTGGCGAGTGCAGGCCCAGCCAGCGCTGAAGCTGCAGCAGGGGCAGCAAGGATTGGCCCCGGTGGCTGGAGCTGGCAGAGGAGGGTGGCCAGGCCGAGGATTGCAGCAGAGGATGTGTGGGCAGGCGCAGGGGCTTGGCCCGCTGTGGAGCCCTGGCTGCTGCTGCGTTGCCTTGAGTGCAGGCTCAGGGGCGGCCTGCCATCCTCCTGCTGCAGGCGGGAAGTGCAAATCTCCGGGCCTGCAGAGCCTGGAGCCCAGGCTGAGGGGTCCCCCCGTGTTCAGCTGTGCTGGCGGCTGTTTCTGGCCTCGGGGACACTTGGCATGGGCCACTTGGCCACCTGTGCTGCTGCTTTGCCCTGCTTAAGCAGGAGCCGATGTCCTGGCTGGGTGTTGGGAGCAGCAAAGTGCCAAGGCAGGCTCTGTGCCAGCCCAGCTTCCTGTGGGAGAGATTTCACAGGAGCCAGGATTCTGGCCGCAGCCTACCTTAAATGTACATCCCTTATCTGCACCCTGCACTAGGTGGAGAATTGCCAGTGTAAGGAATTCCAGACTTGAATTATAATTGAGATAATTGAATATCTGCCCTGAATATCTCTTCTTCTTGCCAAAGCCAATGGCAAAAGCCATTCCCATGGCATCTTGGTTTCTATCAGCAGTTTCCAAAGGTGTTTCTTTCTTTCCCCATTCATTCTTTCTACCTGACCAGAGCTCTGAGGGTGCCAGGGATTATGGAAGTCCCATTGCATTCCTAAAGCTGCCATAACCCCCGAATGATCTTTTCTGTAAAATGAGTTCCCCTGTCTGAGTCTATTGTTGCCACAATTCCTTCACTTGGAATTCCTTTAGAAATAGCTTAATAGGTGATCCAGTGGATGCTGAAGCAGTCAGAATTGTTTCTGCCCCCCTGTTAGGTGGCATGTTGTCAGCAGAAGATATTGGAGCCTTCCTGCTCAGGGCATTTCAGTGCTGGGCTCTCACAAGCACACACAGCTCTGCCTGTTGAGCTGACCATGAGGGGAAACGTGTGCTCTGTCTGATTCCTTTTCCTTAATAAGAGCGTGTCTTGTAACTCTTTTCCCTTCTGCTGCCCTTGCAGAGCCATCCATAAACACATTTTCTCCCTCAGGCCAGGGAATGTGTCATCAATCTCTCCCAGCCTGGGTCTGGAGCTCTGTCCCTTGAATGCAGTCCTGGGTTTCTTGCCAGCCCCTCTCCAGGCTTTTCAAACAGGAGGCTGGGTTAAACCCTTCCCCTGTCCTCAGTTCTAAATCCTCCTGTGCCACTGAACAAGTTTCATCCTGTAATACCCGAGCACTGCTCCTCCATTTAGAGGCTCTTTTGGTTGTCAAAGCTTTAACTTGATGCCAGGCTTGAACAGCAAGAGATCCTTGTGCCATCAGTTTTTGGGCCTGAGTTCCCATGAAAGCTGTGTCTGCACAATTCTAAGACAATGAGACCACTCGTTGGGTTAACCATTTTAGCCCAATAATTCCTTTGGCATGTTCCTGTTGAACATCCACCTATCATTGAAATTCTTTTTCCTTGTCTAGGAGGGCCAGGTCAGGAGCCTCAGTTATTCTGCTTTTTAACTCTTGAAAATTCTGTGTTTCCTCCTGGTGTCCATCCATCCAGTGTTCTTGACTGCGGGGTTTGGAGAGATGCCTCTGTTGTAGCCTTGCTGCAGCCCCACCCTCAGGCAGCGCTCAGCTAATCAGAGCGTGTGGGTGTTCATCCCTGGTGTTGGGCCCCTCAGGGCCTTCCTGGATGGGGGAAACCCTCCTGAGACAGTTCTGTGCCAGGAAAAGGAGATGCACAGGACTCTTTCGGTCTCAGCTCCTGGTTTATTGTTATCTTTTCTGAAGTTTTGCCCGCTGTCCACACCAGACTCAGCTCCCAAGAAAGGCACAACAAAATGGCTACAAGATGTACAGATTCAAGGTCTTTTAAAGTTGCTTTATCAAATAACTCTTAAAACGTCCTTTATTTCTATTTATCCACCAATAACTCATCCCTTGACTTTCCACGTAACCTCTGCATTGCAGCTTTATTCACGAATTATTTTGTGCCACCAACACTGCAGAAAATGGAGCAGACAAAGAAGAAGAAGAAGACAGGGACTACGCCCAAAATCCTCCATCTTGCTTCAGGCTATGTCCATAGTAAAAAATCACGGAAGCTGAATTTCTCACCCAGTGACATACTATACTACACTGTATTATCTGTTTCACACTTTGGTAGACTCTAGTCTATCTTGAAGTCCTGGAAGCTTTCTCCATGGGCAAAGGTCAAAGGCAGTGTTTCACTGGGGGTCAGAACCCCTCAGAGCAGACAGAGAAATACTCCCTGTGCCCTGGGTTCCCACAGGAGCGCGCGGCGCTGATGACTCAGCAGTGTCCAGGCAGCTCCCAGCGTTCCCCACCTGGACCCCCCTCGGCCCCAGCGCCCCCCGGGAGGGGAATTTGGGGAGGTGGGAGTGGGGCAGCGCCAAGGCCGGGCCCCCCGCGCTGTCCTGGCGGGAGCGGCTGCAGTGGGGACCGAGTGCGGGCGGGAGCGGCCGAGAGCCCAGCGCTGCCCCAGCCCGACCTGCCCCAGCTCCATCCCTGCCCCTGCGCTGGGATGCTGTGGCTTTGGGGGGAAGAGGGAGCCGGCAGTGGGTGCTGGGCCTGGGGCAGGAGGAGAAGGGAAGGAGAAGCAGGGTTGAGGAACAAAATGGTCAAACGCTGCACGTGGGAGGAGAAGGTGGGATTGTGCAGGAGAAGGAGGAATAGCAGGAGGAAGAAGAGTGTGAGGAAGAGTAGGGACACATGAGGAGGAGTAGGAGCAGAAACAGGAATCAACACAAGGTTGCACCTCTCCCTGTGTCTGCAACCTCCCTCCTGCCCCAGGCATGTTTTGCCCCCTCACCTCGGCATGCAGCAGGTGACCAGGGAGGTGGTTCCCCAATTTTCATTGGGGTGAATCTTGGTGTTTCTGAGCTTTTGTGGGTTAAATGTGGGTGCTTTGGATTTTTGTGGGGGCTAAATCTTTATATTTTGGAAGGGTTTTTTACTGAATCCTGATGCTGAATGATGTTTGTGGATTTTTTGATCTCTGTCTTGATGTTTAGAGGATTTTTGAGCTCAGTCTTAGTATTTTGGTGATTCTTACAGACACAGGATGCCCAAGGACTTCATGAGATAAAGTGCGGCAAGGAGTCCGAGGCCCTCTCATCTCGTATTTTCCCCCAAACCAGGATTTTTCATTCCCATGGTGTGTCTGGATGGAGGAAGAAAAGCCCTGGAGATTCCGCACGAGGAGGGGCTGCAAACCCAGCCCAGGGAGCTGCGGGGAGGAAAGAGCCCCCCTGAGCCAGGAAGGCGGCCAGAGATCCAGGCAGAGCTCAGAGCTGGTGGAGAAGCCTCACGGCAGGGAGAAGCCCCACGAGTGCTTGGAATGTGGGAAGGGTTTCAGCCGGCACTTTGACCTGATCCAGCACCAGGTGATCCACACTGGGGAACGGCCCTACGAGTGTGAGGAGTGTGGGAAGAGCTTCAGCCACAGCTCCAGCCTGATCCGGCACCAGCGGTTCCACACTGGGGAACGGCCCTTTGAGTGTGGGAAATGTGGGAAGAGCTTCAGCCAGAGCTCCAGTCTGACTCAACACCGGAGGATCCACACTGGGGAAAAGCCCTTTGAGTGTGGGGAATGTGGGAAGAGCTTCAGCTACAAGCAGAACCTGATGCAACACCAGGTGATCCACACCGGGGATCGGCCTTATGAGTGTGGGGAATGTGGGATGGGCTTCAACCAGAAGGCCGCGATGCTGCAACACCAGAGGATCCACACTGGGGAAAAGCCCTTTGAGTGTGGGGAATGTGGGAAGAGCTTCAGGTGCAGCTCTGGCCTGAGGAAACATGAGAGGATCCACACTGGGGAAAAGCCCTGTGAGTGTGGGGTGTGTGGGAAGAGCTTCAGCTTGAAGTGCCAGCTGACGGAACACCAGAAGATCCACTCTAGGGAAAAGCCCTACAAGTGTGGGGAGTGTGGGAAGAGCTTCACAGGAAGCACGGCCCTGATTCGGCACCAGGTGATCCACACAGGGGAACGGCCCTACACCTGCTTGGAATGTGGGAAGAGCTATGGGTGGCACTCTGACCTGAGAAAACACGAGCGCATCCACACTGGGGAGAAACCCTACGAGTGTCCCCAGTGTGGGAAGAGGTTTCAAAGGAGCTCCGATCTCCTCAAACATGAGCGGATTCACACAGAGGAGAGGCCCTTCCGCTGCCCCGACTGTGGGAAGGGCTTCAAGCACAACTCCCACCTCATCATCCACCAGCGCATCCACACTGGGGAGAGGCCCTACGAGTGTGGGGAGTGTGGGATGAGCTTCTCCACAAGCTCAACCTTGACCAGACACCAACAGAGGCGCCACTAAGGGAAGCCCTGTGAGTGCCCTGAGTGCGGGAAGAGCTTCGTGCGCTGCTCCAGCTCCATCCCCCATGGGAGGATCCACTTTGGATGATCCCCAGTGATCCCCGTTGGGCAGAGCCCTGGTGACCCCTTATGGGGGATAAAACAGAGAGTAAACAATGGAGCTGATACAGGGGCCTGATATCTGAGGCCTGATGGAGCAGAAACTGTGGGAGATACAGACACAGATAAAGGGTCCTTGGGCAAGAAGTGACCAAGAAACATGTGAGACTTTGTGATAAGATGATGTTATCAGGTGATGTGATGTCATGAACAATGTGTAACCAATGGGAAATTGTTACCAAAAATAGAGCCCTATATAAGCACCATACAAGTCAAACTCCTTTTATACACAGTAAAATTGGCTTCTGATCTAAACTCAGATGTCCCCATCTCTCCATGGTCGATAACCCCTGTTCTGGGTGATCCCCACTGGGTGGGGAGAAGGTGTTGGAGAGATTTCTTTCCCTTCTCCTTGTGCTGCTGTGATTTGGTTGGTAATAAATTCACTCCCTGTGCCCAGGCTGGGTCTGTTGTCCCCGTGCTGGTGCTCCAGGCGGGATCTCTCCTGTTCCTTCTCTCATCTCTCCGGCCTCTCCTCAGCCAATCAGAGAATGCAGTGCACAGGAGTCAGCCAATCAGAGGGAGCAGGTCTGATGACTCACCAGTTGCCGGGCAGACCCGCAGCACCCAGTGTTCCCCACCTGGCCCCCCCTCCCTGCCCAGTCACAGCCCCCCCGCGGGGTCCCCCCAAGTCCCTCCCCAGTGCCCCCCATAAACTGGACTGGGTTTAACTGGGAAGCTTTACTGGGAACACTGGGAGCAGCTGGGCAGGGCAGAGTGACAGCGGGGCTGGGGGGACACACGAGCCCCCCAAAATCAGTGCAGGGACAGAGTGGGGGGTCCTGGCCGGGCCCGAGGCCACGGGGAGGGGCTGCGGCCGGCGGCGGCTCAGGAGCTCTGTGGGCAGAGAAAAGGGGGTGACACCGGGCTGGGGGCCCCGGGGGGAGCACACACGCTCCAGGAGAGGGGGGACACGACCCCCGGGACCCCTCCCTCACTTTCTTGCGCAGGGAGAAGCCGAGCCCCAGCGCCAGGAAGACGAATCCCAACACAGAACCCTGATCCCAGTCAGCATCTTCCTGCGGGCAGTGTCTGGCAGCATCTCTGGGGATTCCAGAGGGGTCAGGACCTCCAAACCTTCTCACAGACATCACAAGCCCCTTCAAGCTCCCTACCCATCGCCCCCAGCTTACTCAGGACCCCCTGAAACGTCCCCCCAATCCCTTCCCAGCCTCCCCAGGACCCACCAAAGCCCCTCCTGTCCCTCTCAGCATGACACAACCACCTCCCTGTTGCCCCCCACCATCCTAGAACCCCCAAACCCTCTCCCAGTTCCTTCCCAGCCCCACATGGATTCACCAAGACCCCTCCCAATCTCTTCCCAGCACAACCAACCTCAACCCAACCTCTGCCATCCCCAATCTCCTTCCAGCCCCTCCAGGCTCACTCATATCCCTCCCAGTCACACCCAGCACCCCAAACACACTCCCAGCCACACCCAGCACCCCAAACTCTCCCAGTGCCCACCAGGACCGTCCCAACTCCATCCCACCCTCCCCAGCATCCTCCAAACTCCTTCTCAGCCCTTCCAGACCCACGAGCCTCTCTCCCAGTTTCAACCAGGCTCTCTCCAACTCTCTCCCAGTTGCTCCCAGCACATCCCAGTGCCTCTCCCAGCACCCCCAGTGCTTCCCCCGTGCCCCAGTGCTGGCTCAGGGGTGCTCCAGGCTGACGTGCTCCACCTGGCAGCTGCAGGTGACCCCACACTGGGGGCAGTTTCCAGCAGCACCAGCAGCTGGTGGCTCCAGTCCCCACTGGGAACCACATGGGTGGCCATCACAGAGAGCTCCTGCTGGCCCTGGAACCACCTCAGCTGGATGTGGGCAGGGTAGAAATCCATCACGGAGCAGAGCAGGCGGCCGGGGCTGGGCTGGGAGCTCGAGGGCACCAGCGAGATGGACACGGTGGGATGGGCACTGGGAGAGAGTGGGGACACACTGGGATCAGCTGGGAGGAACTGGGAGAGAGAGGGGAGGGGTGGAATGGCCTTGAGAGGGACAGGGAATGGAGTAGAAGGGACTGGAAATGCACTCGGAATTGCCTGGGAGAGACTGGGATTGGACTGGGATGCATTGGGATAGACTGGGAGAGGAAGGGGGGGAACTGGGAGAGAGGGTGAAGGTCCTAGAGTGAACTGGGAACAGCCTGGGAATGGGCTGGGAGAGACTGGGATGGACTGGGAATGGAGTGGAATGGACTGGGGTCACTGGGTTGGACTCGGAGGGAAGGGAGGGGCCGGGAGGGCTGAGGGCTCTGCGGCGATTCCCAGCCAGGCTTGGAGGGGCTCCAGGGTCACTGCCAGGGCAGGGCCCGAGGGGACACGCTCTGTCCCGCGCTCACCTCGGCGCTCCGTGAGGAACACGGCGGCCGCCTCGGAGTTGCTCCGGCAGTACCAGAGCACCGCGGTCCTTTTGAGCCGCAGGAAATCCGGGAGGTTGTTCCTGTACCCGGCCACCTTCTCCCCAAAGGGGGTGAACCCCACAAAGTGCCCCACAAAGTCGCAGTCGAAGTGCAGGAGCTGCTCCCGGTTGTAGCTGCGCCTCTCCGCGTACTTCACCCTCTCGGTGCCGATAATGAAGTGACACTCAGCCTTTGCAATCCACTGCAACAGCCCTGAGTGTGCGGGACACAGGTCAGGGGTGCACCCCTATCACCCCCAGAGCTCCGGCGCCACCCCGGATCCCCACCCCGCACCCCCTGTGCCCCACAGCCGCCATGGGACCCTCCTGCCCGCGCTGCCTTTTCCTCTTTCCCACCCTTCCCCCATTTCCCCTTTCACATCCTCTCCCCTCCGATCTCCACCCGCTTCCCAAATCACTTTTGAGGTCCCATTCCCCCCTTTCGCACCCTTTCCCCCCAATCCCCAGCCCCCTCGGGCTCAGATTTTGGCTCCCACCCTCACTATTCCCCACTTTCCCACCCTCTCCCAGCCCTTCCCCACCTCCCCCCACCCCTCAGCCCCTCCCGCTCTCCCTTCGGGGGGTCCCCTCCTCCTCCCCTCGATTTCGGGCTCCCCCCTTTGCCCCCTTTTCCCCCTTCTCCCCCCCGGCCCAGCGCCTCCCGCCCCCCGCTCACCCGAGAGCTCGGCGCCCGCAGCCGGGGCGCTGCCAGCAGCAGCAGTGCCAGCAGTGCGGCCGCAGCTGCCGCCCCTCGCCCCGCGGCAGCGCCGGGCAGGGGCCGCAGCCCCAAAGCAGCCGCGCTGCGCCGGGAGCGCCCGCCCGGAGCCTCTGCCCGGCGACTGATGACTCCGCAACGCCCCGCGCTCTCATTGGCTGCGGCGCGCTCCTGCTGCGCTCGGATTGGCTGGGGGGTTCCCGCCACGCTGCAGCCCCGGCTGGGGCTTTTCCAGGCAGGCGGAACCTTGGGGCGCTGGGCAGGTGCGAGCTCAGGTGTGCCCAGAAATGCGCGCCCAGGGCCGCGGGGTCTCGGGGCTGCCCGTGCCGAGGGGTGACGCTGGCCCGATGCCAGGCACCCCCAGAGCCGCTCTGTCCCTGCCCCCCGCAGCGGCACAGCCACAGAAAATGGAACCGAGGGCTCCTGCGTGGGGACAAGGACCGGGAGAGATCCCTCAGCAAACCCGGCACGGGCACAACACCCCGGCCTGGGCACAGGGAGGGAATTTATTACCAACCAAATCACAGCAGCACAAGGAGAGGGCAAAGAAATCTCTCCAGCACCTTCCCCCCACCCAAGGGGGATCGCCCGGATCGGGGTCACCAGGGCTCTGCCCAACGGGGTCACTGGGGATCACCTAGCGCGGATCCTCCCATGGGGGATGGAGCTGGAGCAGCACATGAAGCTCTTCCTGCACTCACAGGGCCTCTCCTGGTGTGGAAGTGCTGGTGAGTGATGATCCCTGAATTCCACCTGAAGCTCTCTGACATTCCCAGCACTCACAGGGCTCTTGTGGTGTGTTTCATATGCTTTAGCCCGGTTAGGTTGTAAATTGGTTTGTTCCATATACACCTTTGTCTGTAGTGGTTCTGCCCTGCTTCTCTCTCTCCTGGCTCACCCCCTCAGTCCAGTGTTCCCCTCCCCGTTCCCCCTAGCAACCCATGTATCTGTTTCTTAATCCCTCCCTGGTGCCCTGTCCATCACTCGGCGGCCCATCCTTTTCCTCTAGAATCTTCCACTCAGGGCATCCAGTGATTGGTTCGGGGGCCCGGGCTCCTCCCCAGGCTTTTCCCTATTGATTGTTCCACTGTTTCTATCACCCTCTCCCCACTCCCACTCTCTTGCTGATTAGTTGAAGACCAGACTCCACCTCTGTATCCTCCCCTCTTTAAAAGTTAGTGTCAGACGCCAGTTCGGGGTCTTCAGCGCTCAGTTGCCCTGGACCCAATAAATCCGGATTACACTGCAGCTGGAGTCCGTCTCCTTTCCTCCTGTTGGGTGGCAGCCCTCTCTTTGCGGATCCTCGTCCCTCAAGGCGAAAGCCTTAGGTGCCCCCCTGACCGGAGCAGGGATCAGGAGAGTGCCCCAGGGCTGCTGGTGGTGCTGGCCACAGCTAGCAGGGACGTTCCCAAGGGGCAATCGCTTTCCCCTTCGAGGCCAGCCGCCGCTGCACAGGGCTGTTCCCCAGAGTGGATCTTGGGGTGCTTGGTGAGGTCGGAGGTGCCACTGAAGCTCTTCCCATATTTCCCACACTGCCAGGGCCTCTCCCCAGTGTGGATGTTCTGGGGTTCCATCAGGCTGGAGCTCAGGCTGAAACCCTTCCCACATTCCAAGCATTCCTGGAGCTTCTCCCTGCCATGAGGCTTCTCCATCAGCTCTGAGTTCTGGCTGGATCTCCAGCTGCCTTCCTGGCTCAGGGGGGCTCTTTCCTCCCTGCAGCTCTCTGGGCTGGGTTTGCAGCCCCTCCTTGTGAGGGATCTCCGGGGCTTTTCCTCCTCCTCCATCCAGCCACACCCAGGGAATGACAAATCCTGGTTCGGGGGAAACCAAGGTGGGAGCGCCTTGGAGTAGAGGCTCCTCCTGCCCAAGTCCTTCTCTAGAACTCAGCAGCAGTCTTGTGTCCATGAAAATATCCACAATATCAAGATTCAGCCCAAAAAAAAAAACTCCACCAGGAGCTCCCTATTGCTGATCTCTTCACTTTTGGGGTTCCAGAGGTTTCCTTTCCTTGGATGATGGGGGTCCAAGGGCTCAAGGTGTTCCCCTTATCCAGCGTTTTGCTTAGGGATGATCCAGGAGCGTTCGGGGGTCCATGGGGTCGCTTTTCCCCTGATGCTCTACTTTGAGATCCCAGGGATCCCTGCTCTACAGGCTCCTCCCCTTTCCAAGCTGCCAGGTGTCCCCCAGCTCTGGGATCACCCCTCTCTTCTCTCCCCACTCTGGGGGTCCCAGGGGTTCCCCTCCTCTGCTCTCCCAGGGGTCCCCAGGACCAATGTCCTCCCCTGCCCATACTGGACAGAGGCCACGTGGACCCCCAAAGATGCCCCCAAGGGGCTCAGCTCTGGGGTCCTGCAAGATCCAAACCTACACACACAGAGAAAAAAACCTCCCAGGGACGCCAGACGATATTTGGGGCTCAATTCCACAATCTGTGAGCTCCAAAGACACCCCAGTATAAAACCCTCTCAGGGACCCCCTGATAGATTTGGGACGAGCTCCCCCTCCCCGCTCACCTGCAGCATGAGGTGGGGGCGATGGTCCCGTGGCTGCGGCCACAGGAGGCACTGGAACCTCCTGCTGCTACTTCTTTTCCTGCTCCTGATCCTCCTCTTTCTGCTCCTGCTTTTCCTCTCTCCCTCCTCCTCCTCTCTCCCAATCCCACCTCCTCCCCAGTTCCTGCCTTCTGTGTATTTAGAGTGGAGAACCTTGCTTGTTATTAGAACTAGAACAAAGGTTCCAGGTGGAACAAGGCTTGCTGCTTTTAGTCAGAAGTATCAGTGACTAAAGGTCATGTTTCCTTTGGTTTGGTGCCGTCCTTGTTCCTCCTCAGTGTTCAGGCTGGGCTATGGGGTGTCCTTGTTTGCTGCATTTCCCGAGTTCCTCTTGGCTCCTTTGGGCAAGAGGCTGTGCCCTGGGAGGGTTCTTTGTGCTCCTTTGTGACACAGGCAGTTCTGCGTCAGCTGCTGCTGTGCTGTCACAGGAACACTGCCACGTCCCCGTGGTGTTCCCGTTGCTGTGGGACAGGGAGGCCTCAGTGTCCAGAGTGGCTCTGGGCTCCTTGCCGGAGGATCCTCCTGCCCGAGGCATTCTCAGCAGCCAGCCCAGCCTGACGGGTGTCCTTCTGTGCTTGCAGGGCTACAGGCTGCAGACGTGTGCAGCGCAGCCAAAATGATCCAGCACGTGCTTGCTGCAGTTGGTACCCTGTACACTGTGGCTTATTCGGGGTATTTTTTAACCCACTTGGCACGTAAGTCCAGGTTTTGCCTCGGTGCAGCATCTGTGGCTTTGGCCTTGCTGTGTGCTTTCTGTTCTCCCTCTGGAGCTGAGCAGACTTTGGAACCAAATTGCCATGAAGACACCATTGCTTTGGGAGAGCTCCTGCCAGCAGCTGCAGCTGAAAAAGGGGGTGTCTGCAGCCAGCGGGGCGTGCACAGCATTTGCAAGGAGCCCTGGGGGGTTCTGTTCCCTCAAGTGGTGACTCTGTGCCAGCAGAGCCTGCAACTCCCTCCCTTTGCTGCTCCAGCCAAGAACTGACCCAGCCCAGTATTTTGTGCTGATCTCTTGCTTGCTGTGGGAAGGGACTGTGGCTCCTGCAGGGATGCTGTGAAAGCAAAATGCTCTCTCGGGGTTGCCTTGCTCCGTGGCATTTCCCACCACAGGCAGTTTTTCTCCTAACAGCTTCTGGTTCATGTTCCCTCTCCCGTTGCAGGGCACCTCATGTCTGGATCCCAAGCAGCTCCTCCTCCTTCGGTGAGTGGGAAAGGAACCTCTGGTGTTTGGAATTGTGCAGCAAGTTGTGAGCTCGGCATGTGGCACCTGGGCGCCAGCCTGGGAGGCTGAAGGAAAGTTCCTGTCAGTGTCTTTGCAGCAGCAGCAGCAAAGAGATCCCCAGCAGTTTTCTCCTTTTCTGCTGAAGAGCTTTTGAAGAGCTGCAGGTCTGCTTTTGCAGGCAGAGGATTGCTTGCTGGCTTTAGCCATGCTGGAATATCTAATACCCAACAATAAGTGGCAATGTTGACTTTAGCCCATTGTTACTTTGAACAGCTCCAAACCCAATTTCTGCTTAGTGCAGCTGGATGTGCAGCTGAGGATAAATAAGGTGATAACTGAGATAGAAATTCCCGTCCCTCATGCTGCCCTCTGTCCACAGGGCACAAAAGCAGCACCAGCACCTCCTGTGGCTCCCTCTGTTTCCAAAGAGGAGGCCAAAGAGGAGGGAGACAGCAGTGAGCTTCCTGCTGCTCTGGGGGACGATGGTGACCTTCCCTCAGTGCCGGGAGATGACAGTGAACTTCCCGCTGCTCTGGGAGACGAGGGCGAACATCCCGCGGTGTGGGAATACAACAGCGAGGCTCCCGCGGTGTGGGACAAGGACAGTGGACATCTCCCGGCGTGGGACGAGGACGGTGGATGTCCCCTGGTGTGGGACAAGAATGGCCCAGCTCCCACGGTGGGGGATGAGGACGGGGGACATCTCCCAGTGTGGGATGAGGATGGAGGACATCCTGTGCCTTGGGAAGAGGAGCATGAACCTCTCCCAGAATGGGAAGTGGACAGTGAACGACCCCTGGCTTGGAAAGAAGATGGCAAACCTGCAGCGTTTTGGGAAGAGGATGGAGAAGCTGCAGCCTTTTGGGAAGAGGATGGAGAAGCTGCAGCCTTTTGGGAAGAGGATGGAGAACCTCCCTCTGCTTGGGAAGAGGACACTGAACCTCCCTCTGCTGTGGGATCCTGGGCTGAACATTCTGACAGCAGTGCAGCCCTGCAGGCAGAGGGGAGAGGGGAGTGGTGCCTGATGCAGCTGAGTACGTCTGCTCTGTTCCTGGGTGCCCGAGCAGGGTGCTGTGTGTGTGTCTCAGCATCAGCTGCACCCAGTGCTGCTCTGCAGCTGAATGTCCCCGAGTCATTTATTGTCCTTCCCCAGCTGAGACCAAGGGGCTCACGGCCCCAGGGAGTGGGGCTGCCTTCTGGCTCTGCTGCAGGGCAGCTCTCACTCTGGGAGGGAGCGTCTTCCATGTGGTTTCTTTCAGGGAACACCGTGAGCGAGGCGCAGCCTGCCCAGAAATACCTGGAAGTGGAGCAGATTGGCCAAGGGTAAGTGCACGGCAGCTACTTCTGCACAAGCAGGGCCAGGTGTTGTGCTGGTGCAGGATCAAGTGACAAGTCAGGAGAGCTCCAAACACCTGCAGACACTGGGCTGCCATCCTGCTGTCTCTCAGTCCTGATCAGAATTGATAGCTGTGGGCAGAAGGCCCCTGAGGCTGGCAGTGTCCTTCCTGCAGCATGGAGCAGGATCTGGAAGATCTTCTGTCCCTGGAACTGGACTGCCTAAAAGAGCAACTCACCATCTGGTGACTGTCAGAACACAGTTCTCAAGAAGATTTCTTTCAAATATTTTGCTTCAAAAAGTATCCACCGGTCAGGATTATTTATCTAATGGTTTAGAAACAGAAACCAGAGATGAACTAATAAGTGCTCTATTCTAGCACAGGCAGTAGACCCCAGACATTCAGTAACAGACACAGAGCTGATGCACTCTGAGGGAAAATGCATCACCTGCCTGATGGCAGGGCCCCTGTGGAACCTGCAGGTCTTAGGCAGGAAATGGAAAAGGATGAAATGCATTCTTTTCCAGTTCTTTAGACACTCATTTCTCACCTCAGGTTTTGAACTAAAGCAATTCAGGGTGGACATTTGGGATTTGCTGCAGCCCAATTCCTTCATGTTGGGTCTCAGTTCTCCCTTGCACACCTTGCCTGGCAGAGGGCTGGTGGCTGCTGCGATGTTGTTGGAAGGCTCGATGCCCCCAGGTGTTTGTGAACGCTACAGGCAGCAGAGATCTCCTGTCTGGGCTGGCTTTCCCTGCCAGGGCCTAAAGCGCTGCTTCTTTCTTCTCTGCTGTTTTGTCTCCAGGGCTTTTGGAGCCGTTTCTAAAGGACTCGACAGGGCCACTGGAGGAGAGGTCAGTGCCAACACGCCCAGCACATCTGGCAGCTCTCCAGGGCTTTCCCCTCTGCTGGCAGCTGTGGCTGGAGCTTTGGGGCCAGCAGAGCTCTCCTGCACAGGCTGCTCCTCTGAAGGCAGAGCAGTGTCAGCCTGCAGAGCACAGCTGGGACACACTTGGTCCTTCTGAATTGCCCAAAGAAATGCAAGGAGGGCAGCGGTGTCTGGCAGAGCAGGACATGCTGGCTTGGTCTTGATATCAAAAAGTGGGATTGCACCAGCTGCTGGATACTGAGGCCCAATTTATCTTCACCCCAACCTCAGAGGGGAACAGTATTTAGCAATTTTTCCATCCTGCCTTTCATCTTCAAAGGGTACCTCATGGCCTAATTAGGGAGAGATCCTGCTCGGGCCCAGTTTGGGGTTTTGGTCCTACTTCAGCTGTTCACAGAGGGAGAGGGAGAGAAATGAGAAGATGGATGTCCAGAGCCAAGCTCTCTCCTAAAGCCTGCAGTTGTGTTTGGCTCTGGTGTCAGTGACAGCCTGTGACAGGGATCACCTGAGCAATGGATGTGCCTGTTTGCTTTGTTGTGCAATCCCAAAATGTGTTTGAATAATAGCAGGAGTGTTGCGGCCGTTTGAGAAGACTGTAGGTGCAGAGAATGTTGTTAGAGGCTGACAGCTGGGGGACCATTTCTACAGAGCTTGCAAGGCCCAATGTCTCTGGCCATGTGTCTTGTGAGCAGCCCCCAGCCAGCAGAGCAATGGGCTGTGGGAATGGCACTTGCTGAGCTCTGGTGTCCCATCCCAAGGCAGTTTGGCCCAGCCCGGCTCCGTCGCTCCAAAAAGACTCGCTCCGTGTTTGCTGTGGCCTCCTGCCACAGACTCCTCCAGTTCAAGGTCTGCCATGTCCCTTCAGGTGGCCCTCAAGAAAATGAGTCTCACAGGGCAGAACAGGGAACGAGCTGTGAATGAAATCCTGCTCCTGAAGGACAAGAAGCACCCCAACATTGTCAACTTTTTGGACAGGTGAGTGCTTCAGCTCTTATCCCATGCACAGGCCCTGCGTTACCCTTTCCTGGCATCCGTAGTCTGTAGCCTGTTTTGAAAATGCCTGACCCAGCCATATCTCCCCAAAACAACAGCCTGGCAGTTCACTCCCTCCTTGTGCTTTTGTTGCTTTGGTTTGGTTTTCCCTTCATGTTGGCCCCATTTGCTGTGTCTCACAACAGGGGCTGATAAACCACAGCAGAAATTATTTTCCTTGGCTTCTTCTTCCCAGCCCTTTCCCATTGCTACAGATGCCAGGAAGACCAGGTTCTTATTTCCAGAAATGCCTCATTTGCCCATTTTTCACTGGCCTTGCCTGTTTCTGAAGGGACTTTCTGAAAGGTTTTCTGACTGCTTTTGTTCCAAGTGCTGCATGGCCTCCTCCCCTGGATAACCCTGGCAGTTCTGTTGCCTTGCTCTGGAGGGAATGGTGGAACTGATGACTTCAGAAGCTGAACCAGCTGGGGCCAAGTGTTGTGGTTCCACATTGATCTGGGCTGTTGCTAAACTGCATTTTCCCCCTGCTTGCCATCTAAGGCCTCTCCTTTCTCACAGGTGTCTCCTTCTTCTTTAGACTGTGCAGATTCCAAGGGCTGGGCAGCCTGGCAGGAATGTCTCTCCATCTGATTCTGTCCTCACTGACAAGTGACCTGGAAACAAAACTGCACTCCAGGCTTTTCCACGGGGGAATTGAGCACTGCACATTCATCTCCATGCCATTGTTTTCCTCTCCCAGCTTCCTTGTTGATGGAGATCTCTGGCTGGTCATGGAATACATGGATGGAGGAACTTTGCAGGACGTTGTCAGACAGACACGCATGGCTGAAGGAGAGATGGCAGCTGTCAGTCGGGAGGTGAGGGATCCTACTTGTCACTGCCATGCCTTGGACACGATGGTCCTTCCAAACAGGGCATGAGAACAGGAGTGGCTCCGTGCTCAGGGCTTTGTTTCTCTGTTCTTTTGATGAGCTGGAGAAGAAAGAGCCTCGGCAGTGAACGTCCTGCCAGCATCACTGCACTTCTACTCTGTTCTTGCTCTCTCTCCAGCTCTTGTGGTACTGTCTGTCTTTTTTGGATCAGATTTGCTGTTCTCAGCTTTGCCTTGAACCGTTTGCCTGGAGCTTGTGTGCACTGTGCTCCTGGCCTGTCACAGCAAAGCTGCTGCTGGCAGAATTCTAAACTGTCCTTTCTTGTGTGATTTATTCCGGCCACTGGTTTTTGCCCTCATGTTTCTTGTTCTCTCTCAGTGTCTGCAGGGCCTGGATTTCCTCCATTCCAAGCGGGTGATCCACAGGGATGTGAAGAGCTCCAACATCCTTCTGGGAATGGACGGCTCTGTCAGGCTGGGTGGGTGTTCCTGGTCAGGCACAGCGCTCCCGGGCTGCGGGTGTGGGGCTGCTTCCCAGTGACGGCCAGAGCCCCACAAGGGCTGCTGGGGGCACTGCCCGGCCCCTGCTGCCAGCTGAGAGTGGCTGCCCGAGCACAGAGCTCAGCAGAGGAGCAGGGCATCAGCAGTGCCTTTGCTCTGGCTGTGGCCCTTCCAGAGGGGCAGCAGTGGGAATCCAAAGCTTCAAGGGAATCAGTAACAGCCACTGCACGAAAGCTGAGGCTTTCTTGAAGGGTCCAGTTCCACTTTTCCTTTGTTGGGCTTGTCCAGCTGACTTCACTACTGCATTCTCAGGTTGAGGGTGGGGAGTCTTTGTGCTTGGTTTCCTCATTCCAGTGCCTTTGACAGTGTTTGTTTCTGTCCTCAGCTGATTTTGGCCTCTGTGCTCAGCTCAGCCCTGAGCAGGACCAGCGCAGCTCCATGGTGGGCACTGCTCACTGGATGGCCCCAGAGGTTGTGACCAGATCTCCTTACGGCCCCAAGGTGGACATCTGGTCCTTCGGTATCGTGACCATCGAGATGGTGGAAGGAGAACCTCCTTACTTCAGGGAAACGGCGGCCATGGTAAGAGGCAAATTCTCCAGGGGCTGCAGGGGCCTGTGAGCACAGGGTGAGCCTGCACTGGGAGCAGCAGCTGGAGGTTCCTGCACATGGGGAAGGGAATTCCCACAGGACTCCAGCCTCAACACAGAGGAATATTCTGCAGTCTGCAGAAACAATTTGCTTTGGGATTTACATTGTTGGAGCTCTTCTGGCTCTGAGGGTGACCTGAAAATGTGAAGCAAGTGCATCAGCTGTAATGTTATCTTGCAAGAAAACCCCAAACCAACCCCAAATCCCACCCCCAAACCCAACAAGTTTTCTGCAGGAGTTTCTAAAAGAGGTTTGACGTGATGATCTCCACCTGATTCTTTTCACTGGGAAACTTGTTGAAAACATTAAGATGATGGTTTAACATCCCCATAGTCTAACATATTTCTTTCCTAATCCAAGCTACTTTGTCCATGTCACCAAGCCTAAGCTTTCTTCATCACAAACCTCCTGTTTCTTGACTGGCTGCTTCTGGGAGGGGGCATCAGGAATGCATTTACTTGGGTGTCAGTGGCACTGCAGAGATGCACTTGATCTAAGAATCCTCTGAAATAACACAGGCAGACCACACTGACTCTTGAAAATGGCCTGTAAACCTGGTGTCCACATTTGGAGAAGCAAAATGTGCTATTTCTGATGGAAGTTCCTACTAAAAAAGCCAGCCAACGAAACTGGCTCTCAAGGCGAGATCATTTGGATGTTGCGATGGCTGTGGCAGCACCAGGGTTTGGTTTTGGGTTGGCATAGAGAAATGAGCTCTGAGCAGCATCTCTGCCAGGGAGGCAAGTGCCCCTGGAGCTGGGGCTGAGGGCCCGGGGTCGATGTGAGCACGTGTGGCTGTGAAGGAAGCTGGCAGAGCGCTGAGTTTGCTTTCCCTGCAGGCTCGCGCTCTGATCCGGCAGAACGGGACCCCGCAGCTGCAGGAGCCCCGGCGCCTGTCGGCTCTGCTGCGGGACTTCCTCGAGTGCAGCCTGGAGCCGGACGAGGAGCGGCGCTGGGCTGCCCAGGAGCTGCTGCAGGTGGATGCCAAGGGCTGCAGGGGAAGCAGCAGCGCCAGGGAGGGCTTTTCTTGGGGGGCCCCCTCCCATCCTCTCCAGTCTCGCTGCTTTCCACACGCAAAGCAAGCAGAATCCTCGCCTGCTCTGCCTTGGCAGGCTCCTTTCCAGCTCACCTGGACCTGCTGCCCCACAACGAGCAGGGACATCTTCCAGCAGCTCAGGGGGCTCAGAGCCCTGCCTGACCTGAGCTGGGATGTTCCCAGGGAGGAGGCACCTCCCACATCTCTGGGCACCTTCTGTCACTGTTTCCCCACTCTCCTGGTTAAAAAATTCCTCTTTAGATCTAATCTGAGTCTGCTTCCCTCTCCTGAGTTTCAAACCATTTCCCTTTGTCCTGCGGCAACAGAGCCTGTGAGGAGCTTGACTCTGGAAAGTAACAGTTCATTTCCTTTTTTTTCATTCTTTTGGCAGCACCCATTTTTAGCATCAGCCAAGCCTCTCTCCAGCCTGACCCCTCTGATCACTGCAGCAAAGCAACTGAGGGAGCAGCGGAGGAGATGAAGCACTTGAGGACAGCTTCTTGTTACAGTAGTTAGGACAACTAGTTAGTTATGGTAGTTAGCACTCCTAGTTGGTTATGGTAGTTAGGACAGTGTGTTTGTTATGGTTCTTATGTTAGCCTGTTTGGTATGGCAGTTGTTTGAATAAAAACTCTCGTAAACCTCAACTCCCTTGACGTGTCCCTTCCTTCTCCCCCTGTGGCTCAGCTGCCCGCAGCAATGTGAGGGGAGAGTGGGCCCAGCCTGGCCCAGAGCTGAGCCCAGCAGAGCCCTGGCAGAGCCCAGAGCAGCCTCGGCATCTGCAGAGTCAGCCTGGAAGGAGGCGCTTGGAGCCTCCTGGGCTGCACCCGACTCTTGGTTACAAACTGTGTGTGCTGGAAAATGCCACCGGCTCTGCAGGAGGGCACAAGGGGCCCGGGGAAGGCCCAAGTGCTCCATGCAAGGCAAAAACCTGCCCTGGGCTTGTTATAAATACCTATGGAGTTGTTGGCTTTGCTATTATGTATTGACTTCTGCAAATGATTCTTAATCACAATGATTTTGATATAGTACAACTTGTAATCCCTTTTAACTTTTAACTGCTTTTGCTGTAGTATAATTTGTTCAGCTTTTTGTGGCCAGTGCCCTGGCCCCTGTGTAGCTTGTATCCTCAGGGTATCATTTATGGACGATATTTTAGTTTGTGGACAGTGTGATAAACATACATTATAGTTTTGGCTTTTGCAAAACATTAAAATGGATGATCTATGTTGAACATAATAATGTTAATTGCAGAAGTAGCTGTAGTTGTGAAATAATAACTAATGCTTTTATTTTTGTAACTAACTGGCAATAATAACTCAAGAGATATTTGTGAAATTGCTCATGTTGATTGAAAGTACTTGTGGAAATAGCTAAAACCATCTGCATGGTCAGATAACATAGGAAGTGATACACAACCCTCACAACAACAACCCAGGATTCCTGCACGTTCTCTAAAACGGCAGGACAGGGGGTCAAACAAACTTAAAGAATTTCTGGAACATGTAAATGAGTTCAAGCAAATCTTTGAACATGTATAATCATGATGGATGTGTATTTGACCAATGCAGTGGAAAAAGTAGTTAAGAAGAGTTGCTGTGGTTAACCAGTGTGCCTCTGGCCATTGCCAAGCACCCAGCGCTCTTGATGATTTAGTCTCCTACTACACCTTATTGATCTTTTAAACATTCTAAAGAGTGAGGCTCATTTCTCACAAAACATAAGGTGATCACCCCTTGTTTTCTCCCAAGCCAGGATTTGTCAATCTTAAACTTTGTGTGGATGGAGGAAAATGAGACTGCAAAGAAAAGCGTAATGCACTGATGTGGAGGCCCAGGGGCTTAACATCAGAGTCTGAATTCTGCAGCTGTGAAGGACTGGTCCCAAATAAGAGGAATAGATTTCGAGGTTATGGTGAGAAGCTTGCTTCTCCCACAGATCTTTGCAGGCACATGCTGATTCATGTAAAGTTATGTTACCCTATTGGCCTGTTGGCCTAATTACCCCAGTTCAACCCCTGTTACCCATCTCTGGTTAGTCCCTAGAATGTTCTCCTCTCTCTGTCCCTCCATTGGCCCTCGTTTACTGCATTCCTCCACCCCCATTTCCCTATTAGCTGACCCGACCCTTAACCCCTCCTTTGCACCATTTTCCCCCATATCCATTGGACCCTGACCCTCAGCTCCACCCTCACTACCCCATATAAAAAACCCCTGTGCCCTCAGCTTGCACCCTGTCTTTGTCCCTGGGCCCTGTTCAGCTCTGTGCCCTGTTCCTGTCCCAATAAACCCAGTGTGCTGCAGATCCTACACAGAGCCATCGTGCCTCCTTTGTCAGCTTTATAAAGCAGCCGTGAGCTTGGGGCTCCTGAGTGCCGGACGCTCCAAGGGCCTCGGCAGCGCCAGGACGCTCCAGCCTGGGACAGCCAGGCAGCTGAGGAGGAAGTCACTGCCCCTTTCCCCTCTCTCCTGCTCCATCTCCCAGCCCAGCATGGCTGCAGGACAACCTCACTACCAACGCCATCCTGACAGGGATGGACTGGGGGGATTGCCGTCCCCTTCCCTCTGCCAGGGAGGCAAATCCCATCTTCTCCTTCTCTGCCCTCCTTCCTCCTCTCATGTTGTCCTTCATCCATCCACGTTCCTTTCCCTTCTCCTTCCTCCCTTCTTCCTTCCTCTCCTTCTGCCTTTTCCTTTTCCCTTCTCCCTGTCTCTTCCTCTCCTTGTCCTTCCTCCTCTGGCTACTGAGCTGTGGACCGAGACCAGGGAGAACAAATCCCTGCCTCAGAACCTCGTGGAAGAGGCCATTTGGAACGGCTCCAGGGCACAGGAATCCAATGGGGAGGAAAAGCCCCAGAGATCCCACACGAGGAGGGGCTGCAAAGCCAGCCCGGGAGCTGTGAGGAGGTAAAACCCTCCCTGTGCTGGGAAGGGTGTGGGGAATGTGAGAAGAGCTTCAGGCAGAGCTCAGCCCATTCCTGGCGCCTCCAAAGACGACAGTGCTGGATGCAGAGATCCATGGGGATGCAGAGATCCCCCTGCAGATCCATGGGGATGCAGAGATCCCCCTGCAGATCCATGGGGATGCAGAGATCCTCCTGCAGATCCATGGGGATGCAGAGATGCCCCTGCAGCCCCCGCAGGAGCCACGCTGGAGCACGGCGGTGCCTGAGAGGAGGCTGTGGCCCCGTGGCCAGAGGGGCCCCGCTGGAGCAGCCTGTCCTGGCAGCACTGAGCCCGGGGCACAGTGACCCACGCTGCAGCAGCTGGAGGGGGCTGTGCCCATGGCATGGACTCGGGCTGGAGAAGTTCCTGCACAAGTCTGCGGTGGGAGAGAGCCCAGGCTGCAGCAGGGGAACGACTCCTGTCCCTGAGCAGAGGGAGAAGCCCCGGGCATGAACTGAGCACGGCCCCATTCCCTGTCTGCGGCCCTGCCGGGGCAGGAGGTGCAGCGGGAAGGAGGGAGCCGTGCGGAAAGATGGATTTAAGGGTCTTCACTTCTCCTTATCCTGCTCTGAGATTTTGGAGTTCTCTGACAGAAATCTCTCCCCTCCCCCATTCATCCACAGGGTTTTGGGACGGTTTTCCCATTTTGAGGGAAATTAAAGCGATGCACGGATGGTCCTGATTAGGGGCAGGAGAAGCGAGGCTGCAGGGCTTCCCGCTGAGGCGGAGGCACGGCAGGCGCAGGGCTGGGAAAGGCGTGGCGGGAGCTGCGGAGCAGTTTGTTGGTGCTGGCAGCTCAATGCCGCCGCGGGCCCGGGCCCGTTCCAGGGCTGTTCCTCAGCTCCGGCTCTGCCCTCAGGCAGCGCGGGGGGCGCGGAGAGCGCGGGGCGAGGCTGTGCCGCGTGCAGAGCCCGCCCGTGGCTGCGATTGGGCGCCGGTGGCGTCAGTCGTGGGTGCGGCGCGCTGATTGGCGGGAGCGGGGCGGAGGCGGGCCCCGGCGGCGGGCCTCGGGCGGCGGTGGCGCAGCAGCGGCGGCATTGGCGGAGCGCGTGTGCGGGCCCGGGAGCGGCGGCAGCGGCCGGAGCCCGGGGAGGCGGCGGCGGAGCTCGGAGGCGGCCCCGGCGCAGGTGGGAGCCGCGCTGGGCTGTGCGGGGGCTCGGGGCTGGCTGCGGGCCTCGGGGGCGGCAGGGGGCTCGGGCGGGTGGCTTGTGCCGTGCCCGGCCCGTGTTGGCCCTGGGCTGAGGGCGCTGCGGGAGCGGCTGCCCGCGGTCTCCTTGCCGCCGCTGCCTCGGCAGGAGCCGCTGCCGGAGCAGCGCTGGCTCGGCGCGCTTGCTGTGGGCAGGACGGAGGTGACTGCCCCGTGGCCGGGGCTGTGCGGGCCAATTCCCGTGGCCGGAGGTTTCTGTGGCCCGAGGAGAGCGAGGAGTCCTGGAAAAGTGACTTTCTTGCTGGGCAGAGGCACAGGCCGTGGGGCATTGGCCAGGCGCTCTCTGCCATTGCTGTAGTACGCAGCCTCCTTTGGATCCTCATGGTTGGGCTTCCCAGGGGCTGGTCCATGGTGTTGTAGGAATTGTTCTGGTGGCCATTCATGTTTTTGACATTTTTGGGTGCTCCCTACAGCCAGGGCTGCATCAACTGAGGACTTTTCTCTAATTAAATCATCACATTCTTGGATTCCCAACTGATTTCCTGAACTTGTGGTCGCTGAAAACTCCAGTGCCGTAATGCACAGGATATAACACAGACATTGAGAGCACATGGTGGAGTGGGCAGAGGGATGCTTCTCCCCCAATTATTTTAGTGAAGTTTTCTCAGCATTCTCCATTTGCTGCTTCCCTTTGCAGCTGAACCCATTTGTGTTGCAGAGTCAGATATCCTCCCCATGGGCTCTGCCTTGAGCTGTGCAAATTCCATCAGTGGAAGCCGGCAGAGCTTGGGGTGAGGGGCAGAGGGAATGAGCCCAATTCCTGCCCCAGGCAAGAGACCCGGGTCCATTGTCCACACTTTGCCCCAGCAGTGTTAATTTGCATTTCTAAAGCTCCTCTCCTGGCTGCCTGGAATGAAGCTTCTCTTTCAGGGTAGTAATCTGGTGACTCCTGTGTTCCTTCCCCACCACCTCCCATTGCTTTTTTTTGGTAGCTTCTGTTTTTTGGGGGTTTTTTTGATACTATTCTGTTAACTGTTTCAGAGTTAAAGGGTCGCCTTTAAACCTCTTCTAGTTTTTAAAAATGCAACTTAAAATTGAGCATCGAGAAACCCAGATCAAAATTGTGCTATCACTAAAGACACGCACACACATACCTAAAGAGCTTCTGGTTCTCTTAAGAATAAAAATTGATTGTGACATCCCTGGCCCAAACCTTACTGACCATATAAAAGTATGATTATTTAGGAAAAAAAAGTCTATATGTTATAAACTTATCACTGAAACTGTCCATCATTTCTGGTGTTAGGGACGCAAGGCATTATGTGATTCTAGCCAGGATGTGCAACGGAAATCATTTCGTCTACACACAGCCCAGGTGTGCAGAGAAAATCATTCCATGACACACGGCTTTTACTAATTTTTCCCTAAACTTTATACCATCCAAAACTCATAGAAATGCTCTGGTTCAATGTTCATTGCTTCTAAGCTGTGTAGTTTTTTATATTTGGTTTCCCATTGGACCCGGATTTCTTCCCCTCTGCTGTTCATTAGGTCCACACTCGTGGATTTCCTTCTCAGCCTTTTCCAGAGCAGGTGTCTCCAGCTCTGCCGGGGGCAGTGTCTGGGGTAGCTGTTGGTTGCTGTTTGCTGCTGGGCGTTGATGTTTTGTTGCTGGTCGTTATCTCTGTGGGTATCTTTTGGGCTGTTCCCAGTCTGTTGAGATGTTAGACTCATCTCTGTTCAGTGGTGAAACATCCCTTAAAAGAAACCTTTAAAATTCCTTTCCCCGAGGCAAAGGCAGACCAAGCCTGAGTAGAGAAAGAAGCTTTAAAAGAAATAACCTCGGTGTATTTTCCATCAATGGGACCGCAGGCAGCCCAGTGTGTGAGTGTAGGTGAGAGGCAGAGTGGAATTGTGCCGTGGTGTTCCCCAGCAGCTGTGGCGAGTGCAGGCCCAGCCAGCGCTGAAGCTGCAGCAGTGGCAGCAAGGATTGGCCCCGGTGGCTGGAGCTGGCAGAGGAGGGTGGCCAGGCCGAGGATTGCAGCAGAGGATGTGTGGGCAGGCGCAGGGGCTTGGCCCGCTGTGGAGCCCTGGCTGCTGCTGCGTTGCCTTGAGTGCAGGCTCAGGGGCGGCCTGCCATCCTCCTGCTGCAGGCGGGAAGTGCAAATCTCCGGGGCTGCAGAGCCTGGAGCCCAGGCTGAGGGGTCCCCCCGTGTTCAGCTGTGCTGGCGGCTGTTTCTGGCCTCAGGGACACTTGGCATGGGCCACTTGGCCACTTGGCCACCAGTGCTGCTGCTTTGCCCTGCTTAGGCAGGAGCCGATGTCCTGGCTGGGTGTTGGGAGCAGCAAAGTGCCAAGGCAGGCTCTGTGCCAGCCCAGCTTCCTGTGGGAGAATATACCTTGATATCTGATGTTGCTGAAGCTGTCAGAATTGCTTTTGCCCCCCACTTAGGTGACATGGTGTCAGCAGAAGATATTGGAGCCTTCCTGCTCAGGGCATTTCAGTGCCAGGCTCTCACAAGCACACACAGCTCTGCCGGCTGAGCTGACCATGGTGGGTAACCTGCGCTTTGTCTGATTCCCCTTCCTTCCCTCCCTTGGAACAGGGTGTTGCTTTTAGACACCTCTTGTCCTGGTTGATTCAAAGTGCTTTGAAGAGGCTCCATATCTAATTTTCCCTCATTCCCTGAAGCTGCCCACGCTTCAGGGTTCAGTTCAGCGTTGGCCTGGCCAGACATATGACACAGAGGTACAACAGAACTAGCCTCTGTATCACCTTGTATAATATTAATTTGCATTTCCATTTTAGAGAGTGAACCCCTTCCCAGTAAATTATAATCACAATTAGCAGCAAATAAAAATGCATGCATTTCAAACCCATTTCCCTCATCTTCTAATACTAGTAGAATAAAACCACACTTCTTTCTCACTTATCCGCTGCATAATCCAAGACATTTTTGGCATTTTCATCCCGTTAGGTCTGAGATTCAGAGTGGATGGGGAGGTCCCTGTGTCCATCAGGAGAGGCCTGCTGTGGATGCAGACCCCCCCTGAATGTTGTCAAGGGCTCCAGTGTGGTGGGTCCCTGGTGTGATGGGAGCTGTGCCCCCCCTGCCAATCCATGTCCATCAAGGGGTGCACTTGGTCCTCCTGAGGGTGCTGCTGTCTGTGCTTGCAGTGTCCTTGTGCCCTGCAGCTGGAAGCCTGATTCCTTCCCAGGGGCTGTTTGGGTGGGCTCTCCCCTGCCCAGGAGGGCAATGCCTGTGCCAGGTGCTTGTGGCCCAGCACGTCCCCTGGGTGCTGGGGCCCCCTTGGGCCCTGGGGTTGATCCCTCAGGGGCTGTAGGAGCTGTGCCATGGCCTTTGCCTTCAGCTTGGCCTTTTCCTGCTCATCCCTTCTTGCATTCACCTGCTGTGCCTTTGTGCCCAAGTGCTGCAGGGCCTTCTTGTGCCACTCCTGCAGCCCCCTCACTGCCTGTGGGTGCTTGTCTTGCTTTACAAGACAGGTGTCTGCTCGGGAAGGCAGAAAAAGTTTCTCTGGAATGGAGAATGCAAACCCCGTCCCTCTTTGTTATTAGGTGAGTGAAATCAAGGGGCTCTCAGGCAAAGGTTCGGGAATAGGAATGGCAGTTCTTTACCAGTGTGTATAACACAGCAAACACACAGCAGCAGCTGCGGCAGGGACAGCAAACAGAGCCCGAGCCCAGGGCCAGCCTTGGGGCGGCGGCGCTGTCCCCGTCGGTGCAGTTCCGGGCGCGGCCGGCAGGGGCGCTGGTGGCTCCGGGGGGCAGGGCAGGTGCAGTGATCCCCCGTGGCTGCAGGGGGCGCTGCGGCGCGGGCTGGGGGAGCGGGCGGCAATGGCGGCTTTGTGCCAAGGGGGGAAGGGAGGGAAGAGGCTCCGCTTCACAAACGCCGGGGGCAGCCGGCTGCGGTGCCCCCAGCAGGGCGTTCGGAAGGCAGCGAGCTGGGCCGGCAGGATGTCTCCGCAGGCAGAGGGTGAGGGGCTCCCCGCAGGGCAGGGAGAGCCGAGCTCAGGATCCAGGGCACCTGAGCAGACGGGGATCGGGCTCTCTTTTAGTGGGGGAGGTGTTAAAACGGTTCCAGTTCAGCGTCTGTTCTCATGAGCAGAGGCTCACTGCACAGCAGAAGCAGCAGCTCTAGTCCAGGGTCCGGCAGCAGCAGTGGAAACTCCCTTCCCTAAGAGCAGTGGCTCCAATGAGAGCGCCAGCAACTGTGCCCAGCCCCTTCTCCCAGCCCGAATCCTCAAGCATCTCTGCCCCATGCCCCCTGCCACTTCCCACCACTGCTCTCCCCACCACCCCCCTGCGAAAACTCTCAAAAAATTCCCAAAAAACCCCTTTGTCGCAAGGACCTAGCAATGAGCTCTCACCAGCAACTGAGTGGGAAGGAATTCCCCAGGTAATAAAGAACAAACAGAAAAGAAAACCAGAAAACCCCACCTCCAACACTGCTCATCCTCTGACAGCTGCTGAGCTTTCTGCAGAATCATTCTTTCTCCACTAACCCAAACAAATTCCTAACAAGAAAATCCTGATAGTTCCACATACCGTCCACATTTTGCACATGTTCCTTTGTCCTCCTCCTTGTGCTCAGGGTCCCCTCCCCAGCCGCATCCCAGAGCCGGTCCCTGTCCTGCCGCAGTGTCCAAAGGCGGCCCCCCCGGCGGGCAGGGCCGGCAGCTCCACGGGGCCGGGCAGCGGCCGGGGCGTCCCGCAGCCTCCTGGGGGCCGGGGGCCACTGCCGGCCCTGCCCGGGGCTGCTGGGGTCAGGCAGCGCCCGGCGCTGAGCCCCGGCTGCCCCACAGCCCCGGCCCGGCCCCGCAGCTCCCCACAGGCCCCCAGCCCGTGCTCCCGGTGCCGCAGCTCTGCGCCCGCTGCTGCCGCTGCCCAGCACAGAGAAACCCCCTGGCATCCTCACCTCCTTGTTTGCCTCTCCTGGAAACCGGGAATTCAAAGTATTGGCTGGCAAATTTTCAGGCTAAGACTGTGCTGAAAAACGTCCCAATTTTTCTCTTCTTCCTCTTTTCCATCATCCTTTTCTTACCACACAGATTCCTCCTGCTTCTTCGTGCCTTAATCATATTGCTGCACTCTCACATTCACCCAATCCCTTCCCAGCACACCTTCAGCTGCACTCACTGCCTGCTGCGCCAGATGGTGGAAGGAATTCCGGACGAGTCCCAAGGTGTGTGGAAAAATTGACATCAGCAGAGCATTCTGTCCACAAAGCAGACAGAGGAGTTCTCTCAAAGTAATTTCATTCCTAAAAAAGGAACAGGCCATGGGACATTTCCCATGGGGCCTCCAACTGTTGGAGGATGCAGCGTCCTTTTCATCCTAATTTTCCTGTCCACATCTCTCTCTCCATTTCCCCATTGGCTGAAGTACTTGAGAGATACAGACATCCCAATCCACCTACTACATAGCCCTTTAACATGCTCCGCACTTTTGTATAGCAAACGATATTCATGGCTCTGTGAAGTCTTTGTTGTTCTTTTCCAAGTTCATGAATTGAGCAGGACCTTGGCTGAGCAGCAGTCTGTGTCATCAGTTAATAACATTTTCTGAAACTGAAGGCTTCTCCTGTCACTTCCTTATGTCCAAGTCCCTGGCCCTCTCTCCAATCAGATTTCCAGCATCTGTTTGTAAAGACACATTCCTCTTGTTCCTTTGATGGAGGTCCCCCGTTTTTGGGACAATCCCCCTGGAGCAGGGTGTCCCCCCTTGCTGCAGCCCCACCCTCAGGCAGCGCTCAGCCAATCAGAGAGCACGGTGCTGATGACTCAGCAGTGTCCAGGCAGCTCCCAGCGTTCCCCACCTGGACCCCCCTCGGCCCCAGCGCCCCCCGGGAGGGGAATTTGGGGAGGTGGGAGTGGGGCAGCGCCAAGGCCGGGCCCCCGCGCTGTCCTGGCGGGAGCGGCTGCAGTGGGGACCGAGTGCGGGCGGGAGCGGCCGAGAGCCCAGCGCTGCCCCAGCCCGACCTGCCCCAGCTCCATCCCTGCCCCTGCGCTGGGATGCTGTGGCTTTGGGGGGAAGAGGGAGCCGGCAGTGGGTGCTGGGCCTGGGGCAGGAGGAGAAGGGAAGGAGAAGCAGGGTTGAGGAACAAAATGGTCAAACGCTGCACGTGGGAGGAGAAGGTGGGATTGTGCAGGAGAAGGAGGAATATCAGGAGGAAGAGGAGCGTGAGGAAGAGCAGGTACACAGGAGGAGGAGCCGAAACAGGAGGCACCACAAGGTTCCACCTCTCCCTGTGTCTGCAGCCTCCCTCCTAGCCCTAGGAGTGTTGCCCCCTCCTACATGCAGCTGTGACCAGGGAAGGGGATCCACAATTTTCACTGGGGCTGAAGCTTGGTGTTACTGAGCTTTTCTGGGCTAAATGTTGGTGCTATGGATTTTTGTGGGGGCTGAATCTTTATATTTTAGAGGGGTTTTGGCTGAATCTTGATGTATGGGGAGTATTTGATCTGTGTCTTGATGTTTGGAGGATTTTTGTGCTGAATCTTAGTGTTTTGGAGGTTCTTACAGACACAAGATGCCCAATGACTTTCTGAGATGAACTTGGGCATAGAGGAACCACCAGCTCAAGGCGCTCTCATCTTTCTTTTTTTCCCCCAAACCAGGAGTTTTCATTCTCAGGGTGTGGCTGGATGGAGGAGGAGGAAAAACCCTGGAGATTCCGCACGAGGAGGGGCTGCAAACCCAGCCCAGGGAGCTGCGGGGAGGAAAGAGCCCCCCTGAGCCAGGAAGGCGGCCAGAGATCCAGGCAGAGCTCAGAGCTGGTGGAGAAGCCTCATGGCAGGGAGAAGCCCCACAAGTGCTTGGAATGTGAGAAGCGTTTCAGCCGGAGCTCAGATCTGAACTACCACCAGAGGATCCACAGTGGAGAGAAGCCCTACAAGTGTGGGAAATGTGGGAAGAGCTTCAGCCGGAGCACCACCCTGTTGCAGCACCAGGTGATCCACACTGGGGAACGGCCCTACAACTGCTTGGAATGTGGGAAAAGCTTTGGATGGAGCTCCGCCCTGAGAGGACACCAGCGCATCCACTCTGGGGAGAGGCCCTACGAGTGTCCCCAGTGTGGGAAGAGGTTTCACAGCAGCTCCGATCTCCTCAAACATGAGCGGATTCACACAGAGGAGAGGCCCTTCCGCTGCCCCGACTGTGGGAAGGGCTTCAAGCACAACTCCACCCTCACCATGCACCGACGCATCCACACTGGGGAGAGGCCCTACGAGTGTGGGGAGTGTGGGATGAGCTTCTCCACAAGCTCAACCTTGACCAGACACCAACAGAGGCGCCACTAAGGGAAGCCCTGTGAGTGCCCTGAGTGCGGGAAGAGCTTCGTGCACTGCTCCAGCTCCATCCCCCATGGGAGGATCCACTTTGGATGATCCCCAGTGACCCCCGTTGGGCAGAGCCCTGGTGACCCCTTATGGGGAATAAAACAGAGAGTAAACAATGGAGCTGATACAGGGGCCTGATATCTGAGGCCTGATGGAGCAGAAACTGTGGGAGATACAGACACAGATAAAGGGTCCTTGGGCAAGAGGTGACCAAGAAACATGTGAGACTTTGTGATAAGATGATGTTATCAGGTGATGTGATGTCATGAACAATGTGTAACCAATGGGAAATTGTTACCAAAAATAGAGCCCTATATAAGCACCATACAAGTCAAACTCCTTTTATACTCAATAAAATTGGCTTCTGATGTAAATTCAGATGTCCCCATCTCTCCATGGTCAATAACCCCTGTTCTGGGTGATCCCCCTTGGGTGGGGGGAAGGTGTTGGAGAGATTTCTTTCCCTTCTCCTTGTGCTGCTGTGATTTGGTTGGTAATAAATTCACTCCCTGTGCCCAGGCCGGGTCTGTTGTCCCCGTGCTGGTGCTCCAGGCGGGATCTCTCCCGTTCCTTCTCTCATCTCCCCGGCCTCTCCTCAGCCAATCAGAGAATGCAGTGCACAGGAGTCAGCCAATCAGAGCGAGCAGGTCTGATGACTCACCAGTTGCCGGGCAGACCCGCAGCACCCAGTGTTCCCCACCTGGCCCCCCCTCCCTGCCCAGTCACGGCCCCCCCGCGGGGTCCCCCCAAGTCCCTCCCCAGTGCCCCCCATAAACTGGACTGGGTTTAACTGGGAAGCTTTACTGGGAACACTGGGAGCAGCTGGGCAGGGCAGAGTGACAGCGGGGCTGGGGGGACACACGAGCCCCCCAAAATCAGCGCAGGGACAGAGTGGGGGGTCCCGGCCGGGCCCGAGGCCACGGGGAGGGGCTGCGGCCGGCGGCGGCTCAGGAGCTCTGTGGGCAGAGAAAAGGGGGTGACACCGGGCTGGGGGCCCCGGGGGGAGCACACACGCTCCAGGAGAGGGGGGACACGACCCCCAGGACCCCCCCCTCACCTTCTTGCACAGGTAGAAGCCGAGCCCCAGCTCCAGGAAGACCAAGCCCAACACGGACCCCTGTAAACATGATATATTATGAAAAATCCTTTGCCAGGATTTTTCGCTCCTGAGGAACTGAGGGACTCAGGAAAGAAATGGAAACAATAACTATCTGCTTCTGTGGAATGCATCAGGTGCATCTGTGATTGGTGGATGTTGATTGTTTCTAAGTAAGAG